>NC_060211.1:105480000-106105000 GCF_021130785.1 Homalodisca vitripennis
TTCTTGTTTGGTTAACTTCAATGCATACTTATTCTTGTGTTTTATTAGAGTTTGAAATCTAAAAACTGAGCAGTGCTGGAAATGTCACATATCAGTTTTTGTTATTACACAAAATGTCTATAATCTTGTCATCCTTTGAGCAAGCAATGGATAATTGTTAAAATTAAACAATATTGCAGATACCTTGATTAGTAAAAGAAAATGGAGTGTTAAATTGTTTAATACCATACTAAATATAACCCTGTAAGCAAATTCATTGCTGAACATATTATTAGAATTCTTAAGGATATTCAATTTCAAAACTTTGAATAATTGACTTTTTGTATAAACATATAATATCAAGGTATTAGCAGCAGTTTTAATATAAATATCAACCGTATGATGCACATGCAGAAATTTAATTCCTCGCATCTACCTTTTCATACAAAAAAATACTTCACAAATAGCCCTCAACTCAGCCTTTTTTTGAGAGAAGCCAACCTTACTTGACTACAGTGTCTACATGAAACCATAACTTAACTGTAGTGAAGACTACACGTCCTTTTTGTTCTGCGAATTTGTGTTTCATTCAATGATAAAAGCAGCTCATTCAAGCAGAACTTGATGTGTTTATATTTCAAAATATGCCTTATTCCATTTTGTACATGCATATGTACAAATATAAAACTAATTAAAAATGCATCGCAACTCGGAAAGCTTGGCTATTTATTACCTCTTAGCTACTTAAGAGTGTAGACTAACTCAAGCTGAGAATTTCTGTGTACATTATAATGATAATTAGCACATTACTATATTTGAGTGTATGAAAAAGCTTACAAAGAAGTAATAGTCTGAAAGCTAGCATGAACAACTTAACCAAAATTTTCTAATTAACTTACGCATTGTCACCCTCCATGAGTGAACTGTTTTATAACAAGAAGAAACAACTGAAAAATTGTATTAAGTCTGTGAACATGGTAAAATAGCCTTCAAAAGTTTCTAAAATATACTCATTGTCAACCTATTATATAACATGCCCTTAATTATACCTAAAACGTAGTCTTTAAAATATCTTTAGTTGTTTTACATGAGAGATCTGTAATGAAGAAATGCAATAAAAATTCTGAGGTAATATCAATAACAATGTACTAAAATACGATATAAAAATCTGTTCCAGGTTAACTAAGTTAGAAAAGATATATGTTTGTAAATTTAAACATACAGTATTTTATACTTCTAATGTATGTATACCAGATCTTTGACTAAATAAAAGAGACTGCATCCATATGGAGCTTGTGTAGCAGAAATCTTATTTGGTAAAGCTAGTTCAGTCCAGTAATGCATAGATACCTGGACTCAGACAGGTTTCTTGGACAATTTTACCGGGACCCTGGCTCTCCTGAGTGCCCGGGCCTGGCCTCCCCACACATCTATTTGAAGGGATTGTGTCGATGGACTGCGCGGTGGCAGGATATGACGGGGCCCTGTCGAATATCATTTCCGGGCCCACAAAGGCTGAGTACGGCCCTGGATACCACTAAATCTTATGTTCAGATTTGTAATCCATTTTAATCTTCTAATAAATACCTCATGTTTAAGAATATATATTATTAAAGAATTTCTAGAATTTTGTACAGTGGTTTTTTGTATATAAAACTACTCTATATATATATATATATATATATATATATATATATATATATATATATATATATATATATGTGGTATCAACCAAATATTGCTCTTACAATCTAAATTTAGCTTTTTGATTTGAAATACATCCGACTATAGGGTTATACCTCATGTGCTTATGTTAATATTATTGTGTTAGTATTTTGTTTAGTTTCAAACAACACACTTTGTTGTTCAGGCAGATACTGTATTCTCAGTCCAGATACACAAACTTAATATCAGCAGATTGGTTTTAATATCCACTAACTAAATTAATATCAGCTTGTTTGATTATGATAGTTAACACTTAAATTAAAAATATATATTATTTCTTCGCTGAGTATTAGCAAAGGCTGGGCCAGAAACATTTTATTTCTGCATGTCTGTCCATAAGATATCTTGAGAATGCACTGAGGCTTGAAAATTTGCATTAAGATTCTTCACTTATATATAGGAAATAAGCTTGATAATGGTGTTGTCCCTCCATAAGGGTAACCATAAAGGCAAGGATAAAATATCAGAATTAATTAATTTTTTAAGCAAACTAAGTACAATCATATGTCATTTTAAAATAAGACATACTAACAAATTTATAGCGTAACTATCTGCAAGATATCCCAAGAAAGATTTCACCTGTTGACTGAAACTTCATTTCTACATAGGAAATAATGACCTGATTTGAAATACATCCGACTATAGGGCTATACCTCATGTGCTTATGATAATATTATTGTGTTAGTATTTTGTTTAGTTTCAAACAACACACTTGTTGTTCAGGCAGATACTGTATTCTCAGTCCAGATACACAAGCCTAATATCAGCAGATTGGTTTTAATATCCACTAACTAAATTATTATCAGCTTGTTTGATTATGATAGTTAACAATTAAATTAAAAATATATATTATTTCTTGGCTGAGTATTAGCAAAGGCTGGGCCAGAAACATTTTATTTCTGCATGTCTGTCCATAAGATATCTTGAGAATGCACTGAGACTTGAAAATTTGCATGAAGCTTCTTCACTTATATATAGGAAATAAGCTTGATAATGGTGTTGTCACTCCATAAGGGTAACCATGAAGGCAAGGATAAAATATCAGAATTAATTAATTTTTTAAGCAAACTAAGTACTAACTTAGTATCATATGACATTTTAAAATAAGACATACTAACAAATTTATAGCCTAACTATCTGCAAGATATCCCAAGAAAGATTTCACCTGTTAACTGAAACTTCGTTTCTACATAGGAAATAATGACCTCTATGATGGTGCATGTCCATATATGGCATTTGACTGAGGGTCATTAAAGCCCATATATATTATTTAGGCTGGTACTCAGTAGTCTGGCATACTTTCTTGTTTGGGGAGATGTTAACATTTTTCTGTATAATTGACTGTCTGTATGCCTGTCCAGGATATATCAAGAATTGCAATTTTACATGCAACCTCAGTGAAGCCTGATATGCAAAATATGGAGTCCCGTTCTCCTACCATGTAATTGTCAGAGTTTACTCAAAATAATATGCTTAATACTTCCCTTCGATATATTTATAATCACTGATTGCCGCCAGATAGCACACGATCACAACGCTTCAACTGTTTTTAGCATATGACATCATATCTTCCCAAAGATTGTTTAGTAATCAAAGACCAGCAATCATCAATCAACTATACTGTATTAACATGAACCGATTTGTACGTATCTGTCAACATTGAACTATGACATCTTTTCAGTTATTATAGCTAAACATGTAACGTCGTTGACAAAATAAAACGTTTCTGCCATGCTTTGGGTATTTTTTTTGTACAAATAAATAATTATCATTACGGTAATATTTAAAATGCGTTATCAAGGAAACAAATACAAATTACTCGTATTTACTCCCGCCCAACCATTTCTCCCATCAAAGATAAAACAGATAAAAGCAAGAAGCGGAATAATTGACCTTCTAGAAACAATGACGAGATGAGGAATGAATACAGTCTAGATAAATCGTAAAGCAAAAGATAAAAATAGATTGGAAAATCCGTATTAAAAGTTGCGGCATTCTCTGTAACTCCCCGGAAACAGGCCGCTAGTTCCGTCACCTAGCATACGGTGACAATTTCAAATTCATCGATATTCTAATTGAAAAGATGTTTCCAAAAGCTACTGCATCCATTTCGTGAATAATTGAGTTACGCTGTGGTTATTCCTCAACTTCCAATCTATCTTCTGGTGAACATTTCTTTCTGAAAGTCGCTTAGTCTAGTACGAAAGCGTTATTCAATATCCCGTTTTTCCTACATCAGTCACTCCGTTTTTGCTACTATCTCTTGTGCAGTGTCGCCCTGTTGGGTTCATCGGTGGTTGGGTTGTTTCTAGTTCAGCCTAGAATGTGTATTATCCCACCCATTTAGTTATCCCATTTTTAATTTACAGAGTAATGTTTATCAAAATAACGGTTTACTAGTTACACAGAAGGGTTCTTGGACGAAAGGGTGATTTTGATTGAAAGGGATTAGTTAAGACAGTAGAAGAAAGAAAAATAGAAACATTATTTCCGGTACAAATGGAAGGAAGGTTGATTTCGTGAGTGGTTGTCCCATCAATACACGTCTTTTGGAAATTATTTTTAACTCCGATTAAAAAGGTAATTTCACTGGCAGTTCTTTAAATGAAACTTTATTTAAATATTTATGGCGATCCAAAATGAAAATGCGTTTTCTTCTTGTAAACATACTTTAGACAAACAAGATGAAAAGAAAAGTTTTAGAGACACACTTTTCGATTACTTTAAGAAATACAGTTGATTTTCTAAAGAAATTGACATTAATTTTATACATCGTAGGGAGGGGGAAGCACAAGTGGGAGAATATGAGAATTTTAGGAAACTATACACATTATATAATGGACTATTAAAATGAAACAATTCAGCTTCTTATAATTTACTTCCAACATATGGACAATTTTAACCTTTCTGTGACAAGGTTATTATAAATGACTAACAGAAGACCAACACATTTGTTAGTGGTCCTAAGATTTTCACAGTTTTGCGAAGTCTGTTAACATGAATGGGCTCAATATTAGTTTAGACGAACTTCCCAATAAAATTTGTTTTAAATAGTGTGTATATTTGCTGTGCATTTATCAGTAACTCAAATTCTTTGTCCTTTTATTGTATGCTGCTTTAATTCTTCTATTTTCATAACAGAAACTGGCTGGATTTAACGCTCGAATTTCATTTTGTACAACATATTATTTCTTTGCAGTAGTATGATTTACTCATTAATATCAATATCTACACGATTATGCCTGGATTAATATTTATCTACAACACCTAATATCCCATGATTTAAGGGCGCAGGCGCTAAGTATGTACTTGGATCGTATGTGACCAACTAAATACCAACTAAAGTGTAAAATCGTCAACGTACAGGTATAAATGCTATTACACACCTACCGTGTTCTCTAGTTTGTTTGTGATTGGAGGTGCTATCACTTGGCAGTTTTTAAGCAAGTGCGAGTACTCACGTATACTTTTTACCAGTAAAGTATAATGGTACTTTGTCTGTACGGGGAGGCGACCACACCTCGTACATAGCGGCTGAACTGAGAAATCTGACTTCTGCATTTTAACGAAAATCCCCATATTTAGACCCTAAAGAATTCGGGAAATAGTTACTAATTGATGACATAAAAATGCCTCAAAATGGCTCTTTTGGGATCATTCTTGAAAAATTTTCAAATGTAATGGTAGCCGTACCTCTTTTTAAAGATTCATTGATCAATTTGAAAAAGTTTGAATTCTTTTCGTTTCTTGTGCTACATTGTGCCCCAAAATGTCAAAGTTGTTACAGTTTCACAGTTTTTTTACTGTTATCCCATTAAAAACTTTAGCAAATCTAAATTTGTATCCAATGTTACCAAAGAAATAAGTACGCTTTCTAAAACAATGTGTTAAGGTTGTTACTTTTAAATTTCCAATTCTTTTATAATCCAAATTTAGGGTATTTCAAACTGGTAATATCTAAAACCATTCAAACAGCACGGTCTTAAAAACTAAAATTTTGGTATATCGAAAGTTTGGCTTTATCTTGGATGGTTCAGAATTTGTACAAAAATACTCATTTTCATGACGTTTTGTTGCATTTAATACGCATTTGTGTTCTCCTACAGGGGATTAAAAGGGCGTACCACTTGTTTTTAAAACACTTTTCGTATATCGAGAGGTACCGTATACTTAAATTGCGAGTCCCTATGAAATTTAAACGTTGATTACGATTTATCTGTAAGTAAATTGTGACGGATTGTTTGATAACAAACTAAATAGCAATGTCAGCTATGTTTTAACTTATTTTTAAATAATCTACGTGTTGGTACGTTCAGTTACTTTCTACCGGTGTTGACAAGCTTATCTTCAACAAATGCTGAACAGTTCGGAACAAGTTTGGGATAAATTAGATATAAGAGATGATAATTGTGTCTTATATGATTGTATTTTAGTTCGTCAGTCAGTGTTGAGCTGTCCATGAAGACGTGTATTGTCTGTCAAATATGCCATTCACCAATAGAAGCTTTCTCGATGTTGATTGAGTGAGTAAGATGAATGTCTACAGAATTACACAGCTGCTGCTGCTCTGTGCTCTCGACGTTATCCGGACCGTGAACATCATTCGCGAAAGGTTTTCCAAAGACTTGCTAGCCATATCCGTGAAACTGGAAATATACAACCGGATCACAACAAAGGGAAATAGCTCACTAGGTCTGTAAGTAATGATAAGGTACCGGACATTTTGCCTACGTTTCAGCTCAATCCACGTGACTCATCTAGAAGAGTGGCTACCGATGCAGAAATTAGCCAATGATCAATACTCAAGAGTCCTTAAGGGCAATAAAAAGGAAACCCATATCGAATTACAAATCAAGACCTTCATAGAGATGGTACCTTCTAAGAATGAACTTTGGTTTGTGGGCCCGTGATAAAATGGATTAAAATGGATTCCAACTCTACATAAAAACAATTCTTACTCGAAAATAATTCGCGAGCACCTTTGCAGGCAAGGTGATGGAACGCCAAGGCTTAAAGCACTTAAACTCTACAATCCTGGTTGTCTTTGAAATATGGTTTATAACATATTTATGCCAATTTTGGCATGAACATTCATACTATGGAAAATTTATGGTTATTTCAGTGATCTGTAATATAAAAGGAGCCGAGCTGGAACCCACTAACGTTTTCTGTAACTCATCATGGACTTTGAATGAAACCATTTTAACCAAGGATAGTTATTCTAGTTAGTCTTAACCAAAGGGCCGGAGCCTAAGAGCCAAGCATTTTTTTCTGTTAAACTGCCCTTAATGCTGTTAAACTGTCATAAATGCATGGTTTTTAATAATAACTACCATAATATTGTATGTTACAATATTAGTTAAGGACAGTTAATGATCGCATGGGGGAGGGGAGTTTCTGCATGACTACTTTGGATATCTAGTGCATAGATTGTAACCTAATTTACATGTATATTGTGAGGCATACTAAAAGTTAATATGGCTCTACAAATGAGGATATCTCTGAACGTGAAGGTGCATCTAGGAATATAAATGTTTATCAGAATTAATTAGTGTGTATGCCTAAGCTTGTAATAGCTATAATTAGTTTAGAGTGGCTCAGAGGTATGTATAGTTTGTAGTAAGTATTGTAAATTCTGGAAACCACTACGTTAGGCCCAATTACTATCAGGACCTTGGATAATAATATTAATAGTTTACTATGTTTTATAATGAATCCGTAAAGTCTTTAAAAATGAAGTTATGCTAATTTTTCTAAATATTTGAAAATATTATAGATTTTATCTGTTTAACATCATGTATTATATAGCTATACAGTTATTGTAAAGTAAAGTAAAGATGTCTTATTTTATCAGGTGAAGTTAGGGCTAAGAAGCTCTGTCTAACACTTGTATGTTAAGTCTTCATTCTAAGTCTATTGCAGTAATAATTCGATTAACGTATTCTCCTTAACTTTTGGTTATGCATTATTGTTTTGATGTATAATTAATAATCAAGTAAATTATATATAGTTTCAATTACAGTACGTGGGAATGGGTTTAAAGATTGCCAAATTGGGAAGCCCTAGAGTAAAAGTGTTCACCAGCTAAGGACAGGGCCCCGCATAAGCTGAGGACGGCCCTGCATGACTATGTCATTGTGACAGCTGCGCCCCAAACTGGACATTAATTCCGCAGAATCGGCATGATGATGGCACGAATTCCGACAAGCGATTGTCTAACTGTTGGATTTCCAATCATGTGGTGATTTATTACATAATGATTCACTTAGTAGGCTTATGCAATATAAAGTGCGCTCGTGAAAACGATAACGTCCATATTTTCTAATCGAATTAGACAGTTTATGAATGCCTTAGATAAGTTCGTTATCAACAAGTTTCAGGATGGCGGGGGTATTTGTGCCAAATCTTTATACAGACATACTAAGAGTGAAACCTTTTTAAAAAAATTTCAAAGCACTTTTATACTCACAGTACACATATGTAATATCTCTTTAGGCTTCAAGTTGGCAATCGCCCAAAGTTTCGAAAGGAAATAGCTTAATATTTCCTTTTAGGCATTGGGGAGCTAAACAGTAAAGGGCTTATAAACTGTCCTCATTTACAATTAGAGTTGTTTCAATTTTTTTTACACGTCATACTTTCCATGTGGTTTCCGTACCATACATTATTCAAAGAAGTATAAGATAACAACGAAACAATGCTAGTAAATAGTTTTACAAACGTTATTTCCAAACAGTAGCAAAAGAATGAAGTCTACTTATTTATACATTTTTTATACGATAGCAACTTTTTAAATCTTGCAATGTTCCAAGACGACAAAGCCTCTAAATTTGAAATTACAATATTCTGAGCATGTGAATTACACTCGTCCATAAAATTAATTACCTGTGCCGTTTAAATTAAAAGTCCAAAACGAATAATGTATCTTCGGTTGTATATTTTTTGATGATATCTACCACATATTAAATATATCTTTCTGTTAGAACAGCGCCGTAATGTACACTTGTAATTTGTACACTCTACACTAAAAGTTGTGATTTACATCGATTACACAATACTCGTACGTGTATATGTAGTATTAAAAATATTTTTACTGGGGTTGCTTCTTAATTTTTTTTCGGAGTAATCGGTTGTAAAATCGTTCTGAAAGATTTTAAGATTTAACTGTCTCAATATTTAAAAAAAACATTCAAGATGCGTGTTTTAGACGTAATTATTGCAACATGTAATAGTAACAATTGCAATGATTTTGTTATTAACCAATAAATACGTGTATTGCAATAACAAATCAGAACAATTTATCGTATTTGAATGCCCTTATTCAAACAAATAATATATAATAAAATGTAAAATAGTACATTAAACAATCCTACAATTTGTTTTTAGAAAATCTCCCATTCCCTACGCCACTCCGATTCCATTCGGTCCAACGACACCCGCCCTCAGAATTAAAAAAAACCGCATATTCAAATTTACCTAAGACCTAACCATTCCAAATTTGAAAATGAGGAATAATGATATGAACGTAAAATCGTTCAAGTCAAAAAGTCCTAGTTCATTTGTAATTTTTACGCTTCGTTAAGACTTAAGTTCGCAATGCAGCATCTGTACCTATCGAATTCCACGCCCAAAATGAGGAGGGGTACATGGAGATGTCCTAAATACTGTAATTATTAATAGTTTTGGAACACATCTGCAAATCACAAAAGATTCATCCCTCTAAAATCACGAAAATATGAAATAACTTAATTAGTTTCCTTCTATAATTGCCTTTGCTTCCCAAGGTCTTAACTATCGTTTGTCAGTTTCTTCTTTTGTTTCTTTAAGTTTCATTGTGCATTTACGAGTGTAAAATTAATTCTTTACCTTTTTGAATTTATTTTATTTTTAAATAGCACAATAGTATATGTAGTACATCATATATATTTTTGAAAAAAAAAAATTGAAAGTGCCAGACTTTAAACGATTTCGTTTAATATAATCTGATTTTTAGTAGTATGTGTGTTACTTTAAACGTATAACTTAGAATACCATTCGCTCTACTTAACCTTTTTTCAAACCAAACATATTTGACCCCTTCATATCACATTCTTATCTCTTTAAAATATTGTTATACTACTTATACTTCGTTAGCTTTACTTTTTATTCTTTACAATAACAGCGTCAAAGTTATCTTCTTTAATTTAATTATTTTGCACTGTTCCCGTGTTATTCTTTTTCAGCTATAATACTTAACAACACTTTAATATTTTTTTCAGTTTATGTAATGTCCTATTTATATCTCCTTTCAGCTTATATGTTTCAAATGTACATGGTACAAATTTACACGAAAGTTGAATTAGGTTACTACCATTTTAATAAGCTATTGTATGATACTTAAAAAAAGTGTTTCGTTACATTTATGACCGCAAAAATGGGAATAGGTAGCCTACACCCACGCATTGATAAAATCGATCTGTAATTTAGTTGGTTCTTGTTTAAAGTCAAGGTACACTAATACATTGTTTTAATAACGTTTCAGAATGATAACCTTATATCTCGACATATACAGTTTGTAATCTCAAATAAAAGAATGTCGATTCCAATCTAATCCCCTGTAATATGCTCCAATTGTTCCATTTTCTCATATCGTCTGTAATGAAAGAGGGTGAAATCACCACCCCCAACTGACAAAAGACTTACAAGGCTTTTAGGTTTCTAAAGATCTAGTACGGCTACTGCTATGAGACGTCTCGGGTTTACTTACATGTTTCGAAACTATTTACAACGACGACTTTCCAACAACACTCACAAAACGCACGAGAATTTATCCAGATTTGGTGAAGTGTCAAACAATCATCCAGCAACCAAGTATTGATAACTGCAGCGAACGAGGAACGGCGCTACAATCGTGCAGGCCGTGGCAGTGGCGCACATCGATCGCTCTCCCCGCGCATGTGTTCCACCGCGGCGCGGCACACACACCACCGGCCCAACTGACCGTCTTTCCTCGCCCTACATGTATTCCCTCGGCCTGATATCTGTAACAAATATTCTTTGGCAAAAACAATCCAAATATTGTATGACGTACGACAAGTATTCAATCTACAATGAATCATATTATTCTTGTACAATCAAGTGTACAAGCCCCATCTCCCATTTCTAGAGACGCTTTACCTTTTCTTATATTTATTTACAGATAAATTAAACCATTCTCATTTGTTTCCATCGATAAGCAATAATGAAATCTTATATATGATGCGGGACACGGGAAGATGGAGGAGGGGTGTCGAGCCCTAGAGCGCATACCGGGAAGTGGTTACCAGTGCGTGGGTGGGGGCGGGGTGCGTTCGAACGGGCACGGGTCAATACTGCCGTGACATCGTGGGAGACCGGAGCTGTTTGCTTAGGCGGCTACTGAACGTGGGAAGATGGCACCTACTATCATGAAGGTAATGTCACGTTTCATTATTATTAAATGTTAAACGTATTTAGTCAGGTTGCAGTTACAAAGTCCAAGTGTTAGACAATAATTGTACCTTTTATTGATTACATCAATAATCCAAATGTAACATTTTTGTAATGTCTTGTTGCATTGGACGTTTATCGAAATAAACTGTTTTTTATCTAAAACTTAAAATAAATTTTGATTATTGCCGTTTATTGGCAAGAAATTCTTTGTATCATCCTCTTTTAAAACTGAAATCAATTACTTTGGCTTGAACAAAAAGTGATAAAGTTACTTCATGTTATTTGATAGCCTTGAATAATATATTCCAGAATCTTAAAATACATTAAGTAGTTAGACAAAATCAAAGTGCAGAAAGTACACAAATACAAGAATATAGTTAAAAATATATTTGTTGTAATTCTTGAATAATTTTTTGATGTTAATAATACAAACAAACATTTTAATAGTGCTTAGGTAGCTCTTACAGTTACATAATAATTCCAGTGGATGAAAGTTCCCATAATGATGCTTAGCTGTACGTGTCCTAGTCCTATAAGGTTTCTCTAGTGTAGAATGGAATAGCCTCTACCGCTATAAACGACTTCTTAAGATGCGGCTCACCATTATCTTCGTATCCTTGTAGGCGGTTCCACAATTATTATAGATGAAATTTGTCTACGTTGTTGATCTTTTTGAAGTGGTGGACCGATGATTGTCAAATGACCCCAAAGAATAACATGATTTCGGACATTTGCCATCGCGTCAAAGTAGAACTCTTGGCACAATGAACAAGAGTGTAGGATTCAAGTTCTCGAAACATGGAGGTCTACTTTTAACATACAACCAGAGCAATTATCCAAAATCCTGTAATCCTTTCCAATCATTCGTCGTCAATTTAAACAAAGAAATTAGATCTAGTTAACAGATTTACGAGTCTCCAGTTTTGTTGCTATCATTACAGCTAGTACTGTGTGCGCTTATTGCGCTTGATAACTTAGGTGAGCCACATTGATCAAGATTAGTCTACTACTTTTTGGGAACCTCTGATTCTACTCTTTATCGGATGTTAGATGTGGGCGTATTGCCTTTACAATTGAGGTATTCGTATATAATAAATAACCTATTACCTTGTGTGAATATTTATTTATGATAAGATGGACAAAATAATTGCACAACTAGAGTTGGAAGCATTGTAATATATAAGACCGTAGTCCTCGGTCTGGTGTCTATGTCACGTTCTGTAACCCTGCTTCTCAGAGGTAAAACATTTCGATATTGGTTATACGTTTTATAAGCTAAATGGCTCTCAACGGTGTTATAAGAAAGATGTTCTTCTCAAAGCCTCTCTGTTCGGATGATTTGGAAATTCATTCGTATGTATTTCTTACAGTTCAACCATGTTATTCTTTGCAAAATTGATAACTTGCTCTCTAACCAAGAGGTCATTGGTTCGATTCTCGGGTAGGTAAAAATTTACAATGGGTTGGACCGTTTGCTCTCAAAGAAGTTCGGTACGGCTGAGTAAAATATCACAGGCAAGGCATAAGAGAGAACCACTTAGAAGATATAAAATAAACAAAAATGATTTAAGAAAATGAGTAGTTTTCTGAAAATTAGTAAACTCGTTCATTGATACTTACAACAATGCATACACAAGTGTTTGGGATCGCCTATGGTGAATATGATGTGAAAATAGTCAAATATAATATTTCCATGCATCTTTGTGTATAAACCTGTTTTCCAAGTTAAACACACGGATTTTGAGTTCTTTAACACAGAGGAAGCAAAGACTCGTTATATCATTAAATATTAAAAAGCAAATGCCTTCTGGAGTCACTGTTTTGCGTTAGTGTGTTTTCGCTCATTAATGAACCATGAAATAAGGTCAAGTGATACATAGTGATGTGTTAGCCATCAGCTAGAGATTGATGATCTCTTATTTCATAAGCAATAATCTGAATAGTTATAACTTTGAGAGCAACAAATTTAACCAGCAGTACACACAGTAGTTTAGTTTCCATTACTATTAATTTCCCCCCTCCCAATTTTATTTAATCGCAATTCTTGTATATTTAAATTTCAAAAAATTAATATGAAAGTACTGTACTTTATATTATATGAAAACAAAATTGCATTTAAGATTTACATAAATGTAGACTTACTAGTAAATTAGTTACTAGGCTATCTTCGGTATGAATTAAAAAGGTTTATTCATAAAAGGTAGTAACTTACTTTAAACTTACTTTAAAACTTGTGTGTGTGTTTTTTTTTTTCATTTTCAGAACACAATTTTGTATTGAATGACGATGTTCATTACGTTTAATGCAATAACTACAGTATGATTTATTACCTCAAAGAATAATACCTTTACAGATCAAATGTATAATGCAGGTGCATACGCGAAGTACATTTGGAGCTGTATTGTTTCCCTATTAATAAAAATTAATTGATTTGCCTATAACTGGTGGTAGACTAATAAACCGACCATATGAAACGTATAATTTATTACTTTTTATCATGAATAGTTAATAACTATATCTTAAAAGAAAACAATAGGTGTGTTCTAATAAACTTTAATTATTGATGGCTCCGACATAAAATTGCATTTCAAATTCATAAAAAACGAACCTGAGAAAACAACTAGCTTCGCACAGCAAACGGCAAATTTGTGGAAACGGCCCTAAATATTTAACTAGTAGAAATGTAACGTTTTATCATTAGTTGATCAAAGTGAAATTGTTCATGTTATGACAATGCTATGACTTCTCATACAAATACAATTTGTTTTGTTGTTTTATTTCTACGAAAGCATTATTATTGAGAAGTAATATTACTTCAAGCGCTAACTGATTCGTCGTTCTGCTTATTGCGCTTGGACTTGTTATTGCGTAATGCAATTCCCTTGCCAATACAACGATTCCATTGTTTAAAACTTATCGGGAGATATAATCAATCTTCTAATATGACGTCAATCGCAGAACAGTAAAAAAGTTACCCAATAATATAAGAAATTATATATTTTTAAATAAAATAAATAAGTCTTCAAGACATAATGCATAATATTGCAAAGTCATATTCAGGATCTTAGCTTTAAATTTTGAAATATTTACTACAGGTTTTATTCGCAATCGGAAAGGATAATTTGCCACGATCTATAACCTTACGCTAGCCAACTCAATCTTTACATCCTTAGATACTGATCTAAGCAAATAACATGTATATAGTCTCTCATTATTGAGTTTTTGCTCATTATCCTCAATATCTTAATATTTCTAGTTGCCAGGTTGCTCAGAAGATGCGGGTGATACCTATTTTTTCTGAGCCAGTGTTTCTATGTGTTCTACTTAGCATGTGTAAACCAGCCAGAAGTGTAGCCTCCTATTAGGGCAGTGTATCATGCGGCTGTTCTGTAATAGAAATTTTGAATAAAAGGGAGTGTATGCTATATAATGTGATCTTTTTTGTATCAAGGATTCTTTTTTTGGCAATTATTCGTTGTGAGTAGCATTTATTATTCTGACAATGGCTTGGTGACGTACAAAGTACCGATATTATAATTTTATTTCTAAATAATTTTTGAAGTTTATTTTTTTACTAACTACTCTTCTGACTCTAAGAAAGGTTAACGAACATATTTGGGAATCAATTACTAGAGGCCTGTATATTTTTATAATAACGTAAAAGATTCCAATAGTCTACTCTCGGATCAAAAATTAAAGAAAAAAACTAACATCAAAAAACTACAGAGTGTGAACACCGATCAAAAACTAACTAGTATAGCTATAATTACGGGAGTCACATTACAACTTTGCCTATTTATAACAAGCTAAACTTTTTCAATAAGCAAAATTATTGGAAAATTAGTATATGTTGGTCATTTCCAACTCGGTAGGCTATACTAATTTGAAAATTATATCTAGTTGCATTTTATTTATATCGCCACAGCGCAGAGCAAGGTTCCAGTTAGGCCATGGATTCTTTCTCGGGTAGGAAAAAATTGCAATGGGTTGGACCGTTTGCCCTCAAAGAAGTTCGGTACGGCTGATTAAAATGTCACAGATGTAATAAAAAAAAACATAGAAAGTATATAGAAATAAAAATGTCAAAAGGAAATCAGTAATTTTCGTACTGCCGCAAATAGTGCTTTCGCAACGAGAATTTGGGAAATTATGGCGATATTGTTCATCCGTACTTACAATGCATAAGTATTGACATAAGTATTTTGGATCACTTATTGGGTATCTGAAATGTACTCGTATATAATATTGCCAATCAATGGCTATAAGCCTACATATTTTTTATAATGCCATAAAGGTTTTCAATAACCTGCTCTCTGATCAAGAAGTATGGATCCACGAGTTTGAACATTAACCAAAAACTAATAAAGCTATAATTACAGGAATTACATTGTTCAGAAATAAACAAGCGAAATCATTTTAATTTACGAGTAACTCTCGTAATTATAGCTATATTAGTTAGTTTGTGGTTAATGTTCAAACTCGTGTAGCCTATCCATACTTTTTGTTCAGATAGTAGTGATATCATATTTTGTCATACTTTTTGGATGTCTAATGCAATTACAATTATCGTTTTTATTTTTTCACTAGCACGTACCCGCGGCTTCGCCCTTCATTTCTATACAACATTCCGTGTATTTGTTTGAATAGCTCTCACGATTTCAGTAACACTTGATCAATGCAGAGAAACTCCATGTCGAAGTTCATAATTTTCTTGAACGCACTTGTGATGTAATATGACAGAGCCGTAGGATATTTTTAAAGTCGAATCAGTCATATATCGTGCATTAGGTACCCACTTTAGAATATTCATGATTAAGAAGACCAGAAGTTAAGCAAAATTGTAAGTAATTATTATTTCAGGTTTTGCACTTCCAGTTCAAATTAATCATATTTTCCAACGCAAAATTGGAGTTTGCTATTTTGCCCGAGAAACAATATAAATAAAACTGTATATAATGTTGTAATGAGGCTGGATTCAAAACAGTATAGTTTTCTAAATGGTATAAATATAGATATTGTAATTGAAAATAAAAACTAAAATCAACATCAATAATATTAACACATTTCTATACTTACATTATGACAGTTGTAATTCATATGTAAATATGATACATTAAATTACATGTTCTTGCTTCCAAATCCATGTTTGCTTTATCATAATATGCCTACTATTTCCTTGGTCCAGTCTAGGAAGTATATCAGTAGTTATATAACTAATCAGTATCGTATACCTTATCAGTGAGTGAGAAAGGGTGCGATGTACCCTCGACAAACAAACTCGAATGTAAACAAATTGAAAATAGTGGTTAAAATAATTAAATATATCATCGTTTTGTAATAAAAAAATTATGGTTGCCTGTAAAGTCGGTTTTACGGGCGAAGATTTTACGTGACAACGTCTTTTTCTCGGTAGAATATTTATTGATATGAATATTATTAAATTGCACAATAGGAACAAGGAATTGAATGAAAATAAGAATTGCACAAATTTTAACTATAGAAATATATTTTGTTTACTAAAACATTGTACATAATTTGAAATTAATTAAAATTTGTTATTGTAAATGGTAAAGTTGAATAAAACATTTACTAAAATTGGAATTTGAAATTCTTGCTAAACACAGTTAAATTCTAACTTCGCGCGTGGTGATTGGTCGGTTTAGTTCGTTTGTTTGGTCGCACTGTTATGACAGGTTAGAGGTTATAATTTGTTATTTTAAATGTTTGACTAGCAATACGCGCTGTTTCTTCTCAATCGACTGAATTACGATTGATTGCAGAGTGATTTAAACTAATAATTTACTTAACACTATCAACATTTGTCAATAGATGACATAACCTATAAACTCAGTTTCTCAACTTTTGTGTCAATCTAACAATTAATCAATCAATCATAGTTTACGATAATGAAATATCAGTGTACAATTATTTACCTTTATTGTTGTAGTTGTTGTAAATGACGAATCTAAGCACTCTACATTTTCACGAATAAACATAGTTATCTGCTTTATCCCGTGCGGCGGACCCACAGTTATCTGCTTTATCCCGTGCGGATCCCGTGCGGCGGACCCACTGGACGGGCATCGTAACGTTACCGGGCGTTACACTTTTTCATGAGTGACTCCGAGCCGCAACCTAATTTAAGACGTTGTCACGTCAAAACAATGTTTTTACAGAATAGCTGATTACATTTAACTGACTCTTTCAATTAACATTTCGCTACTTTATAGACAAATATGGGATATGTCACTGCTTGAGTCACCATTGGGGAGTAACCCGGACGGATTTTCGAAATAAGAATAAACCTATATTCGTCCCAGGGTCCCTAAAAATGACAATTTGAAATTTGTATGTACAAATTGGTTAAGTATTTTACGTATGAAAGCAAAAAAGGTGCTTTCGCATTTATAACATTAATTCGGATTAGGACTGGGCCTTATTTTACTCTTGTCTCGTATAGTTTATTAATATTATATTTTAGAGTTAGACCTAAATTCAAAGCGAAAGATACATGTGTGAGAGCTGAAGCATTACGCAACTATAATAACTGTACATAACTATAATCGTAGTGATCTATGATCCCTGACGGAGCCGGGTCCCGGCGACTCGATAAACATCTCACTTCATATGACCTATAGACCTATATTACATCAGAAACAATTTTTTATTGTTTGGGTAGTATTCACTCATGTATTAGAGCGAAACAAAAAGTGTTTTTGTGTTATTGTAGATTGTGATAACCAAATATATGTACTAAAACATAGTTTTCTGTTTACAATTTAAGCGTTCTGCATTAAAAAAATAATGACAATTAAAAGATTCTTATACAGCATTTGTTTTATGTCTCATAAAGAACGAAATACTAAAAATTGGGAGTTCTGAGTCAATTGTTAAAGGCCTTATTAATTTTTGTGTAAACCCTTATGAAATCGGTATTAACAATCATTTCGAGTTTATACTGTATGATACTATACGTAGGCTACTAGATGTGAATATTCATTTGGATTTATTCTCATTAGACATTTATGCATTTATAAATCACGCAATATTTATTTATTAATGACTGTCTTTACTTGTGAATGAGGGTGTGGATGAAGCGAGGTACAGTCACAAGACTGAATTCTACACACGCTGTGCCCAGTATACCAAAAATCAAAAGAACAGTCTATCTAGTAATTTGGTCACATTGGATGAAGTAATGTCGACATCCTAAGGATGGATAATCACTGTACCACCCAGTAGGGGGGTTCTACAGGACCTGGTGTGGATCAGTCTCTGCAGACTGCACGAACGGGGTCAGTCTCTGCAGAACATCACAATTAAAACACTCTGAACTATCACTATTAAAACATGTGAACAGCCTTTGCAGACTGCAAAACGTGATTGGCCTCTGCAGACTCCAACGTGTGATCAGTATATACAGACTGTAATACGTGATCAGCCTCTGCAGACTCCAACAGATGATCAGTCTTTGCACACTGCACGAACGGGAACAGTCTCTGCAGAATGCAGCACATGATCAGTCTCTGCAGCTGCAAGAACGATCAGTCTCTCCCGCATTTCACTCGCTCTCTCGCACTATCACTAGTTGGAAGATTTAGAATAATTTCTGTGAGATACAAGTTATTCATAGTAGACTATACATAGTAGACAGTAGAGAACTTTTCTTGTAAATTGATAGAAGAACTTATTTAATTATTTATATCAGTGAATTAACAATAAATCCAATTTGACACCGTTGTGCAGCGTATCTCTGTGAGTTCCTGCTCTTCAGGCGTTAAGACTTAGTCTGGTTATCTTGCCACTCGGATAATCAGCGTGGTCCCGTAACATTTGTAACAATAACCTTTCTGTTGCTCAGCAAAAAATGTAATTTTTCCGTATATGGTAGTAAAAGCATATATGTATTTCCTAAATATATATTTAAAAAAACAAAGGCACAATACTTTTATTTGTTTTATCTTTATGACACTCCACTTTTTATAATTCTCGACAATTTTATAAAATATTTATAAAGCTTTCAGTCAACAATAACGCACAAACTTCACAATTTGTATTTCAGGCAATAATCCTTGTACCCTATCCTCTTTTGAGGAGTGTTCTATACGTTCATCCCCATCTGTGTCAACCCCTTGAAATGAAATGTTCTATACGCCATTGTCCGCAATTCAACTGTATCGAGTGTTTGACTTATGTTCCACGACTTCTATTGTATCTATTTTGTAAAACATTTTCGTGTACTGTAAACTGCATGCAAGGAACAGTGTTGGTGAGGATTATGGAGCGGAAAAATCTTTAATTTAGTAGAGTAAGGTAACATGAATTTCTTTTTTCTAATATACACTCAGGGCAGTCGATGAGGCACGTACGCTCAATTCATGATTTTAATACAATACAAACAAAACTAGTTGTATCATTCTGGAATCAAATAAAACTAATTTAACCCCCCAATTACTTTTTAAGCAAGATTGTAATTTTGTTCTTCTAAATTTACAGTACACCGTGATATTTCTACCAAATCGGTTACAAACACTACCTTAATAACTATTTTTCAGCAACATAAAAGATATATTCATTTTCAATTTTTTCATTCAATCTTTAATGCAACTCTTTAAAAACAGTAGGCCTATACAATAACCAAATGTGTTCTAACTGGAAACATTGTGATAAATATCCATAGATAGGTATCCATATTATGAAGAATATATTTGTAAAAGAGTATAAGTTAAACTGATTGGTAATTACTTATTACAAATTTCTGAGAACCGTAAGAAATGACAACATTCTTTTGCAATGATAAGTTAAATTATTAGACTGAATTCAAGGTACATTACAAGTAATGAGGATAATTGTCAAGTTCGCCACAAAATTGGAATAACTCAAAATGTTGTTACCCAAACTTAATGATAGAATTGTTAAATATATTAGAGCAGATCAATCTACATACTCAAGTTTAAAACTGCAGGACTGATTGGTAGTATAGGAAACTTAAACGTTCAATTTTGTCAGAATGTCTGCATAACTATTTATTCCGACAAAAGAAAATTTGACAACAACAAAGGGAATTGCTGTATTTCAAGCTGATGGTGGTTGTCCTGATTGCAATCCAAAATTTATCATGTATCCAAAAATTGAAGCACTAGAAAGAGTGCAACTTCATTGTTCAAGCAAGGTTGCATCCAATACTTTATCCTTTGTTTTTCCTTACGAAATAAAGCTCGGGTTCGACGGATGTTTCAAGTTGAAGGTCGAGCTTGCACCGAAATATTGTGACTGAACTCCATAACCATAAGACGAGAATTTGTAGCCAACTTTATTGTTATAAATTGTCGTTACATTACGTAGTTGGCATGTTCACTACTTTGGAAGAAGAGCACTTGTTAGAATTAAATAGTCAAAACTTGAAGGTAAAGTACATGAGATTTGCCATAAGAGCTTGTACAGGTTTTCGCTATGACTTGTTAGAACGTGATAAGTGAAGTGTTTATAGTGTGGTGTGTTTTTAAAACCGAACAGCATAGTTTGGAGAAACGGTGTGTGTGCCATTAAATTTTGTGTTAGGCTGGGTGAATATGCGACTTTGACTTTTGAAAAGTAGCAAAAAGCTTATGGGGAACAATCAGAGCACAAGGTTTTCGGTGGCATAAGGCATTTTTAAAGGGTCAGGAGTTAGTTGAAGATGAAGCCAGTTCTGGGAGGCCTATAACATAGAATACTGATGAGAACATCGAACGAATTAGGGCTCTGGTGAGGTGAGACCGTCGACTTACATTAAGACTATGAGTAAATAGTTGAGTTTGAATAGTTTCACTCTTCATCAGATTATTAGATAAGATTTGGGCCTGCGAAAGGTGTGTGCCAAGATGGTACCAAAAAACCTGACAATTTTACAAAAATACAATCGCAAGTATGTATGCCATGATCTTGACAATATTGAAAATGGCCCACATTTTGTGTCACATATCACTGGTGAATCATGGGTTTTCGAGTATGATCCCGAGAAAAAACGGCAAAGGGAAGAGTGGCACACTCCCCTATCTTCTCGACCAGGAAAAGCTCGAATGATCAAATAAAAAATCAAGACCATGCTTACTTTTTTGATATTACGGGATCGTTCACAGAGTTTTTGCCTCCAGGACAACCTGTTAACATTTTATTCGCGTTATCAGAAAATATTTCATGCTAGGAAATATCAAAGGATGTCGAAAAGCAGAAGGTAAAGATCAATGTGTTTTTATAGTATGAACTTCGGATTGGGTTTTGGAAAAAGAAGTTAGTTCGCATAATATCAATCATGTTTTGAACATTCAGGGAGAGGTATCTCTCCATATGATAAAAAGATTTGATCGTATGTGACTGGTCTAAGTTGAACTAACTCGGTGTTTAAGTCTTCCATTACAATAACTTGACTGGAGCAAAACAACAGGTTAAGACGTTAACCAAGATTAGAAGTTCTATAACAGATGGCTACTAAGAATTGTGATCTATTAAAACTAACGTCTAGAAAGAAACATGTACAGTATTCTGACCGTCATGTGCCTAATGTCTCAGAAGATAGAAGAGTAGATACAGCAAGGAATATGAACCAGACGAAAAAACAGTGACATCTCCACTACCCTAGGCAGTCAGTTATTCCTGTACGAGTAGCCCATTAACTCGACAGTCCGGTATCTCAAAAAAGGTTTCAGCCAATTCTCAGAAACTAATATTAAATCAAACTGAGAAGAGTGAAATATTGTTCTGAAATTGCCAATGTGACAAAAGAGCGACTAAGCATTAACATGAGCAGCCATTAAAAAGTTTTCGTAGAGAGGGGGAGAGCACTATCGGCTTTGGAAGAACTATCAGTCGGGTATCCCAACCCAACAGCGCGGGCAGTGAGTGGCAGGCAACACCGACGGTCACGAAATTCTGGGCAACCCTAACACACAACATACATTCGAAAACCAGTATGCTCTAATACATTATTTATACAAAAATACAAATTTATACGTGTATAAAAATTACAGTATTTATACAAGATGCACATTGAATCTGATGTCAAAGCATGACCTGACAAGGTATCGGCAAAATATAACTTACATGAATGACAAATTACAATTTTAAGATAAATATGCAATATATAAATAATAAGCAAATACCGGTATATACAACAGTTTAAAGAACATTTTTAGTGTATGTGTAAAATTAAACTATTTTAGTGGTAAAAATTCACAATTCAATATTTTAAACAAAACAAATATTAAAACCTTTATAAATAACTAGCTGTTTTCCGCGGCTTTGCACGTTTTTCATTAGCCCTGCCTGTGTATAAACGCTTCTGGTTCAAGTGAAATATATTTCTAACGCCGATGTAGTTTGCCTTGTTGTCACGATCAAGAAAGTCTGTTAATTAATAGTGTATGTTTATAGCCATTGTACATGCACATGTACTTTATTATAAAGTGGTTGAACACTCAATTTTGAAGTTCAAACTGATGCTTATTTTTAAGACAAATATACGTCACAACTTAGCGTCATAACTTCAAATAGTGTTTGCCTATGTAATATACGTAACTGTCTCGTAATTGCAGTTTATAATGTGCAGACGTTTTGAAAACTTTTATCTTTTGCAGTGCCGCCTAGAGGCGAGTTAAATTGGCATCAATGGGCATACCATATAAACCTTCTCCGTGGGAAAATACATATGCATTCACATTTTCATAACAATCGGTCAAATAGTTTACGATTCTATAAAGACAAACAGACAACATTATATATATATATATATATATATATATATATATATATATATATATATATATATATATAATCAAAATAGTAATTTGTTGTAAATAATTTTACATTGTAATAATTGTAATAAAAATGTAGTAACTAATACAATCGAAGTTAATATTCCGTTCCTGGCTTTTTTACGAGCCCCTGAGCATCAAAAAAGGTAGCTACGCTACATCAGATATACATATATTTATCTAGCTATATCTCTCTCTCTCTCTCTTTGTCTCTGGGCCCGAAGTGCGATAATTAATTACCCTTTACCCAGAATACATAAAATAACAGATAAATGAGTGCAGTGCAATAGTGCATTGATGACATTGTCAGTTCCGTATCCGGGATAGAGGCTATTATATTATGATGTTATGTAAGAACTACGAACTTTTTTTGTATCATTTCGTACGTACAGTAACATTAAATGACAAAGGGCACTCTTCTGTTATTGTTATTTATTTCATTAAAACTTTAAAATGCACAAAAAATTAACTAAAGACATGTCCGAAGTTTAACTTATTCAGTTACTGTAATCAAACTATGATTTTTGTTCATTGAAGCTTTTATTAGATAATGACTAATGAGGATAATAGACAACTTGGCATAACTGGAACTTCTCATCACTGACTATACAGCCAGTGACGTAGACGGAGGTCTTGATCACTGCTGACTAAATGACAGGTGTGGACCGAGTACTACTTTTACTGTTGTTTGTCTAGTTTCATAAGTGATATTAACTTTAATCCTTTTCGTTAATGTGTGATTGAGAGTGATTCTAGCACAGTTATTAGCGAAGTCTGTTTAACAAATTAAAAACTCCGCAACTCTCATATATAATTCCGTCTTTTATGTGAAAATTGTCTTCATAATCCAGATTCAGCCTGTTGAAGGGTACTGGACATTAGGCTACAACAAAGTATTTCATTTGGTGAGTTATACATTATTTCACTAGTCTATGCAATAAAGATATAAGTTGATATTAAAAGCCTATATATGTATATAATCTATGTAGGTTTTATATATATATATATATATATATATATATATATATATATTATATTCTGCTAAATTGTCCGATTAGCTAATACTGAATTTATTAATAGACCTAGAGAGAGGCAGTGTCTTATAATACTTTACTAATGAACTCAAGTGTATGGATGTTAAACTTAAATATTTTATATAAACATTATTCATGTAGGCTCCAAATGTATCAAAGTGTAAAACTTAGGCCTATTCCGGCTGCAGTATAAGCGGCCACCATGACAATTGAATCATCGATATACAGGTACTTTGCTATTATCCGGTAGCCACTATTTTTTATATAGACAGAACTTTATATTACGTTCTGTGAAAACTACATGTCATTATGACGGTCAGTTCTTGTTTCTACCTGTCAAAAGAAACTGATGTCAGCAAGAAGGAGTCCATTCTGTACTTATTTACTCGGTTACTTGTTATGCTATAATCGGTTTCTATTAGGTTATCATAAATATGTTAATAGTTGTATACCAAATTTAAAGATAACCTTTACGAGCACTCAGTGATCGGAGCTTAACTTTGGGTTCTATCTTGAGAGATGATGTTTTACTTTTCTTGCAATGTGCCACG
Source organism: Homalodisca vitripennis (assembly GCF_021130785.1). Taxonomy (NCBI): domain Eukaryota; kingdom Metazoa; phylum Arthropoda; class Insecta; order Hemiptera; family Cicadellidae; genus Homalodisca; species Homalodisca vitripennis. The sequence goes on from NC_060211.1 coordinate 105,504,532, forward strand.
GACATCCGCAATGACGACCAGGACCATTTCAGATTAGTCACTTCCTAGATTGTTCCAATTTTTCTGACGTCAGATTACATTGGTTGAACTGGCACATGACCGGAGGTCAGGAATAGAAATACCCCTGGCTATCAGTGTGGACTTCGATGCTCTGCACTACCGGCGAAAGAAGAAAAGGGTCCCTTGATTTAGTACCTAAATTCAAGCTCAGATCATGTGAGCGTTCATTAGCTCTTTATAATATATAATGCATATGTATTTAATTACCTATAGGCCTATAGCCTAATAAATAGTAGGTAGGAACAACGTGATCTCTTTATCACCGACATTGTTTCTTTTCAGGAAACAAGAAAGGATCATCATAATGACATGTAACTTAATGAATTTTTCACAGTAGTAAAATAAAGTCTGTTCTCTCTAATAATGTACTTTTTTAGTGCCTTCCACTAAAGGAATTTCAACTGTCAGATCCAGGGTTAAAGCCAAATAAGTGATTACCTATTTATTATTTATAGCCTAAAACTTATGTAATCTATAACTTTATTTGTAACTTAGTCGGGAGGCAAGACATTTCACCCTAGATTTGATGTTTCTCTTTCATCTGTTGGATGCCGTACTCTTCTGGAGAAGAAACTTCTGAATACCTATATGGTACATGGTCTATATCACTTTTCTCTAGACTACTTGTCTTCAGTATGTTTTCAGTAACACTATATAATTTCAGTAGGTTTCATGCCTAGGCCTACTGTGATTTTATGATTTTTTTTCATATTACGGCTATATATGGCCTACATGTTAAATGTCAAAATACGGAAATGCACTTCATGTTAAAACATATGATATTTGAAGAGTTGTTATGTGTAGTGACAATATTTTGTAGGTAAAGAGGAACATTTGGTAATTCTAAGCAATATATGGGTCAACATCGATTTTTCTCATATTACAATATATTGTTCCAATAGTCAATTAGAGAAGGAAATGACTAGAATTTCTTGCCGGAAAGCAGTTATAGGGAGCAGGCAACTGCCAGACGGTCATATATTGCTTAGAGTTACCTATTAGTGCTCAGGGGCACTGACGTGATCTGGGCTTCAAATTTGGAACTACTCGAGTTAATTTTTTTCCTAAAAGAGCAAGCAGCGCGAAGCGCTGCGCAGCGGGCAGGCATCGTGCGTGATCCTTTTTTTTATTAAAAATTTTTGATAAATTGTTATTACATATTACAATATAATGTAGGTAATGTATGTAAAACAATTTTAAACACATAATTACATGCTGGAAAGCAAAGTAAACCAATATAATCCGCCCAATACAAAATCTCCGTAAAAATCTGGTAAAGTAATCTGTGTCATTCCTTTGGCCTGAATCAATTCAGTATAGACGAAGATCACGCACGATGCTTGCCCGCTGCGCAGCGCTTCGCGCTGCTTGCTCTTTTAGAAAAAAAATTAACTCGAGTAGTTCCAAATTTGAAGCCCAGATCACGTCAGTGCCCCTGATCACTAATAGGTAATTCTTGCAGTTGCCTGCTCCCTATAACTGCTTTCCAGCAAGAAATTCTAGTCATTTCCTTTTCTAATTGACTATTGGAACATTATAATGTAATATGAGTTGCCTGCTCTCTATAACTGCTTTCCGGCAAGAAATTCTAGTCATTTCCTTTTCTAATTGACTATTGGAACATTATATTGTAATATGAGAAAAATCGAGGTTGACCCATATATTGCTTAGAATTACCGAACATTTTCAGTAGTTTTGGCCTTTTTTCTACATTTTTGGTTGCAGTATAATAAGTGTCCAACACTCAAATGATCGATATTGTTCAATCGTCTCAAACAAAATTATGTATGATAACACCTTACGAAGTGAAAAAGTTCAAGAACCTTAAAAGTTGTTTTACAGGACTGTGTAGTTCTTTAAACATTTTTACTACAATGATAATTAAAATTTTTAAAAAATTTTGCAAATATGAGTTGTTTTTGAGCCACTGGTTTCCCATGACAGGATATAATTAACATTGGCCTTAGGTCATTAGTGATCCACACGGGGTGTCTGTGAAGACCGTAAATGGTTTGTTGTCATGAATGTGTTAAGGATTCAACTACATGGGTAACATATCACATTGTCTTTTACTTTTTCAACTTATGATCTGCATATCCATTTAAGATCTTACAAACTCAAGTGAACTGACAGAACCAACTCATTTAACATGTACACGCACATAACACATGAATAAACCATGTCTAAACATATTTACACTGCATTCTTTTAACTCAGAACTATATTGGCTATATAACTGCTTATTGTGTATTAATTATTCATAGTTTACTTTCTTTTTTACGTGTACATGTTTCTTATTAATTGGCTTATAAAAATAAACTTTTCTAATCATTATATATTGGCCATATTGTTGATAATAAGGAATAAAATAAACAAATGATGGTACACCAAATCTGTTCTTTTTATCCATGTGGCACATGTAACGCATTAATCAGCATCAAATAAGTGTTATCTGTGGTTAATCTTGTGTTAAAACATTTTAAGCTATTCAGCTAACCTTAAAAAAATCTTCACATAAACAGCAATTTCATACATTAATGTTTGCCAAATATATTTTACAGAGCATAAACCATGGATTATTCAGGAACATCGACGGGTGGGACCAAGACCAACCAAGACACATCAAAGCGTATTCAGCAATCTCAGGCTCAGGTGGATGAGGTTAGTATGATAAGAGTTCTATGATCATTTTAAAACAGAATTAGGCATATTTGAGATATACAAGCATGTATATGTATTATTATTCAGGTAAACTTTCAATATGATTGTACATAGTAGCTTTTACATAATGGAAGCTCAAACTTCTAATATTTGCTATTAATTTAATTCCCTACCGTATAACTGCTGGTAATTTTTCTTATAACACTAGTCTGTTTTCATGATTAAAGTAAGCGTTTTTTTAATTTGTTAAAATATCAATATTTATGTTAAATGTGAAATCTTTTAACCAAAAAGTTGCTGTTACTGTACACTAGGTATTTGTTCTTAGACACCATTAATTTCTGTAAACTTAATACAGTACTGTGTATTTCTTCACTTACCAGTATCTGGTCATTTTACCTTGGTTCAGTATACAAATTATATGAATTTAAAAAAAATTCCTGATATCAAGGCAAATACCCAGATTACTAAATACGATTTTTGAAAAAATTGTAATTGTAACGTGTTGAATTTACCTGCTAAAGCCTCTCATATAATATCTTAAATAAACAATAATAATTTTAGTTCCAACAGATTCTTATCGAGTTAGTTCTTTATAATGTTTAAAAACTTGTTTTAAAAATATACCCCTTTAGGGGTGCAGCTTCTTAAAATTATATCATAAACATAATACAATTGTTTTTAAAACCTTAAAAGTATTACCTGTTATGTAGTTTGTAATAGTTTTTCAGAATTTAACTGAAAGTGTGTCTTTTTTCAGGTTGTTGGAATTATGCGGGTTAACGTTGAGAAGGTTTTAGAACGAGATCAGAAACTATCCGAACTCGATAATAGAGCAGGTACAACATTCTAGATTTTCTTGGTAATATATTTACATTTTAATAAGAAAATATATTCTAAACTCTTAACTAAATTTTACTTACAATGATGAGTGTAAATTTAGTACATTTCAGAAAGTAGTTATCATATATAAGTGTGTTATCATATTGGGTATATGAAAATATTAAAAATATATACAATGATTTTTATTTGTGATAGAACTAAGCCCCATATTTCAAGTTAGTTTAGTTTATATTCTTCATGAAATAAATAATCAAAATTGATAATCGTGATCTGATATTTTATTAATAACAAAGATAAGCACAAGTTACAACAGTAAATACAAAGGCCTCATTGTGTTTATCTTAAGACATGAAGATAGATTTCTATATTTTCTCGTAACCTACTGCTTGATGAGGTTTAGGAAATTGAAAATTATAATAAGTTTAATTAAACTAGGATGTAGTACATTAGTTTAGAATATTGTTTCTTATTTAAGACCATGCATCTGAAAGATAGTCTCACTCATAACAAGAAAGCTCTAAGTTGAAGACTCATAATGTTATTGTAAGTACAACTACAGTCACGGGCCACCAAATAAGGCGGGTGGATGGATTTGCGCTGCTGCCACGTATGGGACCGGTGAAGCGGAGGAAGGTCGAGAATCGGTCGCTCTCAGGCACAATTTGGCAACGCTGTGTGCACAGTGTTGCCTAGTCCAAGCGTCGCGCCGACGCTGCAGCTTCCACACGCCACCCTGCCAGTGCCAGTGCCAGTCGTATTGTACTGTCTGACTAGTTAGTGATTTTAACTAAAAAATGAAAATGGAGGAAGCTGGTAGTTCACGTGAAAATGAAAAAAAACCTGTGAAAAGGAGACGATTAGAGGGTATTAAAAAAGTTATTTAAATAGTCAAACTAAATGTGTTCTAGTTAATGTACTGAACTTTCTGAAAGGTTGTAGCTGATCCTGGTGTTCTTGGAACAATTAACAATGATGTGTTAAGTTAATTGAACACATAATGGGAACCATTTATTATAAATCTTAGTGACGACTCATCAGACAGTGAAAACAGCGACAGTGGACCGTGATTAAAAGCAAGTAACTCGGAACCACCAAGTGATCAAATCAACCACGGACTGACATATAGTTTCACTGTGATTATGTAATAGTATGTACTAACAATGTCCACTTGTTTAATAATAATTACTTAAAAATGTTTCTTTATTATTTATATTAATACACGTGTTTAAATGTTTATATTTAAAATAATTTTGCTAAGGAAGGCAAAACAGATTGTTTTAAGCATGGTTAATTTTATTAAACTTAAATATTTATTTTAATTTTCGTTATGGTTACAATACATAGTACTATAGTTGAGTAATGATAAAAATAATAGAAAGCAAAGTATTGCTACTAAAAAAAATAGTTGTATTAGAAACTGTGTGTGTATACGCACGGCGCACCGCATCGCTCTGCGTGTTTGATTTCAATAATTTAGGTTTGCACGCATTTCCCAGCGAAGTTAGTAAACTGAGAAAAATTTGTTTGGAACAAAAAATAAAGTTTATACCTTTGTCAAAAACTTTGCCACATTAAAAATGTTCCTAACCAAAAAATAAAAAACTTCCTCGCTTACTGAAATGTTGAATACACCATGTTAATGAATTAAAATTGGTTTGTAGGTATTTAGTATTTCAAAATTACATTTTTGTATTTACATACAAAAATTATATACTGTTATTATCAGCGGTCTCTCCTGAAGCCAATAATACGATTTTCATCTTTGTAAACTTGTAAGATGTCACCAAAATCTCAGGAGAAAGCAAACAACATCAAGCTCTAAAATGGATACAATTCAGGGATTATTCTATTTCACGATGTTTGCCCAATCTGGCAACGGCGCAATTTCACCCACCCGCCTAATTTGGTGACCCCGACTGTAGTCTTAATTGTGTACTTATTTTCACAATAATTTCTTAGATGACACCATCTAAAACTAGTGTGAACAACCACAAACCAACCTTTCTTCATTGTCCATTAAATATGTTACTAAATTTTAAACCTTATCTTAAAACTTTTACATATTCGTTTCCTCAAGCAAAAGGGAAAAGTGAAGCAAAAACTTATCAGGAGATTATGCTGCATATCCATTCATGGGATTCGACTAAGCATCATTGAACTCATTAGGCTGGTACAATTTTCTTTTGTCTGCTGGGGGGATGTAAAATTTCTACTGTCTGTCTGTCTCTCTATCTGTCTACAGGGTATTTTAAGAATGGAATGAGAAATAGACTTGAAATTTTGAATGCAACCTAGTGAAGCAACCTGTTACACTTTTTTTATAATTAAAACATATTATAAATGATTTCACATTGACTAAGTTGAAGACTCATAATGTTATTGTAAGTACAACTAGTCTTAATTGTGTACTTATTTTCACAATGATTTCTTAGATGACACCATCTAAAACTAGTGTGACAACCACAAACCAACTTTCTTCATTGTCCATTAAATATGTTACTAAATTTTAAACCTTATCTTAAAACTTTTACATATTCGTTTCCTCAAGCAAAAGGGAAAAGTGAAGCAAAAACTTATCAGAGATTATGCTGCATATCCATTCATGGGATTCGACTAAGCATCATTGAACTCATTAGGCTGGTACAATTTCTTTTGTCTGCTGGGGGGATGTAAAATTTCTACTGTCTGTCTGTCTCTCTATCTGTCTACAGGGTATTTTAAGAATGGAATGAGAAATAGACTTGAAATTTTGAATGCAACCTAGTGAAGCAACCTGTTACACTTTTTTATAAAAAACATATTAATAAATGATTTCACATTGTTGAGCTTTACTTCTAAAATACCCTATATATATATATATATATCTACAAGGAGTAAACCACACCATGTTTCACATAATTGGGTTTTGCTGTAGTTCAATGATGCAAAATCTCGTCTATTAACTAATTTCATTATTGATCGATATAACAACAAACAATCATATTGCAAAGAAAATGTTTACATCCCTGGCAAACAAAACAGAAATTGTGTCACGCCAACTCGGCCATTACATGCACAACGTTATTTAACTCATTTGTGTCTATGTGGAAATGAAGTTTCATTAACCCTGGAACTGGCGGTCATATTTCTCTCAGTGGCAGAGTATTTTAGTACTTCATACATTGCCTTATATTTATTTTATTATTACATGTTTACTATAAAGTACCTATGTCATATTATATATTTATTTATTAAGCATTGTTCAAGGAACATTTTTCACATATTATAATTAAAACAAAAAAAAATACCCTTACTCTAATTCTTCATGAAAAAAAAAAATTTTTGAAAAAAGAAAAGTTAGTTCAAAGTTTTTGATTTGTCAAATTGTTGTTGTTAGTGATATGCAAAATCTAAAATATAGAAAAGGAAGAGCATTTAATTCTGAGTAAAAATAAAACAACAAATAGTTTATAAGGTATTTATTTTTACATGTGGTAAAACAATACAAAAATCATACACTGACATTCGAAAGTGCTACTTACCAACAAAAGTAAGAACTTCAAAGCCCACTTGGATTTGTACAATCTTGTAACTATTAGTTTACATTAATTTTCTATTTTTTTTATTTTTTATTATATATTTTTTTTAATTATGTTCTGATTGAATGTCTAAATCAGAATCCTCATCGTTGCTTATTTCATGTTCAACTAGTTCTCGAATGTCACTTGAACGATCGCGGAAATTACGATCCATTACGTAAACACGCACAAAAAAATTTACTATTATTGTGTTATATACACAACCATCATTACAACAAACTCAAACAAATAATAAACCAGACAGAATGTAGACAAACAGTTTAGAGATTATAAAACGTATGGACGTGTAACGAAACGATAAAATTATTTATTAGTGTATTATTTACATAAATTGAACCTTCCTCTTTCATTGGTATCAATGTACAACTAGTTCTCGAATGTCACTTGAACGATCGCGGAAATTACGATCCATTATGTAAACACGTACAAAAAACTTACTATTATTGTGTCATATACACAACCATCATTACAACAAACAATAAACCAGACAGAACACCATGCAGCTGACGAAATAACAATAACCGAATAAACCAGTTGACTCATCGTTGCGCGCACAACTAGCGCGGTATGCGGGAGAATGTAAACAAACAGTTCAGAGATTATAAAACGTATGGACGTATAACGAAACGATAAAATTATTTATTAGTGTATTATTTACATAAACTGAACCTTCCTGTTTAGATTGGTATCAATACCGATATTCTTTGATCGTGTTTTAAGTATGTAACATTGAGAAATAAAAGACGTATTAAAAACGCCCGATATCGGGCGTTTGCCAGTTCCAGGGTTAAATTTGGCTTTTATGTCAGTGTTTAAATAATAAAAGTATACACACAAAGTCACCATCAAAGGAAGTTACAGGTATTGGGATAATACGCTGGCTACATGTGTTAATATGTCACATGTTAACATCTCTTACACTGAATTTGTTTACAAATTTATTTATTCTGCTATTTTCTTGTTGCCTTCATGGATACCCATAATACCAATGTAAAAATATTTGCTAACGATTAGCCGAAGCTTCATACTCAATTTCAAGAGTATTGGTCAGTTCGTTTTCGAGATATCGTGTAAACAGACAGACAAAAATAAAATTTTTCCAACCCCATGAGTGATTGGGGCTTTGCCAACGGTGAGCCAATAAATTATTTAATAGATAAAATAGTTTTTATCTATTCTTGCCTTTAATAAAAGACCTACTATTCTCAGAAATTGGCATTTTAGTTTCTTTTCTAGATGAAATACAAAAATTAATTGTTTGAAAAATAAATCAATTGCTTTGTCTTGTAGTCCAGGCTTACTAGGTATAAAATTCACTACAGAATTGAATTCTGGTATTTATGTTTGATTTTAGTGGTATCTTTCATTTTCTTCAAAATAATATTGCTTTCTCTGTAAATTTGACAATTTTTACATCAAACTGTTGTAAACTCTGTAAGGACCTGACAGAGCCTATCATGTCATTATCTGTCTGTCTTGTGGTACCCTTTCCACTTGGCCCTGTACACTTTTTGTCATAGGTTCCTCTTGGTTCAAAGAGGAATCCCATTGAATTTGGTGTCCAAGGAGATAAAACAAGCTGTTTCTATGTACATCTGTGCAATAGCTCTTGATAGACTTGCAGAGTGTGTGGGGGGGAGAGTCGGAATATTCCCTAGATATTAGCAGGGTGGCTAATGACGCTCATATGGAGCATTTGTTGTGCTTATTAACATTTTTGTAACGTGCGTTCAAATTTTTTAGTACAACAAATTGTTTTGTGCAGTTTTGTTATTAAATTACATATGTACATAGATATGATAAACATATGGTTTCAGTCTTTGATCTGGCCGAATATGTTAACAAAAACTGGGTTTAATTTAGTTTTTTTTAGCTGTCTCATGACATTTATTTTGAGATTTTGCCCTGTTTTTTTTTTATAATATTATTGAGCAACTATGCGCTAGTACATTTAAAACTTGTAACAATCAATGTGTGCTTTTACATAAAGTAACGTAACTATTTTTCACTTTACATGAGCCAGTAGGTTTTTTAAGCTCTGATGAAACATTTTATCACATGGATATGTTTAATTAAACCATAGTGAAATTTTTAGGAATATATGTACTTCTTGACCTTATAATAAACATCTTATATACTACAATATAATATTTTTCATCCTATATCAGGCCTTTAGGCATTTCTGAATTTTCTGGGAGAATGTAATTATTAATTACTCAGCTATCATTAACTGACTGAAAATCATAATGAGTTCGTTCTTCTTTCATCTTGGTTATCATCGTTATGTTAATTGAAATTTCATTTCAGATGCTTTACAACAAGGAGCCTCTCAGTTTGAGCAACAAGCTGGTAGACTAAAGAGAAAAATGTGGTGGAAGAATGTGAAGGTAAGTTCTGTTACTAATCACATCATGCTTATCTATTATATATGTTGAAACAATACAGTGTGAGAAAGTTCTTCGTCAATAGAACACAGAATACAAGTATAGCGAATATAGTGACTATTGTGAAAAAATACTTTTCTCCATTATTATCTTAATATTTATCAATTATTGGAAAGATATACTATAGAATTCTACAGTTTGCAGAATATACTGTTAACTTTATTACATTTTATATTTATAGAGTATGATAAACACACTATTTATCTAAATTTTATTTATTTTATCTAACTAATCTTATTTATCTCAATCTGCAAATTATTTTCTTTAAACATCACTGACATTTCAGTTTGTTCTGAATAGCACGAAATCAAAATAGTTTTCAAAACTTGATTTGAAGTACTATTTCTTTACTTGGCTCAAGTAACTTTTTTTATCTTAATGCTTATGTAAACTTGTTTAAATTTATTTTATACATCGTTTATGCGTGAATCTTAGAAAAGTGAAAATCTCTTTTCAATCTCTATCTCCTTAGATTAAAAATGTGATTCATAGAGTAAGTTACATTTTAAGAAAACAGAGGTTCAATGCAGTTTCCAAACTTTTGTACTTGAGCACATTATTTTTACATTCAAATGACATCTACTTATGTCTTATCTTAATCATCATTATGTTTGAAATAACAAATATGTAAATTTAAGAATATTGTAAAACTATTTTATTTTTTAACATATTTTTTTCTTTTAGATGATGATAATAATGGGTGTGATTGCAGCGACTCTCTTGATAATAATTATTGGTAAGTGACATTTTATCAACTGTTCAATAATAAAAAAAAACAATTCCATTGATGGATGATTAATCTGTGATGTATATATGAATAAAATTATTTGAAATGTAATGTTAATTATTGATTAGAAGAGAATATGAGTAGAGTAGTCACAACTTAGGAAAAATATTTTTTTAAAGTTCTGGTCAGTGAAATTAAGAAAAGAAGCAGTAAGTTTGTTGTCCTGTAGGTAATATAATGTCAAAAAATACAACCAAGATTATTTTTTAAGGAATTTGTTGAAATATTAATTTTTCTGTGTTTAAACTTTTTTTTATTTTTCTTGTCGGAGTTGCAAATTTAGGACTGAATTCCCTGTTAACTGCATCCTGTGCGAAGTAGTTGGAGAAAGCCACAACAGAAACTAAAATATGTTTAGTATTCATGATGACGTTGATGGCTGTACTTGATGTGGTAGTCACTCGTGTTGGCGTATTTACGGACCAAACTAAACTGAAAGAACTGAGAAAACCTTACATAACCATTGGGTCAAAAGATTTCTGTGACCTAAAACATTGGTATTAAAGTAACTAGATATTATAAACTTCGATGACTTGGAATTGAAAAAGTTTAGAAACAATTTTGTACTATATCCATTACTTTTATTTTCTCACCTCAAAGTCTAAATCACAATTATAAATTATTATAAGGAGTTGGAATATCAGGTTTTTTTTTAAAAAAAAGTTGCATCACCTCCTTCTTTAAACTGTGTTCAGTGAAAAGAGGTAGCCAATTAATATAATAGTTGACAATTTTGAAGAGACCAACAGGGTCAGGTATGAAGCTTTTTTCATTTATAGTAAAAACATCTGGTAAAGACATTCTGCCATTAGCGACAGCTCATCCACTCTATTGGAGACATAACAGATGCACAGCAGAAAATGCTAATCGAGAATTTTGAATTTTGTTCTTTAGTTTCAGTTTAAAATTTTTAAAGCGTTAATCAGACATTTTCCTGAGTTACTTTTAGCTTTATACAATAATATCTGTGAATGTCTCATACAGCACCAATAAGGGTTCAGCTGCAAGTTGTGCTTCGCTAGCAATAGATGGCTGTGACGGGTAGATTGGTTGTGGTGTTTTTAATACAGTGATGTAATTCTGAAGTGAGGGTAGCAAACAAAATCAGCCACTTTGTGCACACTTCCCCACCATCTTGGTTACCAGCTGCTTACCTTTAGGTTTTAAGTGCATCCTGTAATAAGTGAATACACCTCTACCTATGCAGTTATAGCCCATCACCACTGCTCCTGTATACGTCGTACACAACTCTTCAATATAGATGTTGGCTAGGTTAATTCCTCATTGACTGGATGATTGAGCTTTTAGTACTTTGTTGTTTGTAATGTACTGGATTTCAACAAGCTGTATTTTGCTCTCCAAGTAACTCCAGAACCAGTTTGTTGCTGTACCATCTATGCCTAGGATGCTCAGCTTTCGGTCTAGATGGTTGTAGTTGTGACAATCGAGTGTTCTGCTGAAATCCAGGAGTAGGTGGTCACTGTGAAGCCTTTCTCTATTCAGTCAGTTATGTACTATGTAAGCTGTATTAGAGCAGTGGTTGTTTATCTGCCTTTGATGTATCTATGTTGCTGGCTAGTTAGAAAGTTGTGATGATAAAAAATCTGCAATAATCTTTTATTAATTATCTGTTAACACATTCACTGCTGACAAATTTTACGTATTAATTTGGCTGTGATGAAAACAAAAATTATACTTTTTGAAGTATAGACACTCAAAAATATTTGTCTTAGGTACAAAAATAAACATTTTTACAAATTTTAAATTAAAAAAAAAATAATGGACTCGTAAATGCGACGTCATCATAAAGTATCACATATTGTGCTGAAGAAGCGATAACGCATTCAGGAACTTTAAAAAATAACACACAAAAAATAACACCTGATTTTAGAATAATAATACAAATGGAATGTGTTTCACTGCCATATATTTACACTATATACAGAGCGTTTCTTCTAGTCATGGTAACTCGTTTCTGGACAAGTGTTGCACTGGTATGTTGTATCCTTATATAAACAACCTCAATTATATCCTTCCACTTTGCTACCTGTACACCATCATGGTATTTTGTCACTGTTTCGCCCTTCTAAAAATGTTTTGATAACCACATCTTTTGATACGCCTACTCTGTCTGATCGTAGGGTTCCTGTTATGTAGGTTTTGTTCTTGTTGGTTTTGTTTTTGAAATGCTGTTACAGAAATTGTCTTCAAAAATTGAATACCTTTTTTTGAATCATAGTTCCCTCAGTATAACACTATTTTCTCGGTGTTACATACATGGCAAACTTCATTATTACTCTATTCTGTTCTGCATGAATGTATAGCTTTACTCCATGTATATGTTGTTTATTCTTAATGTACTGTTTAAACTTGTCTACTTCTAAACAGAATTATAGACTCATCCAATGACAACTCTTTACTGGTTGAGTACATACACAACATTTTTCTGTTGAAATAGTCAACAGCAGGTTTTATTTTATGTAAACAATCATAGTTTTCATTTCAGCAAACAACACGTAAATATCTTAAAATGAACAAAACTCTGTCTCTTGTCATATACTCACAAAAAATGTTTTGAATAACATGTCTGTATTCCAATAAAGTGGTAGTTGTGGCAAACTGAAAATCTCAGTATGGAACATAAGACCAAGGAATATGTTAAATTCCTCCAAAATCAGATTTTTCCATTTCCATATTCGTGACTCTTTGGTTTGTTCAGACAAGACACCTTTTTTAATTGACAAGAAACTATTAGTTTCTTTGACAATACTTTAAAGAAACACATCATCATTAATAAGCCTAAACCAACCTATTGATTTATTACCTGGTGGAATGATTCTTAAACCCTTTGGTTCATTAAATAAAAATGTTTTTAATTTGGCCAATTCACTCCTTTGCAAAACAGGACAAAGGAGCTGTGTTCCCTCGACGAGAAGTTGGGTTAGCTGACGGTAGAGTGTTTACATGGCTAGGACCAGGTATAGCAATATCGTTATCATTGGCAGCAGGCGATTTATCCAACTTTTTCTTTTTGCCACCTTCTAAAGCTGTTGCCTTAGATGCCCTTGACTCTTAGTTACACTAGAAATATTTCTTTTATGAGTGAAAATTATTTATAATGCCCCAAACAAATTTTCCTTCAGTGGTTACAAATTTTACTGATATTTATCTATTCTAGATAAGGTTTTAGGTTTGAGAGTGTCAATGACCTTTTCTACTTCCTCCTGTTGCTAGTTGAAACTTAAATATATTGATGTTTGTCTATGGTAGATTGTAAAGGCAATAGACAATGATTTATTGTACAATATGTTTTTTAATTATTACAATGCAATTACAAACTGGTTCATAGTCAACAACTAAAAGTAATTACAGTTATATCTATAAAAACATTTTTTTTGTCAAAACTCTTCATGATTAAATATATATTAAATTTAAAATTATTATTTTGACTAATTATGATCATTTTTCAATACTTTATTTTCATAAAATACTGTCAAGGAATTCATTTATACTATAGTATGTTTTTGAAATAATTCTTTTAGTTTTTTAGTAAATTTTGAAAATGGAAGTTCTTTATATGACTGAGGAATATTATTGTAAAGTTTATAAGCTAAATAAATAGGACAATATTCAACAATTTTAGGTGATTTGCTGGGTATTGAAACAGATTGCAATTCGTTATGTGATTTCTATGATTAAATTTACAATTTCCAAATTGTTCAGGATTTTTATTTTAAAACTAAACTTAAATTTCCAGAATATACATTGAAGGTAAAGTAAGAATGGTAAATTTTTAAAGTAGAGGATTATATGTAGTTCTTGTTATCCAATGACAGTGGGGACACCAGAAAGTGTAGTTGAGGGAGGATTCTATTTGGCATGTGACCTGAGAGCTGCCAGTGAGGACTGGGCGATGTTGCCAAACCTGTTCTCTGCTGTAACCATAGCGCACTGTGCCGGGCGGTAATTGATGTGTTGTGTGAATTTCGTGCGGGCCTGTCTATTCTATTGGTTCCTGCCAACTGCACTCTTTCGTGGCTCCTAATGTAATAATTGATTTTTGACTTATAAAGAGCTTTTGTTTACCTGAGCCCTTGCCCTACAAAGTAATTCCATAACTCAGCAATGAGTATACATGGGCATAATACACAGCAACACAAACTTGATGCAACTCTAACTAATACACTCAAGGCATATCTAGCCAAATTAAGTTTCTTATTTAATACACTGATATGGTTACAAAAATCTAATTTACTGTCGACACAGATACCTAGAAATTTACCACTTGTGTATTACTAAATTCTTTGTCAAGTTACTATTTCTTAATTTTAAGCACAATGTGTTTGTTTTGTCTATAATGTCAAACTGTGACTAAGGTAAACTTTGCCCACTATGACATCTCTGGCATCACGCTCAAGTTCACTTAGCACTTAATTACAGCAGTTATATCATTACTTATAAAAATATCATTACTTATAAAAGAGGTTGCAAACTTCTTTCGGGAGGTAATTGAGCAGATAATTGACATACCCAAATAATAATAATGGGCCTAAATTTTACCCTTGAGGTTCATTTTACCACTGCCCAATAAGAATTTTATTTATTTATTTATAATAACTGTCTTTTTTTTAGAATTAACCAAATAAGAAAGTGATAATATATGAGTTGTAACTTTAACACCCCTTCTTTCCTAATTTAGTTAGTAAAATTGCGTGGTTTATACAATAAAAACCCTATCAATCAGAAAACACCTGTAAGTGTACTGTGAGCCATCCAAGGCCCATTGGATGGGTCACACAGTACACATGCCTTTTTGTTCACAAAAGAAAGCAAATCTGCTTGTGTACTAAAGTTTTTTTCTAAAACCAAACTACTCTTTACATAATGTATTGCTGGATTCAAACATTCAGAGAGTATGTATCCTCAATATCATGTTTTCTAATTTTATTAAACCTTAGTTCATTCTTAACTACATTCCACATTACCTTATTTTTATTTTTTGTTTCAATATATATACACTATTATCATATTTATTCTCTTCCACAACAACCTTGTTGAACAACTTTTACATTTCTTAACATGATTTAAAAATAAAGGATCTCCGCAAGATTTTGATTGATTATGAAGCCATCTTTTATGTTCAACAGATTTTAGTGGTACCTGAAGTAGTACATTTTTGTATTTCCTCATACGGTTTGATTAAATAACATTTACAGGGGAATATTCATCAAAAGACAGTTTGAAAGTAGATAAGAAACTGTAATTCTCGTTGACAAACTTGTTAAGACAGAAATATTTCCAGTTACGGCATAGGCTATCCAAAATAAAGCAACTTTTTTTATTGGAAACAATAAGTATTTTTTTATAAAAGAGGCATTTTTATTGTTGATATTAATACCTTTAGGCAGCTGAGCAAGCAAGGCATTATAATTAGACAAACCCAAATCAATGTTTAGATAGACCTTTTGAGCATAGTTAATATTTGTGATAATATTAATACATGTTTTAAAGTTCTTAGTAATTCTTGTAGGTTGCCTTACCTTCAGTGGAAACCCTGAACTAATAATTAAGTTCTCAAAGTACTTTACTGTAGAATCATTCAATACACTTGTATTGAAATCTGCTGCACTGATATGCTTTTTTAAAGCTTTGTGTTGTAAAAAATTTAAAAGGAGCCTAAATTTACCTAAAAATAATTTAATAACATTATTCCTTGAAATTATATTTAATTAAACCACCAGTTGATTTGTGTTTTCTGTGTCTACAAAAGATCTTTCAAAACTTAATTAATTCATCATTAACATGTTAAAATTATTCCTGACTTTATAGAAGGGATTGATTCATGGATGAGAATACAAGAACTACCCCTGACACATTTTTAAAGAAACTATTTTCCAACCACAAGTTCGTATAAAAGTATTTTGTTTAAAATTATCTTCATCTACATTATGCTCATTCAAACAAATAGTTTTGATTGTCCTTAAGTTTTTAATACTTATTTATAAACTTTAAAACTTACTCTTAATACTATCAATATTATAATGCAGTAAATAACGGTTGAAGGAGTATGACAGTAAATAACAGTATAAATTTGTTGAAGGAGGATAAGGAGATGAAAATGTTAAAAAATGTTATAACGTCTTTTAATTGTCAAGCTGTATTTACAAGGCCAACAAGAATTACTAAGAATACCAAATCTTGCATTGACAATGTCATAACAAATGTAAATCCAAAATCAGCAGTGAAATTATAGAATTAGGGCTATTAGATCACAACTCACAAGCAGTGTACTTAAATAAAAAAGCCATGAGTAAAAAGAAAATTATAAATACAAGAATGCTACAGAATGAAAATAGAATTAAACTATTTTGCAATTCCTTGCAAAAGGAAAAATGGCAGTCTTGTTTATCCAAAGAAACAAGCAATGAGGCGTATAACAGCTTTTTGACAACATTCCAATCATTTTTTTTCTCTGCCTTCCCAATGAGAACATTCACAGTCAATCCTCTGAATAATAAAAAGAAAAAAACATGGATAACAAACAAATTGAAAGAAGCCAGTAAAATAAAAAGAAAACTGTTTGAAGTCTCAAAAGTTAATGAGTCTGAATCGTTTAAAAATTATTTTAAACAAAGGTATCAAAAATTCAAAGAGACAATTTAACAGACAATTAATTCTATCATCAAAAAATGTTAGTAAAGCTACCTGGTTGGTGGTCAAGGAGGAGCTGGGCAGTTGGAGAAATAAGATGTGTCATGAAATAAATGTGAACAGAGAAATTATACATAATCCAACAAAGATATCAAACTGCTTCAATGATTTTTTCTCAGAAACGGGGCTAAAAATTGGTTTTTCAGCTAATATAGAGGAAGCAAAAAAATATTTAAGAGGTTCTAGGCAAGTTTACGATAACTTTACTTTGGAAACTGTGAGTGAAAAGTATGTCCAAAAGGTTATTGATTTAATGGAATCAAAAACCTCTTACGGCTGGGATGAAATTCCCACATCGATAATGAAACTGGCCAGTCCTTATATTATCAAACCTCTAACTCATGTTATGAACCTAGTAATAACAACATGTGTTTTCCCTCAAAAAATGAAATATGCTATTATCAAGCCCCTGTTTAAAAAAGA
This sequence comes from Homalodisca vitripennis, assembly GCF_021130785.1. Taxonomy (NCBI): domain Eukaryota; kingdom Metazoa; phylum Arthropoda; class Insecta; order Hemiptera; family Cicadellidae; genus Homalodisca; species Homalodisca vitripennis. The sequence goes on from NC_060211.1 coordinate 105,522,039, forward strand.
TAACACTAGACTAATAGAAAACTATCGTCCAGTAGCCCTACTACCAGCTTTCTCTAAGGTGGTTGAGAAGATAGTAAGCAATCAGGTCATGGAGTACTTGGACAAATATAAATTACTATCTGAGCAACAGTTTGGTTTTCAGAAGGGGAAAAATACTCAGATGGCAGTGTTTGAATTGGTCACACAATGTCTTGAGGGCTTTTGACAGTGTGAATCATGAACTTCTATTGGTTAAATTATGCAAATTGGGTTTAAGTGGAAAATCTTTGAAATTTATTGAATCGTACCTTAATGATAGGTTTCATAGAGTGAAAACCTCAAACCAAGAAGGGAAAATCTTTTTTTCAGATTGGAAACCAGTTACTGTTGGGGTGCCCCAAGGCTCAATATTTGGTCCTGTATTGTTCTTAGCATTTGTAAATGATCTTCCTCAAAATATTATGTCAAAATTAATATTATTTGCAGATGACACAACATTAATAACAATTGAAAGAAACCCACAGTTTTTAAAGTCATCTGCAGAAGCAACAATTAAAGACATGTATGATTGGTTTAGCAAAAATGGCTTGAAATTCAATAGCTCAAAGACAAACTTAATTCATTTTCACATCTCCCATACTAAAACCAATGGCATTATAAATAATATCAACTTTCCCTGTGGAGAAGAGTGCCAACTTTCACAGAAAGCCACGTTTTTGGGAATTATCGTAGATGAGGCGATGAACTGGCAATCACATATTAATATGCTTCAAGAAAAACTAAATAAAGCCATCTTTGCTATTAAAACCTAACTGACAAACAAACTGCCCTGATGGTATACCATGGTTACTTTGTTTCTTTAATCAGATATAGTATAATATTTTGGGGAAGTAATTATTCAAAAATGAATTCAATTTTTGTTTTACAAAAGAAAGTGATTAGATACATGTTTAAATTAAACTATAGAGAATCATGTAAAGAAGTATTTAAAAAAAATAACATTTTGACAATTCCTGCTCTTTATATTTTGGAAGTTCTAAAATTTGTAAAAAAGAATCTACAGTAGAGTCCCGTTAATCCGACCTAATTGGGACCGAGCCCTATTCGGATTATGTGATTGTTCGGATTAGCCAGAATTACAGAAAAATACGGTTTTAAACTTGAGATGGGTCTATTTTGTTAAAGAATTATCAACATTGTTTATTAAAACATGTTATCTGACTGTTGCATTGTATTTCTTGACAAATAAATGTGTTTGCAAATACTAAGCACATTTACCATATTTAGTGTGAGAGTTCTATTGCTAAGCAATGTGAGCGTACTGGATATTGTACGGGTTCAATAGGCTAGTTGTACGAAACTACGCGTCATCCAATAGACTCTCTTTAATGCGACAGAAGACAATAACTGAATTTACGTCTTTTAACAATATTAATATTGTACTCAATAATAATATCAGTACTGTACGTCCAGTTTTTGTTTGATTTCACTTCTTAATGTAGTAATTTAACTCATACTTAACCTATAAGTTTCAATTTGGTACTGTATTTAACTTCATTATTTATGTACTGTATCGTACACAATTTGTCTTAATAAAATACTTTGTCTATTTAATTAAAGTTTTCTTTGTTTATGTACGAAATGATTCACCCATTTTCATTTTTTATGTAATTAGTTCCTATAACTGTTCATTATCGTTATAAATAATTCCTCCTGGACCTGTTCGGATTAACCGACGTTCGGATTACACGTGTTCGGATTAGCGGGACTCCACTGTACTAATATTTACATCATCAATCATAAATCATAATTATAACACGAGATATAGAACTAATTATAAATACCCAATCCATAAACTTACTATGTTAGAAAAGAGTCCCTATTACATGGGAATTAAAATGTTTAATATTATACCTGATGGGATGAAAAAAGAAAATAACTTATTACGTTTTGTTTCTTCTCTGACTGCAATATTAATAACAGCATGTCCATATAAGATTGAAGATTTTAATTCAGAACTGTTTAAAAAAGCATGAATAAGGCATGATGAAAAGATTTTTTTATTTCCTATTGCATGTAATTATAATTATATCATATATTTTATTAATAATAGACTAAGTAGCTTTTAGAAAAATTGACATGTCATACATTACAGGAGCTATGCTCCAACATTATGTAATAATTATATGACAAATAAATGATTGATTGATTGAACGGTCTTTGGATTGTTTTAGATCTTTGTAAATATCTTGGTCTAAGTTGAATTGGTTATAGTTGAGTCTCGATTAAGTTTTTTGATTGATTACTTTTGTATGAAGGTCATCTGGAAAGAAGGTCCATTTTGGGGTAACTATTCGAGCAGCAAGGGAATAACGCAGTGCTTTGCCTTATGAAATGACGCCATTTGCAATAAAATCATTGTAGAGTTCTGTTTGCTATGTCAATTTAAGATATTAAAAACCTCTGTTCAACTCGCTGACTCCAAAATACAATCAGTTATCCGGTTTTTGACAGTAAGGAATGTTTCATCAGAGGATATTCTATATATGACTATATGACCATTTACAGTCGCTTAGTCCCCAGAAGTCTGGTGTGTCAAATTATCACTGAGAAGGTCCAAGGCGTAGTGTCTACCAAAGTACTCATATAATGAGACAGGAAATCCAGCACTCATGTCTCTGTCATTATTACAGTTCCAGGATATACAGAGAGATAAAGCATAAAATTCACTGTATGTGTAGAAGTTAGTGTATTTGTATGGTTATTCTGTAGGGCTCTTTCCATCACTGAAGAAAAGTTTGAAGCAGTTTGCAACCTCTGCTGGAATTTGAAATATATCTCTATTTCTTTGAAGAGTTATTTGGCTTTCTGAAGGATTGGTGTATTTGATGTTTAGGCATTGTGCATTCTCTATCCCATGTTTTTAAATATCTGTGTTTTTTGTTTCTTGGCGTAGTTAGAGGGCAACTATCGCTAAGGGTTGATGGCACAATGTTGTGGGAAACTGTTGTAAGCCAAGTTAATGTCTATTACATGGTGTACGGTAATCCAGTTTTGTTTTGCTAGGTTGGTTTTAAACTGGTTTATTGATATTTCATTTAACTTTTTTTAGTAGTGATTGAATTGTTTGATATTTTAAATTATGCTAACTGTCCTGAATGGTCAGTGGCTAGTGAGTAAGACTGATATGTCTACAAGCTTTCGAACCATGTTTGTGCATATCCAGTTTATTGAATTTTCTGTTTCAGATGTTATTTTTGGGGGGATAAGGATAACCTTTCTATGTGAAATGTGGCAAAAAATTCTCAAATTTGTTTATATGTTTAGTTCTAAAGTTATTGATGCTGCTGTAATATGTGCTTGATGATTAAATACCTTATTTATTTAACAATACTACAACTAAAAATGATATTGAAATTAAAATATTCTGATTAACTAACAGTTTATAGGATATTTATCTACTTTTTGGCTACACTTGATAAACAATGAGTATAGTTAACAAATAGTATGGAGGATTTATTAAGTGGAAAAATATAGAAATTTAAAAAATATGAAAAGTTTCTAACTTAGAATGGGTGGTTACATAATAAAAAGGTAAAAAACAATATTTTAGTTATGAAATATATTAGATTAAATTTTGGTAGAGCAAAAGTTCCCAGAGGTAGTTGATTATGCTGGTTCAACAAAATATTGGATGATGACTTGATTTGTTAATAGCATGCACAGTGAAATTAATTACAAGTTGAATTACAATTTGAAATGTCGTGAAATTAAAGGAATTCATCAACATTCAAAGTATTTTTTAAGTTTAATTTAAATTCACTTAAAGTTCAAAAATAGAAGATGTTGGCAAACACAAAGTCTGTCTCACCTTTGGTGTCTTCTGTACCACTGGAGAGGCTTGATGCTTAAAAAAGAAATACAAAAACCACCGTGTTATTGTATGTTAGGTTCTGAAAATGTTTTAAGTAGTTTAAAACACTTGGGGAATAATTTTTTGGGAATGGTACCCAAAATCAGTTAATGCTGTTTTCTTCTGCATCCTTGGTAGTATCTGGAAAGGGAGTAATGGTTGAGGAAATGGTAAAATAGTTAATTATGTCAACAATGAGGTCAAGACATGGCAGAATCACATGTCTTCTTTCTTGTTGGTCACTTTACTGAACTATAACTTGTTGGTGAGGGGAAATGAATTTAGAATTGAAAAATGTATAAATTTAAATTTTACTGAATAATATTGTACAAATTGTTTCTAGAACATGGTGAACTTAAATGTGATGATTAAGCATATGAAAAACAAGCATTAGACATAAGGATGGTTTGACAACTTTAACTGAGTTATTGATCAAATATTTCATTAAACATTATGCATGTATTATTAAATGTATACTGATTTTGAAGTATTGCTGAAATAAGAAGGGGAAATTAATTTATTAAAAAATAAATGTATAAAGATCATTAGAGGAAATTAATGTTCCATAAGCTAAAGTGTTATGGTAAGTTTAATGAGGCATTTCAATATTCATAGTCCTTTATGTCTAATGATTTATCTAACCGTTCTAATTTATACATTTTTACACTAATACTAATTATATGATATGTTTGCAGTATGGATCTGGAATGGTACTGAGCAGTCTGACTCTAATTAACATTCCGCCGCCACGTATCCAGAAACAGCATGTTTAAATATTTTTGTATAAAGATGTTGGAAAATAAATTTATTGCTACTTATTTAATAATAATATCTTATAGAACAATATTTTGGTTAGATTACATTACTGATTTAATCTGCCAGAGGTAGTTTAGTATTGTTCCAAGACCACTTTGAATGTATGTAGGTTAAATAAAATAAATCATAATATGTATGTCTGATACTAAAAATTTATTAAATGTTAATCTATGATGTATTTTAAACAGATTTATTCTTAAATGTTGTAAGTCTTATTTATTTTGTGTAAAATGTTTATAAACTTAACAAGCTATTGACAAATTAAATTTGTTATGATCCTCTTTATCTGTAATGCATTGTGTATAAAATGGTTTCTATGCAAAACAAGAGTATTTTACATTTTGGCAATAATGTCACAGTCTTTTCTGTTATTAATGTTTCTTCAGAACAAGCACTCCATGCTTCCTCATTAGGTTCATCCAACAGATAATTGTGAATTTAATTTCCAGCTTTTAGTAAAAGCACATTGCAATTCAGTAAGGTTGTGAGACAAGCTAGAATGATAAGCAAATTTATTACCTCACGCACGGTTCATGAGTATATAACTGAAGGTAATGTCAACATTATATTGTAGGTATTTAGAACCAATGGATCGGTAGATTCAGTTCTATTGCAACAAATTAAGTGAAAGAGTAATATTATTTTTATATAGAGCCTACTGATAAAACCTGTGTTAATTATTAATGTAACAATGTTAAGCATAATAATGGATACATTACATCTATGTGACCACACAAGTTGTGTTTTTACTGCAGGTTAGAAATATTAATTCACAGTTTTATTTCACACGGAGTTGCAGTTTTAAGCCAATTAATGTCACCAATCTGTACAATAATTTAGTTAATATGTTATTCCTTTAATTGTATTTTATATAGGATTAGTTCTTAAATAATATAAAAGTATATTGTTGTAGTTAATGACAATTGTATCCATTTTATGACATAAGAAATCAACAATCAAATATGTATTTAAAGAGTTATTACATGTAAATTAATGTTAAAACACTTTGTTATTACATTTTGTAAAATTTATATAAGTAATTCATAATATATAAATATTGTAATAAACATAACATTAGTTTTCTTAATCATTTCCTGTAATCCTTATTTCAATGCATTTAACCCTCCAACAAGTGATTGTCACTTTTTTGACAGTCTATCATCTTAATGACTGGTAACTGTCACATTATAACGGCTTATCTTATCGCAATTGTCCATCTTCTTATTGACACAAATGTGGAGGTTAATAATCATCACGGTATAGCAACTTAATATATTAACAATAATTATCTTTGTCAATGGGGTGGGTGAAAAAATCTATCAATTAGCATATCAAGTTTTATACTTTTTAATAGTCAAACTGTGATGATAAGATTGGGCAATAAGAATTGACGTACGGTAGTGAATTTTTTAGCCTCGCCATTTGTTAATTTGTTGTCATGCTGGTTCTGTTTGAAAGTAAAGTACATTATTTGAGTTATTATTTTGTGGAATGGTATAGAAAACTGACCAGTGAGAGGTCCTTCACTTACTGATAAGTCCCCTGTATTGCTGTCTATTAACTGTGTGGTTTTGTATGTTTTTCCGTTTATTTATGTTAAAATTATACATAGAATAAATGTTTTTATCACTTTTCCACGATGTTTATGCATATTCTCTAAAAATAAAATTTAATTATATAACAAATTTAATAGATCAATAAAAATTATTGATTATATTTTGTTATTATAAACTTTATTTTTACTGAAAGTTAACGTATAATGCACTGGTAAATAAATAAAATGTACGTGATTACCTACTAACTTTTTGTATTTCAAAAATTAAAGAAAAGCATTACATTACAAATTTAACTAATTGGATTGGTTTCTTATTCCCCTTATATGCTGCACATTTGTGGCATCAGAGCTTTTTGTTCTTGCAGTTTGCTCATTGTAGATTGATGTTTCTCAAGTGAAGCATTTGAAAGAAATCCATTCTCCATAGCAGCACAGTAGGAAGAATTTTGGTTTTCGTCCTTCGACAGATGTAAAAATACAAACTTAACTTACGTAGACTTGAATCATGACAAGTATTTACGTAGGGATAGTGAAAAAACCTTTTATTTGATATCAAAATGTTTACCACTAAAATGTATAAATTTTTTATTACTAAAAGTCAGTCTACATGGTAGTGGGGTAGGTGCAGGAAGTTCTACACTGACAACACTCCTAATACTTGTTCTCAGCATAAATAAGAGGGTCTGAGTAGAAGCTTGTATGAGATGAGGCTTCACTAGGTCACTTGCAAGGCTTGTTATGAATGTTCTTAGCCATTCTGTGTCTTATGTTCAGGTTTTAGATAATCTGATCACAAAACAATTAATTATGTCAATTTTAGTTGAGTTTTTATGCTTTCTTACTGGAATTCCTGGATCTAAATTCCAACATTTTATTTATTAGTATTTGAATTACAACAGTTGTTTTTAAATTAAATAGAACATGTGTGTGTGTGTGTGTATATATATATATATATATATTATATGCATATTTAATAATTGTTATTTTTACATTAAGATGTGAAGTTACAAATGCTGCTCAGTGACGCCCACTTTCAGCAATGCACGCTTCAGTTCGGCAGTATAAGGAATTTCTTGTTATTTCAAAGATCCCAGGAGTAGCCGTGATGCTGTTGCATCTTGCTTGCACCCATTGTAGCAATTCTTGTACATCATCAGCAACCTCTGTTTCATAACCCTCTGTAATTGACTGTACCTATGATAACATTTACATTTAATCCGTTCAAAATTTTCGTTACGCTTGTCCCTGGACTTTCCTCAACAATTTGCAAAATGTTCTCTTGTATGTTGTGGTTTAGTCCAAGCTTCTCCCGTACAGAATAAGAAGAGCCTATAGCGGAAACTATTTATCCAGCCACTCAAGCAAAAACGGAAGTGAACTTTTTACTTGATACAAAAGTTGTCTTTATGTTTTTAAGTACCACTTTAAAGCTTAAAAACATGCCCTCCAAACTAACACCGACTATAGTACCTCAATGCGTTTTAAATGTATTTATTAAGGTGATAAATCAAATATTTTTAGTTCTTTTGTCTCCAAACTTTTATTTTTAATGTTTAAGTTGCAAAAATACAAAGTAAAATAATTTTAAAACAGCATACTTTATAAAATTGGCTTGTGACAAAGATGAATGTCTAATTTAAGATCTATTTCGCTGCAACTAATATTACGACTTGAACTTGCCATGTTCATGTCAATAATAAAATATAACACCAAATAACCACATGCAGAAATATTAACAAACAAGTGAAAAATAAAAGAGAACAGGGAAATGTTCTGCAACTACCAACTAGTCGAAATAGTTCCCAGTATCACATCTAGAATGCAGCAATTGCATATTGCTTAGTTATGAATGTACTTAGCCATCTTTGAAATAATTACTGCTGTATGGATTAACACATTCACGACGACGTGCGCCACGTGTGGTACACGGCGATCTTCTCACGAACGTGTTGTGTACCACGTGTGGCGCACGGCCCACATTACAGCAGCGCGTCGTGTACCATCCGTGGTACACGAACAATGCATTTTCAAATGGCTCTCTGAAACTAACGTTTGCCTAGAAGGTTCTACATTTCTGTCTACGCAGTCTACAGGATGAGGCAGACCACCCGTACAGTACGTATAGCGGCCAAACCAACCGAGGTAGATTATTCGTATCAACTTAAACCCCCCTATTTCCACCCCAAAGAATTTGGAGAAATTATTTTGAAATCTCTAAAACTCCCCAAAAGGGTAGTTTTTGGGGGGTAGGGGTGGTTTTTGGAAAATTTTCAAATGTAAAGGTATGTTGAGTTATACCTTATTTTAAAGGTATTTCTTCACTGATTATTTTGATGCAAAAATTTTGAAACTATCTTGCCGCTTATGTACAGGGTACACCAAAACGTAAAAAAATCAGGGGTTTGTGGGTAAATTTATTGCAACTACCTGCACAAATGTAGAGAGACGATATTTTTATTGAAAACTAATAATGAGATGGCTTATCGAAAAATATCATCAAATGCTACCCTACCCCAAAATTTACACATTTTACAAATACATAGAATTTTGAAATACTTAACAGCTCCAATCTAAAAAAATCAAATAGCAACCTAGGTTGTGTTATACATAATTAGAAAGGTCTTTAAAAAATAAACATTTTCTACATTTAAAGTTTGTCTCTATCTCCAATGGTTTCAAAACTGTAGTACAAAAATAGATTTTTTAATAATTTTACTAAGTTAGTTTGTATTAATATCAAAATCTAATGAAACAAATAGAAAACAAGTTGGACTTTTAAGTTTAATTTGTTTTTAAATAATGTAGTAAAAAACACATCAGGATTTCCATCAGTGTAACATGTTTCAAAAGCAATCTAACCGTGGTGTTCATGTTTTAACAATCCCAAATACACGAGTTGCCCCTGGAAGAACTTTGGAACCAATTCCTTAGTCTCTTATCTAATCTCTGTTATTATCGTCTCCCTATTCAGTTGTTCTTGTGACCACGTGGTATGAGGTAGATATTAATTTAAATTTTTTTAAAGTACGTAGTGTAAGTTTTGTTTGTTCTAAAATGCCGTTCTCAAATGAGGAGGCATTCCAGATGCTTATGGTGTTAGGGGAATGTTTCCAAAACTACTCAGCTGCCGCTCTTCTTTATGCCCAACGTTACCCAGACCGCGAACATCACTCCAGGAACGTTTTTCAAAGACTTGCTAGTCGAGTTCGTGAAACAGGTCATGTTCAACCTGACCACAACAAAGGAAAGGAACTCGCTAGACCCGTGAGAAGTGATAGGGCACCCGAAGTTTTGGCAGCCTTTGAACTGAATCCGCATGATTCTACACGAAGAGTAGCTCTTGATTCTGGTATGAGTCAAAGATCTGTTTTAAGAATCATTCACGATCATAAAATGCACCCATATAGGATGTCATTACATCCAGAACTCCATGGAGATGATTACCTTCATAGAATGAACTTTTGTTTGTCGGCTCGAGAAAAACTACAACAAAATCAAAACTTTCACCGTAACATTCTGTGGTGTGATGAGGCCACGTTTAGGAGTAATGGAGAAGTGAACCGTCACAATATGAGATACTGGGCGTTTGAAAACCCACACTGGATGCGAGAAGTGGACAACCAAAGGTACTGGACACTAAATACCTGGTGCGGTATTATCGGTGACAAAATTGTAGGGCCATTCTTCTTTGACGATCGCCTAGACCGAGTAGTTTATATCAACTTTCTCATTGGTCACTTGCCTAATTTATTGATCGAAATCCCTGAGGAAGTCTTACAACGTATGTGGTTTATGCACGATGGGGCACCAGCACACTACGCCGAAGATTCTCAATTAATTCTAAACAAGCAATACCCTGACAGATGGATTGGAAGAGGCGGCCCTGTGAACTACCCAGCGAGATCTCCTGATTTAACGTGTATGGACTTTTACTTGTGGGGTAGATTAAAAGAACTAGTGTATAAATCAAGACCAACAACTAGAGAGGACATGATGCAGCGGATAAGGGAGGCTATAAACACGATCAGTAGAGAAGAGATAATTAGAGCTGTAGAGAGCTTCACCTCAAGGATTGAACTCTGTCTGGAAAACAATGGGTTGCAGTTTGAGCACCGGTTTTAACTCTTCATGAGGTCAGTTACTAGGTTGTTGTTGGTTTTAGTTTGATAATTGTCATATTGATAATTTACCATGATGCTGCTGCTGTAACATGGTAGATTTGTTTTCAAAGCCAGTTTGAAGTGTTTATTTTTTTTTTAATAATGACAGGATACTCCTTCCTTCCATGGCACTCACATCAATGATGAAATAACAACAGGTTTTCTCCTATACATTTTGTGTAATTTAAGTGTAAAACTTTTATAATTGAAAATGTACTAATTTAATAACTGGGTAATTTTCCTGTTTCATGAGAGAACTCAGCACTTATCGTAAGACATTGTAGTTTACAGTTTTCCAATACCTTTTTAAATTTTAAAAGACTCTTTTAAAAATTGGATACAGTATATTTTTTTTTCAATCAAAAACATAAAAGACGAGTTTACTGTTGGAACTCTTTTTTACTTGCACACTGCACTGACTTTTACAATAAATACAGGGTTTGTCCGGAAAGTAATAGGACAGAGTCAATTAAAAAAAAATGTATTGAGCAAATCGTTACAATTCTTTAAAAACTTTCAAGATAGGCTCCTTCTGCGTCGATGCAGCGCTGCCAGCGCGATTTCCAAGCATTGAAGGCGTCACAGAAGCCATTCTCCGGAATAGCCTTGAGAGCCGCGGTACAAGCTGCTTATATCTCCTCTGTCGTCTCAAAATGCTTGCCTTTTTAGGCGAGAAAACAAAAAATGTCTGGGGGGGGCCACATCTGGGCTGTAGGGCGGCTGTGGAAGAGTTGGGATGCCGGCCTTGGTCAGGTAGCTATTCACAAGAAAGACGGTGTGAGCCGCAATTTCTGGTCGCCAGTGAGCACTTTTGGGACCATCTTCACACACACTTTGCGCATGTTCAAATGCTCCGTCACAATTTCATGAACGACAGATTTCGGTAAATGTAACATCTGGGCAATTAAATGAATACTTAGTCGACAGTCTTGAGTTCAAAACTTTGCGCACACGAGTCACATTGTCGGTGTTTGTCGAAGTCGAAGGTCTTCCAGCAAGGTCTTCATCAGCGACCTCTTCCCGGCCCTCCAAAAAGGCCTGGTGCCACCGAAACACACCACTTCTTGCTAAAGCAACATCTGGGTAAGCCTGCTTGATTATATCAAATGTCTCTGCCGCAGATTTACCGAAATTCACACTGAATCTAATCGTGTACCTCTTCTCTAACGAACGCTGCATTTTCAGCTTGCACCACTCACAAAAACACGTCACTTGAAAATGCCTGACTCTTCAGGTGCTCGGAGACAACTGACCAGCCGCTTGTTCGTTAGCTAGGAACACCCTCTACCGAATCCAGTCGTTGCGCGCACGCTCCGAAGTACAGTCTCGGCAAAAGAAAATCAGTCCTATTACTTTCCGGACAAACCCTGTACATTGAGTAAAATTATTAAAAAATCTATTTTTGTACTACAGTTTTGAAACCATTGGAGATAGAGACAAACTTTAAATGTAGAAAATGTTTATTTTTTAAAGACCTTTCTAATTATGTACAACACAACCTAGGTTGCTATTTGATTTTTTTTTAGATTGGGGCTGTTAGGTATTTCAAAATTCTATGTATTTTTAAAATGTGTAAATTTTGGGGTAGGGTGGCATTTGATGATATTTTTCGATAAGCCATCTCATCATTAGTTTTCAATAAAAATATCGTCTCTCTACATTTGTATTTGTGCAGGTAGTTGCAATAAATTTACCCACAAACCCCTGATTTTTTTATGTTTTGGTATACCCTGTACATAAGCGGCAAGATAGGTTCAAACTTTTTGCATCAAAATAATCAGTAAAGAAATACCTTTAAAATGAGGTATAACTCAACATACCTTTACATTTGAAAATTTTCCAAAAACCACCCCTACCCCCCAAAAACTACCCTTTAATATATAAAATTATATATTAAAATTTATATATAACATTTAAATAATTATATACACAGATTATTTTATTCTGTGTATATTAAGTGTACTTGAAAAAGTTGTTAATACAACGAAATATTGTACGAGATAATATTGTAGTTTTCTTTTGAACTGCTTTAAGAGACTATAATATATATATGTTTATCTTATATATATATATATATATATATATATATCCTATACATTTTAGAGTGTATTATATATGTAAACATTAACATATAAGTACAAATGTCATTTAATACAGTGATATTTACTGTTATTGGCTGAGTGTTAGCAAAGCCTATTTCTGTCTGTCTGTCCCTGTTCACATGGTATCTCGAAAACAAACTATACTTTAGACTTGAAATTTTGCATGAAGCTTCTTCATTTCTATAGAGACAACACTGAGTTCGATGAAGGTACATGTCACTCCATGGGATTTTGCTGACCGTTAGCGAATATTTCTACATTGATCTTATAAGTAAATACAATGACAATTAGAAAATATCACAATAAACCAAGTTGTATACACTCATAAGAGATTCAAATATGTGACATATTAACACTTAGCCAATCCTTATTTTATAGTGACTGTGTTTTATCATTTAAACACTGATATGAAACCCAACCTAATGAAGAAAAATGTGAATGTATTTCATATGTCCCATCATGCGTAATTGTCGTGCCAATTTCCTGTACGATTGTACGTCTGTCTATCGTCAGGACATCTCGTGAATGAAAATGAGCTATAGGTTACAAATTTTGCATACCTCAGCGAAACCTGTTATGACAGTGTGGTATACTTCTACCTTGGGTGAACATGATGGCAACGAGAAAATAGCAGAATAAATACATTTGTAATTATAATATAAGATTTTAACTTGTAGCATTTTTATTCACAGAGTATAAAAAATAAGAGTGTGAAGTCAATGTTAAAAGTTGGTGACAAGATTTAATTTCAGCACACTCTAGCATTGTAGTACCTTCCCTAGCTCACCAGAACTGTTATTACCTGAAAACTTCTATGACACCTAACTTGAAGATAAAAATGTGAATGTACCACATGGCAAGATATCTTGAGAAAGATTTAATCTGTAGACTTAAAATTTTCATTTCTACACAGACAAGAATTTTCTGTGATGGTCTTTTTTCGGAGGATGTAAAAAGTTCTTTACTGTATAATTGTCTAACTGTCCACAAGATATCTCAAGAATGAAACTGAATATAGATTTGAAATTTGCATGCAATCTCAGTGAAGCCTATTACGTGATAATGTGGCATGCTCCTACCTTGTAATACAAGGAAAAAATAAATACTTTTACATAATCACAAGTTAGACTATATAAGTAAACAACCACATACAATGGTGTAGTGTTTCAATCAGTCATAATAATTCAGGCTATTGTTAAAGGACTTGATGAATTGGAAATGGTTAGTTGACTTACCCAGACATCTAGTTCAGTTTAAGTTTTGTATCTGGAATGCTTGAAATTGTGACACTATTAAAAAATTTGGCTAGAAAATAACCACACTTAGATCAGTATTGGCAGATCCTCAGAACAAATGCAATAAGGCGGAAATCATACATCCGGTCACATGACTCCCACTCCCATCTGGCTCACGTATTGTATTTATACCGCTCGTAGCTGATAATTTTCCGTAACCCTGTTCATGAATTCCATCACTTTTTCTTTTAGTGCTTCAACAGTCTCAAATATCGTTCCTTTCAAAACTGACGACTTTAGGGAACAAAAAGTCACAGGGGACCAAGTAGGGTGATAATCTTAGACGGAGATGTGATTGGCCAAAAACGTCCGCTGACCAAGTGTGGAGTATTGTTCTAGTGGAAGATCCATGGCTTATTTTTCCAAAAATTGTTTGGTTTTCTCCGTACACGCTCATAGGATAGTCAGGACTAATGTAGTAATTCTGACCAATTATCAGTAATGTAGTTGAACAAGGTTACTACTGATCTTTTCAATTTTAGCATCAGTTTTTGATAGCAATTGTCAGCCAATGTGTGTGTTGTTACTCATGTCTACACAGACATCTTTAAATCGTTTAAACTACTTGTGTTCGTGACTAAAACAGTCACCATATACTTGCAATATTATAAATGTTACACTTAAAGATTTTCCAAGTTTGAAAAGAAATTTAATGTTTATACAATGTTGTTTATGGATACTCAACTTTGTGTAACAGAGACAAAAGATTAATGTTTATAACTGGTGCTATGGGCAGAATAAGTACAGGAGCCAGATGAAACGCAAGAAGGGGTGGGAGGGAGTCATGTGACTAGCCGCACGTGAAGCGTTTTCTCAGTTCTGTCATAATATAAATTAAAATTAACTTAACATTTTTATCTAGGTTATGAACCCCATGTTGAATTTCCACAAAGACAGTTTATAATCAATAATTCCGTAGTTGAGGGAAAGTAGGAATGAAGCAATTTGGTCTTCCCCATCTCCTTAAGCTAATCCAGGGATAAAATATATAGTGTTCAACTATCTCTGATCCAGTATTGATTTATCATTAGTTGATGGAGGAGCAGATGAGTATGTCATTGTGAATAGATGTCTTTGACTAGTATGAGCAGCTTGCTAACATGGGTGTATTTATGTTAATATTTGTACTTGTAATTTTGGCCTTCAATGGGTGAAGTACATGGGGCCATGGGGATGGGCTAAGTCCAGGTAACCCTTAATGGACAAGGAAAGTACCTCTCAGGGGTGGCACTCTCTGGTGTCACTAAGACCAATAGGGAACTTGTAGTTAGTCTGGATCCCGCTTCTGCAGCCTGCCGAGGTGGCTCTGCTTTTACTGAACCTCAAGATCTAAGTATATATAGATCAATATTATTTTATACACAAGAACAAAAATGTGACAATTCTCTATATACTGTTTATATAAACAAAAAAAGGTTGACTGACAAATTACTTGCAAGTGTCCGAATGACACTGCAGGTTGGTTGGTCCTCTGCACCTCACAACATTGGTAACTAGTCTCAACTAGTATATCTGGAATTACACCACATACAGATTATATATTTCAATTATTTTCATTAATTGTGTAAAGAAAAATTGTGCCAAAACTGAGCATCTGGATTTTGTGTGCCACAACACAAAATCACACATAATGTGACAGGTTTACATATTCAAACCAGTGACACTAGTTTTGGCACATTTTCTTCTTCTAAAAGTGTATGAAAACATTTTTCCTGCATGTTGATTCAGGAGTTGCAGTTACGTTGCTTTTTTATAGCTGTTATCATATCCTTAATATACATTTAGGCCACCTACCTGTCTCATCTGTATATACTGTAGCCCTCCAAGTTGGTGATGCTAATGTATAGAGTGAGTCCATAGACACAGAGTTTGAGGTATGTGTACAACTTAAATTGCAATTCAAACAGGAGCAAAAGATGGCTTAAGGTTCTTGGCTTCTGGATAATCAATGGAAGAAGCTAAAGGCCGAGATCTGCCAATGAGAGAAAAAGCCAGAACTTGAGGGAGTTGGCACCAGATATTTCTGCAAGAGCCAACAACTCCTAAACATTACAAGACTCTGAAGGTCCTTCAATGGAGAAGCTTCCATCGAAGGTGCTGCAAGAAAAGATATGTAGCCAAACTGCTCCCCTAACAGAAAAAAACTTAGATAATGAGGAATACTTTCAGGGAGGCTTTGATGAGACATACATTTTTTAAGAAAAAAAAAAAAAACTACCCAGAAAGGTGCTTTCTCTGGAGAGAAGCCCTTAAAAGATACAGAGCGTATCCTCAAAGAGATTTTCTCAATTTTTTATTGCTGTGCAGCAATGACCAAATCAGGGACCAGCTGAGGGCTGACTGCCTTGAAATAATAAGGGAGTGTTGCCATCTTTGACATTCTGCACAAAGTTGTTGAACCTCTCTCAGAATCTGATCAGTTGTTTTCAACATTTTGTGAGATTGCAGAAGTTATAAACTGGTAGGCTTCACAGTACACTTTGAGGTGCACAAAACACCCTTGAGGCTTTAGTGCCTGGCAGTAGAGTGCCCCTCCAAAGCAGTTTTTGCTCTGTTATGTTGAAGTGATTACTTAATATTTCAAGTCAATAAAAATTAAAGTGATAGTACTTGCTTCACGTTTCTGGGACCTCTCCATGTTATTCCTGATTCACATGAATACAACTTAACATCTCACTGTAGTAACTGTATTGAAAAGACTGTTTCAGTTCAGTCAACATTAAAGTGATGTTGGTCTGATTCAGATATTCTTTATTCACAAACAAATATTTTATGTGTGTGTGTGTGTGTGTGTGTGTGTATGTATATATATATATATATATATATATAATATGTATTACATTATAATATATAATGAGCATCAATACGTCACTGATAAACAACTGTATTAAGGAAAAATTAATTTTTTTAATGTTGAGTTTCTGCCAAAGAGTAACAAGACATAAGAAAAATATTTTGACACTAAGGAGAAAGATGGACTTTTTTACACAATGTGACTGATACAGGATTTCGAGTTGGAGTGGCTTAGATATTGGAGTCCAAGATTTATTTGGAAGCTATAATACACTTTCAATGTTAAACTATCCAATGAGTTTCATTGACTGGTGAACTATTACGACGAACATTGTTCTGTTCACAGAACTCTTTTCTAGAATACCATCCTGACCTCCAGCTTCATCACTTGACAACGTTATCAATAAGAGATTTCATTGTTGGGTCTGAGGTCATTCCATGTCAAATCAATACACTTTAGATCAATATTTTACCTCACCATTTTAGATTTTACTAAAACTCAGGAACTTATAGTAAGTGCTGATACTAAAAAAATAACAAATTTGTATCATGACTATTTCTGAAATACTGCTATACAGTTACCAAAAAGAAATGAAACATGCGTTTCTAAAACTGCTCTAGGAGGTATCATAATTAACCTAGAGAGCTGGGAGAGTTCATTTTGAAGGATTCTTATGCTCTGTCCAGTGATACATAACACAACATGGGTTATAATGAAACAGATTTCATCAAAATACATATGAATTTTTCTACATCATTGTAAGTGTTCAATTTTTTATAAAACACCCAGTATTTGTACGAGGGCTATTCAGAAAGTAAGGAACGTGTTCACCTGACGCTGCCAGGCACATGCCTAACGCATATACATAAATATTGGTGTGCTTGTGCTGGGCACCTCAGTCAGCATCTAGCTGTAACAATGGGAATGCCTGATAATATTGTATTCAAATTTGAAATGTATGCTGAAATCGAAAATCCCGCCAGTTGTGAAGTGCGGTCTGCGATTCGTTGTTTGTTGGCAAAAAACTTAAAACCAATAGAAATTTATCAGGAACTGGGAGACGAAACCTGGGTGAAACATGTGAATTGTGAGACAAAATTACAGTTCTTGAAGTGGAGGCACACAAGTTCCCTAAAAACCAAGGGAATGTCTGCAAACTGTCGGCAAGGCAGATCATGGCAACAGTGTTCTTCTTATTGTTTTTTTAAGTAACATTAACTCTGAGCAGTACCATCAAACATGGAAAAACCTTAGGAGAGCTGTCCAAAATAAGCGCCAAGGAAAATTGTCATCCAAAATTTTACTTTTGCATTACAATGCCCAACCTCATATGGCAAACCGTATGCAAAAACTCTTAAACACGTTCCACTGGGAAGTTTTCCTCATGCCCATACAGTCCTCATCTTGCTCCAAGTGATTTTCACTTGTTCCCGAAAATGAAATCTGGCTAGCAACACAGGGTTCTACAACAATGAGGAGCTCCAGGTACGTTTCTCCAAGTAGCTGAGATCACAGGTAGCAGAATTCTGACAGGAATTTCGAAGCTTGTCCATCGCTATGATAAGTACCTGAATTTGTATGATGATTATGTAAAAAAGTAGTATTTTAGTCTCTCTTTCATATTTACGAGGTGTGATCAAAAAGTTCCAGGACTTTTTATATACTATGGGAATGCAATGTCTCACAGCGATGCGGTTGGCAGCATTGTATTCCCTGACTCAACAGTAATACAGCTGTGTTTGCAGATCAATCATAACATCACTGAAAGTAACATTAGCACAGTTTGTTTGAGATTAGTTTTATAGAGTTTGGCTATTTTTTTTGTTGAATGAAAATGAATGTAAAAGAAGAGCAACGTGTTTGTGTAAAGTTTTGTATGAAACTGAACAAAATGTTTTCTGAAACCTTTTTGATGTTACAAGAGGCTTTTGGTGAAGAATGACTAAGCTGATCATGCTGCCATCAGTGGTTCAAGAGGTTTAAAGATGGCCGAACATCCACAGACGACGATGCTTGTTCCGGACGCCCTTCAACGTCAAATCAATGATGACAATGTTGCTAAAGTGAACGCTCTCGTACGATCAGACCGTCGATTAACAATCCGTGAAATGGCAGAAGAGTGTAACATTTCATTTGGGTCATGTCAGGAAATTTTAACTGAAAAACTTCAAATGCGTCGTGTTGCAGCAAAGTGTGTGCCAAAACTGAAGACCAAAAACGTTTTTCATGTTTCTGAGGAACTTTTTCAAAAGGCAAATGACGACGAAAGCTTCTTGGATCATGTCATTACAGGAGACGAGACATGGGTTTTTTGGTTACGATGTGGAAACAAAAGCCCAATCATCACAATGGACATCAAAAGGCTCTCCATATCCAAGAAAGCATGTCAAGTCAAATCAAATGTGAAGGTCATGCTTACGGTTTTCTTTGACTGTAAAGGTGTCGTCTACTATGAATTCCTTCCATAAGGTCAAACAATTAATCGTTTTCTTTGTCTTGAAACCCTCAGAAAATTGCGTAATGCTGTGAGAAGAAAGAGACCTGAGCTGTGGCAAAGTGGTAATTGGGTCCTTCACCATGACAATGCTCCTGTTCACTCTGCATTATTTATCCGTGACTTTTGTGTAAAAAACGCAATGACTGTCATTCCTCAGCCCCTCTACTCACCTGACCTGGCTTCCAGCAGACTTTTTTTCTCTTCCCGAAGCTCAAGAGACCCCTGAAAGGACGAAGATTTCAAGCAGTTGACGAAATTAAAGAAAAAACGACGGAGCTGCTAAACACCTTTACAAAAGAACAGTTTTCTGGGGCCTTTGATCAGTGGAAACACCGGTGGGAAAAGTGTGTAGCTTCCCAAGGGGAGTACTTTGAAGGAGACAAATTCGAATAACCTGTATGTTGTATGAATAAATGTATAAAAATTCAGTCCTGGAACTTTTTGATCACACCTCGTATGTAATAAAACGTTTTTCTTGTACTTAGCTTTTTTAGTTCCAAAATGTTCCTTATTTTCTAGCTCCTGTAAATAACAGTAAAAATATGGGATGAGGATGTATTCATGGTTAAAAAAATATTTCTGGCACTTGCTTTTCACAAGTACCCTATTATAACTAATAACACTTATCTTTAAAAAATTGGTATTTATGATTTGAGGTTTTTCCACAGAGCACATATTTTAAAATAGAGTATTAAAAATATTTCAATAAATTATTACTGCTAGGCATTTACTGAATAAATATAAATAAAAAGACTCTCAAAGATGCGCCCAAAATAGATAATTTTTTGGATTCGACATTTACCCTCCCCACGTCAGATGTAATATTGTGAAATCGTGATTTTCCAAGAGTATTTAAGCACCTTTGTTGGTATCGGAATCGAGCCGCAATACAGAATATAGGAAACAAAACCATCCCTAGTATATATTTCTGCCGTCTGTATTGGCGTCAACATTAAGTTGAGTTTACACTAGCAAGTAAAGTTGCGAGAGTATTTGCACGGCTTTTGTCGCATAATGTGAACAAAATAAGCAATTTTACTTGCTACAGTTGTATCGCTGGTTGGTTCGGGTGTCAATACGAAGTCTGTTGATATATACGGCAATGATGGCGTTTGCGAGAGCTCTGGCGTCCCTTTAGACAAGCGATTTTTATAACTGGACACAAAACTTGCAGCACAATTTTTTGCCAGTGTATACATGATTTAGTCTAGGTTTGGATGAGATATGAGATCAAAACATAACATCACTTTCTTTGTGTGGAGCAATCGTTCATACACCACCCGAGGCCTCGGCTGCGATACAAGCGTTAAGCAATGGGCAGTGAGTGCTGGATCGAGCAGCGACTTAGGAGTTTCATGTTTGTATTGTATATATATAAAAATTCCTTTTCTGAATTTTATACAATTCACAATAGTTTTTACAATCATTAAAATTACATTGTATTATATTTAGTTAGATACTAATGTAAATCATATTTAGTAAACTTAACCATTTACTTTCTTAATCATGTGACGCCATTCATGTACACCATGTGTAACAATCGAATAAAGATTTTTCTGATTCTGATATGGGGAACACTCGACGCCAAGTCATGGCAGACATGAACTGAAGAATAAGAGTTGGACAACTTTGTCCGGGAGACTCCACTGTGGCGACTGACTAATACTTAAGCACAAAAATCCTGTTTGTATCGCTGTTACTGCTGCTTAAACGTTACCGCATGTTTAGTGCCGAAATCCGCAACAATCGGACAGCCAATTTTAATTGTCCAATACATTGTTATGTGTTTTTCAGGGGGAGGGGAGTGACTTGCACTGGCAAAGGAGTATAACTAACCAAGATAAACTTCACCACACTAGTGGAGATAATCTTCGATCAACCAGCGTCAGGTGGAGCTCACAAACAACGTAAAATAAGATGTTTCGAGATTAATCAGTTTATGATTTAAGGAGCTTTATTTATATAATTTCTTAAACATGGAAAAATTGTTTTTTTAATTTTCCCAGTTCTCAGGAATATTCCCGGTTCATTGAATTCCCGGCTTATTCCCAGTTTTCCCGGTTGGGTGGCCACCCTGTTTTAAAAAGATATAACTTACTACTTAAGGCTTTTTACTTGTACTTCAACATGTACATTAAAATCCTTAGGCTACAAAGAATAGTGTGAAATCAGTGCTTATATTTACCTTGTGTTATTAACTCTCTTCTTTCACAAACTTAAGATCTGCTATTATGTATGAGTTGTACCGCTAGTGTCTTACTGTCATCTGACATGTGATTGTATAGGATCTTATGACACTAGGGCTGCCAAGGACGTAGCAGAAAATAAGTGGCGTTACACCTAGTCATTCATCGGTCTTGACACCTGCCCACCCACTTCTAGCAAAGCAAAAGTTATACCATTGCATACTTGGGCATTGTTCGAAATGGGGCTCTTTATACGGGGTGTCCCAAAAATTAGTGTCAAGCAAAAGCCCAGTAATAAAGCACCCCTAAAGGAATTTAAATATTTAAAACATTTTTTCCGATTTTTCAGTTTTTGAATTATTAATTTTTTATACTTTTTCAATAAATTACTATTACTGTACAACGGGGTTAGACAGGCCTAACATTAAATCGTCACCATCTGACCCCTATAAACGTAATGGATGTGCCTCCGAAAATCCCGAAAATGACTGTTAAATCTAGTATTTTGTATCTAAATGCTCAATCATTAAATGACAAAGTAGAAATGCTCGATGTTAACTTGTCTGACTCTCGCTTTATAGCTTTATGTGTCAGTGAACATTGGTGTTTAGAAGATACTCGTGATTTGGTTACTATTCAGAAACTTTACACAAGCTAGTATGTTCTGTCGAAGGCAGCATATTAGAGGTGGCTCGGGCATACTAGTTAGAAATGGTATTAATTTTACTGAAATTGACACTAGTGACTACTGTAGTGAATGAACATTGAAATGGTCTGCCATAATTATTGTAGAACCTTAAGCTGGTGTTGATCTCCATATACAGACCTCCCTCAGGGGATATAAAATTTTTATGGAGCTGTTTGAGAAGTTTTTCGTCTATCTGATCAATCTTAATTGCCCAATAATTATGTGCGGTGGACTGGAACATCGAGGTGAGGGACAGTGGGCCTATAGTTTTTTGCATTGAGAGACTTATTGAGATCAGTTGATTGCAGATGGCTGGTTAATGTACCGACAAGGGCTGATGCCTGCATAGATAATGTGGTGTCTAACCTTAACGACCATTCTATCCAAGCCGAGGTGCTTGATGAATGCTTATCTGACCATAACACTATTGAAGTTACTATTTATCTGGATGATGTGGTTAAAGGGAACCTCGGTGAGAAAATTGTAGGTAGAAGCCTATCACCTACTAATGTCGAGTCTCTGATTGCATCTCTGTCTGATGTAGACTGGCCTAATTTACTGTTTTTCCCGATTCTCGGCTAATGTCACAATGTTTGATATATTTCTGGAAAGATTTCTAGGTTTTTTAAATATCTGTTGTCCTGTTAAACATAAGCAGATACGAGTATCAAAATCTGCTAAGAAATGTAGGCCGAAGTGGTTCTCAGATGAATTGAACGAACTTAAAACCTTGTTATGGCATATAACACCATGTTTAAGGATACAAAGTCAGAGGCAGCCAGAAGAGCTTATGTTTTTATGCGGAACAACTACAAAAGTGAGCTGAAAAAGGCAAAGCTTAAAGCTAATGAAGATTTTAATAAACACCTCCTCCAACAAATGCAAAGCGGCCTGGTCTATCATAGCGGCTCAAAGAGGTGCGACTACCCGAGATGCCCCCAGCTTATCTCCGGAAGTATTTTCGGCCCATTTCGTCAACTGTATTGATGAGGTGAGAGAGGTCATCACTCCAAGCCAGATATCTGCGGGTGATCTTCTTGCCAAAGGCTCCTGGTGCTGCAACTCAATTCAAGTGGTCTCCTGTGTCATGTGAGGAGGTGCTGTGTGTGGTGAAAAAAATGAAAGCATCCAAAAGTAAAGATGCGTATGGTGTATCTAGTGAGCTCTTAAAGAAAAATTATTTTTTCAATTGTGCTACCTATTACAATTTGTATAAACCAATGTTTTATTTACTGGTATATTTCCTAAGTGTTTTTTAAAACGGCCAAGGTTGTGCCTATTTACAAAAAGGGTCCCAGGGACCAACCTTGGTTCATTTAGGCCCATCTCTTTGTTACCCATTTTTTCAAAACTCCTTGAAATTGTCATGAACAACCAAGTGAGTAATTTTTTCAAATGTAACAATATTTCTTTCAAATTGTCAGTTTTGGCTTTCGAGCAGGTAGAAAACACCGTGAATGCAGTTGAAGTCCTGGTGAAAGCGTAATAAATAGTTTTGAAGCCAAGGCCTCCACCGTGGCTACTCTATTTTGATCTAACCAAGGCTTTTGACTGCGTTCCTAGGGACCTACTGCTCTCTAAATTGTCTCACTATGGTATAATTGGTACTGAATTGGCATTATTTGAGTCATACCTAACGGGACGTGAACAAAGGGTAAGTGTTGGAGGTTCTCTCTCTACTTCGCGTTGTGTTGAGTATGGGGTTACCACAGGGATCGGTCCTGGGTCCCTTGCTGTTCTTAGTTGTAATGAATGATCTCCCTCACAATGTTCAAGCTAACGTGATAATGTTTGCAGATGATACCACTTTTTTTAGTTCTAACTCTAATATAAATGCTTAGCCACTTTTATGGATGAAAATGTTGTGTATGCTAAAAACTGGTTTAATGCCAATCAACTTGTTTTAAATGATCTCAAAACACAAAATATTTGCTTTACACTGAAAAAAATGAGTTCCCCCAGTACTTTCTCTGATAGTGTTAAGCTATTGGGCATCTATCTAGATAATAAGCTATCATGGGTAGATCATATTAACTATGTATGTGGAAGGCTTAGTAGAGTGGTTTTTTTTGTTGAGGCAACTAAAGAAAAATGTTCCTAAGCAATATCTAAGGAGTGCTTATTTTGCCTTTTTCAACAGTATTTTACTGTATGGGCTCCAACTTTGGGTAATGGTTCAGAAATACATAGAGTTCTGTTAATCCAAAAGAAAGCTGTACGAGTGCTCACTGACTCAGACCAAAGAACTAGTTGTAAGCCGTTATTCATTAGAGAGTCTATACCCACTGTTGTTTGTTTATATATTTATTTACTTGTTGTCAATGTGAAATCTAATCTAGGTGATTATGTTATAAGAGGTTAGACTTCATTCCTACAATATTAGAACTAGTTATAAAATAAATAAAGATTTTGCTAGACTTAGTAAAAACACAGTCAAATGCCAATGCAATGTCAATTACACTTTTTAATAAATTAGGCCATAAAGCCCATACAGTTGATATAAAGAGTTTCAAGAGAAAGCTGATGGACTGGTTAGTAAACCACCCTTTTTATTCTTTAAAATGAGTTCATGGACTGTGATATTGCTGACTCTATATTTTGACTTGTTATTGTTGTTTTCTTTTATTGTTATTGTTCTGACTTGCTGTTAATCACATGGCTGTTATTATTATTTTTGAATTTATTTTGTCTTTTTTTTGTTACTGTTTATATTCATTTTAGAATTGTTAAGTTTTGCTTTTTGACACACCTTGCTGGTTTGATGACGTAAGCTCTTGCTTTATTGTTGTGTGACAAGGCTGTTGCTATATATTTGTTATTTTTGCTATTTTTAAACTTGTTTTTATTGTTGTTGTTGTTTAAAATATTTTTAAACTGTTAAGTTTTGTCAATTTCCAGTGCCTTGGCAAAACCGTATTTTTTTTAGTAGTTTTAAGTAAATTAAAACACCTGACGATGTCTATTGCTACTATGGCCGAATGGCAAATAAATATTCTTATTCTTATTCTTATTCTTGTAAAACCAGTTTGAGAATATTGCAGATAGTCATGCTATCCCAGAACCTACTGCTAAAACTAAAGAGTTATCATTTTATTAGTACTTCTATTCCAACTGTGTGTAGTATTGATTGTAACACCAGGTTTTTATAATGTTAAAGTTAATAGTATTGTTCAACACATTGGGTGCGGCGCGGTCCCCGGTGACCGCCACTGGGTAGCAGCGCAGTCACCGGGGACCGCACGCTCTACCGCTTGTTTACTGTTTCAGTGTGGTGTAGCCACTTGCTAGATCGGGGTGAAACTACGCCGCAGTCAATGTTTTAAACGTACATTATGTTTGTATAGTTTAATTAATTTTCTCCTTTACTGTGTTGTCACACAGAACTAATACTTGTATTTGACAACTAAAGAATATGAATAAAAATTATAGGAATCGTGATTGATTATGTTTTACCTGATTTTATAATAACTGGCATTTTTGGATATACGCATTTTGAGTGGAATTTGATGTATGTGATTAGGATAGCACTGCCATATTTTTAGGGTAAATATCAATAAATAAATCATGAAAATATACATTCAGGATGTACTAGAATATATAAGATTTAACTAAGCTGACACCAAAAATCTGCTAATTGGTTGGTTTATTGGTTACCTTAAGAAAACACAATTAAAATGTAAAAAAATACAAGAATCCAACAAAATTGTTTTATTGGTTCCGTAACAAATTCACAAATTAGTATAAATACAAGGTTGTGAATAAAATTTCACCTTAATCGTTATCCTCATCATCTTCATCATCTTGACTGTTGATCTGCAACAGACAAGAATTACATTGGAACAGCAGTTTAGGAAAATTATTAATTCATTAAACAAAGATTTTACGTACAATACGAACTTACGGATGTTGTTGTCATTAGGTTTTTATTGTTATATTAAAAATATTGAATGGAATAACAATAAAAGGCACAAATACTTTATTTCTCAGATTTTAAAGTAGAGACATCCTCAGATACAAAATAACTTGTGGTTTAGATATATAAGATTACAAGTTTATTTTCCAAATAACATTATTCCAATTTATGACAATTGTCAAAAAAATTGGACTAGGACTCATTAATAATAGAATGAGAAGTCCTCTGTGTGTAAAAATTCATCTACACTATATACAGGTAGAAAACCAAATTTCACAGCTGCACGTTGTTCACTTAAACCTGCCATAAAAAAATGAAACAAGAACAAAATAGCACTAGCAAAAATAAAAACAACAGATGAACGGAACAAGCCAGCTTGAATGGCGGCTCTGAAATGGCTACAAGTTGCGCTATACCTGCCTAGGGGCAGAAATGTATGTGTTTGTATTGTGTTGAACGTTTAAACTTAATTAATAGTGATTTTTTTAAATAATTCTTTAAAGTAGTGCTTGGAAGGGAGTAACGCTCTATTCGCCTCATAACGTCAAAGATCTTGGTTAAACTATAACTCAATTTTCACTTGGAATAAAGCTTTTACGGATATCTGTTAACAGATAATCAAATATATTTATTTAATTGGATAGCGATAAAGACTTTACTGGAGCATATTAAAACTAGATCACTTATTCATCCTCAGTTGAATTACTGAAACTACATGATCAACGATAGGACAGTACAATATAATGAGTCTTAATACTTGTGAAAAAAGCTGAAAAGAAGTTAATAGATAGGAGTATATCAACTGTAACTATATTGAATCAAATATTTCAAAATTAAAAAAAAAAAACAAAATTCCATTAAAATTCTAAACTGGTTCATACCAATGTATATAAATCTAGATTTTTAGCAATTTGGGAGTTTTTTTTTATTATATTATCTCATGGAAATCAATGAAACACTCATCTGTTCAGCTTGCTTAGTGAATTTCCTCAGCACAGGACAGCAATATTCAATAAATATATTCATGTAATAGATGCTTATTGTGGAACAACACATGCCGTAAATTCCGTTTGTAAATTAAAATTTTAATATTGTTTAGTTTTGGAGATAAAATGGTCAAATTCAACTGATATGTTTCTAGATTTAATTAGTACAAAGTAAAGTGTACAAAACTTAAATATAGTACTTTTAAATAACTTCATCTCATTTCTCAAGAAGACGTCAAGTTACCATAATGTAACCCGAAACCATTGTATACATATTATATTAAGAATAATAAATACTGTTCATATGAATTGTTTCAATTACCTGGAAGTACCTAAGTTCATAGGTATCTTTACCACTAGCTACTACTCTCAACCAGTCTCTGAGATTGTTTTTCTTCAGGTATTTCTTTGTAAGGTATTTAAGGTACCTGAAACAAAACAATCAACATGTTTTACAATCACACTGCTTAGACAAATGCAACAAGACAAATCTGTGGACATGAGAGATCAAAAGAACAAGACATCAAAATATTTACAAACATTGAGAAACATACATTTGCATAAAATATGGCATACAAAACTGTCCAATTAACATAAGATAATGTAACTCTAAATTCATCAAGCCTGCTATTTGAAATTAAACGTTTTGAAGAACCCACTCTTTCCTAGTAGAATAATTATACTGCTAATTGTTACAATAATAGTTGTTAGATAAATACACCCAAACACCAGCATGGTTTGACAGTATATGTTAATCTAAAAGTGTACAGTTAAATTTTCTCTGAAAATATTTGTAGATATATTGTCAATGCAAGCCAGATTGTGAGTTGGTAAAGAATTGGTACAGTACATATAAGAAAATCTTGATCTCAGATTTATTGTTCTTAATGAAAACAATATTGAAGTCACCTGCCATAGCAACGTAGCTACCAGGTTTTCTGGTGATATGTACAAGGACATTTTCAAAAATATTCAAAAAAAGATACACTATCTGAATCAGGAGTTCTGTACAGAAACATTAAAACAAAGTTAAAAAAAATTAGGTTTTAACACTTAGAGTGCTAATCCCGTAATTTTACGGAACGGCGAAACTTCCGAAGAATGCTAATCCCGTAGTTTTACGTGGTTGTCATTTCAATTGGTATTATATTACATTGTCCGTATTTAAACGGGTTTTGCCTACTCTACAATGTTATTTGGGTTTTTAGTAACACAATTCACCGCTAGAAAGCGTCAGATGTATTGTATGAGCTTGATGACAAAGCAACTTCGGTCGCTTTGTTTTACGTGCCACTGACGTGACGTTCGTTGCAGCCGGCAGTCGATGTCGCAATCATGGCTTCTCACCACTTGAACGACGTTGCGATCAGTGAGGTATTAGATGAAGATAGTTTAATTGATGTAGATAGTATTTTTGACGATTCTGACATCGATCCTGATTTAATGGAAGAAGATTAGACACATACTTCAGGTAAGAATTTATCACATAAACATCAGTCTAAAAGTTTGGTTATGTTATTGTTTTCGTGAATCAAACTATAATTTGTATTATAATAAATTAACTTTATTCAACTAATATTCTATTCATATGAATAAAATGAAAATATATTCATATTTTACATAGTATATTATTATGTTACAGATGCTGAAAACAATGCTGACAGCGAAAGTGATGCCGGCGCATCCATATGACGGCATAGTTTTTTGTCAAAAAACTACAAAACATAAAAACATGATTTGTATTATTCAAAGGACACTTTATATTTGTAAATGGGTCATTGTAAACAATTGTATATATGCTTAGTTTAGTTAGTTAGATAAAAAAACTGTCTCAAAAAATAATTTTTTTTTCCAAAAATATATGTTTTTCAAAAACCTTTTTTATGTGTAGTTTTTTAAAAAACCACTAACAATCTCACGTTAAAAGAAAGACGAAAGTAAGCTGAGTTAGGGCATGTTATTATTTTTCTCATGCCTTAAATACTTTTTTTTAAATAAATTTTTAAAAACCACCAAAAACGCCCAGCATTCTACAGAGTTGCATGTCATTTAGGGCCAGCACTCAAAGTGTTAAGTCAATTAGACTTACATGCATGAATATACCATATATAGCTAATTAAATTAAATACGTAAAGAAACAAAAAATGAGATAATTTGAAGGAGAATTTACACACTTACCTTTTTGAAAAAGGAATATCAGAATTTAAAGCCAGTTTCATTTTGACCCTTTCTAAACTGACAGCATTACCAAAATTGTTGGTTTTCCCATTAACTTTGATTCTCTCCTGCAAGTACTTTTCCTGTAACACAGATACACAAAAACTTCAAAACTTGGGTCTTTAATATTATATGCCCAGATAATAAATTGAAAGCACAACACTCTGGATAAATACTGTAAATACTATTTGAAATCATTCTTGAGATGAGACAGTGTTTGGTT
Source organism: Homalodisca vitripennis (assembly GCF_021130785.1). Classification (NCBI taxonomy): domain Eukaryota; kingdom Metazoa; phylum Arthropoda; class Insecta; order Hemiptera; family Cicadellidae; genus Homalodisca; species Homalodisca vitripennis. Next base: position 105,551,363 of record NC_060211.1, read on the forward strand.
AGTTTTACGTAAATAATTAAAAAGAAGCTGTCACAGATCTTTAAAATACCTTTTCTGAAGACAAGAAAATTAGACAATAATTCTTTCATTACTTTATGAGGAATTGTGATCATTTAAAGCAGTGTTTAAGGGTTATCTTGTAATCAGCCCAACAGAAAAAGGATATATTTTCACAGTATATGACAAATAACTAAAGTGAGTGACTTGTTCTTTACTAAATGTAATTTCTTTAAATAAAAGTTTATTTTTAAAAAGTGTAATTCTCTTAATTACATTTCTGTAAATAACATTTCCTGAAGTCACTAATAACCGTACAAAAATCACATTTTTATCTTCACTCTAAAAAATACTCAAATAAATACGACAATATAAAGTATCTCATAGATGATACAAAAATTTAAGCAAGTAAAAGAATTAACAAAGACAGCAACACCAGAGAAAAATTAACCCATTGCGGATCGTATTGTTTTGGCGCGCGGGCACAAATTCATTTACGGTCAACGGGCGGCCGAACGAACAGCAATGGTGCGCCTCATCATATCGCTCGCTATTGTATACTAGAAAATTCAACTGTGCAGGTATTCGTTCAGATGGAACATGGGCCTGCTGGGGTATCCGTGATGTAGGAACGATAACACGCTAGCAAGATTCCAGGGTGGCAGGGCTGATGTCTGAATCATAGTCTAAATAAAGTGGCTCGGGCGAAGCGATTACAACATCCGGGCCATTGTCTAGACTAAACCCGCCAACATTTACTTCTGCGTCGTTTAGTTCTGTGTCACTAACCTCAAAAGTATTTTAATAACAACTGAGGAAAACACCCAATCAGAAGCGCTAAAAAGCAGAGAGTAAACTCATATGAATGATTTTTCAACTTCGACATACAACTGTGATCTGTAGGATATTTATAAAACTTTTGAAAACTCTAAACGTAGACCGTTGTTAAACACTCTTGTGTTTAACAACTTGTTTTGTTAGTGACTAGTTGTGTCACTAACCTCAAAAGTATTTTAATAACAACTGAGGAAAACACCCAATCAGAAGCGCTAAAAAGCAGAGAGTAAACTCATATGAATGATTTCTCAACTTCGACATACAACTGCGATCTGTAGGATATTTATAAAACTTTTGAAAACTCTAAACGTAGACCGTTGTTACTCTTAGTTGACAAGTGAAGACGATCGCCCGATCTATCAGACATTAATAGAACTATTTGGAGGGAAACTTAAAAGCAGACCGCTTTTGCGACCTGAGCTCGTCATCATGCCGTTAGGCCCGGCCGCTGCGTGACGAGCCCAGCTCGTCAGTGATCCGCAATGGGTTAAACCCTTTATCAAGTTAAGGATGACGAGTAGTAAAAACTGTCAGTGGGGTTACCCTCCAAAACGAGAAGGAAGTCCATTTTTTGCTAAATGGTTAATTTAAAGTATGTATCTATTTTTTTGAAAGTTCTTTTTTGTGTATATATGTTCACTTCAAAGTGATGTATGATTATTATTTAAAAATTAAATCTAGTTGAAAATCACCATCATGCAAAAGTATTTATTTGGTTTTATAGGATTATGCGTAACTTCAGTAATCACACTCTATAAAAAAGTACTTAGTGTTTTAAAACTTATATAAAGCCACATAGTTTGTTAAAAAAAGTTTACTTACAAAATTAGCAACATCCATAATGTTGTCTTCAAATGGATGAGTGCAATCAATGATAAACTTCAGGGAAACTTTTTTCTTCTTCTGACCTTTCCCACGAATACTTTGTTTTTTCATTCCCTGAGGTGGTTTTTTTACTGCATGTAATGCGGCTTTCTTCTGTGCAGCCGCAGGCTTCTTTGCAGGGACAGCTGCCTTTGGAGCTGTTTTTGCTGCAGGTGCAGCAGCTGGTGTTTTTGTTGGTGCTGGTTTGGCTGCAGCTGGTGCTGTCTTAGCCGCTGCTGGTGCACCCTTAGCTGGAGCTGGTGCTCCCTTTGCTGCAGCAGGTGCGCCCTTACCAGTAGCCGGTGCTGCTTTGCCAGCTTTACCAGCTGCAGGTGCTCCTTTGGCTGTGGCCGATGTTGGCTTGGTCGCAGTGGGGGCTGCAGCAGCCTGCTTCTTCGGAGGTGCTGGAGCAGCAGCAGTTGCTGGTCTCTTGCCACTGGCAGGAGCTGCAGCTGCTGGCGCCTTCTTGGCTGCAGCAGGCTGTGTTGCAGCTGGTGCTGCAGGTTTTTTTGCTGAGGCAGCAGGAGCTGCAGCAGCTGGTTTCTTGCCTGTGGCAGCTGCTTGAGGTTTTGCTGATGCTGTACTTGGAGTTTTGGCAGCTCCAGAAGTAGCAGTTGCCGTTTTCTTACCTGTGGCCGGAGCTGCGGCCTTTTTTCCCGCTACCTGCAAGAAAATAATTTAAGTTAGTAATCTTCAATAAAAATTTGATTACAGATTGATTTAACTATATCAAATTAATAGAGAGCAAAGTAGATCAGAAAATAGTTTACATTAAGTACCTTGCAGACTCATCATTCTTTTCATAAAATATCACAAAATTAGAATGCAGTAAAAATATTTCCAACTTTCTTCAAATACAGACCTACCATAATATGAAGATCACAAGTTTGAATCTCAATACTTTTATATGCAAATTCAAGTTACTAATGATTTTATTAATGTTTATTAAAACTAAAATTATGGTTAAGGCAGAATCTAAAAATTATCAGTGTGTGGGAGCAAACTTAGTTTTTCAAATTTTTTGAAAAATCCCTTATTTGTATGACAAAAATTGTGTTTTAAGACTTAAGTTAGGTACACTTCGAGGACTTCAGCTGCGCGCGTGACCTTAAGTGTGTGGTGATAGGCGGGAGGGGTGGCGGGGTAGCATTATGCGCTGCGTCCCAAAAATATTTCCTGCGAGTCATGGGTAAACCCTCCTTATAAGAATCGTATTGGCCCAAATAACTCATCACACTCATTACAATCAGGCTGTTTTGTGACAGTGCTGATTGTGGTGGAATTAAATAATAAGAGAATACCAAATAATAGCAATAATAGGACTTGTCCTTGTTTTTCAGTTGCTAGAGTGTTGTTTAACGTGTTTTTGAAAATAACGTATTTGTCAATACTAATCTGCAAATCGTAATCGTGAGTTTAAAGTCGTAAAAGAGATTGTTGCACCTTCATTTCAGTGGCGAGCATGTAAACGCAACCCGCCACACAGATAGTGTTTATTTGTTGTAAGGGTAGTATTTGGGGCCTACGAGCACAGCTAAATTCCTCCAACTGTATATATATTTCATATCTCTGAATTTGAAAATGAATTACATTTACTTATAGATTCATGTATCAAAATGTCTTTCTTGTGGAATGATAATTCACCAATATTAATGGTCAGTTAGTTAAACCTTTTAACACATTTTTCATGGCAAATTTATTTACCAATTAATTTAATTTATAAGCTAAACCTCGGATCGGAGGGTGAGTTTCTCGACGACAATAATCTTGACCCACATTTTGAGGTTAGGCCTAGTGATGAAGACGTGAGTGATGCTGAGTATGATTATGATAGGCTATCCACTAGTACTAATTCTACCCATATCCATATTAGAAAGAAACAAAAAAACCACAAACCCTAAGTGATCTTAGGCCTATCGAGATAGAACAATTGTCTAGTGAAGATAGCCCTGAATTATCATTCATTGCGAATGTTAGCCTTATTCCAGCTGAAAATATCGAACTTTCCCATGATAATGAAGTTGTGTGTGAACCCCCTAATGTTAGGAAGTGACAGGCTAAAAATAATAAACCTACAGATTCTGATCTTGGGTGGAGTAATGTGGATAATCAACCACAGCTTCCAGTGATTGATGAAATGAGTGGTGTTAGGGCTGCAATTGATGCAACTTCAACGACTTTCGATATTTTTTCAATTTTTATTTCTTGAAACGCTGATTTGTTTATTCAATTCAGAATAACAACTATGCCAAAATTGTAACTGTTAAACTAAAATGTACAGATAATTAAAAAGAAAAAGTGTATGGAGAAGTGTGAAACGTTGAAGTTACATGAAGTGTACACTTTCTTTTCAATTGTTTTGCATTATGTTCATTGTAATAAAACCAAACCTGGGTGATTATTGGTCTACTGTCACATTTATCAAATCAACTTATGCAGCCTCAGTAATGGGTAGACAGGTTTTTTGCTATTTTAGCAAATTTTAACATAAGTGAAAACTCAACTTATGTCGCCTACAAAAGCCCTGGCCATGATGCTGTACACAAACTAAGACCATACATAGATCACTTACTTGCTACCATCTCTCAATCCTTCTATCCTGCAGAAAACTTGACTATTGATGAAGGAACGTGTGGTTTTAGGGGTAGAGTGAGGTTTAGGGTTTACAATAAAAACAAACCGGACAAATATGGTATGAAGTTGTATGTTGTTTGTGATGCATCAATCGACTATGTTCTGAAGTTTGAACCATATACAGGTAAATCTTACAACAATAGTATTGTCTCTTGTATTTGAAAAACTGCTGTCAGATTATTTGGAAAAAATTACACTGTACAAATGGACAGATTTAATAGCTCTCCAATCATTTTTGACTTTTTATGGAGCAAAAATACTAGCTGCTGTTGGACTTTTATGTCCAAGAGAGTTCAGCTGCTGAAAACTGTTACAAAAAAGAAACTAAAAAGTGAATCTGTATTTATGAAAAGAAAACATGTATTTTGTTTGAAGTGGAGAGATAACAGAGATGTTTTGGCTTTGTCAACAAGACACAAAATGACTACGACTGATATTTTCAAAAAGCAAACTAGACCTTATTATAGAGTACAACAAGAACAAAACCGGTGTGGATAGAAGTGATCAAATGATTGCTTATTACCCTTTCAAGAGAAAGCAATTTAAATGGTAGAAGAAAATGTTCTTCCATTTATTCATGATGTCTATTGTCAACGCTTTTATATTGTACTGTGCAATCAGGCCTGAAAGATTGAGAAAGTTGTGTCACATGGATAAGTTTATAATGGCAATAGGAAAAGCTCTGGGAAATAAGGGAGGAGCTTTGTTTCAAGCTGAACCATCAACACCACCTACCAAGACAAATAGGTTGACGGCAAGACACTTCCTTGACAAAATCCCAGTCACGGGAAATAAATTACAATGAGAGTTTGCAAAGTTTGGTCAGAAAAATCAAAGGCTGTCACAGGAATCTAACTATATCTAAGACTATTGTATTCATTTCTCACTCATGTTCAATGGAAATGATTTGCATGTTTGCATTGTATAATTTTAGTTTACATGCACTAAAATGAATTCTGTCTTTCTTTTACGTTAATTTTATATTAAAAACATATTTATAGAACATTATTAGGTGATTGAAAAATAAAACTTATACAATGTTACAATTTTTCAAAATTCATTTTTCTTATAATTTTTTTACTTTATAATTTATTTCAGATAATTATTTGTTCTAAAAAGGCAACTTCTAAAAGTACATGTTCTCATATATACACACACGTCACCTCAAACTTAAAATTTAATGTTTATTATTACCCTTGCAGCTAAAAAAGATGTTTTATTTTAAAATGTTAGGTTTTTAATTTTATTACTAACTAGCAGGGTATATTATTACAAACAATTAGATATGCATAATAACTTTTAAACCACTTGAATGCCTTTAAGTAATATTTTCCTTAAACAGCAAGCCATTTTCCCAGTTTTACAAGCTTTTCTTCTAAAATCCATACAAAAAGTTTTTTTTACTACACACATAGCTGTACTTGGTATCATTTTGTTCACAATGTTATACAAAATGTTCACAAATATTGTAATACAATTATAATAAGTAACTAGGGTAACATTTTTAATTGAATTTTCTACAGTGAGTGGAGAAATTTGTTATATTTTTTCATGTAAAAACCGGGGAGGTATGTGGATGGAAAATATTGTTAACCCTTTTACTGCCGACATCCGACATATCGGACGTCGGCATTTTTGCCGATAACGCCAACGTCCGATATGTCGGACGTCTGTTTTTTTTATTGTTACTGGCTACTGTTATGTTCAAATGCCGAAATATTCGGTATTTTGGTTGTTTAGGAGCAAAGGATAATGAAAGAAGCCATTTGAAGAACTTTGGATGGTAATTCTAAGCAATATATGGGTCAACCTCGATTTTTCTCATATTACAATATAATGTTCCAATAGTCAATTAGAAAAGGAAATGACTAGAATTTCTTGCCGAAAAGCAGTTATAGGGAGCAGGCAACTCATATTACAATATAATGTTCCAATAGTCAATTAGAAAAGGAAATGACTAGAATTTCTTGCTGGAAAGCAGTTATAGGGAGCAGGCAACCGCGAGAATTATTTATTAGTGATCAGGGGCACTGACGTGATCTGGGCTTCAAATTTGGAACTACTCGAGTTAATTTTTTTTCTAAAAGAGCAAGCAGCGCGAAGCGCTGCGCAGCGGGCAAGCATCGTGCGTGATCTTCGTATATACTGAATTGATTCAGGCCAAAGGAATGACACAGATTCCTTTACCAGATTTTTACGGAGATTTTGTATTGGGCTGATTATATTGGTTTACTTTGCTTTCCAGCATGTCATTATGTGTTTAAAATTGTTTTACATACATTACCTACATTATATTGTAATATGTAATAACAATTTATCAGAAATTTTTAATAAAAAAAAGGATCACGCACGATGCCTGCCCGCTGCGCAGCGCTTCGCGCTGCTTGCTCTTTTAGAAAAAAAAATTAACTCGAGTAGTTCCAAATTTGAAGCCCAGATCACGTCAGTTCCCCTGATCACTAATAGGTAACTCTAAGCAATATATGACCGTCTGGCGGTTGCCTGCTCCCTATAACTGCTTTCCGGCAAGAAATTCTAGTCATTTCCTTTTCTAATTGACTATTGGAACATTATGTATTGTAATATGAGAAAAAATCGAGGTTGACCCATATATTGCTTAGAATTACCCTTTGGATTTCTATTTTCGTCGTCTTTGACTAGAATTGACGAACTACCTAGACAGCTGTCAAAACCAGTTGATCGGGTTATGTTACTGAAATCTTCGTTCATTGTTGTTGTTTACAATGTTATCGAAAGTTTTTTGAAGTGTTACTTTTGTTGATCAAGAATTAAATGAGTAAAAGAGTTACATGTAACTCTCCTGTGAGTGAGGGAACAATAATTAACAGTGTAATCGATGGTGGTGTACAAGTGCAAGACGAACTGAGTGACGATTTCCTTCAGAATTTATCAGATTCAGATGCCGAGAACGAATCTGATATTAGTGTTAGGGCTATTGATGACAATCAAAGTGATGTGGATGACACTGATGACGATCCTGACTTTATCTTACCATCAGATAATGAGGAGTTATTAGATAGTGAGGGGGATGTGGCACAGATAAGTTTACCTTCAACTTCCACTGGTAGGCCTACCAGTTTTGGGAAAATCCTCATAGTGCAGCTATGTTTTAAGGTAGCACCTTCAAATTTGGTATATGTTCTAAGCAATTGCTCTAGTTTATAATGATATCATGCTCATAATTTTAGTATAATTTTAAAAATAAATTATCAGATGCCAAACACAATTTTTTTTTTTTTATTTATTTTTTATTTACATAATTTTTTAAAATAATGAGTTTGTTTCAAATTAAATTATGTCTTTTTATTATTTAAAAAACAGCATTTAAATACGAGTAAATAAAATAAAAATTCATGCAAATCTAATGAAAAATAAAAAAGATACAGAATTTTTTGTAAATGAATGCACAACAGCGATTTTCCTCCTTGGCAATTTTGACTGGTACAATAAAAAAATGGCCGGCAGTAAAAGGGTTAAGTATATCAATTTCAAATTCTAAGATAGCCTAAATGTAATGTTTTGTAGGAGTCTTTTTTGTTAATATAGATATAGTAATATTTTGTTATAAAACACCTAAAGAAGTGGGAGAATTTTTTTGTTACAAAAAGAAAACAAACGTCATTCTAAAATTACCTACTCCACTGTTGTAGAACAATAAAAATACCAGTGCTGTGTTCATCTACCTTTCCAACGGTATAGAATCACGTCGATACATGATTGTTTACATATTACAACAAATGAGTTTATAAAAGAACAATTTTACATATTATAACAGATATTTTTCTATTAGCATTTAAGGAACGAAAATAAACAACAGATATCCGTTGAATAGCAGTTGGAGAGTTTGAACCATGCAAGTAGCTTGGAAGTTCTATTATTGTAAAGCAAAATAGTCATCATTTGGAGGGTTAATGTTGCTACACTATTAATGTCCCCAGAACTTTCCATTCAAAGAAAATTCAACAAATGTGAAGATGGGCTTACAAACAATAATCTACTGCTTATAATATCTACTCACATTCATGATGAAAACTACACAAATAGGCTACTCTATTAAAAGTATATTATTGATAATGTATTAATTGAAAGGATAAGAGGTTTGGATATTAGCAATCACTGTTACGAATTTTTGTTCTCGTTTGTCTAGTTATTTTTTTTTTTTTTAAGTGCCAAAGAATAAGTTAAAAAATTTGTCAAAGCTAGGATCAAGTTTTAAGATATTGAAAATAGGCTAGGTTCTCCTAGCCAATAGGCTATCCCTACATAATGGCAAAGGTGATATAAAAATACTAGACAGTATACTTGAAATACTTTTTATATGATAGAAGTATATATTACATCTAGATGTGATTACATGTCTCTCTAGAATTTGGGAGCGAGATGTAACATTGAATCCAAAAAGCGAGATGTAACATGGAATCCAACATTCATTCATGTTATAGTCCTATTGCAATATTTGGCCCAGCTGCTAGGTGTTACATTATCCATTTTCATCTAATTTACAAAGGATTAAATAATGCTGCAAAAATATATTTAAGATAAAATGAACTGATGTGTATACTTTAAACTATATTACTCATTACTAGTATGACTAAAATGTAAATAATTTTGAATTATTTTAGGACCCGTTATGCCAATACCGCATTGACGTGCCATTGCCTAAACAGAAATCATATTATCGTAATTAATGTTTACGTAGGCCACATATATTTTTACATATTCTGTCATAAATGTAGAGCTTTAAAATGCTTGTAGTTAATAAAATATATCCGGAAATATAAAATAACAAATACGGACTTAATGTAATGTACTCACAGGAGACATCGTGGATAACCCAAAAGAAAGATTTTACCATGGAAGGTTGGAGCTGTTGAACAGCTTCCCACTCCAAAGACATGTAACTTGTAACTTCCTCCAACCAAAGAATTAAAATATTTCAAAGGTGGGAAATCCGATATACTGTATATAATGTGCAACCACATTGCAAAAGGATAAAAACCAGGGATATAAAATATTAAGCTTTTGTGAATAAATACTGATGTGAGATTTATTTTAGAGAATGTACTCAAATTTATATACCGTTGAGACTCCGGCTTTTTCATCATTCGTTTACAGAATAACACAAACAAGATCAAATAATTTGTGTTCGACTTTTTTGTTTATTGATGTTACAATGTTATAATTATGACAAATAATGACAAGTTGTTTTGACGCTTTGTTTTGCAGTTTTGCATTTGTAATTTTTTATATATCTAGTTTTTATTTATAATTTTAAGTTATACAGAGTATCCCACGAGTACCCTGACAAACTTCTCAGGTGGTTTCCTGTCATCAAAATAATGAAAAATTTTCATACGAACATACATCCTCAAACGCATGGAGAATGGCAATCTCCTCTATCATCCATTTCAGCCAATATCTTCCTGAAAAAATGGATAAAAGAAGCCTGACTTAACTCAATTCAAACCAAGGAAAATAAAATATACATAATGTGGAATAATATCTTAAAAATGGATACAGAGCATCTGTTTCAGTCTAATAAATAAGTGCAAAATGAAGTTAAGAAACCCCCTAAGTAAAACAAAACTAAAACAAAACAAAATCATTCCGACTCAGGCGGAAGAATTAGTTAGATTTGGTGAGAACTGAAATATGATAAATTTAATTACATTGGATCTACATGTAATCAATACATCAAGAAATGTTCGTGATTTACAGAATTGTCAATAACAAAAAGTTTAAGAAATACTATAAACACTTCAGAACGCTTCTTATTTTTATCTCTAGATTTATAAGCAACTGAGTTGTAATTTTTTCGTTTCAATAGTTGCCCATTGATACAAAATGGAGCTAAACTAACTAGTGAACTTAGTCTAGTATTTGTAAGATCAATTTTTGTACGAAGTTGGAACTTGTTTCAACATTTATATCGTTAGTTCTTGGTGATAGGAAAGTTCTTAAGGGGTTTACATGTTTTCGGTATCTTGAAAATAGTTTCAGATGCAAAAAATAAGTTAATTACAAAATGGTTTTAAAACGTTATAAGCGTTTCAGAATACTTTTTTCTCTAGACTCATAAATATAGGAAATTATTGTTTATAGCAATGCAATATTTTAGTAACATCTTAACACTATTACTTTGAAAAATATTAAACAATCGTATAGCCGTAAAAATTGTGTCAAATCCTAATAATATTCATGTTTATGGAATTATTCAACGAATCATGATTCAAGATTTTTATTGTTGAAGACTGAACAGCTTAACCATAGTCAAAGATCACTAAGGCTAGAATATTTTCCAATTAAAGTTAGATTTAGTTACGTCAAAATACTCAAAAACATCGTATAGACAGTTGAGGAGGTAACATTCAAAAGCTCACATGTCCCAAAATTGAAAAAAATCGAGCTGAGCACTGATTATAAACTGTTAGTGAATGTCTTTATGACTACACATCTTTTCCAGTCAAAAGCTCACACAATCTATTTTAAATCAATATATAAATATCACTTTCCAAGCAAAACCTCACTTATTTTATTGACAGTTCCAAGCAAAACCTCACATGTACCAAGAGCCAATAGGAGCACGCCTTGCAGGTCACGTGACCTGTCAAAGACGTGTCAGCTGTTTTTTTATAGCTGTCCCATCAGTTTTGAGGTTATGCACTGTAGATTTTGCATTTACAATAGTAGTCATAGTGTTTTCATGTGAAAATATGGAAAATATTACCTGTGAAAGTGGTGTATTAGTTTAAAAATACGTCTCAAGGAAGTAGGAAGAAAGTAGAAACCTACAAAGCGTGAAATTTAAGACATTCTGCTCCATCTGGTTGCAATGTTTTTACCCCGTGTAAACATAATACTAAGGTATTTCAGTGCTGTAAAGTGCGCCCTCAGGATGCATTGAACTATCGAAAAAACCTGTACTGTTCTTCTAACAAACAACTACAAGATCAAAAAGTAAGTAGACTTATTTCACATTCTGGAGTAAAGCGTCAGAGATCCCGGCACAACTAATTGCCTAGGCCTAGGCCTACCTACTAAAAAAAGTAAATCTCACAGCTTTTCGGCTCCATTACGTGTTTCCTGTGGCTAATGGGAAGTAATATCACAGTCTGCAAATCATTTTTTCTGCACTTAACTAAATTCAAATCAGACAGGGTTAGGCAAATTTTGAAGAAACTTCGTCTTGGCAAGGACTTTGTAGAAAACCGAGGTGGGGATCGAGTAAGTGGTAAGAGTATTCTAAAGAAAAATTCTGTTTAGAGGAATTTATAGGTAATTTAAAAGGTTCAGAGAGCCATTACAGCAGGAAAAAAAACCAAAAGAGTCTACCTCAGTAGTGACCTGTGTCAATTAAAAAGTTGTGGACTATTTATGATAGCTCTACAATTTCCAATGATCTTAAAGGTCACAAAATCTATGTTTAGACGTATATTCTGCAATGAGTTCAATATCGGATTCAAATCCCCAGCATCGGACATCTGCAGTTTTTGTGCAATGATGGATAATAAAATAAAAAGCGCAACAACCTCATGAGAAGCAAGGACTTTTTGTCCAAAAGACTATTCACAAAAAACGCGCTAAAAGCATTTTATGAACTCTTGAAAGAAGTTAAAGGCAATGAAGTAACATTATGTTTTGACATGCAACAGGTTCAGAGTCTTCCACGAACACCTGTACAACAAGCATTCTATGCAAGGCAGCTGAGCCTATACAATGTTTGTATTACGGATGTGAATACAAAGAAGCCTGAATTTTTTATGTGGTCTGAAGAGCAGGCGGGACGTGGATCTACAGAAGTTGGGTCTGCTCTGATAAATTTTTTGAGCTCCTACAAATTCGATGAATCTATCACCCATCTTAGACTTTTCTGTGATGGGTGCAACGGGCCAAAATAAGAATAACCATATTTTGCATTGTTTGATGTACTTTTTGGCTAAAACGGAAGGGAACTTGGAGACAATTTCAATTACTTTTCCTGTCCGTGGACATTCTTTTTTACCCGCAGACAGAGTGTTTGGCAGAGTAGAAAGAATATTGAAGAAAAAACCAACAATAATAAATAAAGAGGAATATTTGGAAGAGTATAGGAAAGTGGGGTCCTGTCAAAGTTCTAGGCACTGACTGGAATCTAAAGGATTTGAAGAGTTTTGGGGGGGAAAGAAGGTTTTCTCAAACCATTAGCTATGATCAGTGAAAAAAGAGAAATATTTATGACAAAGAAAGTATCCTCTAAAGGCAACCATCTCAGTGAGGGTAAAAAGCCAACGAATATTTTAGGTTCGAGGATGAAAACCTTAAACAGTTAACCCTACTAAAAAAGGGAATGAATTGGGCAACTATTTTAAAGGCTCCGCTTCGAGAAGTGCCTTTGATTCACCCTATTACCAATGCAAAGAAAAAGGATGTTGATGGCCTATTGAAAATCCTGTTTGGTGAACATTGGGGTAGGGATGAAAAGCCTCTCCTGGTACAATGATATAATACACGGAGAAAATACACCAACCATTGAGGAAGAAGAGATCGAGGTGCCCCAGTGTGACTGCCTAGAAGACGATTGTGCGCTTCACATTTAGTGTAAAGACTTATTAAAACACAATGAGAGATTTTCATTTCACTTTATACATGATTTTTTAATTCCTAGAATATAAATTCAACTCTTTAATATTCTTTAAGTAATTTATCTTTTTGGTATTTTAACTTTGTGGTGTTAAATAATATAATATTGTAATCTGTATAATAATGTTCTTATTAACCTTTACCTAGACATAAATTTGTGCTTACTTAAGTTTAATTTTTATCATTCAATTAACTGCAAATGAATCCAGTCAAAACAACACAAAAATGAACCTCAGTTCTGAACAAAAGCTCACATGTCCCAAAGATTCAAACAAAACCTCACATGTCCAAAATTTAAACCTAAATATTTAGTGAACCTAGCACATTTTTAAAGGCTCGAAAGCTTTAGAAAATGTGTTTTGGGGACAAGGAAAGGTGTAGGGCAGCTTATTTTTTGTTTCAATTAACAAGGTTGCTGGAGAAGAGTTTTTCTCTATTTCGTGTAAATTTTGATTTGATGGACATGTGAGGTTTTGAATGTTACCTCCTCAGTTTTCGACAAGGAAGCTCTTAACTGCCGACTTAAATTTATTTTACGGCCATTTATTGACATATTTTGTAAAACATTGTACATTTTTGTACCCATGTATTCAAAACTATTTTGTGTACTAGTATACATACATGTTTTCGCGTTTAAATTATTTTTATATCTTGTGTTAAAGCTGTGAATACTGGTTAAGTCATTAAATTTATTAATATTTTCTTTAATATGCAATAAGGTTTAGAAGACGTACAGTGATGGCAATGAAATTACTCCAAGATATATGAAGAGCGCCACATATTAACCTGACTGCCCTCTTCTGTAATGTAAACACTTTTTTACACCAACCGGAACTACCCCATAGGAGATACTGTAGCTAAGATGGCTTTGAATCTAAACTTAGTATATGCTCAGAAGGATGTCAAGAGTAACACTGCTCTTTAGATGCACCTGCATCTTTGTTTTGAGATCTCAACAAAAAAAGTCCCTTTGCTAGTTTGGTGGCTGCTACATTATCAATATGATTTCTCCATTTTAAGTCAGTTTGAAAAAATGTGCCCTGGAACTTCAAAGCACAGATTTCTTCCTTTTTTTGGTGAGAAACTAAATGCTAAGTCTTGAACCTTCCCAGCATTCAGACTTAACTTATTAGATTTTAATACAAAAGACATTTTTTTTATTCTTCAACATTTAATTTATTTCGAAAGCGCTTTTGCCGGTTAAGGCATCATTAGTTAGTTATTGTTTACAGAAAACAAACGTATAAAATAGAAAAAATAACATAAAATAGAATAAAATTTTAAACTAATTGTAAACACCAAAAACAAATAAATAAAAACAGAATTATGTAGAAAAATACGGTTTGCAATTCATAATTTTGGAATGGATTTCTTCTTTTACTAATAGTAGAAACATGTCACTGAAATTTACGGAAGGTTGGGAAATACAATTATTTAACTGTTAACTATTAGCACAGCATAGTCTACAACTATGCTTGTCTTATCTTCTAAGGTGATATGGGCCTCCATAGTACTAACTCTCCCTGACATTTAAACCTAACTCGTCTGAGAATAAAAAAACTATTTACATTGGATAGTTGCTAGGTAAGTCATTAATATATAAAATAAACAGCCCCAAGATAGAACCCTGTGGTATATCACGAGGGACTGGTAGAATCTTAGAAAAAGTGCCATCAGCACATACAGCCTGCTGTCTACCATCTAGGTAGGGTTTAAAAAAACAACAGCTAAGTTGTCAGACAAATAAAAATCCAGTCTATTTACTAAAACAAAGCGGTTTATTGTAAATTACAATAATAAATGATTTCTTGCTAATATTATATATTTCGTCAATGTAGGCCTATTGCGTAAGTTATGAAACTAGTTTACGCAAAACGTGACATTTATTTCCGCTTTTTCTACGATATATTATTGAATTAATTGTAACAGAAATAATTGAAACAGTATAACAGGCGCATTACTTTTTTGGCAATTGTATGCTTATAATATGTTATTTTTCACATCCAGTTAGTAAATGGATTACCCTATCGGGGATGAATCGGAAGAAGATTATTTAATTTCTATGATCATAGAGAATTATCCTGATGCATCAGTGAAAACATCAGTGATAGTTCTAGGGCTGGACATTTGCGTAATAATCCAGTTATTTTAACTGCAATGCTCGATGACAAAGAAATGTATTTGAATGCTGAAGTTCCTGCGTTATATCTTGAATTGAGAACACACTTCTGATACAAATATTAGTTTATACATAATCTCAATGGCAAATGATCATGATAATTGTAGCCCTACAAAGGTTGTTTATAATAATCCAATGCATTTGTACAGCACCTTTAGATGAGACTAGTGTAAATATTGTAAACATTATGAGTTTGCCTATAGAGAGTAAGTCGACTTCATCATGCAATGCACCCCAGCATTTTTGACGACAACAATAAACAATATCTGCAGTAAAAATGTTATTTGGAATAAAACCAAGGAAATGAGCTCAATGTAAGTATTGGCAGGGTAAAAATTTCAAGGAAAAGAAAAAGGTCTGTAGATAATGGCAGTGGCATGACAATTGAACAAAACTGTAATAGAAAAAGACCAAAATTGAATAAGAGGGCCTGAAAGCAATGAAAGGACGTCTGGGCCTTACTTGAGAATTATTGTTTAAAGAAGTTAAGGTGGGATAAGAAAAGTATATTTATATTGAATCTCTAGTTAAGAAAACAGAGAAACAAATATTACAAATTCTTGTGTAGGTTGGAAAAGAGTCAAGAAGAAAATACACATATGAATACACAATTAAGCTATTAAATGGTAAAACTGTTCCTGTATGCAAGCCAATGTATTTTAGCAATTTTGGTTCTAAGGAAATAAAGTGATATGAGATGGGATTTCTCCACTAATTTAGGAGTCCTGCCATGGAAGAGCATAAAACAAAAACAGGTACTAACCCATGGCAGTGTTGAGGAAATACTCAATTACTTTTGAGAAAGAATGCCAAAGTTGCCATCCCATTATTACCGACAAACCATAGCTAAAGTTTACATAGAGTCTGTAGGAGTACATAATATATCTAATATCTATAGGGAATATAAAAGATTATGTAAGAATGATACGGAAGAACTAGTAACTCCAGTGTCAAGATTTACCGTCCAGTGTAAAAAAAACTTCTTTCCAATCTCGTAGGAAAAACGAAATGAATCACATTCACAGGAAGAATGCAGTACACATAATCGCAAAGACAGGGGTAGAAAACAAAACTAGGAAGATAAGGAAAAGAGGAGGAAATGGAGCCTGTATATTCCCGACGCAAGTCTTACAATCTTCTAATGCTTCCTGAAGTTTGTATACATCGGCGTTGTACTATAAGACAAAGTTATTTCCCCATAATTTGACTATTTACAATGTTAACAAACACAAGGTAAAGTGCTACTGGTTTGGTGAAAGTCAATGTGGCTTGATTGATATTCTTTAGCAATTTGTACAAACAGATTTTTTTAAACCGAATATTGTCCTCAAGATTCAATTTAACCTATAATGTCACGGAATGGTGGTTGTAACTCTCAAAATAAAAATTAAACTTTCTCTAATGCCCTCTTGAGTTTTAGCGTCCAATATAACGCTGATAAAAAAGCCACAAATTGAAGTAGATTCTATACACTCATTTGTTGAAAAATTGTTACACATCTCGCTGGAATTCCTCCCATAAAGATATCCTCTCAAGAAGTTCTTGTTAGACAGCTTGGTTTCATTTTTGTTACTAAATCTTCTGGAATAGATGTTCCATGCCTATCAGGCTCTTTTCTAATGAGGGATTGTTTGTACTTAAACCAGGAATCTATTCTCTACACAGATAATTTTATGGTTTGGTTAATGAAGAATATCATGAAAATATGTTGATCATACAACTTAGCACATTGCTTGCTGGCTTTTTTTTAGACCAAATTAGGAGTATGCCGATTTCTATAATAATTTCTTTATTAGATTTCTCCAATTCTAGACATATTCTTATGTCAATATATATGTCTTGTGTATATTGTTATGTAGTATTCTTATGTATACCATTTTGGCAGCAAAGTTTGGACGAGGGTACCAACGGTCGTTGGATATGGCATCGTGACTTGAAAGCCTGGATGATCCGCGGCCATAGAGATCAACTTTTACCTGTCAGTTCCTGACGGGGCACGGCTACTTTTTGGAAGTACCTTTACCGGACGGGGAAGGTCTAGTTACCTCGATATGCGTACTGCCGAGCACAGAAGAAAGTTTGTCTGCACTACCAGTGATGTATCTACAGAAACCTTGGTGGGGGTAATGCTGCGAAGCGAGGACACACGGAAGGCCGTTTCTGTGTTCGTTCATCACGTGAAACGAGAAGAGGGTTGCCTGAATGACCCTTAGGCTCCCGAAAAAGTCGCACAGCTGTTAGGGCGTAAGGCAGAAGGCCAAACATAAAGTAATAATGAAAGATTTCCGGCCTTGATTCCCGTAGCCCTTAGGAGGTTTAGAGGGTATTCCCTGTGTTGAACGGGCCGAGTCCCACACTCTTTGAGTATACTTTTCCTCTACATGTAAAAGGAGCATAAAAAAGAAACTTCATGCTACACAAAACATCAGCACAATAAACATAAATAATTTCCAGCCGACATCTGTTAACAGTAAAGTTATCCAGTCACTTCTTAATGTACAGTACAGTTAAGTAGAATACACAATAAACAAAAAAATCTTTATATGTAAGCATAATACATGATTAATTATTAAAAAAAGCACTTGAGTAAAGATCCAAGTGCAAAGATTGTGTAGTAGCAACTTTAAATTAACATTAAGACTGCTAATTTTTGTAAAATGTACATTACGTTAAATATATTAAAATGATTAACACGAACTAAAATAAGAAATAAACAAATTAGCTTTATTTTAGTGAAAATTGACTCAGATACTCACTAATTTTTCTTCATGATGAATTTTACAATTAAGACAAAATATTTGTTAACAATTTACATATACATTTTAATACACTAACTAGATATTCTGAAATATTTAATGATTCTAGTATTATTAAGATGTTACTTAAAAATGTCTTAAGGAACATTTTAATGCCTTATGAAGAGGTTTTTACCAAATACTCATTGTCTTGATTCTTTTAGCGACCATCATAATATGGCATCATTTTTGTTATTGTCTTAAGGTAAAGATTACACCAAACTAAAAGTCCTTTATTAATATTGTGGTAGTCACATACTATCTGATATTCCATGCACAGGGATATACTGACACTGTTTTTTAAGTGTTATTAGTGTGCACATCCTTTAAGACCTACCTTCTTCCTCACTACAATGGGTGAACAAGTTTTGTAGTAAATCATCACATCAGTGACTTGTTTACATTCTGTAGTCTTAGCTTTCCCAAAGCATATTATTCTTATATCCGGAATTCTGTTATCCAGTTCTGAATTATAAGAATACTATATCAAGTGCATTGTAAGAATTTTATTTGCAATCCAGTTGAATCGCGATTTGTTAAAAGGGCATTAGTCCATTTTTTTGAGAAATTAACTTTTTCACTGTTTTGCATTTTTGAGACATAGATTCATCTAACTGTGTTAGAAAGGCATAAATCCACCACATAACATAAGCTACAGAGCTTGTTTGGTATTGCAAGTTTTGTTAAAAGGGCACTAGTCCGGGGACTTGTGCCCCTTTAACAAAACGTTTGTTGGCAGCACTGTCTCCAGCTGTGTTGTTTTGTTTGTGGCTCAGCTGTTTCCCATTCCCAAAAACTACTAATGGTCCACATCAGGAGAAGTAAAAAGTTTTATTCTGCACTGGAGTTTGAAAACTCTGAACATGCACAAGCTGAAGAGCCCCATGTATTATCAATTTCAATAGATTTTATGCAAAACATATCTTTGCCTAAAGTCCCAGTTCAGGAACTTTTTTATTTCAGGCAACTGACCATAAACGTATTTTGTATTTGTAACATACAAAAAAAAATAGTACTATGTTTTGTCTATGACGAAACAGAGACAAAAAAGGCCCCCAATGAGGTCTGCTCTTTCATTAATGACTACGGTACCTGAATGAATTTGCCTAAAACCAGCATTCTGAGTTAAGAATATTTTCTGACTGCAAACTGCTACGGGCAGAATAAATATCAGGCCTTGAGCAGATTTTTGTTGTTCTAATCAGTTTTCAAAAGTGCAGCAATTCTTTCCTGTAAGGGGGCATAGTTTTCTACCATGTGACCGAGATTTCGGTCTTGTGAAAAGGCAACTTATAAGAAAATATGACAGACTCTTCACCCTGTATGAAGTTGTAGAGCAAATTGTTAAAAGCAGCATACCAGGGAAGTTTTTGGTTAAGAAAGTGAACTGTGATGAAATATTGGATTTCAAAAACTGGTGGGGCAAGCATTACAAACTCGCACAGTTTCTGATGCAGACGAAAAACTTGAAAAGAGAGTAGGGTTTGCTTTGGTATTAGTAAACTATACCACTTTGTGTATAGGTCAGACTTAAAAGGGTACATCACGGCCTATTCCACAATTAATGGCCTTAGACAAGCAAAAATTTTTCACGTCTGCTCAATCAGGTACGCCTTCAGCTCCAACCAGACTTGCATTTACCCAGGAGGGATAATTCCCTTGAAGGAAGCCAAGGCCAATGACATCAAGAAAGCTCTACAGTATGTACCAGTAGAAACATCTGGAATTTTATAATGAAATTGTAAATGGGCCCATTGGAACAGCTGAAGAAGAAGTACCAAGGTTGAGACCTTGAGTACCAGAGGTTAAAAAGGACCACTAACTACTATTCAAAAATATTTTCTCAAATTCAATTAAACTTTATTTTGTTAATCACTTTTATATGCCTTATTATTTATAATCCAAATTTATAATCCAAATGCTATACCAAAATACTAATGTAAGCAAGCAATAAAAGCATAAGTTTGATCAGAATAGTTTATTTTTTATCCTTTTTTTAGTGCATTTTGTGTTAAAAATATAAAAGATAAAGTAAATATTTTCCAAACAAGATGGTTTTTTTGTTAATTCCTGAAAAGTTTTACCAAATGGACTAGGGCCCTTTTAACAAAATCACGATTCAGTTGTTATTGGTATTAAATTGATTTCAAAACAGAAAGTTACTCAATAAAACTTTTTCTAAATTTTTTATACATTAATGAAAATAGTAAACTTTTATAGCAAGTGTTACGCAGTAAACAAGTTCTAGTGCTGCGAGAAGATTCTTTTTACGACCATATCAATGTTTGTGTACATGCGATATTGTTAAGTTTTGATGAATACAATATTGTATAAATTGTCCTACATAACAAAGCTTGACTTGTTATATAGTGCTGTAAATACTATTAACTCGCTTTCCGTTTGGAATTATTACATTGTAGCGAATGCTAACCCTTGCTGTACATGATGCCAGTGCTGTTCTTAGATATCAATACAAAGTTAAAGTAAGATTTTAATGGCAACTTTTTAGAAAATCTACATTTAAATATAAAACCAATAGCATAAACAGAAAATTATTGTACAGGCCGAGGCAGAGCAACTTTCTTAATTGAATTAGGCAACATGAAGCAACTACTGTTCTGAGGACGAGGGCAGGCACATTCAAGAGAATGGGTCATAAGGTTGTTGATCCAGTCAGTTTCATGTAGAGAACATAGGTGGAGCACATGCTCACTGTTGAAGCAAATTTTTCAAATGGATGCTTAATCATCACCATGCAATGTACAGTCCGTGCCCATTTTATATAGCACCCTATGGTTGTTTTTATGGCAACAGACTATTGTTCTATGGTACTTTAGAGTAACTGGTGATGTGAAGAAAATTTAGTCCATGGGTTTTTCTAAACAAAACGAACAGGTGGTTTCATAGGATTCTAATAGTTACATCCATATGATTCAAGTGGTTTTCTTGCCAACACTCAGTAGGATGGATGTGCGAGATATATGGTTCAATTAGGACGGACGGCACGAGTGACAATGGCAGTTTGATGCTACACTTCCCAGGACATCTTATCACACTAGGGGTTTATCTGCATTGATTTTTAGCCAGTACTGATTTAGCACACTGCAATTATTTTTTATGGAAGCCATCTCAAATCACTGGTTTATACTGTTTGACCCAGGATCCTGGCTCAAGTGAAGAACAACACTCTTCAAGCTTAAAGCATAAAACCAAGACGGTCCCAGATTCTGGAGTGAAATCTTTAAGATTGGAGACACATCAAAAATTGTGGCATTTATAACACAATTTTTAATTTTAACCTCATATTATAAGTGGAGCCTCCGATACAACAGCTGGCAACTAATATGTGTGCTCTCTAAAAAAATAGAGATTATCTGTTTACAAAATTATGATAGAACTACTAACTGGCAATTCTGTATAAAATATGCATCTCAATCATCTATTTTATAGCAAATTAGTAATATTGCGAGAGAATCTGACAAATAATCTAAAATAAAATTACACTAGAAACACAAAAACTAATTGTCTTTGTACAGGCCATTTAAATTATAAAAACAACTAGTAAACACTACTTATCACCCAAACAAAGAAAATTCAAAATTGTTTGTACTTTAGTAAAATTCAATTTTTATAAATACATATTCAATGCAACTTTGTCTTCACCCTCTTCCATTTCAGGAAGAAAAAGGCTGATCTTCTAATTCAAATCTGGATCTAGGAAAAAGAAAGGAAAGTATTAGGAAAGGATAACTGCAATGGAGGAATTGATAAAAAAAGTTAACTCATAATAGAATAAAAGTTATCTTATTTTGATAAGAATACACATTGCTTATTTCCTAACTGGTTGGCCTCCTTGGCGCATCATATCCTGTAACAGATCAATTAGAAACATATTAATTTTGTTTGAGTTTAAAAAAAAATCAATACAATTAATTATTTCTGTTCTTATTCTTAATACAGTATACAAAACTCTTGAGGTAGTCCATATATGATAGAGACAAATAACTCGTTAACATACTAATTATTTTATTACTTATAAAAAACATAATAAACTTTAACTGTTTTAGGGCAATGCGATGAAAAATAATTCCATTTATCTTTTAAATAATCTTTTTTACATATTACATGAATAGAATTTTGCAATCACCTATTACAAGGATAACAGTGCATCTTCCAGTAACAGGCTTTGGTAAATTAAGCAAGCCTGCAACTGGTGCTTATTTAAGAATTTGTGTGTGAAGGAGCATTTTTGGTCAAATAAATTATATTTTCGTTTTGAGTTCCTTGTTGGCCCTATGAAGAAGTATATGGATATATGTAGGTCTGAGAAGCCTACTTCAGTCAAAGTGTCTACTTAGTCTTAAGATATTTCTGATGACACAATTGAGTTTGTTTTATTGCACCAGTCAAGAAAATAAGAGGACTATCCAGAAAGTAACAGACGTTTTGAAATAAAAAAAATTAACCAACTGAAATAAGAACATTGTATTATATACATCTAAAAGCTACACTCTTAGGTTATTTTTCAACGTAATCCCCATTCAAATTTATTATAACATGACACAAGTTTTTCGATTCCAGCTTAGTGGAAATCTGCAGACTGAAATCTTAACCATTGATTAACGCCAGCGTGAAGTTCAACACCACTATCGAAGCGCTGCATTGCGAGACAGGTCTTCCTCACTGGAAAGAGGTGTTGATGATCAAACACTTGTCCCAATCAAAATCATCCAAGACTTGTTGTACAGGGACGTGCATTGTCTTGGGAAACAAAATTTTCCCCTACACTTGTTTTTAATCACTCACTGCAGCTTCTGCAATGTTTCACAGTACCTATCTGTGTTGATCCTCATTCAAGGAAATCGACCAGAATCACACTTTTTTTTTCTCTTTTTTTTTTCTTTTTTCTTTTTTCCTTCCTTGGGGCGGCCTACTGCCATGCACTTAAGCCTCAAGGGCCTTTTGCGCACCCCGGAAACACCATGAGGCCTACTAGTCTACAACTTCAGCAGTTCAACAAACCGCCGAAAACAACCTATCAAGTCCTCCTGGGAAAACTCGCCACCCCTGTTCAAGCTACCAAAGATGGCATACCGCTCTCTTGCTATTGCAGGGCAATCAAAGAGCAGGTGCTCAGCAGTCTCCTCCTGCTCATTACACCTTCCACAGAGCGGGTAGCAACCCAAAAAACAGTTGCCATAATCTTTCTTACTAACAGGGTTTGGAGACATTTTCTTGGTTTTTTTTTGGAGAATGTGTGTGCTCTTATTACATAACTGCATTATTGTTTCACATTTGACATGCTTCACCCATGTTTCATCACCAGTAACAATACGATTGAGGAGTTTCGTTACCATGTTCATATTCACCAAGCAAGGTTAGCAATGCAGCAAATCTTTGTTTCTTATGATCTTCCGTAAGGATTTTTGGAACTTACCTGGCTCAAAATTTGTGGTATCCAAGTTTCCATACAACAATTTTATAAAGTAGACTTCGTGAGATTTGTGAGAAATGTTCAAAGAGTTCAGTCATCGTGAAACATTGATTTTCACAAACTTTGTCATTGATTTTCAACATCAAATCTTCTGTCACTTGGCTAGGCCGACCACTACGACTATCGTCATTAACATTGGTGCGGCCATTTTTAAAGTCGATACACCACTGCCTTACTCTCCTTTCACTCTATATTCCATTTCCAAAACTTTACACAGTTGGTGATATATTTAAATTAGTTTATGGTTTTTGGCCACCAAAAACCTTATCACTGAACTCACTTCACACAAGTGGCAGGATTTTTAATTGCAGCACACATTTTAATTAATCACAGTAGGAAAAGTACAAGAGATATAGACCGCATGTGACTACAGCTTGATGCGTATGGAACGCCAGAGTGTTTTGACACCCAGGGCTGTAGCCCCGCCCAATGCCGCACCATTTAAAAACGTCTGTTACTTTCTGGATGCTCTCTTATATACATATACTTAGATCTGAGAAGCATACTTCAGTCAAAAAGTATCCACTTCCAACTCTTTGTAATCTTATGAACAAAGGGACAGAATGAATAAAATTCTGCTGTATCTTTACTATTCAATACACCAAATTTGGAGCTAAATTTCTTTGCTATATATCAAACCGTTTTCAAGAAAGGTAGACTGTGGACAAACTCACACAGACGTATCCTATTTCAGATATTCGATGCGGTATGAAAAATTGATCTATTCTAGAGTTGGACAACGCAGACATGACAATAACCTTTTGGACTAGTCAAATTGAGAGACTGACCAAAGCGAAGCTAACAAACAAGTAGGATACAAATGACTATATTTCCATTTCATTTTGATATGTTTTTTTACACCTAATAGTATATTACAGGCAATACGTAAATTTCAGTAAGTTAACAGCCATTTAATGTAAATTAAAGTATAAATACAGCACAATATAATTTGGAAATATTACATTTAATACAGAATTAATATTGAAATATAAATTATTAATTTTTAGAATTTAACTTATCCATATAAGAACGCTAAAGCTCTTAACATTAGATATTATATTGTTGTTTAGCTACAATAAATTAATGGATGAATTAGTGAAATTTGTATAGCTCTATAAAGGCTTGAATTTACTTAAATATTGTTATTTAAGTATATATAAAAACTAAACCAATAAGGAAACATGATTTTTCCAGACATTTGCCATTGTTCAGTGATACAACAAATCAGCAACATTACATTTAATGATCTGCAATCTCATCTCTTTCTCAAGTGTATATCTAAACTAACACATTAATTACTTACAATCTTAGTTACAATGAACAAATCATACCGGAGCGTTGTGACATCACAACGCACAATACAACATGTTGTTGTGATTCCTGACATGCATGTCCGGTATTTATTTATTTTCACTTAGATTGTAGTTATGTGCTAGGTTAGCTATTCATCTGAGGAAGAGATCAGATTGCAGATCTCAAAATGTAGTGTTACTGATTTTTGGTGTATCACCGAACAATGGCAAATGTCTGGAAAAATTCTGATTCCTTCACAATCTTTCTGTCGTCAAAAACAAACTTCAAATAAACCAACTCATAGTACAAATCTTAAAACTTCAACAACAAGACTGAAACAATTAAGACAAACACAATAGAGTATTATCCACCAAATGTAAATAACTGATCTGAATGCCTTGCTTTTTTGCTCTGATTAGTTAGATTGAGTCAGCACAGTCATCTAAAGTGCAAACTAAAAACATATCAGCTTTTGGAACATGAAAATATTTTTAAAGACCAATATATTATAGGAAATGTGTATAATCACGTGAAGCAATCCCAGCAGTTTTACAATAAATTGGACAATTGTTTACATGATTACTGTAACACTACAAGATTGAAAAATGTTTTGAAAAATAAAAACTTCATGTTCACTTCTAATAACGTCTGGAGAAATGATGTTATGAAAATAAAATATTACCCTGGGGAAATTACGAGCTGGAGGAGTCCTGATTCTGCGATCAGCCTTGGAGCGGTTCCTGACAACCTTGGAATGGATAGCACAGGACACACAGTAGTGCAGCTTTGCATACAATTTTGGCAGCTGATAAGCTGAAACAAGATATTTCATTGATTTGAGTTGTTTATCTATAGCATTATACATAGAGAGATCTCACTCTAATTTTGCATATTATTACTATTACCAAAAAGAATACTTTGAGAAGAAACAAGCAATTAATGATATGTTGCAAATTTCTTACATAATTACGTACACTTAAGGCTAATTTCAAACAACCAAAATATTTATTAACCGCAGCATTTGACATTGATTTCACAATTCTCATGATTTCTGATCTGCTTAAAACCAATAGTGGTTTTAAAATGGTAGACGTCGATAGGATTGTAAGCTATCAAAACAGAATCAACTAGTAGTTTTCCAAATTAATGGGTGGAAATTCTTACAATCCAATATTCACTAAATTATTAAATGCAGTTAGCATTAAAATCACAGTACATTTCATGAAGAAATTACTTTTACTTAAATGATTACAGTCCTACATCTAACTGAAGGTCGAAAACAAAAACTCAGTTTCAATGCTTGTCAATGAATGGACTCTGGATGTGTATGAGATAATAGTGCATTAAGTGTTATATAAAAAACATAAATTTGCACTCTGCAATACCTAACATTTTTAATAATATATAAAATCAATGTCCTTTGGAGTTGTTAAATTTTTTTTTGTTAAATCAGCCTGGCACCGTTTGGATTTGTAAATATAGCCTTTGACCATCTTGGAAAGTTTTTTCGGTAAGAAGATATACTTTAGGCTAATACTATCTCAACACACGTCTCACTGAGAAAGTACAAAAAGTTCTTAAATAGATTAAAAGCCTTTTTAAAACTTATCCCCATTAAAAATTGGAGGGGGAAAACAGCCTGAAACTTTATAACAGTTACCACATGAAATAAAAGAACGTAAAACACAAAATTAAACTCTTTATAAAATGTATCCATAAATAAAGACAGAACCAAAATTTGGATTATCATACTCCAGTATGAAAAATAATGGCTGTCCTAAATTATATTTCTTGATATGGAACAAAAATTGCTTCTAGCCAATTATTATTACTCTTTAGACCTTGTTGAACTATCTAAATAAATTAAATTGTTGTTAATAATAATTATTTTCTAACAGCAGAGGAATTGAAAAATGTTACTATTCTAAATTATTACCCTAAACCAGCGGTATCTTTAGGCTAATTGAACATATTTGGATTAAAAAAATGTCATCATACTCACAAGAGTATACGCTGGCCTCTGTGATATCTCTGACCGCAGCAGCTTCTACAATGTTGCGAATAACAAACTTCTTGATAGCCTTGTCTTTGGGCACACATCTAGCACAGTTGGTGCAACGCACTGGGTTCACGTGACCACGTCCGTGCTTTGATCTTCCTCCATTCCTTCGCTTGCAAGTCTAGAAAAGATAATGTTCATAAGATACAAAATAACGTATTTTCTTATATAGTACATTTAATATAGCCTAAACTTTAAAGGTTCTCAAAGATGAATGAGAATAAAAGTTTGTTTTAATGAAAGACTGAATATGCATAAAACATTTTTGAATTAAACTACTATCAGTCTTACGTTCTTTGAGAATAGGATTAATCCTCATGGCGTAACTCAATATAGGTTTAGTAACTCATGTACTACATAAAAAACTTATATGTAGTATATGTATAAAACTTCAGCCTATGTATAATTTTTCTTGTAAAGAATCTAATAACAAAGCTACATAATTTTTAAGTAAAAATAAAAAAATGAATTTTTTACAGAACACATTCCATTTATTATGTATGACAGGTGAAAAATTGAGTACATTAAAGTATCCGCACTATAATAAAACAGACAATGTTTCAAAAGTTCAAAACTGCCAAATTGTAGGAATTTTAGTTTTAAACACAAAAATCACTCTTTGGAAGTTATATGAGAGACATTAACTTGGTCGCTCGACTTTCCAGGGTTAAACGTTTTCTCTCATGAATTATCAGTTCAAAACATTTGATTCATATTATGATTGTAGCCCATTAACTTTCGTGTAGCCACAAAAGTTAATTTCACACTAAATATGTCCAGAAATAAACACTTATTTGTTGCAATCTATTAACGGATTTTTACAGCTAACACAGGAGGTCTACAAACAATCAAAATAAAGTTCACTGGTTTTCCAGTTTTTTTTTTCCCAGATTATGTAGAAATTAAAAAGACATGTGTTTTAACATACATGTGTATGATAAAGGTTCAAAAAACAAAAGATAGTACCCGATATTAAAAATATAACATCATTTTATTATTAGCAAGAATTATGTCTTCTTCCCAATAACTATCAAACCAGTTTTGGAGTGGATTTTCCATTAAATATAAAGATTGGTTTAATACATATAGCTTCCAACGTATTGATTAAGTTATTAGTTTTTTGTAAGCGTCAAAAACTACTTCGTATGCTCCAAGACAAATCTCAACATTTTGTATTGGAAAACTGTAAAAACATTTTTTTATTTATTCGCCTACATATAATACATGGAATATCAATATATGGTTATACTAAAACAAAGAATTTGGACAAAATACATCTGCACCAAAAATAGAGCAAAGAGAATTTTGAAAAATTCCCTCCGAAATGAAAATTTTAACTATTTATGGTTTGAAGATGTTTGAATTTATAAAATATGATTAAGCAACTTACTGGTTTGTCAATAACTAACAATGGACGTAAATAAGTTCTCATGCTGGACAAAAGTTCTTGCAAGTATTACCCAATTCAATAAAATCAGATTGAAGATATTTTGAATTGAATTGGTCAGTTTTTAAATTTTAACTTTGACAGTTTATTATATATATATATATATATATATATATATATATATATATATATATTATTATTATTAGTTACAGTTTTATTGGTTTTTGACAGATATTGCAAAATTACTACATTTCCTAATAAAATTATAATTTTACTGTTATGGCCAAGAACATGGAAACACAAACGGTTCCCATAGAAGAAAATGAATATAACAAGATTCCCCATTAATAAAAATGCTGACTGAAATAAAAATAAAACAAGAAAATATGGAACTCTCTCTTAAATCGCTAATTGATTGTCTACCCCAACAACAGCTAACAAATAACATCTCCACAAAAGGAAAAAAACACAAGGATGCATAATAATTATAAAAATGAAACCCGTTAAAACAACCAAAGGAGAGTGTAAAAAAATCTGTATATAAAAATAGCATGTTACAAGCGTTTCCCTTCAAGTAGCCAAATGTCACCAACGCACATACGACTACAGTTTCTAACACTACTGTACCCTATCGACGAGATGGACACTCTGGCTGGAAAAACTTCACACAAACCAATACAGAACAATGGAAGAAAGAAAATGCCTCCCTCATATCCTGAATATGTAGAACTCCAAGCAAACACTACCAACGAAGTGCAACCTAACTGCTCGAAAGCACTAAACACAACCACACTTCCACTGAATCCTCAAAGAAACCACCATTTTCTAGTAGAGGAGATGCCAGCCAGATAAAACAACTAACGAACCAGTTAAGACAAGAAAACCTCCGATAACTGCAATGAAACGTCCAGAAGATCAGAGTATACAGGATTTCTACAATAAAAAACATAACAATTTTTTATACACCTCAATGGAAAGCCTCACACCACTGAAAATAATTTTTTAGAGAAAACTCAGGAACACCAACAAACCACTTAACAGAAACACTCAATCGGCTGCAGTAACTCTCAAATCCCACAAAAAAAAACTAACAATATATTTCATCAAAACGCAGACCGGCTCTCAAATAAAATAGATACTCCTAAATGAACTTATTACAGAAATCACACCCCAGATGTAGGCATTATTACAGAGCATGGCCTAATGAAAGGCAATTTGGAAAACACCAAGCTTCAAGGCTACACATTAACTTCAAACTACTGTAGACAAAACCATATTAAAGGAGGTGTTGCTATATACGTAAACGAGAAGCTTGAAAAGGAAGCAAACATGTTTAGAAGTCTCACACTACAGCCTTGAACTAGTATGTGAACTAGCTGCTATTAAAATAACTATCTTGCAGAAGGACTACTATATTATTGGAATATACAGACCAGAGAACAGTTTTGAAATTGCAACAGAAATAATTGGAAATGTCCTGAATACAATTCCTGAATGGAATAGCACTGTGGTTGTTATGGTTGATATCAATGTAGACTGTTTAACACTCAACACAAAGCAACAGAAACTCGATGAACTACTAGCAGAGTACAACATAACAAGGACTGCTCTTCCACCAACAAGAATAACTCCCCACAGTGCCTACATCTATAGACATGGTCTGCTCAAATATACCGAATGACAACCTCAAGGCAGAAGTTCTTCATGCACATATCTCTGACCACACAGGACAACTTTGTACCTTAAATATCACAAGGCAAGAAAATGTAAGAACGATTACTCTACAAAGACACCTGAATGACAGAAACCTAAGACTTTTTAAAAACTGATTGGGAGAGAAAAACTGGGAGGATGTTCTACTGTGGGACAATGCAGATGCAGCTTATGACAACTTTTATTGAAACAATTACCTACAACCTGAACAGAGCGTGCCCATACATCAAGACTAGAAAAAAGAACCAGAATAAAACCTGTATACCAGTGGACCCTGAATTAAAAATAAAGAAAGAAAGATTCATTAAAGCACAAGAAGCATACCTAAGAACAGGTGGAGCTGAACTAAAAACTGACGCAGCCGTTAAGAAAAGAGACTATGACCTGCACATTAAACAATCTAGGAAGCATCAAACTGACAACTTCATCAGGAACTCTGACAACAAGGCAAAAGCTATCTGGAAATCAATAAATAAAGAGAAGAACAACAGGACCAAAACAGCAGAACTTACTAAATTGGAAATAAACGGTAATATAATAACAGATTCTGAAGCTATTGCAAACCAACTAAACACTTTTTTTGTAAATATAGCAAACAAAACACTGACCTCTCAGTCAAACAACCACAGAAGCACTGAGGTACTACTAGACCCCCAGATCACACCTGAGAACTTAGTACTCTGGCCAACAAATCCGTCAGAAGTAAGAAAAATCATCAAATCATTAAAGTCAAAGAACTCTGCTGGTCCTGGATGACATATCCTCAAAAATATTAAAAATGTGTGAACTGGAAATGACAAAGCCACTAGTACATATAATAAACAAATCTCTCTCACAAGGCATTTTTCCCACAAAACTAAAACAAGCTAAAATATACCCCTAAACACAAACAGGGAAGTAAAACAAAAGAAGAAAACTATAGACCAATATCGCTGCTCTCAACTTTTTCCAAGGTAATTGAAAAAATTGTGCTAGTCAGATTGCTGGACCACCTCATCTGAAAACAGCCTACTACCAGAGGATCAACATGGTTTCATAAAAAGGCCGCTCAACAACTACTGCCACAATAAACCTGGTTGAATATCTGATACAAGCAATAGAAGCTGGGGACACAGCAACAGCAGTGTTTCTTGACTTTAGTAAAGCTTTTGACAGCATAAGCCATGAAATGCTAATCAGAAAATTACAACAACTGGGAATAAAGGGAACATCACTGACATGGTTTTGCAAGCTACCTAAAACACAGAACCCAAGCTGTAGCAATCAGAACAACCTGTAATGGGACAACCCAAACGATAATTTCAAACCACCAAAGCGTACAAAGAGGAGTCCCGCAAGGATCGGTCTTAGGACCTATCCTGTATATTCTATTTGTCAGTGACTTCCCTTCCTTCTTAGACGAACTCTATAAAAACACTGATGTATGCAGATGACCACTGTGCTCTTGAACAGAAACTGTGAACCTGACCGTCTGGAAGCTGAGTCTTTTTGATGTATTTAACAAAACAGAAAAATACTGTCAACAAAATGACCTTGTCCTCAACAGGAAGAAAAGCCAACAGATTATCTTTGGACGAAGAAAAAAGATGAAGTAGTCCCACTGCCAGAACTCTTGAGGGCTGAAAGAGGCTAAGTACCCTAGGTATAACCAATTGACAACAAATTATCATAGACACCTCACGTAAACGAGCCTATGTGGGAAGCTGAGCTCAGCTCTATACGTACTAAGAAGGTTGAAACAAATAAGTGGTGATGACACAGTCAGGACAGCCTACTTCGCACTTCTCGAAGCACACTTAAGATATGGGATAGCAGTATGGGGTGCCACCCTCAAAATCAAACATGCAAAGAGTCTTAATTCTACAAAAGAAAGCAGTCCGTATACTGGCTGGACTCAATCCAAGAGACCACTGTCGCAGAGCTTTCAAGCAAAATAAAATACTAACTGTCATTTCTCTATACATAATAGAAACAGTAATGTATGCCATCAAGCAAGAACTTGAAAGAGGTTACAATGTGCACACTCCACAACACAAGAACAGCCAGCCACTATACCCTACCACAACACAGATTGGCACTCTTTGAAAGGCAGCCAACTTATAAAGGGACCAAATTCTTGAACATCCTGCCCGAAAAAAATAAAAAACACTAACTGTACCAAGGAGATGTGGAACTTGCTAGTCAAATGGCTCCTAGAAAAGAACCCTTCTACTCCATAGAAGAATTTGAGAACTGGAGAAGAGAACCCCTACAAGACAATGAGATCTACGCACCATGACGGGGACGGGACAACAAGCCCAACTTCAAGGAGGAAGACACATATTAATATGACTCATGTACTTTTCTCTATGATAATGTACACATTTTGTAATAAATAAAATAAAATAAATGGTTGAAGATGGACTTTATATTTATTAGTGTAATTAAATCTTGCTTGTAATTAGGTAAACACCTATATATGAGAATTTCTTTTCATAAATCATTCAGTTCATCGGTTATAAAATGAGGTCGGCAACTTTATGACTTTTATGATAGGTTCGAGACAATGAGGCAAGCATCTTTGATGTAGGGTTGAAAGTATTTGAGTGTAATATTACAACTCATCTGGTTCTCCTGGTTTCGACTTTATGGACAGATCACAAGCTAGATATTTAAAAAAGATTGTGATTATTATTAGTTTGGAGTTTAAATAACCCACGTACTAAACATAGACTTCATGAACTCAAGACCAAATCGGAACTAGATATTGTCATAGTTCGAGACTATCTTATTACTAACCCATTGATACAGGGATCAAGAGAATTTCTTTAAACCTGTTAATGGCCGAAAATATACGCTACCTACTGAGCCGAGGTGCTCCAGTGGGGTGTTTCATTGGTTAAATGTATAGCGTTTAACTGTAGGGAATGGAGAAGGAAAATTTATCCCTGACCCTAATGTAGTTTGCTTTTAGAAGTTTTTTTTTAAATATTATAACAAAAATTTGGTTATATTTAATTATATTGGGCAGTTTTATATACCCTGGTTAGAAGTAAAATTAATATATATATATATATATATATTGTCAAATGGAATAATCACTTTTACATTAAAGCAGCTTTAAAAAATTGAATTAATTCTGAAATGAAGGCATTATTATAATAACGCAATCCATAAGCCACAGAAAACAAAACCACTACTGTTGGCAGATAATTATGGGTTCTATGGAACAAAATCATTAGCCTATTGTGTAATTTTCTTGCAACAAGGGTGCTAGAAATATGGAAACAGCAGATATGGAAGACACTCGGGACTTAGTTTACAAACTTGTTATTGGTTTACTGGAAATGAGGACACTATCGAAAAAAAAAAGGTTACCAATTTGTTCCTGGACAACTTTATTACTAGTATCCCTTTGGCAAAGTAGCTTTATAAGAAACCTACATAGTTTAGAGGAACAATTTGTACTTGTTGTAATTTCAACTAACTTAGAAGTAAAAATGGTTTGATATGCAATAAATAGAAACACAACAATTATCAGTACTTTTGTATTTTGGAGTTTTCTTACCACAGGCCTAATAAACTACATTATTAGAAAGAACAGACTATTTGACTTACTCTGAAAATTACGTTTCATTATGACCATCGGTTATTATTTTCTGCTTCCCCAAAGGAAGCCATGTTGGCAAGAAGGAGGCCGCTCTGTTCCTATCTACTACTTGTTATTATGCAATATAAATAAGTTTAAATTAGGTTATCATAAATATGTTACTAGTAGTACCAAAGTTAAAGATAATCTTTAGAAGCACTTACATGATCTGAGCTTGAATTATGTATTATCTCAAGGCATGTGTTACTTTTCAGGTCGGAAAAGTAGGACAATCTGGGATGTGACCTAAGAATGGTCACCCAGGAAAAGTACTGATCGGGAATGTCTTTGGCTATCGGCATGAGCTAAGATGGCTAATTCAGTGCTACCCCACACTTCTGGCAAAAATAAAAACCTCCCTCGAGATAATATCTAAATAGGCTACAAGCTAAAATCATGTGAGCGCTTGTTAACTCAATAATATTCGTATTGTTGAATGTTTACAATATGTATACTATTTATAGTCATATACATAGACGTATGATTTATGAGTAAAAATTATGTATATGTCATTACTGACTGACATATATTTAATTGTTGCAGACCTTAATTGATAAAAAAATGTTTTAAGATTGGTTTATTTGGAAACCTATCTCACCATGCTTTGACTTTGGTGGAAGACAAGTCTGGTTGATGCACAGTATCAAACATATTAAGACTACTGAAAAAATGGGTACTTTCTGATTAAACAGAGGTCACAGATAATAAACAGGATTTAGCAACATAGGGTGGGCAATTACACAATAATCACTAATGGTTAGGTTAGTAAACCTAAATCGCCTAACCACATCATCCGCAGCGTGCTTTGAATAGGTGGCCTCTGTTTTATCAGAAAGTACCAAAAAATGTTATCGAGTCTTTTAA
Source organism: Homalodisca vitripennis (assembly GCF_021130785.1). Classification (NCBI taxonomy): domain Eukaryota; kingdom Metazoa; phylum Arthropoda; class Insecta; order Hemiptera; family Cicadellidae; genus Homalodisca; species Homalodisca vitripennis. Next base: position 105,585,747 of record NC_060211.1, read on the forward strand.
ACAGATAGCCTAGCCTATCCTATTCGGCATCCTAGACCTAGATTGGATTAACCCTTTGAGTGCCACAGCGTCGCTAATTTTGACGCTACGAAAAGTGCATAAAGTGCCAGCGTCGCCAATTTTGACGTTTCGTATTTCGATAGTATTTTATATAGTAGAAGATTATTTTGGCCAAATAATCAGACGGCTGTATTCAATAGGTTCCAAACTATCAATAAATACGAGTTTTATGTTGTTTCTCTACTATTTTATCTATGAAACTTATGTTGTTTGGGTACTTATCAAGAAGCCACTATTTTTGGACGAGTTTTACTTATCGGGGACAAAATAAATTACATTGTTAAAAACAACTGACTTTATTTAACCTATTTTGGAATGTACAAGTTATTACGACAATCAATTAAATCAAAAACTATAAGAACAACGTTTCATTATTCGGAAATGTCAGGTCATTCGTGTGTCTATTTGGAGACGATTTGGAGATAAGAAGTATGACTCATCGAGTATTTTTCGATTCATTATGGAAGAAGGAACGTATAATGAAGTTTATTTTGATCTCTGATAAGGAAAACTCGTCCAAAAATAGTGGGCTGTGATAAGTACCTGTACGATGATTCTGTCTTACAGTCACGCGACGTAGTGGACGAGTACCGTGTTGCGTAACGGCCTTTCTTGTTGTTTATGTGCCGATAACCAAGCATTTGAGTAAATACAAAATAAAATAGTAACTTATATAGTATTTTACTGTATTTCTTTACAAAAGTAATGTATGATTTGAGTTGTGTTCAAGCGAAAAACGTGAATTTTCAGTGTAAATATTATTAGGGTTATTATTTAGTAAATGTAAACTTTTATGTAAATATGTAAGCAAGTATTTGTTTCTAAATTTACTAATCATAATTATTTGTGTTGTATTAATGTTTTATTAGATTTGTTGGGAAAACTACATCATTACTAAGTAATTTCTAAACTCTGACAAATGAAGTACAGTTTATAAAATGTCGGTTACCGGGCAGCATTTTGTTAATACATATAATGCCATGTTTTTAAAATTCTAGAATAAGATATTACACATGGGTTTTATTTATAATCATATGGCCTTTATCATGGTATAAAGAAAAAAAATCTTAAAAATACCGTATACACACACAAATTAGGTCGAAACTTACCTTTTTATACAAAAGTAAAAAACTTTTTTTATAAATACTGAAATTTTTATATTTTTTTAATTCAAATTTTATTTGTAACGATATGTATCATATTCTGCATTTAATAAGAAAAAAAAACAACAACAAAATGATGGAAATCTGTTTCATAGTTATTTTACAACAGCTTTTTTCCCAAAAGCTTACAAATATGCGAAAAACAGCGTGGCACTTTATGCATATGCCTTCGGAAAGTACCCGTGGCACTCAAAGGGTTAAGTATAGTCTACAATAAATAAAACTTCTGACTTTTCCAAAGATAGGCTATTCGTTTCTTCTAATGTTAATGATTTTTTCCAAATGACACATTTTCAGTTAAGTGGGCAATTTCTGAAAATCTAGAAAAAGAGTGGTGTCCATATGCATACTTGTTAAGGGTATACCGATATCAATAAAGATTATAGTACAAAGGATTAGGAAGGCTTAGCTGTGACTAATGTAGCAAGTTCCATAAATTTTACAAAGTAGGTCTATTGTTCAGTTTGAGAAATATATTATAGCTCATTGTACTTTGTATTGATTTCTAGGCCAAATAGCTTGACTTCTTTCTCAGTTATCTGATTACTCTGGCCTAGGATATTACATTCATCATATTTTGTACACCTGGAATCTTATCAAGCAGTGCGACTAAAAAAATTAGGTTTTAGGTCTGATTAACTTATATTTCTTGGTTTCATTTATGACCCGACTTGGTAATTCCTACTTAACCAACAAACAAACACGTGTCATAGTGATTTATCCCTAAGTGTAATGTTTAGTTGACTGAATTTTAATAAATATACAAATAAATGATTTATTTAATTTTTTTAACTTACCATGATAAAATTATATCAATTACTCCTTACAATACACAGAAAAACAACCAATTAACTCTAGAACTCCACACGTAAACTCACTCCGAACTTGGAAAGAAAAGGAAACGAAGCTTAGAAATGAGAAGAAGAAATTGAAAATGCATTGCTGCCAAATGTAAAAAGAATAACGAATTCTACATTGTATGCTCCCTTTACAGATTATGATGAATATATATTCAGTAATAAGATAATGTCTAATAATAATTTACCTACAGGTTTCTTGTAAATATTACTTATGTCTGTTAACTAGTATTTTGACTTGAAGCTATGCTTCATTAATTTGGTTATTTTAGTATTAAAATAACTATTAATGTGCAAAAAAAGTGTAAAACCACAAAACTTTACAAATATTGTACTAAAATGTTTATTACTAATAAATGCAAAATCCACTTAATAATCCGTTTTTAATAATTATTCACAAAAATAAACAAGTATATTTTATTAACTTCCTTAGAAATATAGTTATGGTGTTTATATTTAAAAAATAGATGGTTTCACAATTACGACATTCCTCTTAAGTGAACATGATTTCTTTTACATTAAAAATTTAGCCTGGTATAATGAATTTTGGAAAGATAGTTGCAAAATATTCTTGCGTAACAGGATTACACTTAAAATTTTGAAAACAAAATATTTGGAATAATACGTTAAAAAGAAAAAAAAGTAACAAATTCGAAAAATGTTAGTTTTAAAATTTTATCATCTAATACAATGTAGAATAAATTATGACATTTACATTGTATATGACATTTTATAATATTAAAAAATCTAAAAAAAAGAAACAAACATGTTATGTGTGTTTTACTTACCACCATTTTGTTTGGCCTATTAAATAAACTACTGATATTTTAGGGTAGAATCATACTTTTCCGACTATAGAAAACAGAATAAATTTACTGTAACATTTGTTTATTACACTCAACATAACTATTAAAAAAACTTTTCTTGTACATGTTCTTTGATCAATGCTCCTAAACATTATACATAAATACTTCTATAATACATCTGAATATTATTAAATTGATGTATTATAGAACTATTTACATAACAGTTTAAATGTTTATAACAAACTAAACCAAACTAAACTAACCTAAACCTTGAACTAAACTTTAGTTCCAGTTGTTAAAGTGAGAATTGATTGCTCTTCAACTCCAATCAGTCTTATGAAGTTAGTCATCTTATTTGTAAAATGATTTTTAAGACCCCATCAACGTGGTCAACGGATCTCAGTTGACATCTTGTTGTAATTTTCAAACAACCCCTCTTTACTGTCTTGAAATTATCGGTATAGATATCGAAACATCAAACGTATAAAGCTGTTCTTCAATACCAGATCTCCAATGTCGAAAAATATTATCTTATATCTTATATTCAAGTAAATATAACCCAGTGCCCTTATCATGTCTGATAAGTTTCATTAGCTCATGAGGACAGGCAGAAGGCGATGAGGTCATTCTTTTTTTTGTAAAGAAAAAGAAGTATCGTGCTATAAAGCAAAAACAGTTTGCGTGTTTTACATGCAAATAACATAGTTATTTACTCAAGTAGTGTTCAGATCAATAAAAGCTTCAAATAATCAATTATACATACATGTTTATATAAAACCATATGATTTGATTCAAACTTGACCTTGAAGCTTCAATAATTGATCTGCATACTGCAATAGTCCTATGCTCAATGTAGAATGAAAACAACCTTCCGTTGCACCCATCCTCAACGTGAATGCGTGATAATGTGAAGGGTTGTTCCAATGTGAATGATCATTTCGTAGAGTATGTAGAAAACTCGGTTGCTCAGCCATTCTTTGGGATCGCGTCAAAACATCGTATTGCATTCAATTATGCACTTGATGAAAAATGATAATACCTCTTTATCTGTATTACACTTGATTTTGTGGTATAGGTGTCTCTGATGTCAAAACGACGCAAAAGTTCAGATGCGGACTACTGATTCAGGAGCTAAGTCTGTGGCAGTGTTGGATTTCAGATGCGGCACTAAGCAAGGTGAGAAGCAGTTAAATTCAACGTACGTTATGTGTAAAACAAAATAGTTCAAGCCTCTATCGTTAAGTTCCTTATTCTTTATTTTACTACTGTTTTTCTTTCATACGAAATTAAAGCAACTGGTCGACCTATCTGATTAAGTATTGCAGCAAGATCATTCTCTAAAACACAAGTTTCAACTACAAAGAGAATGACAGCATCCTCAATACTATTCACTACAGACTGAGCAATCGCACGTTTACATTTTTCGTAATCTGAAGAAACAACTAGGATTACTGTGAATGTTTTGCATTTAACTAGTTATGTATTTCTCGGAAAACAATGCACCCACCTGGAATAATGAGCTAACAACCCGGCTGCTCACCTCAGTAAGGCAGAATTGCTAGGCACTGGTAGTTTCAACAATGGCTCGTCTTTCAGGATATTTTTTAATTGTGTTGAAATTAAAACAACGATATATCCTAGAAATGGTATGAATTTTTTTGTAGGAGCATTTTTCTTTATTCAGGGTTAATTTGTACTTTTTAGATGCTGCGGTGGACTTTGAGAGTTTTTAATAACGATCTTCTTAATTTAATCTACTAATACTGTCACATCATCAAGATATTTAAAAATACCTTTGAGATTATCTTTGCTGATCATACTGTTATCACATGTTGGAAACAGTGTACTCCATTTGTAACTCCAAACGGAATTCAGTTAAAATGATACAGTTCACGTCCAGCCTCAAAATCATTTTCACGGATAGGGATTGATAATAAGCACTTTGTAAGTCAATAGGTAGTAAAAAAAACAAGCACTTTACGTCAGTATCTAATTATTCCAGATTTGCTAACATAAGACCAAGGTGTAGGGTTTTAGCTGCCTGGGATTATCGCCAGCATATACAAAGGGTTAAAGCTGGAATTCCCAACAATTTCCGTTTTTTTTTTTTAAGTCATGTCAATTCCACAAGAAAATCTTTGTCAGTGCCGTCTCAGATTGTTCGCAATGGAGGCGTTGCTGAGGAGCCTCTTGCGATGTGTGAAGCATTCAAGGATTTCTTCTCCTCGGTTTTCACGAAGCCCACGGGAGTCTTTGTTCCAAGCGGATATGACCATCTCGGCGATGGAGTTGCTTATGAGTTCACCCCTGAAGAAGTATTGGAGAAGCTTAGAAACCTTGATGACAAAAAGGGCTGGGGCCCTGATGGGATTCTACCAGGTGTACTTAAGTACAGTAGAAGCATCTTGGCCACTCCAGTTTGCCACATATTTAATACTTCACTTGCGATGGGAATCTTTCCTGAGGCGTTCAAAGCAGCCTACGTGGTCCCCATTCATAAATCAGGACCTACTGACATCGCCTCTAACTACAGGCCCATTTCTACCCTCTCAGCTTTATCCAAAGTTTTTGAGGATGTATTTCTTGATCGAATAAGATTTAGGATTGCTCAGTTAACCTGTCCTCAGCAACACGGCTTCTCACCAGGAAGGTCGACTTTGTCAAACTTAATGTTACTTCAGACTCAGGTGCAGAGTGCATTTGCTAACAGTAAACAGCTAGATACAATATATTTAGACTTTTCCAAGGCCTTTGACACTGTGGACCATGCCTTGTTACTAAAAAAAAAACCTCTGCACTTGGTTTCGATAACATTTCAATTCGTTGGCTGTCGAGTTACCTTTCCGAGCGCAAGCTTGCAGTGAAGTTTGCTGGCTCAATACCCTCTGAGTTTATCTCACTTTCTGGTGTTCCCCAGGGCTCTATCATTGGACCTTATCTCTTCACACTCTTCATAAACGATCTTCCTCTGAATATCAACAGTGACTGCCTGATGTTTGCGGATGATGTCAAGTTATTCTCATAAATTACTCATGTTGCGGACTGTGAATCACTTCAAGATAGTCTTCATGGCGTATATTATTGGTGCTTAACAAATAAAATGTCACTAAACGCCAAGAAATGTCAAGCCATATCATTTTACCGTTGCACTTTGCCTATAATATACAATTATTTGTTACAAGGAGAAACCATCGCTAGAGTGAGCGAAGTGAGAGATCTGGGAATTACTCGGACACAGAAGTTTAGCCCTGAGGCTTACGTTCATAATATCTGCTCGAAGGCAAACAGAATGCTTGGCCTTATCTCCCGTTTTTCTAAACATATAACAAATAGGGTTACCCTGAGGACTATATACTGTGCCCTAGTACGCCAGATTCTGCAATATGGATCGACTGTTTGGAATCCACACCAAAAATACCTTTGTGACGATCTTGAACGAATCCAGCGTCGTTTCATTCGTTTGGTGGGTGTCAGAAATGGATACCAGTATCAACAAGTACCAATTGATGATCTGTACCCCAAACTGGAACTAGAACATCTTGAGACTCGCAGGAGAACCATCACCAACTTGGTTCTCCACAAGTTGGTGATGGTTTTCCCGGACGTCCTTCAACTCCTCCATTTCAAGACACCATCCAGCACTCGTTCCAATGACCTCTTCATCAGGCAACACTATGGGACAAACTATGCAGCAAACAGCACGGTGGCGCGCCTGCAGAGGGCCGGCAACAACCTGCCTTCTACTGTCAACCTGTTCCACGATGGTGTGAGAACATTGAAGTGGAAAGTGAAGGGTACAGTGCTACCAACTTAAATGCCTCCACTCAATTCGTCACATATTACACCATCAGTTTTTGTTGTCTTCGCTGCTAACTTGCTGTCTACATAATTATTCATATTCTCTGTTATTGTACGCCATAGTTTATCTTGTCACTATTGTTATTTTTACTGTTGCTGTTTTTGAAACATTGTTATGAATATTCTTGTTATATTATGTTATTTATATTGTTATAGTTTATTTATTGTTGCGTTTTTCATGTTTGTATTGTTACAGTTTTAAAACATTTATATACATATATTTTGTTGTTGTTATATATCACACCTTGCCATAGTGTATTATGTTAATATCATTTTTCAGCCTTTCACAAGTTTTGTTGTAGAAATTATATTGAGGTTAAGTTGTTATAGTTAATTATATGGATCTTGAATGTGAAAATGGAGAGTATGTCCGTTGAAAATAAATAAATAGGGCTGATAAAAGTATCTAAAACTGAGAAACTTTTACTAGTTGTCAATATTCTGCAATGGGTATAAGCTTCCAGTTAAGGGGAGCATGTACCTTTTTGGCACCAAAATATCGATTTTTTGAAACATATCATAAAAAATACTATGTTTTATGCCCTTTTCAAAATATATAACACTCTATATCTGAGAGGTTTAGAAATATGTGTAAAATGTGTTTTAAGAAATGTATGCACGCTTTTTTCAGCTGACAACATGGCGCGCTATGGATTGTTAGTGTCAGAATGTATTATATACATATTACTTGCTCCAATTGTATGATTATTAAGTTTTTCCCCTTTAGGTTGGTAGCACTGCTTGCTTTAGATGCATTTGAAGGATGTAAGTCATCTGTAAACTTACCTAACCTACACTATTATTATTGTTATTGTTTATGTTTACTAACAGTGTTTGTCAGTGTAATTCTATTTTGTGTGGTGCCAGTGATCAAAAACTTTGGACTCTTAGTGTGTATTTATTATATAAATAAGTGATATTATTGTGTATTAGCCATGCCTAGAGTGAAAAGGTTCAATAAACAGTCTTACAGAGGTAACCAATTTCGTAAAAAATTCAAGTGAACTAGGACTAAGTGCTTCTCCAGGTACAAGTGAATCTAATAGGCCTAGGCCTAAAAACAATCATCTAGTTCTAAGAAGATTAATGATTCAAAGTTGCCTAAATTTAGTGATTATGACATAAACAATGTAAATATTATATTAGATTTACAACAGATTTTCTGGCCTAATAAAATCTTTCACTGCATGTAAATATTGTAGTAGTTCCGACTGCATTGACATAAGCCTAGATGAAGACTTCAAGTGTGGAATAGTATACATCGTGTAAATATTTGTTGCAATGTATGGTAAACATACTGACTCAGTAATAAGCTCCAAATGTGTTAGAAATATGTATGAGTTGAATCTAAAGCCCCATTTACACTGCCCAAACATCCCCGAGCATCGAGCATCGAGCATTCGTGATCGTAGCTCGCCGGTTTTCAACGAGCACGAACGCAAAACGAGCCCTCTGTTTACACTGCTCGAGCATTTGTGTCGATCAGTTTCTCGTGAGCGTTTGCAGTGAATATTGATGATGGCACCCGGACTGTCAAAACTTTTCCGCTGCGGCCGCCGTCCTCATCCTGTTACAGGAGGAAACGCGAGGAAGGAAAAGGCGACGCGTGTGGGATGTCTTCATTTTTGAAAAAGAGGAACCACACTATTTTGCTGAGAGATTTGAAAGAAGACCACGGAGGGCTCTTCGAAAACTTCAGCCGAATGTCGTTAGACGATTTCATCACCATCATATTGGGAAGGATAGAAGGGAAAATTGCCAAAACCGACACCAACTTCCGAGAGTGCGTTCCTGCATCAGTCCGGTTGGCGATAACTCTTCGATTTTTAGCAAGTGGTGACTCGTACGGTAGCCTCATGTATCTCTTCAGGGTTTCAAAGCCTACAATTTCTTTACTTGTTCCTGAAGTCTGTCGGGCCATCGTAGAAGCACTACAGGAGTACACTACAAGGAAGCCAACAAGGAGGTTATTTTGCTTTTGACGGTGTCGTATGTCGTCTCCAACTGCGTCGCTATAGCTTCCCAAGCGTCATTTTTTTTAATTTTGTTGAAGTACAGCTTGTGGTTCGGCTGCCACAGCTCTGGGTGCCCCTCATAAAGAGAAACTAAAAAGGAGGCACTTTTCATTCTCCCACTCCATGCTGCTTTCACGAAAAATTACTACACAGAATAAACTAAAGAAGGAATTCCACACTCGAAATGGGAGACGTGTGAACTCGACAGCCAGTAGGCAAGAGAAGAACAGAATTCGGTGAACGCTGTTCGAAGAAACCCGAGGTGTTTACACTGAGCGAGCGGCGAACGAGCATCCCTTTGATGATTCGCCGGAAAACCGACATCGGGCGGATCAGGCTCGAGCACGAACGAGCATTCGATTCGACCTTGCTCGGCTCGCCGAAACTGTTTACACTGCCTGAGCCTCGAAACGAATGATCGTTCGTCACTCCTGTTTGCGACGAATGCTCGGGCAGTGTAAACGGGGCTTAAGATTATGTTTATGCTCTACGTTCAATCGGCAAAGGCCTAGATTCTGGTAGGGTATTTTCTGCTGTGATGAATATCGCTCCACCAAACAGCCGAATTTAAAAATATAATAAAAAACTGCTTACTGCTGTAACAGAGGTAAGTGAATGTTCACTTAGACAGGCAGCTGATGAAGTTCGTAGCCTAAATGATGATTGTCGTGATATAGCAGCCGCTTTTGACGGTACCTGGCAGAAGCGAGGCTTCACCTCTGTGAACGGCGTAATGACAGCAACATCCTTCGATACAGGAAAGGTTATGGACTTTGAGTGTTTCAGCAAATATTGTAATAAATGTGTCAGAAAACCTCTAAGCCATGACAAAAACCCTATTGAAACAGCACAAAAATTCTGGTACTTGTTTGGCAAATTTTTCAGGTACAAGTGGTGGAATGGGAGGTGGCGGGAGCTCTGACTCTTTGTCGCCGCTCTGAGGCTAAACTCAATGTGCGATACACAAAATACCTTGGAGATGGGGACTCTAAGGGGTTTACTCATGTTGTGGCAAACAATCCCTATGGTGATGATGTTTTGTTAGAAAAAAAACTTGAATGTGTAGGCCATATTCAGAAGCGACTAGGAACAAGACTGCGGCGATTGAAGAGGGATAAAAAAGGAATCAAATTGAAGGATGGTAAAGGACTTGGAGGACAGGTAGGTTGACTGATGTAGAGATAGATCACTTACAACGTTTTTATGGGATGGCAATAAGGAATAATTTGGAAGATGTTGAAAAAATGAAGAGAGCAATATGGGCTACGTTCTATCACAAATTATCGACTGACGCAAAACCTCAGCACGAACTATGCCCGCCTGGGATTGAGTCTTGGTGCAAATACAGACAAGCTCAGGCAAATAATAAGCTAGATGATTTCAAACATACAAACTCATTGCCTGAATCTATTATGGAAGAAATAAAACCAATCTATAAGGATTTATCAGCCCCAGCCCTACTAAAGAGGTGTCTGCACGGTAAAACACAGAACCCTATGAAAGCAATCAATAGCGTAATTTGGAATAGGCTACCCAAGACCACATTTGTTGGCATTCAGACATTAAAATTAGGGGTTTGTGATGCAGTTCTTAGTTTTAATGAAGGAGCAATGGCCAAAGTGAATGTTTTGGAACGATTATGCATCCAACCAGGACGCTTTATGGTTGAAGGCCTTCAACAAATCGATTCCAATAGGGTTAAAAAAAGCTGACAAAGAAGTCCAAGAAGAAAATAAAAAGAAGAGGATAAAAAGAAGGATAGGAAAAAAAGAGTAAAAATGAAGAAGATGATTACTGTCCAGGTGGATTTTAAAGTGATTATGTGTTTTGAAGTGTAACTAAAACTTTAAAGCTGTTTTACCGAAAGTACCGTTTTGTGACATTTCGGAACACGTTGTGAAACAATTATTAGACTACAGACTTCAAATTTTACAAACTTATTGCAGACTAGTTGGTGAGTAGATTCATGCTTTTTTATCAATATATATTATGTTTTTATAATTTTAAAAAATATTGTATTTACATAATTAAAAAAAAAAAAAAATTTTTTTTAAATTCCTACCACGATAATTTTTTTGTTTATTGAGATATTTAAAAAAAAAGGCATGAAAATATAAAGCTCTTAATGTAGAACAAAACCCTAAAGTTTAAAAAAGTCAATATGTCTAATAGTTTAGGAGATAATGGTACCGACATGTTGCAGTGTACTCCCATTTAAATAACATGGGACCCGAAAAAGGTACATGCTCCCCTTAAGTAAACCGGTTTATGGTTTGGGAGTAATAAACTACTGACGTCTTTTGTGATTCTGACTTATAAATAGGACTTGATAGTCCTCCATAGCAAATAGATCTCTTAGTTATGGATCCCGTTCGATATCAATCTATTTATTTCACTTTCCATACATTATGTTTCATCAACGGAAAACTTTATTATTTATCAATAGAGATTTTGTCTTCATCACATAGCAATCTGGTTAAAGATTAGCAAACAATTCAGGAGAATGAATTGTAGCTTTAGGCAAAAAGCATGGCTCCAAAGCTAGAAGGGCATCCTCCGGATGAACTAGTGTCTTCAAAGGATATACAAATATTAGAATATTTAGAGAGTATGTCATCCCCGATAATCGTATCTGTAAAAAATTAGATATGACAGCAACCTTAGTTTTTATATGACTGTGTCCCAAAAGCTAAACATTGTTGTTGCTACATTTCATATTGCACAATACCGTTCAGGTGAATAAGACAGCCGCATTAAGTGCAATGAAGCGTCTGAGTAAAAATGTGATTAAGCCTACTTCCTCAGAAGGACACATGGTTATAATACAGGAATTATCTGAAACAGAAATGATAACCTACGTTTCTGATAGTATGGTAAAGAAATACTCCTTTGAAAAAACGTATCTCGTCTCTATTGAAGATAGAGATAAATGGAGTAAAAAGGAGGCCTATCCTACTACAGATATTTTGAAGTATTACACAAATGGATCACGCCTAGACTCAAGAGCAGGTTTTGGAGTATATAGGCCAGGAGCAAAATTAACAGTGCCCCTGGGAAAATACGCCACGGTCTTCCAAGCGGAAATCATGACAATAGAATCATGCGCCAGAAGTCTCATTCAAATGGCGTCAAAAGGAGCAGAAGTTTTAGTACTTTGACAGTCAGATAGCATTAAAGGGACTCAAAGCCTGCTCCTTGCCCAAAAGTAGTATGAGAATGTAAGAATACACTAATGGAACTGGCAAAGAGGATTAAGTTCCCTTAGGCTGGGTACTGGCCAATGAAGGCATTCAAGGGAATGAAAAAGCAGACTCCTTTGCCAAGACAGCCACAGAAAGCCTTCTGGTAGGGCCAGAGTCAGGCTGTGGAGTAGCCCTCTCCTACAGAAAAGCACTAATAAAAGAGGATTGCCTGTAAGCAATCTTCTAGAATTCTTAAAAGCCTCAGATTCTTAGGGCATAACCAGGAGAAAGGCCTCAGGACTTATGCAATCTAAATTTTTGATTTCCCCTTATGCAAAAGGGTGGTCAGCATTCCTTGGGCAAAGTAAGGAAGACATACGACTATTATTAGGGCATGGTCCTCTTAGGGAACATCTGATGAAGGTGGGTCTAAGCCAGACTGACAAATGCAGACTCAGCAGAGAAGCAGAAAAATCAGCAGAACATATACGACTAAACTGTCCTTCCATATGCAAATCAAAGAAAAATAAGGGCTTATCTCAGCTCTCAGGATATCACAGATTAGTCTTAATATATTCTAGGTTTCTGTAAAAGCCTCAAATTCTGAGGACCTATATATTAAGTAAGGGAAGTGCAAAGGCCCCTCTAACAATGTGCAGAGACCTAGTCTCTTTCTCTCTGTAATATATATGTCACAAATGTGAATAAAATTAGTTAAAATGCAGTCCGAATTCAACACGTTACTATTTTATACGACAAATATTATTGGTTTTTTATAATGATCTACAAAAATGTTTCGTATAACTAAACTTACGAGAAAATCTGAGACTTTACTTGTTACAGCAATAAGGTAGCCTTCACAACTAAAACACGCAAATCGTTTACCGAGCCATCAAGTCGGCACTAATCAAGTGTGCAGACCGGAGTGTGTGTAGCAGTGTTTCATGTTGTGACTTGAGTACTTTCCACCTCTCCCTATTCATTGTTTCCTCCTCAGTACTTATTGGTCACTCATTATATTTATTGCACTTCTAGAAAGTGGTGATTTAGTTAGTGCAACTATAGCACCTTTTAAAGATAAGTTTTAACTGCTATTTTCTAACAGATAGTCTACAATTATTGATCCCATTTTCTGATTAATATAATAATACAACGCCTGAAAAACCTAATGGTGCGGAGTATAGAAAGCAAAGGAAGGAGCAGGAAGAAAAAACAAAAAATCAGAAAATCAATTTGTTTTTTTTAAATCTGATGTATTTACAAGTAAAAACAATGAAAGTGTAGGGAAAAAGAAACTTTCAGTTTTGTTAGTGAGTGTAGTGAAATAAGTTCCAACCTACCTACCATCAGGGCTGAAAATGAAGAATCCACACCGACCCTACTTGAACTTGAACTCACAAATAACAACACAGATGTGAGTCTAGACATTAAGGTAAATAAAAATAGTTGTATCATAGAGATGGATCAAAACAATTATTTTGTTATTGTGATACTAATTTTATTGATCAGAAGCCTGCAAAAATATTTAGCTTGTTTATAACTGACATTGGGCTCTTCAGTAAAGCTAGAGTTATCTATCTTACAAGAATATAAAACTTTTAATTTGAGTTCTGATCCATGTAGACCCAAAGGACCTTTTCCTAAAAACCCAACAAGCAAAAGATCTTTTAGCAGTGATTTTTATTACAAAACTGCCAAAACAGGCCAAAAACTAGAAAGGTTTTCGTTCTGTTGTTCGCATTTATTAAATGGAGTTTACTGTAAACCTTGTTCGTCGTTTGCTGACAGAACCGATCCTAAATTTAAATATGCTTGGTGTAATTGTTTGGCAAATGATTGGCAAGGGTTAAGCAAAAAAATAAAATATTGTGAAACATCCCTTATACACTTAAATATTTAGCATACAGTACCGTAAAAAATATCCATGATGCAAAAGTCACTTATCCTAAAATATGCACCTGAATGGTGTGACATTCTTAAAAGACTTTTGGAAGTGGTAATAACTATGGCCACTTGTAACATAGCGTTCAATTGCATCGTAATGAAACTATTCAAATAGTGGATACTAAATCAGGACACTTTTTGAACATTATTGAATTATTGTCAAGATATGACCCTCTTCTAGAAAGACATTTTGAAAACGATTTAAGAAAATTTAAGTAATTATCTCCTACAACCCAAAACGAAACGATCACGTTTGCATTACAGCATGTTCTTAATAAAATTATAAGTGAAATACAAGCAGTTCCTTTTTTCTCTCTCATATTAGACACCACTCAAGACATCAAAAACACATCAACTGTCATTGGAATACATGTGTCAGTTCACAACAATGAAAAACTTGAAATTAAAGAATTATTCTTAGGATTCATCGCTGTCACATCCCAAAATTCTGAAAAAGGAAAATTTTAGAAGGAAAAACATTGCAATTAAAAAGTTTAGAGGTCAGGGTTATGACCGGGCAGCTGTAATGAGTGGCAAATACTCTGGAATCCAATCTAAAATAAAATAAAAATCATGTAATGCCGAGTATGTCCATTGTGCCTCGCATAATTTCAATTATGTACTCAATGACTCAGTTACTGACATAACATAAATAAATGATTGTATTTTATGATTTGGTCAACAAAATATGTGTTTTTTAGCCAAAGTCTGCCAAGATGGCAAGTTTTAAGAGAAAAATTAATGGAGTCATGGGGGCCTATTATCTGCATGACACTCAAAACATTGTGCCTGACTCGTTGGTCATTTAGGTACAATTGTTTGATGTCCATAAAGTGTAACTTTGTTTCTGTTTTAAGCTGTTTGATAAATATTATTCTCACTTCCACAATAGAGAAGTTGTAGAGGCAACAGGACTCAAAAAATAAATGACTAATTTCCAATTTGTATTGATGTTAGTTTTTCAAAGTAAGGCTTTAGAAGAATTAATATAATGTCAAAATGTTACAGAAAGAGAATGTATCTGAATATCTGTATTTTCAGACTTCAAAAATAACACAATCTGGTTAAACAAATTTCTCTGCAATACTTTGGAGATAGCAGATAAGATTGAAGTAGGTTTCAGATCAGACACACAAGTTGTATTACTTATCTTAGGCAAAGGATGATAATATATCTTCTTTTACAGTCAGACTGGTAAGAGGTAGATGATCTGGGTAATATATCACCTGCATAGAATGGAACTGATCTGACCATTTTAATGGAAGTTCCTTCCCCTCTAAAAGCAGTTTTTGAAATTATGTTCATTATGCATGTTCGTCTTCACTCACTTTACTTACTTACTCCCATGGCCATGGATACCCTAGGTGGTATTTGGCCTCGCCAACCAGCTGCCTCCATCTCTCCCTGTCTTCACAATCCCCCTGACCCGCTCTCAATTTCCGCAAGTCCTTCTCCACCTGGTCCTTCCAGCGATTTTTGGGTCTACCTCGAGGTCTTCTTCCAACTGGATTGTGTTTCCAAACCTCTTTAATCAATTTATCATCCTCCCTCCTCATCACATGGCCTGCCCACCAGTCTCTTGCTCTTTGCTTCTCCTACAACGTCTGGAGATTGAAACATCTCTCTGATTTCTTGGTTGTGCCTGATTCTCCATCCATCTCCATCTCTAATGGGTCCGAAAATTTTCCTCAAAATTTTATTCTCGAATGTAACCAATCTCTTTTCTGCCTGTTTTATCTATAATCCATGTCTCTGCTCCATAGAGAAGAACTGGTCTTATAACAGTCTTATATATTCTTAATTTTGTTTTGTAAGACAGTAATTTTGATTTTAAAATATTATTTAATGCGTACATGCCTCTATTTGCCAAATTTATTCTATTTTGGATTTCCATTAGTTCATTACTCTTTGAATTAACTATTGCTCTGAGGTATTTGAATCTTTCAACCTGTTTCGAATTTATGGTTCAGTATTTCCAAATCTTCTCTACCATTATTTCCTCACCTAAAATAAATCAACTTTGTCTTAGCGTCATTAATTTCTAGTCCTATTGACCGGGTTTTGTCTATTAATATTCCTGTCATCTCCATCAGTTCATCTCTGTCATTGGAAACTAACACCACGTCATCCGCAAATGCCAGTGCTTCTATCTTAGTTCCAATGCTTATACCTAGTTTCCTATTTCTTATTTCTTTCAACGCTTCTTCCAGGGCTAAATTGAACAGTAGTGGAGAGAGGCTGTCTCCCTGTCTCACTCCTGTTTTTACCTCAAACTAAGTTTTTCACTCACTTTGCAAAACCAAAATTTGTTTTTAATATTGTTACTGATGTAACATTTATAAAATGCAAACTTATCCCATCTTACTAAACAACCACAACTGTACCAGCAAACTATCAACGTATGTCATCGGGAGTCATATAATATTCTAGAGTTGCTTCCATTGTTCACCCAGTGAGCATTGTTACCCAGAACAATATAAACTCCTTACAATTTAGCTAATCTTAAACTTGGATTCATTAAAGACAATTTGATACACTAAACGTACTGGGTTTTCCGTACTCCCATTCCAACGTGTTGTGCCGTGTGGACACGATCCCGATTCAAGTAAGATTTGCATGTAAAGCTTTTTATTTTCTTGTTGCTATTTAATGGGTCATATAATCTAGAGTTGCTTAAATTGTTCACCCAGTGAGCATTGTTGCCCAGAACAATATAAACTCCTTGCAATTTAGCTAATCTTAAACTTGGATTCATTAAAGACAATTTGATACACTCAACGTACTGGGTTTTTCCCTACTTCCATTCCCACGTGTTGTGCCGTGTGGACACAATCCTGATTCAAGTAAGATTTGCAAGTCAAGCTTTTTATTGTCTTGTTGATATTTAATGGGACTATGTTGCTAATTTTTCTCTAATGGTTATAACAGTTTTAAGTTGTGTCTGGATTTGAATGAGGCTGAATAACCTTGACCAGGACTGGATATAATTCAGTTTACACAATATGCATGATTCAATAATTCCATAAGCAACATAAGCATAGCAGTGCCATCAAGTTAATATGACAGTGCAGAACATTACTTCAAAGAGGGAAAGTGGACGGGTAGAGAGTTTGATATTTATTTTGTTCTAATACTACAGAATAAGGAATGCAATAAATCAATATTTAACACTTGTTTCTGTGATTTTATTCTAGCAAATACTAAAGAGATTCCAATCCAATTCATTAGAATATCACAGAGTTAATATCAGACGATTAGTCTCGCTAAATTAATATTTAAATAATAAATCTACAATAATATATTTGACAACCAACATTTTATGCGTAAAGTATTGTAATGATTCTAAAGAGAATGCTTGTTGAGTAGTTGGAGGCAGGACCTGTAATATTTCACATGTTAAGGCCACTATAGGAAAATGACCGCAATGAAGGTTTATAGGCTGTCAGTTTGCACACAGTGTAAATTGAAACAGCAACCAATCATCAAGTTATTTGGCAAAGATCACAGTATTTTATAGTTATAAAATAACTATAAAGATAATTAACCCATTTATCTAGCATATATTAGAACAAGGTATAGTCTATAAAAAAGATAAAACTGTGTCATATAAAATATATAAAACTGGAAGCAATAGTTCACTTAATTTGATAATAAACATCTAAAAATATTTATACTGTAAATAGTGTTATAAGTATAACAGACAATAACACAATTCCTTGTTTCCATAGAATAAATAGTATTAATAGATTCTTTTTGGTATATGTCACAATCTGTACTAAACTTAATGCATGAGACATAATAAAAATCCAACAATATACCTTAGTTGTAATTAACTAATCAACAGTTTAATTTCCCCTATATTACAGCTCTTTATAAATAAATTCCATGCTAGGAGCAATGAAAATGCATCCACATTTATTTAAACAACTGGAATAATAAATAACACACAACAATGTTTTGATCTAAAAGAGTAATAATCATATCAAACCATATATCCAGGAGAAAGGAATGCTGATAAGGCACAAATGGTTATTAACAATTCCAAAAATCACTACAGTCTGTTCTAAAATATACAATATTGAAAATATAGAAATTTGTAAAAAGCAGTTCCAGCAACAGTTAAATATACCATGGATATTCATTAAATGGCAGGACATTATGAAAAATAGAATATATATTTCTTTGATTGTATAGAAAACATTCAATACAATGAAAAACTATTTGAATACCATTTTTTGTCCAACATGTACAGAATAGCTTGAAAAAATAATTTAAACAAATTGAATTCAAAACTGAAGTCTACTTTTTACTCTTTAAAGGATGTGGCCTTTAAAGATTTACATATTATCATAGTACAAAAACAGATTTTTCTGCAATGTAAAATAACTTAATATTTAAAAAAAAACCTGTATATAGTGTTTGCTATTCTTCTGTCCAAACTATATTTCTAATTCACAGGTAGGTAAACAATTCTCTCAAAGAATATAAAAAAGAGATTCATGCACATTTAAGTTCATTTATTCTTAAATATAATGTTAGTTGAGACAACTATATGTTTTTAATATCTACAGGACTTTTCATGTCTTAGCTACAGTAATAAGTTTCAGACCAATACAACCTTGTATCAGAATTCAGACGAACTTTTCTATAGCTCATTAACTAGAAATGTTTTTTATCCTCGGTTACTTAACAGCGGATTTCACAGCTCTGGTAACTTCCATAATATTGCGGGATCAGGTTTACTACTAAAACAAGAGTAATTATGTCCTGGTTCCTGTGGTTAAGATAAGAATTTAAAAAAAAACCGAGAACAATTGGTTCTGTTTAATGAAACCTAATAATAATGCAATCTTTAGGTTACGTTGTCATCAATCATCAAATCAAAAAGCAATTTCAATTTTTTCTTAAGTCATGGCAACATAATGTCTTTTGTAAATATAAACCAAGCCAAATATATTATTGTATATGGTCAGGAATATACGTTTAACCAAGTTACATTTAATTAAAAATAAAATGAAATAGTGTATAGGATATAACTAAATTAACCACTATAGTCTACGAGAAAATGAATTTACTTAAGACAGATCTACATATAATACTGACAATCAAGATGAATCATTAGTTTAAAACACAGCTGTCACAAAATCAGTGATCACTGCTTTAACAAACTAGGCTATTGACAGTGAAAACTGACTTAACAATGGAATAATTTTCACTAAGCTTGTCATTGGTAACAATACTTTTACATGACATTAAAAACATACTAGAAAAGTACAAAACATACACTATTCATTTTTTCTGTTCAATACTTAGTATAAAAATACTGAATGTAAATATTAACACGAAATATATGTCTAACGAGTCCTTTAGAATTTCTGAGGTCATAAGGTGTTTGTGTTTGCTTGAGTAAAGTGTTCTATAAAACATCTATGTTTACGTCCTATAGTCACAAACACATTCTGCTAATTATTTATAACAAGATCAACAATAACAGTCTATTGCATAGTTCTCTGTTGTATAATATCTCAAAGCATATAACAAATTTGACATCTAGGATGTACCTTTATTGTCAACTGTATCCACCCATATAAAAGTTAAAATGCAACTCTGGATGACAAATAAAGCTAGATACCCTTGAAACATGATTTGATTTGACACATAAACTTCAACAAGAGAGTAAGGCACTAGAGCACGCAGGTGATGTACCTGATATGTAAGTTTATTGTCTCATGGCATCACAGTGCGATGGTTACTTATTCACCGTCACATTCCCGACTCAGCGATGCCTTCATCATCTGTAACCAAACATTGATACATATAATTACTAACAACATAATGAACGACTAAAAGTTTAAAAGCAAACCGGCATACATAATAAAAATATACATTTATGAATATAAATAGCTTATTAAAGCAGTTGATATACATGAAAAGCTAGTTCCTTTTGTGTAGGTACTAATGTCATCTGGTCAAAATAAGTTTACATACTTTACTTAACTAAAAATCTTATTGCACCTTGCTGGGAAAATACCTTATGAGAAATTTTATACTATGTGCTCTAAAGGTTTTAAATCACAATAAAATACAAGAGTGGATCGATTTATATAGTAACTTGTCTAATAAAACCAATTCACTAATAATGCAATGGGAAATACAGACTATCACTCTATTTTTCTTGATCCAAAAAACATTGATGGACAAAATAATACAATGGAAAATGCAGACCATCGTTCTATTTTTTTTCTTGTAATCGAACAAACGTTGATGGACAAAATAATACAATGAACTATGTATTACTTAATGCTTTCAAACTGCAGTGATTTAGGGAATACTTTAACTAATATAGTATTTAAATAGAAAATAGCACTAATTTGAGATAGTATCAACACCCGATCAGGAAATGACACTAATTAAAAAAGCATGTAGACTGGTATTCAAAGCATCACAGTAATATAAAACTAGGTGGGTTAAAACTTTATAATAAATCTGAATTATTTGAAACTTTTGTTAAACAATACGTTGATTAATTTTTTACTATCTTCTTTCCATGGGATTCAATGTTGTAATTCCTAATTGGGATTCCTGTTGTAATTTAAACTTTCTATGATAAAAAGAAAAAAAATCAATATGTCAGATCCAATTCTATTACCCAAAATTTTTGACTGAAACTTTAACAAACACCATTTGAACAATCAGGTACTCCAAACACAAAGAGTGTTGATGTAGTTTTAAAATCATAATGTTTTTCATGCCTTGATTTAAAACCATTTGAAAAAATATGAAGTAAAACTATGTAGACTCTTTATAATTAGAAATATACATGCAAAGCTATCCATGACTAAAACGGTTGCTCATAAAAAAATTTACGATAAGACATAATTTATGCACTGTACAGACAGTAGCTATAACCATAAAAATTACTGAATTGAACCTACTTTCAGCTGAGTTATAACTATGTTTTTAGCAGCTGCTTCGTTTATGTGCCCTGTCTTGTTTTGTTTGTCAGCTTTTTGACATCATTTTTGTTCAGAATGGATAAAAGTTTTTTGAAAGACCGTAACAATTATACAGTATTATTTCATTTGACCTTGCACAAAATGAACATGAATATTCAATTGTGATCTTGCAATATAAAAAACAAAAGGTATAAACAAGTAATCCTGAACATATTTTTGTATAAATCTTTAACTTTATATGATATTTATAGAGTAAAAATCAGGATTAACCAAAGAGAATATAAAAAAGCATTGTAAAAATAATGCATAAAAATGGAATTTGTCAACAAATTTTATTTTCTCTGAAACTATTTTACTGTCATACAATAATTTGTCGCATAATTTTTACTTCTTTTAAATTCTTCAACAAAATATCTAATAAAATGAAAAATAAAGGTTATATGAATCAAAAACAAGAAAGTTGTATTCACATTTCATATAAGACCAACTAAATACTTTATTTTTTATTGTATCTTATTAGACCACTCTTTACAAAAGAATTCAAAACACAGTTTAATCCCTTTAATGGTATTTTAAAATGGTTAAATATTTTAAAATTAAAACAAAAACTACAATTTAAATAAAATATTTAAGAGGTCATTATTATTAATTTGTTTAATATATTTTAATAAGTAATTTATGAAGAACTTATCCTTTTAATTGAAATATACCTTGGCAGTTTTAGTTGTGACCAAAAAGTCATGGTGGCTGATTAAAAATTTAATTTCTGTTGATTAAAGGCTTTCTACTGAAAAAGCCATGCCACTTCACTAGTATACACTGAAAAATAACCTGCTTAAAAAAAACATTTTATTTCTTTGCAGCACTTAAAGGGATTAACTTTAAACATTAATTTATAAATGAATAAGTTCTGGATATAAGAACTCTAAAACATATACAACTCTCTGTTTATGTATTATACCTGCATTTTTTGTAATTTTCAATTCCATAGTTTGATATCTACATTAATATCCAGAGTACCATAGCTATCTTCCAAAACACCTTAATCTAAGAAATTTACACAAACTCTGTAATTTTGTAAATTTGTTAAAACATGACTGCATTCAGTTTTTTTTATAAAACTTTATGTTTAAAAAGTCTTGTTGTCATGCAATAGTTTTTGACATATTATAACTAGATCATGTAAAGAGACAAGAAAATGTGAATAAAATTCAAATGTGATACTTTGTGTTATAAAAAAATATGGATGGCATTATCAAACACCTACTGCGCCACAAGCTCCCAGCCTGTAAAAATGTATAACATATACCTTTGTCTAATATTTGTCAAGGCCACTGGCATTGTCAGCAATAGTTTCTTTAGTTGCAAGTATAAATATTAATATTGGAGAACTTGTTTCCACCAAAACATACAATTATCAGTATGAAAGTAACAATACAATCTCTGTGTAATCAATTCTTTGAATCCTCAATTGACTTTATTTAATCTTTATTAACAATTCCTTTGTTTCAAACAAGATGCACAAAATTAAATGGTACATATTTACTGGAGCACACTTGCATCTGTTAAGTTCACTATCCACTCACACTGCCTAGAAATAGGTATTTAATACTCATCAGGTACACATATAGCGTTTGTTGAGTTGTTACTTTTTGGATTAGGTAAAAACCATTATTTGTAGCAAAAAATACTCTTCGAGTAAAATAGTAATTATGTTTGGATTTTATCAGCAGTGGTTTGATTCTCAGACACGAGTTCAGAATTTTAAGTTTCTAACTTGTCAAAAATTCCTAAATATTTTCATTAGTCAATCAGTAAGTTGTATTGTGCAACTTTTTATTCAGCAAAGAAACTACATCTAAAAATCTAATAAACAAACAGGAAACCAGTTGGCTATTCTATAGTGTGATTTTCTGTTGACACAAGTTGAATGTTGTGCCAAATAATCACTCTCAGTGTTTAAACTGACTCAATTGATTACCCAGTTACAGATGTATGTAATTCAAATTTAATTAAATTAAAAAACTAAATCGTTTTTAAAAAAGCAAAAAATCACAAGCATTACAAACAGTTTGGATAGTTAATATAGTTATATCAAATAACATTATAATTAAAAAGCATATCATAAGCATATCATGTCTTTAGAGGAAAAGACAGACAAAGTAAGTATGTTTATTCATTGCTTTGTATCCTGGTGAAATATTACAGTATACTTATAATTTTAATGGTGTGAATTTGTTTATATTTTGACATAATAAAAACAGATTTAGGTTTTAGTTTTTTCCTTTGACTTCAGTAATGTTATTAAAGTATTGAGTTTTCATAAAAGAGAAAAAGTACATGTGAAATAAATTAATATTAATTTACAAGCATTTCAACTAATTTAATATATCTACTCAGACAAAGTAACGTATTCTGGTGACACACACAATCTGATAGATGAGCAAGATGTAAGTAATCAGACGACTAAACTAGCGACAACTGTAGACGAGCCAACACATGTTAGGTTAGGGGATGCAAGTACAAACACACACAACACAAGGCAATATAATGGAGGGACAAGTTTACCCCGTCACCGTTGTTTTTCTGCGTCAGGAAACTTTTCTAATACTTCCGACTTCCGTTTTCCTACAACCATCACCACAAACACTAATTACATCAATTTGCTAGTATACTATGCTGGTATTACTATGTAACACATTACTTACACATTATTAATAATATTTAAAACCACTAACAGGTTTGAGAAGAAGATTTTACCAGTAAAGATAATTAAGACAAATTGAAAGTAAATATGCAAGACTAACTTAATATTTCATGATATCAACAGTTATCATGAAGAGCAGAAGACAGACTTCACAACACCATGTTAACATCTAAATTTTAGAGTGCAACAGTTGGTATAATCTGTAGACCAACTAGTTTAAAGTCACTGAACAGTAAATAAAATTAATTTATCACTAAACCCATAATGTAATGTTTCATCACGTTCAATCTCTTCCACCACACCATCTACTTTTTTCACCATAAACACCTTAGTAATCTGTCACGACAACGTCAATCAGTCCTTCAATGTCCATATTTTACACATTTCAGTATATAATTTTTTTAAACATTCTATTTATAATTTAATTTAGTTATTTTCTATAGGACATCAATTAAATTTAAAAATTAACAAAATACAACTCTAATTATATTTATTAATTTGTTAACAAAGTAATTAGGTTGAACAGACTAGTTTATCTCAATGCAATGTAAATAAAACTACCTACTGCCGAGCATGATATATATCGTGAAACAAGTTTTTAGAAGAACCACTGTGCCTCAAATACTTCGTTTTCTGCTTATCAGCTGTGTTTTTTTCAAAATGACAGCTGTTATCTCTTCTTACTAGGAATGCTATTAGTAGGGAATGTTTATGAAATTGCAGTCTAATTGGTTGGTGCTGCAATCTTTTGGATTTTTATCTATTTAGAGGCCATGTGCTTACGTAAATTTAAGAAGTTTGGGTATTATTTTATCAATTGTTTCATGATTTTTACTTAATATTGTTTGTTATGGTGATAATAATGCACTATAATATGCACAATAAATGAAGGGGATTCACTTAATTTTTAAAGTTTTAAACATCCCAGTTCACCATTAGGTCCTGTAAATGAATAATTAAGAGTTATTATATTTCAACTCCTCCCTCATTGCCCTCCCCTCCCTTATAGGGAGATAAAGCTTTATTACCAAAACATAACTGGTATTCTTGAACTGATCATGAACATTATTAAAAAGGTTTGCTCTAAGTAATATATTTTAAATGGCATGTTCAATAAATATGTAAAAAAACTACTAAAACAGGGATAAATACATGACTCTGAATGGTATCTACACAACTATGCCAGAGCTTGGAACCACTGTGTCTGGAATCACAGTGGTTAAAGGGTTAAGTAGACCTCCTTATCTTCCCTACGTATTAATATTGCAGTGATCTTTTGGACAATTATCTTGTTTAAGAATTTTTAATAATAAACAAACAAAAAAGAATATGTATTTCACACATTTAAAAATAGCCTTACCACCTTTACAGGGTATAAAATACAGATTGCTCTCCAAGTAGAATGCTAAAAAGTTGGTAATTTAACAACTGATCCATTCCATATCAAATTACTAATAGTAATTTAAAAAATACTGATCTAGAAGAGAGAATAATGACATGACTACCTAAAGGAATTTCTTACCTTCAAAGCCCTGGTTGTGGTGGATCTCACGAGTATTGCCATTGCCCTCATTCCCCTCGAGGACGGCCAGCAGACACTGGTGGATGCAGATATACTGCTGCTCGGTTTGCACCATCCACACACGCTCCTTGCGCATCTGCCACACGATGCCGTAGATGTCCACCACATCTGACGTGTGCAGTTGTTGCAGGATACGGTCCAGCGCTATCAGAGTACCTGACCGACCCACACCCGCACTGCAGTGGACTACGATGGGTCTCTGGTCTCCTGGTACCTTGTCTCTGAAGGCTCGCACGAAACGTACCAGAGTCTGTGGTGGGTTAGGCACTCCGAAGTCTGGCCAGGTGGTGAAGTGGAAATGTCTAATCACTCGATTCTGGTCTCCCTGTTGTACAGCATATTAATTATCAGGATGTTTCAGTTGGAATTGTGGAGTTATACTTCAATTGATTTAGGTATTTTTTATTTCTAGAATTTTAAAACATACAAATATGAAAATTTGGCACAGACATTGAAGAAATCACCAAAACAGAATAAATCGCATTTGTTTAAAGTAGGGACCAAATTGTGGTCTTGATTTCATCTGTGATTGTGTCTGTGTTATCTTAAATAAGAATTTGATACACATTAACAATTTTTTTGTAACTATTAAAGCAAATCTGGACAGCAGATGTGGCCAGCCAAAAATGTCAAATCCTCCGCCTTGATAAAAATTGTACGATATAAGTTTACATATATATTTTATAGAAGACATATTTGTACAACTTCACAAAATATGGGTTAACAAAACTTAGTGATTGTCGGTTTGATTATCATCCAGCAGCAGACGAATGGCAATATATAAACATATAAAAGGAACTGCAAGCTAAATATTATTTACAAAACTGTGTTAATTTGATTATCTACGAAAAAAAGTACACCACAAACATGTTTTAGCAATCAGTAATTCGCATATTATCAATCAGTTATGATCTGTGTTTTTATGCACTATTTGAAGTTTTTGTAAACTTGAGATTGAGCTTCAAGAGCTAGTCATGATATTGTAAAATGAAACACTAGATAATACTACTCCAAGAGAACAATTATTTATAACAGAATCTGTCTACCTATAACATTTAAAATTCTACCCTATTATGCATCTTATGATTGTTTAATTTATTTAATTACTCAATAACACTTGAAATGTTATTTTACTTTTAAGAGCAAGTATATAAATACATAACATGTCCTTAATTAGACAGTTTTATATGCATTCTTCTCAAGGCCAAATATTTCAAGACATTATCTTCAGCACATTATACAAGTTGATCAATTTAGACTGGTCCAAGTTGAATGGAAGGGCGCAATAAATTCCTTGTTGTTTTGAGATAGGATTATAATTATTTTATTTAACAATTATTTTACAAATGATTTATTTTCAAAACTTGTTGCAGAGAATATTGAATAACTACAACAATCTTAATTTATCTGTCATCCACTTGAATAAAAAAGGGACACTTAAAAATTTCATTTATTATTTGACTACAAAGATAAACCTAAGTGTAAAAAAAAAAAAAAAAAAAAAACAACAAATTAGTTTTAAACAGATAATAAGCATTTCTCTATTTATTGCGTAACGTTTAAATATGTACTTAGTACAGGATGTTGGTGTTTTCATAGATTTAAAAGTGTTCTTCTCTGGAGACACACTGTTTTTAAAGGTAGGTGGAACTGAGGTCTTATGTGGATTGGACTTTTCTTTGATGAAGTTTCTTATTGATGTTTTAAAAATCCATGGCTCAATCTACCTCAATATACTATTACGGCATTGAATAAGGTCTGGGATGGAATAGCAACTGAGATTGTGCAGAGAAAATTTCTTTTGTAGATTGTCTGCAAGTTTCCTGTGCTGGTTGGTATAAGTAAGACATGCGAAATATACTTAATCTTTCTGCACTTTTAGCTTATTGTACTGTGGCAATTTTTTTATAGTGAGTTCTGCATGATTACTGTAGACCAGCAGAAAATACAGAGTTTAAAGTTTAAAGACCAGATTTTAAAGTTCCGAGCCATTCATTTTTCATATGACAAAACCATTATTTGTCTCATTTAATATTTTTTTTACGTATTAATTAATTGGTAACCTTGTATTTGAATTTGTTCGAATTTAAAGAATTAAATGGAAATTAATAAATGATTAATTTACAGTTAATTAATTGTAACCTGGTATTAACTGACATCACAAACACTTTTTGGATTTGGAACAACTCATAACAAGTTAGGAAATGACTTTATAACTGTGACAATGACATGTAAGCTAAGACTGTGTGACTGGTTCTCACCCTCACCTTGTTCAAGTAAAATACATGGTTGGGCTTCAGGGATTGGTTAAGAAATTTAATTTTTCTTTGAGAGATCTACTGGATGGATGTCAATGTCTGATGAGAAAACTCGGAAGTAGATGAGAGCTTCACTTAAAAAAATACCTGTATTTTTAAATAGAATTACTGAAACATTACATGTGTAAGAAGACTAAAACTAATGCGTCCTTACCCTGCACATGACCATCTCAGTGATACTCCAGTCAGGATAGTGGCACTCGTTTAGGATAGTCACTGCTATATCTCCGTAGAAAACTCTCAGGGTATCGTAGGGCCAGTAGTGGTCACACTTCTCCCTGCCTTTCTCTATACACCGTGTCAGCATGATGATGGCCCGAGAGTTGCTCTCCCAGCACATACGCCAAAAGTCGTCCCGTGTGGAGTGTAGCGGTCCTTGCGTCACTATGAACTCCCTCGGTGAATTGTAGCCCTGTTCACAGAGTTGTTATTGAAAATACCTTATACTAAGAGATTTGGTAAACCTAAAGTTAGATAAAATATATCCATTCTTACAGGAACATAGTTAGCGTTGATGTAATCTGAACCCTCCTCATCGTCTACAGGCTGCAATTTGAACCGGGAGTGGTCGTATGGAAGGATGTTTGTGAACCGGTTCTTGGGTCGGTTGCAAGGAAGGTCCGCAGCCGTGCAAGGTTGGTCTCTCCCGACATGCTTCAGCTCCTCAAACTCCTCAGAGAACCGGAAGTCCGAGTCTGCTGACATGAGACGGTAGTGTTCCGCAAACTTCTCCAGATGCACAGGTCTGCTATGTAAAACAAAAATATTCCTCTCTATACTTGGTAATTTTGAAACAATCATTCATATTGGAACACTTATTAAAATTCATTAATCAAATGTTAAAGAATATGTTATTAAAGCATGATTTTAAAACCTAAACAATTTTGTATCAAACTAAAAATAAGTATATTTTGTTGCACTTGTTTATTAATATCTTATTCTTACAAAAAGAGACTTCATACAAAAACAGTTTACAGCATGGAAAGTAAATATTTTGTACATGAAGGCCTACCTAGTTTCAATTATACTGTCTGGTAGAGACATGTTATCACCGACTCTATTCTCAGTGGTTCTCTTGGCGAAGTTATTGCGCCTCCTTATCAGCACAATAGTCAAGACCAGTACTATTAGCATTACTACTGGTATTCCCACTCCCACAACCATAGCTGTGTTGTCATTATCTGTACATAAAACATCAATGTCACTTACTCTAAGAGTAACTTTGTGTGTGCACAATTCAAACATATATAAAAATCAATGTAAATAGGAAATAGGTAAAAATACACCGATTACAACATGCATTAGTCTGTTCAGCTGTATTTCCACTAAATTCCAACTACTAAACTTGAAAATAGTTGTGTTAGCACTAAACCACACATTACAAAAATACAGCAATATGGCAAAATTACACAATACTTGCAGTTGGGTAAATAACAAAGTTTATTTATTTGATGAACAATTACCCTGGGTTTCTACAAGCAAAGAAAATAAGATAATAAAGTAATAATATTCAACTTTTGTAATATAATGGGAGTTTATTCTATAAAAAATGGAATTTTACTTATAAACCCTTCTTCCAGTTTTTACAAAGCAAGTCAAAAAGTATAATACATACACAAAAATATGAATTAAAATAATTCTTTGAAAAAGTTCTATGACTTGTTACTTAGTATTTCAGTGTTATAAGTGCACCTAAAGAAGTATATGAACACACTAGGATAACTAACCTGTAGTGATGGGGAAGGAATAGTAAGTGTCTGTAAACTTATCGGGAGTAGTGAAGGCCCGTATTTTAACACGATAAGTAGTACCCGGCTTCAGAGGCCCATTACAATAGCCTGAGGGTATTCCTTCACAGTTCTCCGCTCCTATCGTAAGGTCTTCGATCGATGAATTCTTGAACGGATTGTATCGCTCCATAACCTGGAAAAAGTTTTCCTATTGAAACAACTACTTATTACTCGCATAAGCTCTTGCATAATTGCTTCTAATTAAAACATTCAAATTTTTATATCACAACATGTAGCTTCAATTTCACAAATAGCTCATTAATTTAAAATGAATGTCTTTAATAAAACTTGTGTTTGTCCTTTTGAACTTAAGTAATTTTGCTTAAGTTTTTATTTGTGATCTGAAAAATGAAATTGTAGGATACTGGTTCTCTATTGCACATGACCAGCTCATGTTAATTCACAACAATTGACCAGAAATGGACAACTCTGAGGTGATACATTCTAACACTAAAATGGGTGCAGCAATTTCAGCACCTATCAGGGTAGTACTGTACCTGGTAGGGTGGCCAAATGCTGTAGGCCTGCACGTCTCGCCAGCTCGGCATCTCCAACCCTGAGGCGTTCTTGGTGTCATCTTCTGCCACAATCACTGTGTACGCTATCACCTGAAACATAATACAAAAGTTATTTGATATAAACTGAATTTGTACCTATTTCACCGAATAAAATAAAAATAAAATGCAATATGTAACTTACAACACCATTGACATCAGAGAAGTAGTTTTTACGGAAGCGTATCTGTATAGTGACTGACGTACGGCAGACCTCGGTGGGCACGACTTGGCTGCTGGGGCGAGGGGGAGCTGTCAACATACATACATACAACGTTAGATCATTCTTCCTTCACTTACATACTATTAATACTTTGATTGGGGAAATTCATGTACTAATTCATTCCGGTCATACAGGTTCTATATAATAAAAAATTAATGTATTACAGAATGTATTGTTAACAGGATATAATGTATGAATTTGTGTATTTCAGGTATTGGAGATAAAATTAAGTCGCAATAATAAAAATCCTGGTAGTTCATGGTTTTGTGTATTTTAGATGATTTTGGAAACAAATTTCACTATTCCAATGATTATTACACAAGACAATAATAACATGTCCTAAACATATTATAGTCACATGAGGACAAATCGGGGCTTTAGGAAGAGTATTCAAGTGTTTCCAAATATGATCAATCCAATTTATAGCTCATCAAAACTGCTGTGAGACCTGGTACTAACTTGAAAAGGATGCCATAATTCATACAAAACACAATATCTTTTCTTTCTCTAGCAAGCTTTCTGATGTGTTATGTCCACACTCACATCTGTAGTTATCACATCAATAGTTAATGGACACTTTGCTGTACAAGAGTTGTTGTCTGTTAAATTTTATCTCATACAAGATACCATACCCACAAGCCTCAAGCTAAGTTACATTTTCTACGATTTAACATCTTTGTTTGTTTAATACTTTATAATAATATGTTTTCTACTAAACAAATAATATAATCTCTTTCTTTCACTGGTGAAAATAGTGAAACAGTCCACCGTGCTGGTCCCCAACTTCTACCACACAAACTTAGAACACCCCACTCTACCAGCCCGCTGATACTCACTGAGGAAAGTAAAAATAAAAGTCATTTATATTTGACTCATCCTCACATGTGCATTTTCTTATATTTTCTCTTGATTCTTACTCATACTGTATTAGTATTGAGGAATGCTAACTGCCACCTTATCTGATACCTCCTGTATTCCAATCCTCCAATTTTTGTATGTTTCAAATTCCGCTCACATTATTGGAGCTCTGTGTGTATAATTAAATGGAAATGATAGAAAGGTGTATATGAAAAATTATTAGTTCTGTGGTTTTATTAAATGTATTTCAGAACTTTTTATATTTCAAACTTTAATATTAAAATAGGCTCTTTAATAGTTGGGGAATTAGGAGGAAAGCTACAAGATCTTTTGAATACAATAGAAAACTATTATACAAATAATTACTGCAATTTACATAATATTTTTTTTTGTTCAAACATTAAACAAAGTAAAATCTAGTCATTACTATAAATATGTACAATTACATATATTATCTTGATTGTCTTCTCTTATTTGTGAAATAGCTTTTTAAATATCCAATTATTTAAAAAGTATTATTAAATTTAATAAGATATATTTATCTATAAACAGAACAATAAAGTTTTAGAGTATGTAACAGCTAATTTTACCAAGAATAATTAAAATAAAACATAAAATTCAGTAAAGTTATACCTAGTATTGGCATTTTTTCTTTCCAAACAGCCTCAGGTCCATAGCCCACTCTGGTCTCCGCCTGGATTCGGAAGATGTATGTCTTCCCTGGTATCAATCCTTTTATTGATCCACTGAATTCCCAAGCCTTGAAGTCCTTCTGTTGGGTGTGGGTAGATCCCTAACAATTCATACAAATATATTTCATTAGTAACTTCAGAAGAATTTCACAAACATAAGCAGAGTAAAGAAATTATTGTGTTTAATCAATTCTGTGAATAATTCAAGATACTACATAACAGAGCTTTTAGAAGTAGAGCAATTATTAAAAATATTGGTTTTAGATAGATTCCGTGGAGCCTAACATTTTTTTGCGTGAATATTATCTTCTAGTTAAAAATTTCAACTCTTTGTCAATAACTTACACTGTCCATTACCAATTAATATGACTATTATCTCTTCTTGTACTGGTCATTGCCTTCTGAATGCTGATCCTGTTTTAGCCTATTTATGATCATAAAATAAAGTTCGTATTAAATATACCTACTGTCGAAATACTATAATATTTGGTTTCAATGTAACTTGTGACTGTGACAAACACACAAGAAAAATACTGTGTATGAACTTAACGGACACAGAGAAGTTGAGATCATTCAATAAAAAAAAGTTTTCCACAAAACACATTATCGAATCAACAGTTCTCAACCTACTGACCTCGAACCGGTCTCATTGCGAAGGAAAGGATTCAGGCAAGACGACAGTGTAGCAACATGTTGAAATAATAATCCCTCCAGATATAAAAACCTCAGTACATTTACTTTCTGGATATGCCTCATATTTTGTTGTTTGGATTTTAAAAATCTGGGGCAATGGTTGAGATATTCAAAAAAGTACTTAGATTCAAAAGAAAGCTATTAGCATTTTAACTAACACTGATCAGAAAACAAGTTATAGGTCACTGTTCGTTAAAGAGTATAAACCTTCTGTTATTAACTTATATATTTATTTATGTGAAGTTAATATTAAGACTAATTTAAGTAATTATGTTTTTAAGAGGAAGTATGCACTCTCATAATATTTCATTTAATAAATAAAGATTTTGTTACACTCAGTAAAACGCAGTCGAATTCTCCGGTAATGTCTGTCGCACTTTTTAGACTGTATACTGTTGATACAAACAGATTTAAAAGAAATGTAAGGGATTGGTTACTTAAGCAACCCTTTTAATCTACACGTGAGTATCCGTCCTATAATGATACTGACTGCATATTCTAAATTAAGTTGGTTTTGTTCTGTTGTTGTTTTAGATATCTATTTTATGATTGACCTTTTATTTATTTATTGAGATTTTTAATGTATTATTGACTTTTTAATGTACTGTTGATTTGTATTTTTTTGGGACATATGTATTGTGTTGTTGACATATATCCTCTTGTTATTATTGTTAGGTTTGAATGATTTAACTTAGAAATGTACTGCTACATTAGCCTCAAATTTAGTTACTAATCTATAAGTTTGTAGCCATTGTAATTTTATTAATGAAATTATCATGACAATGCCAATATTGCCAACCATGGCCGAAAGACAAATAACATTTTCTATTTTAAATCTCAGCGCTTTTTAATTTGTTATTCTTTTATATTTTTATTTATTACATTATTTTTCTGTACCTGATTTAACCAAATTTATCAGTATCATCTGTTCTAATAGACTGATAAATGTTTCACTCACATCTAGGCCGTATGTGATAGTAAACTTCCTGATGACTCCATTCTGCTCTGTGTTGGGCAGCGACCACTCAAACAGTATGTCTCCAGGATGGACATCGGTTGGTTCAAACTTTTCTACCTGAAAAAGTACAACTTAATTGGTAAAAGTTTCTATCATTATTTAGTTTGTTTTCACAAATGAATTGGTATTAAATAAGATAGGAGTGCGCCAGATCGCGTGTTATGCAACATGCTTTCGCTCAATTCCATAGCTCATTTCATTCTCGAGATGAAACCGTTGTTTGCTTCCGGTACTGTAGCCAGTGTGGTAACATTTGGTGCCCACTAAATTTACACTTTACTGTCTTAATAAAGGAAGAATTGTTTTTAGGTAGGTAACAATGAACCAACCAAGTGTATCAGCTAACATCTGACAAATAAATAATTAGTCCTGAACAATTGATTGAAACAATCTATTATCTCTTGGCTCTTATGTACTCACTTTGCCAGGGAAGGACTCCTCTGTTGTAAATATAGCAGACACAGGCAGTGAACTGCGGAGGATGGAGCTCTCTGTTCCCGATCTCACCACCACAGTGAACGTGTAATTGCGATGGGGCTTTAGGTCTGTGATGGTGATCATGTTTTGGACTGTCAGATTCTGCAATAGTCGCCCTTCTGTGTTCAAATACTGGACCTGGACATGGAAAAAATAACGTGCATTATATATAATATATACCACCTAATCTGGTTTACCTTAAAGTGTTAAGAGTTACACAATACTTGCATTAAAGTACTAATTACTGAACACTCAGCTATTATACATCAAACATTAAATAAAGAACCTAGACTGTTTTCTTTAGCCTGAAACGATTTAACTTGGCAATTCAGTTGTTGTTTTATTTAATAAAAAACCATGGTACAAATTGCAGCAGCACAATAAATTAAAATATAAATAATAATTTAAAAAGTAAATAAGTCCAAGATTTATGTTGCAAATATAAAGATTGTACAAGGAACACAGACATGATACAAAAGGACCAGACCTTTGAAAGATATTAAGCTATTACTTTATAAAAATCTGGTATTTCCTGTTCTTCTAAACTAATTCATTTGTTATTATTTGAATTTTTATAAAAGCTAAGAATACATTTTTTTAAGTGTACATGTCTTATGAGTGAGTAAATATTCATTAACAACATTGGTCATAAGCCTATTTGTATTCTTGTAAAGGGGTTTTTCCTTTGTGCCCAATTCAGTAAGTCCATTTAGTGTGTTTAGGTTTTAGAACAAAGCTAATTTAGTGTAATGATTATGATTGTTTTTGTGTTCATTGTAAATTAATTTAGTAAATTCTATAAATTCCATAAAGTAACATTCAATTCAGGCAACTTTAGAATAAATTAATACACGTAATACTCTCAATGTCTCTCTTTTCTATTTGTAACCATATTGACCAAGATCGGAATACAGACATCAAACCAGTGCAAGACTACTGTAATAAAAACATTATGACCTAAAATGAATATTGGCATATAACATAAATAACCGTATACAGTTCAGAAGACTATTTATGTTTTTGTTAATCTGCTAGGTGGAACATTAGAAGTGAGGTTGAACTGACTGACCTCGAAGGCGTTGTACTCCCCGCGTGGAGTGTCCCAAGTGAGTGTGATAGTGGTATCGGTGGTGTCAGTGGCGTTGATGGCAGTGATGGGTTCCGGGTACAGCCTGTCCTGTCTCTGCAGTGGCTGGCTGGCCACACCCTCTGCCACTGTCCACATTGTGATATTGTACAATCTTCCAGGCACTAGAGAGTTGAATGTCACCTGCAAATGCAATGAAAATCACGGTTAATTTTAAAGTTGAATGGGCATCAGTAATTAAAGGATTTACTCTGATTCGTTAATTACTTATTGAGCTTTTGATTAGTTAAAAAGATCACATAACTTAAAATATCAACACAAACATCAAAGTTCTCTCATATAGGGATGTGTGCTTCATACATAAAGTTCTTATCAACACTCGAATGATGTCTACCGAATCAATTTATTTTAATTTCAATCAAGTTTTCTGTATTCATACAATAAGTTTTTGGTATATTAATATCATGCACACTAAACCTCTATGATACTTGACAATTAAGGTTAAAGGTCATTGTCATTAGGTGCAATTATACGCATGTTTTTTAAGTACCATTTTGAATTTCCATTTTTTCAAGTTTATTTTTTAGTTTTAAAAACAGTAGTTACTTAAAAAATACAACTCGTATTGTTTGATAGGCAACTTCAGATATGCACATCAAATACACAATTCAGAAAATTTGCTCATACCTATTCACTTGTGTAATTTAAGAAAAAGAGCGTAAATTAGAATATATTTAGATACAACAATAGCACAACCTATAAATAACTTCTATATATTAAATAACGTTTAAATATTGAACACACACACATGCGTGCACACACAGTATTTAAAATATTATAGCTAAGTTACAAATAGCTTTAAAAAGTAAATGAGCTAATGTCACACGTCAGAAAATAAAATGCACAGTAAAATATTTTCAGCAATTTTTCCATGGTTCTTTAATTTGCTGACTGAAACATTCCATGCACTTTCTGGTAATTTCTCAATATTTTTGTGTTAAAGAACATCATATGACAGTTTTTAGTTTGATCTAATCTGGTCGAGTACAGTTCTAACAGATATGTATTTCTAAGTTATGCATATAAATATTTCCACTACTTGTAAAATTATTCAAATTTTGTTCTACTTGGAATAACAAACAATAAATTATAGACTTGATAACATCATAATTTGTAATTATTTAAATAATTGCTGACATGGTTCATAATTAAAAACATATTTTTATAATTCCTAAAGCCTTATTTTGCCAGATGAATACTTTTTAAGCTTGTGTTATTCTCAAAAGAGTCACAATATTTTACTACTAAATTTTAAAATGGAAAGAAATACACTTTTGTAGAACTGAGGAAGTTTTTGACTTTAGAGAGTGTTCTTTAGTTTGATATTATTTACTACTAAAAGTCTAAAAAAATTTTAGTTACATAGAATTCAAATATAATCACGATTTTAAACATTTAATATGCTTTTCGCACACAAGGACAACTGGCTAGCTGGATAGAATCATCATGTGTATAGAAGAGGTTGTGAAATAAATGTATGTTTCATAGATGCCATATTAATATTCCTTTCTCAGACGAAACTAGTACTTTCAGACAATATTTTATAGAACTTTTACAGGAAAAAGGATACCGTTCACATTCAATTCTGATTATCACTACATAGATTGGCATTAAATATAACTCACCTTCCACTCAGAGTCGTTGGCTAGTTTCTCCTTGACTGGAATGGTGGGGTCGGAGAGAGAAAAGCGGTAAAGGTCAAAGTGTGAGGATGCAAGGGGAGTGGGGGTGTAGCGCAGGGTAACAGAGTCGGTGGCTTGCTGGTTGTTCACCACCAACACTTCGGACAGGATCAGTGGCACTGGAACATACAGTATTCATCTTTACAGTCACAGAATCTACATTCATTACAATCTTATCTGTACCCAATTACAGAAAATATCTTTCCATATTAAAAAAAAAAACTAATTTTTCAACAAAAACAAATTGTTAAACTAATAATATAGCTTAATTGATGAGAAAATGTTACATGAATCAAAATTTACATTAAAGTAAAGTTAAATTAAAACTTTGTTACTTTCGAGTAAGAATCTATAGAGATAAAATTTGTGCCAATTGCTTAAGCATCTAATGGAATATAATGGAAATTTTATAACAATCTAAACATTGGTTAAAAAAATTGTTTTGTAGAAAAAAAGGAACAAATTTTGTTTTCGAGGCTTCCATAAAGGATTTTTTTAGTGAAAACCAAAATTTAATTTTTTAAATTACGACAACATTTCTTTCTGTACTATGTATGAGGCAGAAATTACAATTACTGGAAAACTTTTCAAGAACAACAAAATTACATTTCTTGATTATATTTCAAGTGATACTAATGAATTATATGAGTTACAATACAACTGGCAGTGAGAACTAACATGTCCGTGCAGTGAGGGAGGTGATGTCACTGTGCAGGTCATATGACACAGTGTGTATCTCAAAGTTGTAGCGCACGCCCGGCATGAGATCTTCCACAACAGCTCGCAACCGCTCCTCGTCACCCAGCGTCATGTTCTTGTGGCGGGCAGGCAGCACCTGACCACCATCCGTCACCTCGGCCCAGCTCACCTCATAGCGTTCGATACGCCCACCTGGTCGTGGGAACTCCATCGTAAGGTTGGTTGAGCCCACCAGTGGCGCTATATCCGACACTGGCTTTGGATCTGTCAAGTCAAACAATGCTAAGTAATACCTGTGTACACTTTCAAAATATAATTTATCTCTGTATTTACCATTTTAAAATGATTTACTCAATTTCCTGTATCTGTATCCTGTATTTATTATGTATGTTAATAATAAAAACAATAGAAAAATGTTCTTTCCATATCCTGATTCCAACAATTCAATAATTTTAAAACTTATTTTGATTTTGAATAGTAAAGGTCTAACCAATTTCAAAAGAACATGTTTTTTAGCCACAGCAATATATTACATACTTTAAACAAATGAAAAATAGCGAAATAAAAAAATTAAACTCATTTTCTCATTGCTCAGCTACTGGTAATAATATATAAACCATGGATAGTAGTAAAATTTATATTCCAATACAAAAAGGGTATACTGTAATTTTATTTTTCGATGAATGGATATTTTATATTAGGAAAAGCAAAATGCGTTGCTTATTTTAAATTAAAGAGTAAGAGAAAGGACAAGGAAAGAGCCTCAGTTATGATTGGCCTCTCATCTACAGCAGGCTCCTCTGTTCGTTGCTACGTTAGGTTCAGATCATAAATCATAGAATGTGACGAAGTAGTCTGTCTATTCAAAAAAAAGTAAAAGACCTAAAATGTTGTTTCGACAATGTTTTAGGAAGTTAGAGGAAATTTTCTCAGCTGGATGTTTTACTAAATATTATGTGTCTTTAAAAGACAATTTGAAATATATAGGATACAACAAATCGTTTATCTTGATTGTTTTCGAAAATGCTTAATGACAAACATAACAAAATCTGAGTTGAAAATGAAAGGGTCTTTGTTTGAATGAACTCTAGTATTTTCTTGGATTCTATAGCTACAAGTGAAAAAATTTTAAATTCTTTACAAAATCCTTCAGTTGTGTCACATGCACGCATTCACTGTCCTCGAACATTTAGAAATAAGTTTTACTAAGTGACAAATCATGGCTACAGTATTTAGAACCAAACATAGTCAATTTTAGAGTAAAGGAGAACTGCCTGCAGTATAACAATGCTTTCCCCATACACCTCGTGCAACAACTGAACTTTTGAAATAAAGGGATATTTTACTCCATCCACATTCCAGTCCTAATCTCACACCTAGCAACTGTCACTTATTCAATGAAATGAAACAGGTTGGTTGGTCAGTTTGGAAGGAAAGTCCTTCTCAAATGACAATGGGTACAAGAGTTTGAAAAAACTTGGCTATGTGAAATTGTAGATCTATTTTGTAAGGACCTTCTAAGATATATTCCAAATATTACTCGAGGTACAAAAAAAATGAAATTTTAAAATGAAATATAATTTACTTTTTGTAATAAATATAATGCTAAATTTTCACCTAGCTTTTTAGTTTCTTATTTTCCAAACATGCATCTTATATAGGGTTACTCACGGACAGTATGGTTGGCCTGCAGAGGGTGTTTGCTCTCAACCTTGCCACTGACAGTATTCACTTGTATGGTGTACCTCTCACCCGCCACCATATCGTACAGGTCAGCCTCATTGTCAGTAGCATTTACCATCTCTATCTTCCAGTCGATACCATCCGTCGTGTACCTATACCATGACATTACAATGCTCACTGTGAGCTTGGAAATACACACACCGTGTCCCTAGATACGGTTCATAATACAAGTTTTGAATACTTACATTTCTTCAGTAAGTACCTGTACTAAAAATTTATCTTTCTGGAAATTTAATTATTTTTTTATTAGTAACATATTAAATGTGGTTTTAGAATGTATCTGCTTTAATTTATACATATTTTTGGTACAAATGTTTCAATTTCATTTATGCACAACTGAGTTGGACAACAATGTAATTTATTTTTACAATAAAGGTTGAAGAGCTAGCTTTAAAGTATTGACAAAATTCTCAAAGGAGCTTAATTTCTTATTATTTGAAATATTTATCTTGTTATGTAAGATAACATTTTATAAACATTACATCACGATACTCATCAAAAATAAACATAATATTTAATACCCTTCTATATTTAATACACTGAATTAGTTGTAGTCAAAAAAATCATTCTTCTAAAAAAAAAACTGGATCTGGCAGTGCAAACATCTATTCTTATTTAAGCTACTTACATGATGTTAGGTTAACTTTTTTAGTGTTACACCAGATAGACATAGTTTAGCCAAATACTTCTACTTAATTATTAAAAAGCTTAGAAATTGTGTGTAAATTCATTGGTACTACAAAGTTTGAATAATCAAGTGAAATCAGTGATTTGGAATAAAAACAAAAATCAGTACAAAAAGTCCAACAGTTGAATGCAATAACCAATAAATATTCTGATTACGCGATGCTTGAATCACGTAAACATGCTCCTTAACTAGTGCTCTGTTATGAGAGTAGTAAGTGACACTTACTTGAGTAAGAAGTGAGTAAAGACAGTGCCGATTGGCCCCTTCCACTTGACAATCACAGCGTTGCTAGTCTTCTTCTCAATAACCAGATCAGTCGGTGGAAGAGGATCTGAGCAATACATATAGTTATCAATGCAGAGTGGAAAAAATGTACAGATTTAA
Source organism: Homalodisca vitripennis (assembly GCF_021130785.1). NCBI lineage: Eukaryota > Metazoa > Arthropoda > Insecta > Hemiptera > Cicadellidae > Homalodisca > Homalodisca vitripennis. Next base: position 105,625,843 of record NC_060211.1, read on the forward strand.
AAATTGGCAGAAGTTCTAAAATGACAACTCTGTTATTATGTTAGTCACGGTTTGATATTAAATTGCAATAAAGGGTCCTGCCACTAATATCAAACACAGTACAGTTCTTTTACTAATCCACTAAATAGGCATCACAAAACAAACTCAAATGTTCCGACATCATATGCTACTCACAAACAGCCTGGGGGTAGTCGTGCGGCTCACTGCGCAGGTTATGGCTGATAGCAAACACCCTCAGTAAGTAACTGGACCCAGGGAACAGATCGTTCTGGGACAGTTTGTACTCTTTGGTCAATCGCTTGATGGTTACATTTCCTAAAACACATTGCTGATTTAAGCATTAACAGTTTAATTCTGTTGGTTTACTAAATTTTCTATGTAATAATACTTAACAAAATTAATATTTATTTTTTAATACAATAATTAAGTTAATATTTATTTCCTAGACAATATAACACAACAATTTGATATTAAACTATAGAGCAGAAACAATAGTATTGATTGTGTGTGCACAACTCACTCTGGGTGAAATTCAGTTCCTCTTCAATGTTGTTTACAAACAGGTAACTGGAGTATGTGACATCTAGGAGCTCTTTGTAGTAATTGACAGGGTGCTTGCCTCCCAAGATCAGCAGTCCTGTCATAGTACAAATGAGTTGTAATTCCAGGTACTGCAGTGAAAACTAATTTTCAGTCTGGTTTGGCTTTCAGACCTCAGTGCAAATTTAACTTAATATAGAGAATTTAGAAAATTTTGCCAATAAATACTGTACAAATAATTTAGTTGTATCATATAAAATGTGTCAGAGAAAAGTATAATTAACAAAAAAATACAAAATAGCTTTCCAGAGGGATTTTAATATATATTTAACAAAATGAATATTGCCTTGAAGACTCTAAAACCATACTGAGGAAGAGGGGCGACGTCTGAACTGAGAGTTCTGCTACTAATCCAAGTATCATTTGTAGTTACAACTCCTTGACCAGCATCTGATCATCCAGTGCACAACCAATCCAGAAACTAGAAATCCTTGTTTTAGACAACCAGTTCTTGATTAAAAAACTTTATGATTTGTGAAAGCAAAGTTCAGGTATACTAACCAGGCATTTGTATTCTGGCAGACATGGGCGATCACACTCATTTAATGTTTGAATTCTCTAGCAACTTTCATTAGCACACTCAACACAACAAATTGATACAATCAGGAAAGCTGTTCAATCTGAACTCACTTTAAATAATAAAACTTAACAATTGACCTTTAAAAATGCGACTTACTCATAAGAACTCAGCAACTATTGCATCTTATGAACAAAACTTATAAGCAAATGGCCAAACGTGTCCTAGTGCTGGTCATTACAATATTTTTGTGCATGTAATAATCTCATTAATAAAGGAATTTCTGTTAAAAATAGGCTAATGAAGACAATACTAAATTGCTTAATTAGAATTTACACACTAGCCAACACAGGTTTCCAATAAATAGACAAAAATAAAAAAAACTCCAAAGAGCTGGAAGATTTTAGAACTTCACAAGAAACATTCATGAGAAAGATCATAAAATTTATCCAAATCATATAATATAAAATTTCTAAAAATGATTTTGGGTTCTAATCTTGGGAAAACAGATCAAATAAACATTTAGAGGAATACAGAAATTTAAGATAAGATGAGCAGAAGACAACACACTGAATGTAAAAAAAGGCAAAAATTAGGCAGTACAAGACGTTTATAAAACATACGGCATTAGATGATATGGAAAAACTGTTAATTCATACTACCCTGCTATAATGCCAACAAAGATACAAATACAAAATTAATACAAGAATTCTCAGACCAGAAAAATATGTAGAGTTAATATTACAAATCAACACATTGAGACAAAAAGTTTCAGACATCTCAGTCGTTATTTATCAATGTTCAACAAAATAAGTTTTTATCAAAAAGGTGTTCTCTCAAAATCTTTAGAAAAGATTTATAGTAATTATCACGTTTCAAATCAAGGTAAATTTTAGATAATTAATAGATTATTACAGGGTTATTTAAAAGCCAATATACTAACTCTGCAATATAGAACTGAAGAAACCAAGGGAGAAAATCAAATTAAAACAAAATTAAATAAAACATAGCTTAATTAAAATAACACTATAGTCATGTAATTGATATGTTGATTTATTCACCAACTAAACATATCCTTCGATGCAAATGCTGACAGAATTGGATCACATAGGTGTTTACATTACTTACCTGTGTCGTTTCTCTGGATGACCACTTCAAACTTGTCTTGTCTTGAATTAACATCTGACTTCCACGATATATTCAGGCCAAATTCCACAGGCCGTAAATCTTCAATAATTGGAGATGAAGGACCTGTAACAAAACATAAATATCATATTTTAAATATTTATTTGTTTAAAACTGTGTATATTAAAATATAATAAAACGTAATTTTTAAGGCAACAAAATCAACTAATTAACATTAACTATTATAGTGTTTAAATTTAATTTGCGTTACTCTCTTACTAACATGAAAATTTAGACATATAAACATATTTTGTGCACTTAACTAAGAAGAAATCTACAATTAGTAAAAAATTTCAGCTTTAAAGATGGTTTATGAAAATTTCAAAAATGGATAACCAAAAATAATGTCAATGCTTAGCTTATTATTAAATAGTGGATAAAGGTGATGATTGCATTTCTAATACAAATACATTTTACAATAATCGATAAGGATGCATTTTCCTTTGAAAGTTGGTCTACATGCTGAGGTGGCTGTAGTGAAACAAACTTTTTTGCTATTATTTTAAATCATAGCGTTATGGGTGATGTCTCATTTTGAACATCTTATCATATGCATCCCAACGTTTTTTAGATTTTCTTTTAATTTTTTAAGATTTAAATGATAAAGTACAAAAAGTTTGAAATTTTGTTCTGAATAACCAATAAAAATAATGGAAAAAACTAGAAAAGTGTTTGGATGTGTATTGATAAGATCTTCAAAATCCTCCATAAATCTACAACTAAAAGTAAGGTTATAAATGTGCATGAAGTATAACATAGTTTTTATGGGGCTAAATAAAGGTGGTCACCACTACAACCGGCTAATAAATAATAAATCTATATGCATATCTACCTTTTAGATTAAAGATTCTGTTGGAACAAATCTTACTAGTGAATTTTTATGAATATAAGATATTGCTGTAAGATCTATGATATATTTAGTAGATATTTTTATTTCTTGTTCAAATTATTACTAAGAGTTTGAAATCATCAAGATAACGTATAATTTGAAGCAGACCATTCTAAATGAAACATTAAACATATGGCTTACAGCCGAGCATGCCAGTAGACACAATGCTTGGGGTCATATGGCCCACTGTACAATGTTGGAGAAATAAACTTGTTGTACTGTCAGCTCCGAAGTAGCATCCAATATATTGTTTACAGCGTGTAGGAGGGTTTAGATCTTGCTGTAACTTTGTCCTTGTTTACGATTGTTTGTAACTGATAATTAACTTTACATCCTGTATCAGAAATCTTATTTAGATACAATTTGGCAGGGAAGTCTTAATTTATAAGTATTAAAAAAAATTGCATTTTTAAGATCGAAATTTTCTTAAGATTTGAAAAGCCCAATTAATTATGGTTATCACTTGAATATTTAGGTCTAAACAGCAACTTTCATGTAATGCCATAACCTAATCTGCAAGACATTTATAAAGTAAAAATTAATTTATATATAACTCAACAATGTTATAAATAAAACAACCTAACAATGTCCTAACCTAGGCATTTTTTTTAACTCTCTGGTAATGTAGAAATAGGGAAATAGAATTTTTTGTAGGTAACAGGAAAAAGTGCCATATCTTAGCACTATAGATTTGATTTAGTGATCCATGTGAAAAGAAAACAAGCTATCATAGTTTGGAATACTGAACCAAATTGGTATCAATTAATCATATTCATTCATCTACCTGATCAAAAAAGGAATGCTCCACTGTGGTTTAGATAGTAAATTTTGTATTATTCTTTATAAAAAAAAATATTATATCATTTTCTATGTATGATGTTCAATTTATAATGTTTTCCTCTCAATATTGTGTTCATTTGGACTAAGTTGTGCATTAACTTCTTCTTAAGATAAAAGACGAATCCTCATTGTTCAAATTCTTTCAGCTATGAATTAATCCAAAAATTATTCAATCTCTTTGAATAGTTTGTTATGTTAACCTTGAAATGATTTTTCAGATGCTATCTGACAATCAGAAATTTCCCAGCAACAGTTTGTCACAAGTCATCTATAACATAGAGATCTGTTGAGTGATGAACCTATTGGCATTTTGGAAAAGTATTTCGGTATGGATATAAATTATTGATTGCAAAGTTGGTTCATCTTTTACAGCTATTTGCCATAAAAAGTGTTTGTGACTGAAAAAGATATATTGTTTAAAAAATTGATTCTTTCAATTCGCCATTCATCGCTGTGACAATGTGTCACCATGCTAAGCAATACGTTTTATTTTTATACAATTGTGTTTAACTCAAATAGTTTTCAGAGTCAAGTTTGTAACTGTAGTGTCTAGTTGGAGTTTGTATTTGTGTTATATAACCTTCATGCCATTGTGATTGTGAAACTGTCAAGTTGTGTTTGTAGTATAGTTATTCTTTAAAAATTTGATAAAAGCTAAATGTTGATGGGAGTGTCGAGAGCCAAAGAAAGAAAAGTTTGGAAAAACTTGCAAAAATAAGGTGCGAATTGGAAAAAGGACCACAGTTGGTCTGCATTGAAAAAGTTCTGTGTCGAAGAGAACGCTATTCATATAATAATAAAAAACTATTCATTCATTGTATCTATTTTGAAAATATTAATAAAACTATGACAAATGAGTATAAGTTGCCTTGGAAGTAATCACAACACAGTATTATAAAGACTACTAACGAGTGGCCTGGTAGACAGTGGTCTCATTGCTCTCCATGCCACTAGACACTGCCTGCACTGTGATGGAGTAGTTACGGCCAGGCAGTAGTGTGTCCAGGTCATACTTAGTGCTGGTCGTCGTCGCGGAGTTACTATCTCCATTCAGGATCTCCACCTCTGAGTAGCTCACCTGCATTACAGTCACTTTATAATAGGTAGGTAAACCATGATGCTAGTGATCAAAACATTATTCAAACCCCTGGTACAATGTAAAATAATATGAGTTGTTATATTCATGGCAATCAATTTAAAGGTATAAGTAACACTCATTAAAAATCTGGATTGTATACACACAAAAAATAGAAGGCACACAATTCACAATATACAGTGTCTATATTTGTCTGCTATTTCACTAATATTGTTTTACTGTAATTTAAGCATAGAAACATTGAAGATCATCAAGCAGGCTTCATGAAAGAAAGATCTACAATAGACCAGATATTTATAATGAAAGAGCTAGCTTCTAAATAATATGAATACAATAAGGATCTGTATATAATATTTATAGACTTTAAAAAAGCATACAATAGTATCTCTAGAAGTAGTCTATGGAACATTTTGAAAAGGTTTAGTATCCAAAATAAACTGATAAGTCTAGCAAGACTCTGTGTAAGCAGCTCCAAAGGAAAAGTACAGGTGGGAAAGGAGTACACAAACTTGTTTAATATAAATACAGGAGTGAGGCAAGGTGATGGAATATCACCAATTCTATTCAACTTTGCTCTGGAAGAAGCACTAAAAACGATAAAGGGGATGCCTGAAGGAGTAAAATTGGGAGATAAGTTCAATATCCTGGCATTTGCAGATGATGTAGCCATTCTAGCTGAGAGAAAGAGGGACTTAAACAGACTAGTAGAAGCCTTTTTAGTTGAGGCTGCAAAAGTAGGATTACAAGTAAACGAAGACAAGACGCAATACATGAAAATAAGCAGAAGAAGGGAACAGGAAGGAGAAAAGCTAGAAGTACTCAACCATGAATTCAAGGCTACATAGGAATTTAAGTATTTAGGAGTGACGATAACACATGACATTAACCCTCCATCGGGCGCTTAAAATTAGAAACACCATCAGGCGCTCACGGAGGTTTCCTCCAGGTTGGCGAATAATGGATATCATAGTCGTTTAAACTGTTTTTATTTGTTTAAATATTCATACTGATTTAATTACAATGTAATATATTCATTTTTAGAAATATAATAAAAATTACACTCTTATGTAATGAATTTTCGAAATAAGAAATTCAAAATCTTAAAAAATGTTATTGTATAATAACAACATGATTAATTTTAAGGAATAATGCAATTAATTGTAAAAATGTTTAACCTACTTTAAATATGTATGGAAATTAACTTAGTTTTTAACTTCTTACAAAACAACTTACTTCAATTCTTGAGATATTATACAATTGTAATGTCAATTATTGCTCTGAAATAAAAATTTATTCTTTACTAAAAATTTTTTTTACACACTGCACAAAATTTCAAAAAATTTTCCTTCTGGTTCTTATAACGGCAATGTTCACTCCATAATCATTACTAACATGTTCCCTAGCACACTGGTACTGTACTGACAAGTCTCTCGTCTTCATTCTCCATTTCAAAAAATTCAAATAAAAATATATGGTATAATTTAAAAAGAAATCATCACAGGTCACACATTTAGGCGCACACGGATTATTACAACATAAAAACTAAACACAATAAGGCGCGCTCACGGAGATTTCGTCCAAGCACTACAAACACACCATCGGGCGCTCACGGAGGAATCGTCCAGTCACGCACGGAAGTAGACCTCATACTGACACATTTTGATAAATAAAAGCGGGAGGGTATTGTTTCGTTTCCCCGAAAGATGCTCGTGAAGTACACTGCGGGAAACGACTGCCGACATCAGAAAAGTAGTACTATTTTTAATAATAAAACATACACGGAGGAAAACTCCGTTTAGCGCCCGATGGAGGGTTAAAGAAGAAGTTGAAGTCCAATGTAGATTAGCAGCAGCAGATAGAACATACTGGAACCTTGCAAAACTTCTCAAAAGCAAACTATTAATGAGGAAAGTTAAATTAAGAATTTACAAAACCATGATCTTGCCAGTTTTGATGTACGGGTCAGAAGTATGGGCACTCACAAAGAAATCCCAAAAAAAGTTAATAACCTTTGAAAACAAAATACTAAGAAGAATTTTTGGACCAGTTCAAGAAGAAGACATATGGCGGATCAGGAAGAACAGAGAATTAAGAAAAATATACCAAGATCCCGATGTGATTGCACTGATCAGGAGTAAAAGAATGAGATGGATGGGCCATGTTGCCCGTAGGGGAGAAGATAAAATGATAAAGAAGGTGTGGCGAGGGAACCAGAGGGAGTGAGGCCATTGGGCAGACCTAGGATGCGATGGAGAGATCAGGTGGAGAAGGATTTAAGAACGATTGGCGCTACACTGGAAGTGGCTCAAGATAGAGGAAGTTGGAGAGACATTGTTGGCGAGGTCAAAAACCATCTGGGTTTCGAGTGGCCACAGGAGTAAGTAAGAGTAAGTAAGTAATTTAAGCATGACACAAGCTATATGGTGAAGTTTTGTATCTTAGAGATATGACATCTTAAGCTGATTGACTCAGGATGTCTCCAATAATTAATTATCATCAAATTCACATGATCCAGGACTTAAATTGACCATTTTATAGCTGAATGTTTTTTTTTTTTTCAATTGAATCAGAATTATATCTGATGTATTGGACAGACAGATGTTAAATGTAATATTTATCATGTAAAAATGTGTACATTTGAAAAAATTGATCTACAAGTCACAGTGTAACTAACATCTGGGGCTGAGAATAGGTTTGCTAGCAGTAAAAGCAACACATTGCATAAAGCACACAATCACCAATTTGGTGGCTTTACATTTATTGGAAATTTTAATGATTGATTATTAATTTTTTTTTTGGCAATAATAATTAATGCCAAAGGTAGATGCATACTGACTTTTAATAACAACAATGGTACAAACATATCACGGAATGAAGTAATAAGTATGAAATGACAAAACAATAAAATATTCCTTTAAAGTAACCTTCAGTACAAGGGTCACTTTGAAAGTTTTGAGATATCTGAAGAGTTTTGTACTAGACTTCCAAACATCAAGCGTGATCAATGTATTCTCTTCCTGCGTCAATGCACTTTGAAGTTGAATTTTCCTCTTGTGGAAATCACACAGGCACTCAAATTTTGAAAGAGTCAAATTATTTATGAATTTCATTATCAATTTCAGCTTCATAAGAAAAGGGACAACCGGGCATATGTTTCTTACAGACAGACAAAACGAGATTGGGTGAACAAGAGGAGTGCTCCATTATTTTGATGCATTTTTGGCCAAACAAATCTATTGCAGCAGTGTGAGAAGAGGCTTTGGCATGGTGATAAATTAAACCCTTAGTGCTCCAAGTCCTGAAGAACTTCTGGCAAGCATTATTCAGTAAAACAACTTTCTGTGATAATTATTTGTTCCTCGAGCTTAATAGCCTTCACCAGTTTCGTACTTCTGATGATACGTGTCTCTTTCCTAGAGGTGGAACGTCATGGTGTTTTATCACCAGTGACAATTTTGGAAAAAATTTCATGATCACCATTCAAGCACCATGAACTGCCATTCTAAGCAGTTAATGGCAGAAGGTCTGCTGGCTGATTCTCACAAGCTCACCTATTTACTCATCTGTTAAATTGTGAGGTATTCATTGAGAAAAACTTTTCTGACTTTAAAAAGGAAACAAGATTATTCCTATTGTTGCAGATCCAATCCCTAAGGAACCTTCAATCATCAAATAAATGCAGGTCTGTCCTCTTGGATCATATCGTGCACCTGTTAAAGTTTTCTTGACTAATTGCAGAATGCGGCCATCCCGGAACTCCAAACACCACTAAAGACTGTAACACGGCATGGTGCTTCAGAACCAAAAGCAATTTTGAGATTTTCAATGAACCCTCTAGAGACAAAGTGACTTTTAAAATAATATTGGCCGAATATGCTCTCTTGATAACTCCATGACTTCACGAAATTGATCTTTCTGAACTGACGACACAATACACTGATGAACCCATGTTGTAGTCCGGTACTGAAAGGTGCTCAGCCAATCAGATAAGTATGACAAGAATACTGTAGTGTGCACTCTTTTCCGGTATCTCAAAACTTTTAGAGTAATCCTCTTATTTACATAAGGCGTTCTTTTTGTACTAAAACTAATTGAATAAAACAAGTGAGGTACCTTATACTCCTCCTGGAAGCTGGAGTTATCAGGCTGCCAGGACAGAATGACAGCTCCTGTAGCATCATTGACACTAGCTCTTAGGTTCACCACAGGCAGGGGCTCTGTCGAACATCATAGTACATGTAATAAACTCACCAGGAATAAAAGCATAGGCAAATATCACTATTAAATAAATACATATTTATAATCAGTTAAATTAAAGCACATTCATCATAATATCCAGAAAGAATATTTAGACATCTAACTTTAATAACAATCAATTGTAAATCATAAGTTGTTACTACTTAGACTAAAAAAAAGAATATATGAAAATATGCTGAGGTGGGTTTGGTTATAATTAGGATAAAGCCAACATACATTAAGTGAAATGATATAATATATACTTTTCTTAAACCAGGGTTGATTTTATAGTCATGTAGGCTTCAGTGTTGGATCCACTTCTCCTTATTATTTACACAAATTTAATGTAATTCATAAAAATTAATTCTGTATTAAGCTAGTTTAAAAATGTTTAAATTTGCATCTTTCAATTTTTTTGTTCAGTCTTTGAAATGATAGTTGTTTTTATTTAAGTACAAATTTGTTTATAATATTGTGTATAACAATCACTTTATATTGAGTAATGTGGATCTGATGATACTTTCATAGAAAGTGGAAGGCCTCATAAAAATACAAATCTACATTGTTATTGGATTGTATGATTTTAAATCAATAATGAAATACTATCAGTTTGTTCTATTTAAACAGAGTAGAGTGTCTACTGTATACACTGCATATTACTGTCATATTTTCTGAGAGACAAATCAAGCCTTGATACACTGTTAGGAGGTTTCTGTACTCATTCATGTCCTTGTGTAATACTCACTGACAGTGACGTTGACGGCAGCGGGCCAGCTGGTCACCTTGCCCGAGACAGTCTTGACCAACACATGGTAGGTGCGGCCAGGCTCTAGGTTCTCCTTGAACTCCCATTCTGTCATCTCGTCACGGTTGCGTGTGATGGGAGCTGCTGTACCCTGCCGTCGCACGTTGATCACCACCTGGTACTTGTCGAACTCACTGGAACATAACATGTCAAGTAAATACAAAAATAAACAGTCGATTGTGTATAACCCACTAAATTCATTGAAAGTCTCTCAACCTTTTGTTCTGTTAACGTCAGGAGTATTTTCTACCATCTAAAAGGGCATGGTAAGATTTAACATATTACATTATTTAACATATATAACTCTATTAACATAATTATAACTTCAAATAGTTTGTTTTAAAATAAAATAATAAACTTTTAAATATAGGAAAATAACAGGACTTTATACAAACGGTTTTACTCAATATATGTTTAGCGTATTTTATACTTTATACATTGTGTGATTGTATGTATTTTGTGTAATAAACATTAATATAATAGAATTGTACAATTCAGGTAGAAAAGGTGTTTTGATAGAGTTAATCTTAGACAGTAACAAATTGGCCTTGTGTCTCTTCCTTTCCTTTTTTATATATTTTGAACTGAGCTGAAATCACATCTGAGTCTGCGTGAAATGTACCAGTTTCATAAAAAGTTTTATATGAAAACATTTAATTTACTTCAAAGTGGTTAATTGACATTTTGGTTATACTCAATAACAACTATAATATTACTATTATAAATAGTGATGAGTAGCATACGTTGGATTTGAAATTATGAACATCAAACATTATGTTAATAATTTATACAAACAATAAGAAATATAAAAGTATAATTAGTTGTTAACCCCAAACATACTCAATTCCGGTAATGTTCTGCAGAGATGGGTGTTCTAGGCAGAAGTAGAGGGTGAACATTTGCACACACACTGGAACAAAATCCATTTCGGAATGGTAACAGAGATATGTTGAGTGGGCCCAAGATGACACGAATCATGACCTCGCATTCATTGAAACCTCTGATCTAGTTGTGAATATTGGAGCTCACTTAACTACTGTAGCCTACCTCTTCCCACCAGGTCTGTGCATGTGCGTGTGTGTGCATTCAAACAACAACTGTACAGTATAGCAGACTTTAATTGACATTAATACTAGTGTGTTACATAATATAATCTTTGATAAGGATACAATAAAAAACAATTTAATTATCAATTTAAGCATTAAAAATTTTGTTTATTCATTCTGAAATTAAGATTACTTAAAGCAAATCTAATTTAGTGCGAAATGCAATTTTATTTTTATGAATAAGAGAAAAATACATTACAATTTTAATACTGCAATAAAATTTCTGTAAAAGTACATTAAAATGAATAAAAAAATGTATTAAGAATTATGTATTTGAAATACAATTGAACTGTGTAACACGATTTTGTAAATATATTATTTATCTAGTTTTGTAGAGTATAAATGTTTAGCAAAATATTTTTTTCCCCAGTTTTTAAACTAATTTATTTGTTGGTTGTGGCTTTTCTGTACCTGAATTTATCTGCACAATTTTGTATTGAATGTGTATTAGCTTTAACAAAAATAGAATTTAACAGGATTTAAAATTTACCTCTATTATTAGTTGGTGTTAAAACTCGTATGGGCCTGTAGTGAGTTGTCCAACTTGCATGATTTTGCATAAAGTTTGTTTAAAGATTTGATGGGACTTGTAATAATTTACTACACCATTATTAACTATTGTTTGGTCCAGGGAAAAATTCTTTTGAGATTTTTAAAGGGTATTGGCATAGGTTCTGCAATTTTTATAGTTCCGCTGATCAAGTTAAAGCCGGTACTAGCAGGTTGCCATCCAACTCGTAATACCAACAGTGGTAAATTGTTTTATAAATTTAAACCATAACTGGCTAACCAACTCGGTTTTCTTTTGACATCAAAATTTGAATTTGGTGATTACCATTAGGTTTATTTCTTTTTAGTACACTTTAATCTGCAAATTAGATTTGCTTAATTTTAATTCATTACTCAGGTAATGTATAATTAAGAACCAGAGAGTAAAAGCTAATTTTTGTTATTTTTAGTTTGAATTTTGCTACCAAGATTAGTTTTAGTTTTTGTTTATTTCATATTGTACAGAAAATTTTACTTTAGTTGTTATATTATAATTTTCTTTGGTCTTTTGGGAAATTGGTTACATACTCATTTGAAGAAATTCTTTCATGAATGGTTACGTAACAACTTGGGTACAAAATATGAATGAAGTTGCTACAATGGATTCCAAGATAAGGAGAGCACACATATTATATATACAGGATTCTGTGTCAGTGCTCACCTTACACCCTTGGGGGGCTCCCAGTGCACCTTGAAACTGTTGTGTGTGACTGACGACTTGTCATAGTTGAGTGTGAGAGGGCGCAGAGGAATAGTCCTGTACTGTGCTGTGGTGGGAGTCGACGTCTCGTCTTCACTCACTGTCTGCACTGAGATGTTGTAAGCTCGTCCTGTAAAATACCGATGTTAATGCACAATAACTAGCCACAGTCACCCACACCTTTGCTCACGCATAAATCACCAAAATCCCACTTTGTACTAAGTGTAAAGAAATAAATAATTCTCATGGTACTCTTACACCAACCTGCCTCGCTCAAAAATATAAGACAATGTCCACTAGAATAAAATTTTAGTGTCCAGCAAATTAATTGACAATAATATCTATGCCAAAACCTATGAAATGATGTCTGGCAATTTATTACCTTAGAATTATGGTTTTAAATTTATATTTAATTTCCTAGGACAAAAGTTTACTGAAGCTTCCAGAGAAGGAACAATACAAACAACTTGTTTTTCAGATTCTCATAGCTTATTACGAGAATATCCACAACAGTAAAAGTGGGCTCTAGATAGAATGCTAGCTCCAGCTCCTTACTCCCAGGACCTTTATATTGAAGTTCATATTTAGCCCCACGAACATACAATGGGGTAATGAAAAGAAACTGGAATTACTTTTTTAAAGTTATATATTTAATTTTTTCACAAAACACCTTGTCCTTTTAAAACATTTCATTATATATAACACACTCGTAAATTGGTGATCCTATTTTTAGAAGGAGAGAGACAAGAGTCTCTGCATGTAGTTCTGAAAGAACCTTTGCCCCTTTCTTCCTTAAGATTTAGGCCCTCCTAATCTGAGGCTTTTATAGAAGCACAAGATTTGAGGGCTCCTGGTCTCCGATTTCCTTAGGGCTGAGAAGATAAGCCACTAGGAATATTTTCCTGATTTTGCATATGGCAGGACAATTCAGCAATATGTATGTTCTGCTGATTCCTCTGCTTCTCCACACAGTCTGCATTCATCAGTTTGGCCTAGGCCCCACCTTCATCAGATGTTTCCTAAGAGAACTATCTCATATCAACATCCCTAATACTAGTTGTATATTATCTTTACTTCGTCCAATAAGTGCTGACCATCCTTTAGCATAAGGACAGATAAACATTTTAAATTGCCTAAGTCCAGAGGCCTTTCTCCAGGTTAAGGATCTAATCCTCTTTTCCCCTTCATGGCCCAGCACCCAGTTGAGGGTAACTTTGTTTCTCTTTGCATCTGAAGTTTTTTCCTTGATGACAACAATATTGTCAAATGTAAGTCCTTTCATACCCTATTTATATGTGGATATTATAAAAATGCACACAGACCTTATTCAGGTACGGAGTGTGAGACAATGGTACTATGCCATTTTTTGGTGGTGTGTGTAGGTGCATTGTCGTGATAGAAAAACCAGTTTCTTTTCTGCCAAAAATCAGGAATTTTTGTATGAACACTTCACGATATGCTATAACTGATTTACAATAAGTAGTACGAAGTCAAATTCAGAATGTCGTTCTAAAATATCTTTTCAGTGCAGACTTTCTTTTAGAGTGTAGAGTGTATCAGCCAGTCATTATGCAGTATCTTCAGCTTCGTTCCATTGAAAAGCTTCAATTCTGTTGACAGTAGGTTGTACAGCTTCATATCAACATATGCAAAGTAAGGTGTACTTATAATGGGTGTTAGTAGAAGTCATGGTCTCAGATTTAGAGGGAAATAACTATCATGAGGTCCTTTGAGACTTCTTTGCAGATGTCTCTAGGACTAAGACAATTTAGAATCTTTAGTGTTTTTTTATGGAGACACAGGATTTGCTGTAGATTCTCTAGAGTTGCCCTCTAAAGACAGGTATGCTGTAGCAAATGTGGCCTTTAAATATATCAAAATATGTGGTTTATGGCATGTTATTAAGGCTTTTATTCACCTTTTAATAAAGAGAATGGTATTTATTTCCAGTCAGCATGTGATGTCCATGACGTTTCCATCAGTGATCACTACCCGAAAGTTACCTGTAGCTTCAATTCAACACCACATTAAGTATTACGTCAAGAGAATATATTTCATAGTGTAATGAAGCTATGCTATAGCACGTAATGTGACTGTTTCTTGACTTTATTGGTGTCAGTTTACCTCATTAACCAATATTGTGTCAGACAAGTGAAAACCTCTTAACATTTTGGTTTGCAAAATAATCATGGCATAATGTTTTTCTATTGTGCCATGCTGGTAACCATTGCATGAATTCTTTGTACACATATTTTATTACAAGATTACAAACATGAATGCTACAACAAATTCTTCCACCAAGTGCATGCTGAACATTGGGATATTTTTTTTGCAAACTGAGGACTGTAATATCATACAACTACATTGTAGAATGGTCTCAGCAGTTCCCATAACAAAAAGAAATCTTCTTTCTATTATTTGAAAGAGTTACAATAATGTAAGGTTGTCCTAATTCCAAGAATTTGCTGATGAACCTCTATCATAAACTGCCATTTGGACCATCTTGAATTTCTCTTGTCTTTCTTTAAACAATGTGCAATATACCATCCATGCAAAATAACTTTAAAATAAAATACTTTAAAATGAATTTGTTGAAATAGTAAGAACATGTAAAACATAATTTGGATACCACATGATTAAGTTTTATAATATGACCACTTTGAGACAAAGGCACTGACAGCAGCATTTCATTCAAGATGAGTCCCTCTCAATATTGTCCCGATATGGTTCACTGGTGACACAATCTGGCTTCCTAATTAACCCTACATCGGGCGCTAAACGGAGTTTTCCTCCGTGTATTTTTTATTATTAAAAATAGTACTACTTTTCTGATGTTGGCAGTCGTTTCCCGCAGTGTACTTCACGAACATCTTTCGGGAAGCGAAACAATATCCTCCCGCTTATCTTTGTCAAAATTTGTCAGTATGAGGTCTACTTCCGTGCTAGACTGGACGATTCCTCCGTGAGCGCGCCCGATGTTGTGTTAGTAGTGCTTGGACGAAATCTCCGTGAGCGCCTTATAGTGTTTAGTTTTTATGGAGTAATAATCCGTGTGCGCCTAAATGTGTGACCTGTGATGGTTTCTTTTTAGGTTTTACAATATATTTTATTTGAATTTTGTGAAATGGAGAATGAAGACGAGAGACTTGTCAGTACAGTACCCGTGTGCTTGGGAACATTTCAGTACTGTTTATGGAGTGAACACTGTCGTTATAAGAACCAGAAGGAAAATGTTTTCAAACTTTGTGTAGTGTTTAAACAAATTTTTAAACAAATAATTGACATTACAATTGTATATTATCTCAAGAATAGAAGTAAGTTGTTTTTGTAAGAAGTTAAAAACTGAGTTAATTTCCTTATATTATTACAGTAGGTTAAACATTTTTACAATCAATTGCATTATTCCTTAAAATAAATCATGTTGTTATTATATAATAACATTTTTTTTTTTATTTTGAATTTCTTATTTGGAAAATTCATTACATAAGAGAGTAATTTTTATTTAATTCCTAAACATGAATATATTACATTGTAATTAAATCAGTATGAATATTTAAACAAATAAAAACAGTTTAAACGACTATGATATCCATTATTCGCTAACCTGGAGGAAACCTCCGTGAGCGCCTGATGGTGTTTCTAATTTGAAGCGCCTGATGGAGGGTTAATAATATATGGGATTACTATGAGGCAACGCATTTCATTCTTCTTATATTTTCTGTTTATTCAATGAAAAAACTGGCTTTGTTATAATTGACATATGTTGCAAAAATTATACTAGAACAGTTAATTGAAGAAACACATTATTGTTGAAAATTATTATGTCTAATATTTGGCGATGGAGTCTTTACCTAACGTTTTCAGTCTGGTCTTGAAGCTATTATGTGAAGAATTGACATAACAGGGCTAAAGAAATGCAATAAAAATGTTTGAATTGATAGATCTAAGAGAATTAATGAAACTGGATTAGATTTAGTACAAATATTTTATCAAAAAGTATTGATAGCTCAGACAATTAACCCCAGCAGTGTGTGAAGCGTATCATTGACGCGTTTCAGAATTTTTTGACCAAATTATTACTTTATTAGCAAGGTATCTGGATGATATTTGTACAAATGTATTCTGGAAGTTCTCAACTATATTATTATAGGTCTTTATCTGTAATGTAAAGAGTTTGGTTTACGCTTTACAAAAATATAATTTCGTAAGCTCACACCGGTGGTCTGTAAAAACTACCAATTACGTAATTTTTAATCAATCACAGGACTGGTATGACATGACTGACACACAATTGCCAAATGTCACCAAATGCAGAATTGAATTATATTTTCAGTACTGTGACTGCCATTTTATTCCATTTCCTACTTTGTTTACAATAAACGCTATATTGTTATAATAGAGTATACTTTTCACCACATAATAATAATTTTTTTGTAATTTTACACTAACACTAAGGTATAAAAAAATACTTAGCGTACTGTTTACAATTTCTGTATCTTATGCGGTTTTTTACAAAACTTATTGCAGAAATTCCATTGTTATTCCTACTGAAAACTAAGCACATATTCATTTTCTATATAATATTCTACAAATTTTGGCTGATTGGAATTTTCTTACAATTCTTGTTTACTGCTAAAAAGTGATAAAAGTTAACATTTTGTAAGGAACTTTTCCCAGATTCCCATTCTTCTCATGACAACATACAGTAAACATTACATTTATAAATCAAAGTATGGTTTCTAAAACTAAATTTAATACGAAAAAAATGATTTGCTACAATGTATATATTAAACAAGTTTCGTCTTGTTTCGGATTATTTAAAAAGGGCTTGGAACATGCACAAAACCCAGACCCCATCTATGAGATTTAGCAGGGCTGCTGTGCTAGAGTTAAATATTGGTCTATTTGGTTTATGTATTAAAATTTTGAACAATACTACAGTCTTGAATTTTGTTAAAGATACTGAACTGGTAAACAAACTGCCACAGTACGTAGCATTTACAACTATTTAGCATATTTTTTATTTTTATTTTGAAATATTAATTAAAAATGCGCTTTTATGAGTTGTATCAAAAGGAAGCAACCTATGCTAATATTAAATTCAAGTTAGATCTAACCTTGTTTAGAATAAAATGTAGCACCATTATGTGTACTGTTTTCATTTTAACTGTTATATGTTGATAATTGATGTGTTTCACAAAATAAGTCTTCCAGACATTATTTTACATATTGTAAACAACAATAGTTTGACATGTATTTAAAAAAAACTTAAAATATATTTTTGCCCATTATTTTCATTCAACAGAATATATTAAGAATAGCTGGTTTTGAATTAATTCAGCTTAATAAAAATGGAATTTTGCGGGAGAAATTGGAATATTTAAGGAAACTTGATTGCAAAAAATATACTTTAGTCATTCAATTTCTATTTATCAAAAGGAAATAACTTTGATTAATTTGTGTGACCAATACTAATAGATTAAACTTTATTATTAATAAAATGAGGCAAATATATCCAACCATATGTGTCTGTCAAAGTTGGATCTCCTAAAACTTATCTGAAACTTCTTCTTTAAATCACGAATAAAAAAAGTATCACTTTAAATTTTAAAAGTAGAAGACATATTATATACTTAATGATCAAATTCAATTGATTATTTTCCATGAATTGTTGTATGTAAATATTCGTTAATTCTAAAAAAGAACAGAAAATACGTTCTAAACAAATGTCATTATTAATGAACTTCCTTCTTATGACATAATATAAAACTAATTGACAAGAAGAAATATCTTGCGTATACAGTACCAGGTATTAGACCCTTGAAGGCGGCCTGGGCGGGTCCAGGAGGCTCTCCCTCCTTCTCCACGTACAGGACACTCTCCTGAGCGTCAGGGGGGTCGATGGAGACCTTGTAGTGGGTGTAGATACTGGCAGGGTACGAGGGCTGCCACAGCACCAGAAGTGTTGTCTCATTACGGAACCATACAATGAACTTTCCTGGAGTGTTTGGTTCTGAGCACAACACACAACACATTATAACATCTGTCCAGTAATATGGAATTCCCATACTGCTAATATTAGGAGGCAAAAAATATTGAGGAATCCCAAACAAAAGTGGGACAAACTGCTGACAGTGTAACCTTGACTTGTTTATTTATTTAAAAATTGCTTATAAATAAACGTTTTCAATTAGACTTATTTTATTTGTTGTACAATTGGATGACAAAAAAAAACAAAAGATTTTTAAAATACTGCCAAAATCTTTCAAAATAATAAATAGATTAAGGTAATTTATACTGATATTTTTTATAAATAAAAATTAACTAACCTAATTACAGAAAAAAATGGTGTTGTTGCACACCACTGTATGCATTAAGTGAAGCAATCACAATGTATCAGTTATATTGTCCTATAAGGAAGTAATTTTAAATAATCCATGTATATATAAAATATTTCTGAAATTTCTGAAAGTTTTCAAGTGCAAAAGGGGGTTTACAATCAAAGAATTCGATATCAGAGGCACACACAAATTAAAAGAATGATAAGACAATGTAACAAGTGTTACTGGGTACTATGTCCAAAAGTAGAAGTCCGATTAACCGGCCTAAACAGGACCGAGACTATCTCGAATATGGAAAAACTCAGACAATACGAAGATTGCAATAAAATATCTTAATTTATTAAAAGAAAACTGAATACTGATAAATAATAATGGTTTTTTTATACAATAAATGATATAACTTACTATCCAGATATAACCAATAAGCATATTATAACTCCATATACTGTTGTTGATCAAACTGACAACAACCAACAAAAGATGCAGAGTGGCGAGCGGTGTTCCATAAGCACATCAAAAACCATTTCAGTTAATCTTGAGGTTTGGATAATTACAATATACTGCAGTCCAAATTTTAAATTGACTAAATAAGTCATTTATGAGCCACAATGATTTGTCTTGTTGCTTAGATTATTAAATTAAATGACTCTCAAATATTACCAATGCCAAAAACCTGTCATGTCACTTTTCTATGTACACCTATTTTCCGAAAAAATTGATTTTCTATTTAAAAAATGTTAATTTACAGTGAGTGCATTTAATCGTTGAGTGCAGTGATGTGACATATTTAAATTTTTATTGTATGTGTAATTAATTTATGAAGCAGAATTTTTTTAAAGAGTGCACTAAGCTTTGATTTTCAACTGGCCCAGATTTTGTTTTGTGATTTTTGAAAAACTTGTTTTTTTGCTGATGTACTCCAATTTTTCTTAAAAACCACAGGAGCAAATTGAACCAAATTCTTACCACTTATATATAATATAGGCTTGCCTTGTAAATTTGTACTACGATTTTTGTAATTAGACAAAAATAAAAAAATAATTTTGCATTAAAAAAACTTATAACAAAAGTTTTGTTGTTAAAAAATTCATATAATATTAAATTTTGTAATAACAATTTATAAAAACTAATAGGGACTTACACTAATACGGTTTAAAATATTTGATTATTATAACTTTAACACTTTCAGAGAAAACAGGATTAAAGATTGACAATGTAACATGCAGGCCTTATGGGCATACATCTCCCCTTAGTAATAATAACAAAACGTCACATTGCCATCTATCATATATAACTTCTGTAGGTATAACTTTTGTATTAAAATGTTGGCTAATGAAGATGTTAGTATGGGGAAGAGAATACACACTTGTAGTAAAATTGCGGGAGATGTAGGCGGAACTCTCCTTGTTGTCGAACACTGTGTAAAGCTGTATCTGATAGGAACCACCGGGAGTCAGCTCTCTCAACGTGTACGGACTCGCATCCTCTGACAGGTTGATCAGTCTGGGTGGAGGTTGTGGCTTGTCTAGGTAACTGAGCACCTGTAACACAAGCAGTAAGTTACATTGAACATATTCTTATTTATAACCTTTCAAGTATATAAATTATATAATTTTATGCTAGAGTCAGAAATCTGGTGAAGGTAATACTAAAAGGTCAATGTTTCCTGATAATGTGTAAATGACTGAGCTGAGAGATATTTTATATTATACAAGTAGCGGTTTTACTAATAGAATCACTACTATTGAGCTTAAAGTACTCACAAAAAACAAATTAGTCACTCTCATCATACAACTGCAACAGTCTCTGTTTTACATTCAAAACTAAATGTTGTAATTAATTAGTAATGTTGATAAATAATGTAACATTTATGTTATAAGATTCCCCATGTTAGGCTGAATAATAGTGAATAACCTGCTTGATGATAGTGCTGGTACAAGTGAAGAAGAATGCTATTTATTAGCAAGAAGTATGACATTCTCACTACTAATCTCCATTCACGTTAGTCTCTCTGACATAGATTAAACATGAACAAAACATATTAGTTATAAAGGTACTGGTACAGTGTTCTTTACACACTTATAAGGAAAGGAACCAGTACAGACTATTGAAGGACCTGACACAATATAACAAACGTACACATAACACAGCTATGGTGGGAAGGGTTGATTAGATGCGAATGTTGAGTTTAGCTCCAGTTCACCTTCCAAACGTGCAACATCTGAAATCTGATGCTGTTGCAGACTTGACTCTTGATTTTGATTTCAGATGTAGCAAGTAAGGGAAAGTGAACTTGAGCTAAACTCAAAACACATCACATAACAAACATCTTACAAACTAATCTAACAAAGTAACCAACACATGTGCTCCAATTTCATATGATTGCAATCGGTTCGTTAAAACATTTGTTTGCACAGCAATTTTCATGTTGCCATAAAATTCTATATTAGGATTAAACATTAGCCTTCAACTTTGAACTTTGAACTTCAAAACCAATAGAGTTCCTCCTTGGATCAAGAGGAGCATGTGTACCAATTTTAAATCTCTAGGATCTTTATATTAAGTATTATCAAACAAAGGGATAGACTGGCAGACAACCAAACAACAAAGAGATCGTTAGAAGCCCCTGTCTGGTCCTTAATAAAATGTGAAAAATATAATACACAGTTGCCAAAAAAATTATAAATCTTACCTGCTGAATATAATGTTTTATTATTTGCAGAAATTAAGTGCTTTGGTCATTACAGTACTTAATACAACCATAGTCAAGACAGCCTGATTTAATTTAAAATTTATTGCCAGGATATATTTCGTATAAATCATCTTTTTGCGCTACTATTTATCTATATTTCACATGCAGTAGTTGAGTATGACAGATTGAAAGATAATCTGTACACCTCTCATCGTTAACCAATAAAGTAAAATATTGAAGGTCTACCACCTGGATCTGTTAATTCTTTTCTTAAAGAGTTGGGCTCAGGGAAAAATTAGAAGAATACTTAAGAAAAACTTAACATTCTCACCACTATGAACTAATAAGAGTTTAAAATTATATTTCAAATACTTCACGTGTATCTGTGTACCCACTACAGCTCAAAAGGGCATATTTTGTTTTTTAATTGTATCTATTTATTACTATAAGTAAAGAATTTATACACTTCAATTTTGTTGTTGTTAAGACTATGTCCTCTATAAACATAATGTCAACAAAAACTTACTACAGCTATAGAATTTACCACGTTTTTGTTTTACGGGATTGTGCTTGTCAGCACTCATTTCACAAGCATTAAACTTAACTATTACATAAAATGTAAATTTGGTTTGTTAAAGTAATCTAGCAAATGATACAACTAGAAAAATATTTATAATTACCTGGAAATAATATTATTACATACAATAAATTTGAGAGAAAAACTCAATTTTTTATCACTCTGTATGGTAATGGCCAACTTTCCAATACAGCTGAGATCTGCAAAAGTCATCGTTTTCCTTGTAGCCAAGTTAGCACATGTTCCCCTCTCCCAAACATTACTTTCCCTGTGTAAACATCTATTTCCCCTTATGGACACATCAGTGCGATTTACTTATTTGTTTTGATAGTTCTATGTTCAAACAGCCGATTGTTCATTAAAATGAATTACGAAATAGTGTTAATAGTGGATTATTAATAGACTATAAAAGTCAGATAATCTTTTAAAAAACTGTATGTGCTTTTTTTGTATTGTCATGAAAAGTATCATTCAATACTCATCACAAAAGTTCTATTGCAGGACTTTGGCTTCGCCCACACTTGGCTTCGCCTTCTGTGTCAATCTCACCCACAATAGGTCACTGTCAGACTAGTAATGAAATGTACTATTTCTTTCAATAGCTTAGAAATGCTTTAACCATAAATAAAATAAAAATAAGAAATAAAAATAGTACAAAATATAAAAACATAATACAGAAAACTTGTTTTTACTCTTGGAGATTTACACACAAACTTGAGGGTTTTAAAAAGTTATCAAATAGAGACTATTTTATTTAAAGGAAACAACTCCAGTAATTTGCTCACTTTGTAGGGAAGAGGGTGGAGAAGGGAGGGCCTAGAGGTAGTATGCTCTAGCTGAGGTACAAGCTGAGAGTTCAAACATTGGTCCTTCCAAGCAAAATGATCATCAATTTCTACAAAAAATATAATTTTACCTTGACAAACAATTCTAAAGTGGGGTTATTGTATTTTCTAAACCATCATTGTGTAGATACAGTGGATACATAATCCAACTTTGGAATGTTTGACAAGGTAAAGTATAACATATTTATTCATTGACACAGTTCGATAAGTATAGAAATTGAATTAATGTTAAACTTCTGCTTTCCTGAATCACATTTTTCACTGCACTTTTTTCGGTTTGGTTACTTTATCTTGTCTGTTATCTTAAGTGTTAGTTTATTTTTCTATCAGAGAAAGAAATCAAAATCTGCTCAACGCAGTAGATTCAATTTTAATAATAGTTTTTTATTTCATTTCAGATTTGCAGTATTTTTTAACTCTCTTTCAAAATGAATTTAAAAATCTCTTTTCAGTCATACATGGTGGATGAAACAACTCAGCCTACGTTCAGGCAGGATGCCCATGTAGTCAAAGTTATAACAGATATCATTTACAAATAGTAATGATTTCAGTTTGTTTCTATAAAATTTGTCTTTTTAAATTATTGGAATTAAATAAAATTCAATTCAATTCTTCACATGTAACAATTAACGATTGAAAATATCTGTTATTCATACAATCAAAAGAGGCACTCATTAATTTGAACACGTACATAAGGTCAATGTACATATCATCTGAACTGGGTTGAGCCTCCTAACATAACTATTAACTTCCACTCAAATGCAAACTTCACTATCATTTACACCTCATACGTTTCACAATGTACATACCTTCATTTTGAACCCTGAATAATGTCCGAGAGCTGGTGGGTTCCAAGATACAACGGCTGACTTGCCTCCTCTTACATTGATGGACAAGTTGGCTGCTGGGTCAGGTGCTGAAAACAAAAGCTTACTTTAATGAAGAAAATCATAAGCATATAACGTTAACAATACTTTACTAGAATACTTTACATACCAAAAAATTGAAAATTACATGGAAGAATTTCAAGTCAAAGGAGAATTGAACACGATATAAGAATGGATTGAATTGTATTTTTTTGGACCTGTGGATTAAAAACAAATACATAGAACATGGTTTTATTTAAATAATACCAATCAGTTGTTATCCATAATGATACCAACTCAGTTATATTAAATTTCTATGTAAAGTATTTATTTCCATTTATGCTGTACATGTTAAAATTCTGAAATATAGATGCAGTTTCTCTTTTCTCTCAAATCCAGTGCCTAATGTGAATTTCTCTCAAATCTGGCCACAAAAATCTCTCCTATCCGGACCTGGTCTTGATGCCATAGGATGATTTTCAATGCTACAAATTCTCTGTTCAGCTGGCTCACTTTTGATCCGTAAATATCATGTCATTGGTGGTCACCAGCCATCTTCGTAGATCTTGGGCCATCGAGGAACAGACATAATTGATGTTTGCCAGAGTAGTTTTGGGAATGCCTGAGCTGATAACGTCACACTCCTAATTTTTACCTTTTATTGTATTAGTTACACAAGAGATAACTCATCCAATTCTATAAACTGAGGCATGGAAATAGTGGTAACAATCAGAGTTATACGACACAGCCTTACTATCTGACCTCAGAATAACTGATATCCCTGGACCTGAGCACACCTTGTGTATATGAATAATTTATCTCCTGTGTAACAAGCACAATCAAAGGTTTAACCTTGTTGGAACTGTGACAAAATTGCGTCTACTAAACAATGCTTGGTTGATGTCACTAAGGCATTTGACAGTGTAAGGCACTTTGCCATTACGAACTTCTTGGCTGAGTCAGAATTGCCACATGAGTACATGATGAAATCTGTGAGCAGAGTTTGATGCTGTATTGGATTTATCACATGGGCCTTATCAGTGCCTCATTGTGGATGTTGTCTTAAAGGCTATATACCGAGATGTTAACTTTGACATTGAGAGCCAGTAGGTCATTCTTTAGCTTTTGCCGTCTTTCATTTTCAGAGTACATTCAAACAATTCTAAACCAAATGGAGCAGGCGTCGTTAGCACAGGGCTCACCAATAATTTTGTCAAGTACAAGTCTCAATAAATAAAGTTAAGAAGACCCTAATATGTACTTACAGCCCAAATAGTTACTTTAAGAGGACACATGGATTAAATGCTGGCAGCAGGACTGTGGATTTGCTTTTAACATGGAGATGAAGTTTAAAACTACGTTAAATTCAGAAATTTTTCACTTTAGAAAATCGAGAATAGCAATAACGAATTTAATTGGATTCTTAGCTTCACAACACCAACAGTTCCCAGAAGATCTCCAAAGTGACAGACCAGGTGCATAACCATGACAAACATAGCAACACTCATTACACATAGTCAACAAACTGTCTAATGAAGGTAACCTTCAGCAGTTCACCTGCTCTTGATCATCTGCCATAGCCATTTTATAATCTGCTGGCTGCACTTCTTTACAGATTTTTATCACTTACAATTGATGCCTTGGTAGGACCTGTATTTTTATAAACTAATAATACTAAAAGTATGATTGTCTTACACTTACAGTTATTTACAGTATAGTATTGCACTTTTATAGTTTAGCACTGACATCCTATAAGAAAATAAAATATGGCAAAGACATAAAGTTTTATGTATTTTGCTATTTTTACATGTTTACCAATCATATTACAGCCTCCTGAATTTTCGGACTCTACCTCTTACTATAAACAGAAGCAGATGATGGCTTCTATTCTTGCTGTAATGTAAATTGATCACTATAAATAACGTAACAAAATCTAGGCCTTCTGGTTGTACAGTTCACAACATCAGGAAATGGCTTGTTTTTATACAAACAGCCACTAAAAAATCAGACCTATTTTGAATCTGAAATACACTGAAACAATTGAAGAAGATAAAAATTTACATGGATTTGTGTATCAAAGTTTAAGACAATTTTAATAATATATTATGATTGGAAATTTGAAGGCATTAAAGTCATTAGGAATATTTTTTAATGACAAAACAGACATAGTCCTTATTTTACTGAAAATGTTATAAGGCGTGTAGCAGAATTTAGAATAAATAAATTATCATTTTGATACACTAACAACAAGTTTTCTCATTTTATAGTCCTTGTATATTAAATAACTGTAACATAACACAGCCAAAATAGTCAATTAAAATATGCTACACTATGATAAAAATAAACAGCACTTTCAACAAATACATATTAAAAAATCAACAGACAATAACTACATAAAACACTTAAAACTTGAAACAAGATTGAAACTAGTAAAAATGCAATGAATTAGAATAAGAACACTGAATACACTGAATAAGAAGCCTTTTATTTCAACCGATTATTTATTGTATAGTTTTATTTATGGTCACTGTATTGGCATATTCTGGAGGGTTATTAAACAATTTGATCTTCATTGTTAAAGGTTACAGTTTTTTATTTTATGAAATTACTGATGGCAAATACAAATTTGTACTTTGTGGTCACATGGTTATAAATATCCTGCCTAAAGAGTAAGTAAGGTCAGTTAGAAGAAATGATTTTGACTATTCTTAACCCTATTTTGGCCAGATGAATACTTTTCTTGCCTTAATAATATTTCCAGGATTATTCTATATAATAAATAGGAATTAAAGAAAATATAGTAAGCTGTACTTAACATATCTATCTGTATTCACTTATTATTCAGTCTATGAATCAGATAGTAATATCATTTCTGACAAAAATTGTCAACATGGATTTTCTAATGAAGTTAAATTCTACATGAATACTAATAATTCACACTGCTGTCATTAACACATACCAGAGAAAATATGAATCTTTCAGTTTTACTGCTGTTCTACAGAAAATATTTTGAACCAATTCAGAGACAACATGAATTAATGTTAAGTCTTATTTCAATTTATAAAAGACTCATTGTTATTTAAAACAATATTATCTTCAGGATATCAAATAGATCTGCATGGATTATGGAGTGAAAAATCATTTATGGCATTATAAAAAAACAGGGTCACAGTACCGATTCCTACAGTACACAATGTTAAAAACTTTTAAAATTTGATACACCATGAAAAATTAATTAAATAATTAATAATTAATTAATAAGTTGATAAAAATAAAATTTATTGGTCCATTATATCAAAACCTTTATTACAGGCCTACATTGTTGTCGTACATGTAATTTTTGTTTTAAAAATTTCATAGTATGTATTTTACAACTTTCCAAGAGCTTTCATAGTATTTATGCCTGAAAGAATTCCAAAATAATCTTAACATAAGTATTATTTTATGTTCAAAATGCATTCAACTTTGATTGTACACAGTTTTCAAGAACTGGCATCAAAGATTTGGGCCGATGGTATCTAGGTATACACTTGGATATACAGGGTGATTCGGTTAGTGTTACCGGCACTTTCTGAGCTGATTGTACTATAAAAAATAAAGAAAAAAGTTCATATAAACATGGGTCCGGAAATGCTTCCTTACTGGGTTATGGCCAATTGAAGATTTCACCAAAAATTGTGTGCAGGAGGTCCAAATGATGATTTGCCGCGTGTTTATGAAGAGATATTTATAGGCGAATGCAACTTTTTCTAACGGATTTTTAGATGAAAAAATTGAATAAAGTTCATCTCATAGCTGTATCTCATTTAGTTTTTTTGTTTATACTACAAAAAAACAGAAATAAAATAATTTTGAAAACACTTTTTTAAAGTTTAACTTAACGGACAATTATTTTGTTAAATAGGCATTGAAGACTCCACATTTTTACAAAGAAACTTGCAGAAAAATTTAATTCTGAATAAAATTATGTGCCACACGGCTATTAACAGCGAAGTATTAGTTTCTGGATATTTAATTTTACAACAAACATTCTACCAAGCAAGAAAATCCCAAAGCAAAGAAAAAACCGCATTTTAATGACATAGAGTAGCCTACACATAAGATTTATTAGGATGCAATTTAAATTAAGTTTTAAATAAATTATTGTTTTTCATCTAAAGCTTATAATACTACGTACCACTTTCATAACAGGTGTTCAAAAATCAGTCCTTGTACTTCAATACACTTAGCAGCTCGCCTTTCTGATTGATCGAGTTATCCTCCGCAACGCTGCACGATTGTTTTTGATTTGTGCGGCGGCATCTTCAATTCGATTTATTTAACTCTTCAAGTGTATTTACTTTTTCCTGGTACACCAGGTTCTTCATCCAACCCCATATACAGAAATCTAATGGAGTTAGATCTGGTGATTCTTGGTGGCCAAGTGTGTGGTCCACCCGCGACCAATCCATCTCCCGGGAAACTGCTTGTTTAAGTGCATTGTTACATTATGGGAAAAGTGGGCAGTCGGGCACCATCATGTTGATAAATAATATTGCACCTTGCTGCTAAATGGAACATCTTCTAATAATAGTGGTAGTTGTTCTGTAAGGAATTCTAGGTACATGCGGGAATTTAGATGTCCTCGGAGAATGAATGGTCCTATTAATCGATCATGAATGAGTCCACACCATACATTTACACTAAATCTGTGTTGAAAGTTGCGCACGATTGTACTATGTGGATTTTTTCCCTCTGCCCAAGTGTGTTCATTGTGAAGGTTGTTGACGCCATCTCGGGTAAATTGAGCTTCATCAGTGAATAAAATGGTTCTATGATGTTGACGGTTTCTAATTAACCAGTTGCAAAATTCCAATCGAAGAGGAGGATCTGTTGGTTGAATACTTTGAACTTGTTGTTTATGGTAAGGGAACATGCTATTTTTGCGCAAAGTTCTCCATACTTCAGGACTGAGACACTGCGAATCGCCTAGAAAGACACCGTGTACTGACACCAGGACTGCGTTCAGTAGCCATGATTATAGCCTCTTCCATATCTACATTATTCTGGGCAGGGCGATCCCGATAATTATTAATACTAGGAAGTTTACCTGTTACTCTTAGGTACGAAATGATCCACTGATCGTTTTTGGGTTTGGAACTCTGCGATTTAAGGAAATCGTCTTCGGTATTCTGCAGTAGCAGCGGTTGCATTTCCGTCACAAAACCCTAAGACAAATACCAATGTCGGCATATTCTTCCGTTGTAAAATAACAAAGGCATTGCAATTGTGATAGTAAGTTACTTTAAAATACACTTCACTAACAAACGAGTAGTAAATTAATTGTATTAAATTGCACTCATTAAACTAGTACAGAATTGGTAACAAATAATTTGGATTCCTCAATAAATTGCAGTGTATTGTTTGAACAGCTGATTTGTGATACCAACTTATAAAAACATAATTTACCTTCTGTAAAGCTAACGTGACAAAGATATGTAGGTACATGATGTAACCATTTGGATAGTCCTAAAAAGTAATAGTATTATTGTTTTTTAGTTGAGCATTAATCTATTAAAATCGTATTTACAATTGTATGCTAATCAATTATTTGTGTACCTTATATCATTACATTACGGTGTTTATTTACTAAATACGTATTTCTTGCTTGTAGAATGTTTGTTGTAAAATTAAATTCCAGAAACTAATACTTCGCTGTTAATAGCCGTGTGGCACATAATTTTATTCAGAATTAAATTTTCTGCAAGTTTCTTTGTAAAAATGTGGTCTTCCAATGCCTATTTAACAAAATAATTGTCCGTTAAGTTAAACCTTAAAAAAGTGTTTTCAAAATTATTTATTTCTGTTTTTTTTGTAGTATAACAAAAAAAACTAAATGAGAGATACAGCTATGAGATGAACTTTATTCAATTTCTCATCTAAAAATCTGTTTAGAAAAAGTTGCATTCGCCTATAAATATCTCTTCATAAACACGCGGCAAATCATCATTTGACCTCCTGCACACAATATTTGGTGAAATCTTCAATTGGCCATAACCCAGTAAGGAAGCAATTCCGGACCCATGTTTATATGAACTTTTTTTTTTTCTTTATTTTTTATAGTACAATCAGCTCAGAACGTGCCGGTAACACTAACCGAATCACCCTGTTATATCTAGGTACCTTGACAAGTATATAACTTACAATATAATAGAACATATGTCTTCTATGACATAAAAATAACACAAATCCGCATAAAATAACAAAATTACAACATAGAGTACACTGGGATTTGACACTCAAAAGTTTGCTCAGTGTTGTCATCTGTAGAGGAAGCTAACATGACAAATAACCCTCAATCAAGAAAAAATTGTTAAAATATGTTTCATCTTAACATTCTTCTCGACACAGGGGCCATCTATAAAGCACAACACCGCTAGGGAGGGAGGGGATGTTTTCGGCAGCGTTACAAACCGTTACACAGGGCAAAGAAGATTTATTAGAGGGAGAGTTAGTCCTCTCTACCGCTTAACCCATAAAAAATTAAACTAACTAGAGATAAACACTTTTTGGAACATTGTGGGTAAACACTGTCTCTAATATATACATATACAGACACGCAAATGATGACGGCCCGCCAAGCAAGTAGACGCTGAATCGTCTGTCACTTGTGCACATGCATTACAGTTGAGTATATCAGTACAGTGAGTTTATGTAACTATGTTCCCTATCTTTCTACATTTAGCATCTGTAGTTTTACTTAAAATCCATCATTATAAGCAGTACTAGATTTTGAACAACTGTTTCCTTACAAGTCTGAGTTAACACAGTGTGTGGTCAAGACTGACCTGTAGTGATGGAAGCTGTCCAGGTGAGCCAGTCGTGTAGCGTGTTGTTGGAGTAGTACAGCCAGAACTCGTAGCGTGTGCCCGGCAACCCCTTACTGAACTGTATGACGTCTCCGATGTCGCGGGACGGTATGGTGGTGTTAGGAGGAGGCACACCGTGGGGTGGTGAGTAGGCCAGGCGGTATGAGCTGTTATCCTGACTCAGGTTGTCCGGTATCCGGATCACCAGGTCCGCTCCCATCACACTCTGGAACAACATATAATAATCTTAAAGAAGTTAAATCAGAAATGCAGATCTAAAGCTATCCAGTCTGATAGTGATGGTGCAGGATGATTCGAAAGTCCTTCAGTTAGTCTATGTTTAAAATTATTGAGAATACTAATACTTCCTCTGTTACGAGGACATAATTTCTGTGAAAGATACCCAGATAAATCCTCTAGTGTTTTGTGCAGTATACTTCACTCATACATCCATCCATATTAGGTTCTTCCATAAGGGTTCTATTATACCATAAATGGCTGAATAGTCAAATTTTCTGGATCACAATAGTAGTAGAAATTGATCCTTTTATAATAGTAATCTTAGTTTCTTAGACTTTTGCAACTGGTGTTGTAACTAACATCTAAGTTTTCCTATTGACACTGTCTATCAGACAGTTAAATACATTTAAATACAATTAACTAATACATTTACTAATACAATTAAATCCTTGTAATATTTCAGCTTCACTGTGGAGGACCATCTTCAGCCAATACATTAAATCGGAAACTAGTTTTAAACTACATTTTTTATTTAACATTTGTTCATTGAAGATGGCTCTCCACAGCACGGACAAAATATTGAAAGAATTTATGACAGGTAGTTTTCGACATAGTGTGAATCACATGTTAATAAAAAATTAGTTTATATCCTGAATATAAAAAAACTTGTTTTGTCAAAACTGTAATAAATAGCTTAGCTT
Source organism: Homalodisca vitripennis (assembly GCF_021130785.1). Taxonomy (NCBI): domain Eukaryota; kingdom Metazoa; phylum Arthropoda; class Insecta; order Hemiptera; family Cicadellidae; genus Homalodisca; species Homalodisca vitripennis. Next base: position 105,657,476 of record NC_060211.1, read on the forward strand.
ACTTCTATATGACCTTCCTGGAGTACTATCATCGAAATGAGAGACTATAATTCATACGCAATAAGACATGGTTATTTACTCTGGATACTCATATCCAGAAGAACAACCACATTGTTCTCCTCAGAGAAGACAATTATTACACTGCTTAGTTGCATGATAAAGCATGAGAAAGCTACTGCATTATCAGTGCAAATACCAGTTAAGTATTGAAAAACAGTAATATATTAAAACAAAATATGATTAAATGTTTTATTGTAAAAATATCAATTTTACCCATTTTGTAAAGCAGTCTCATTGAAGTGAAAATTTATAAAGTAGACCTATTACATAAATTGGTAGAAGACAATAACCAACAACACAGTAAATTTATAGGAAAATTAATCTCAGCTGAGCTTTAGCAAAGCTTACCATTTGAAAGGCTGGAAAAACTTTATTTCTATCTGTCTGCAAGATATCTAAAAAAAAATTACCTTGATTACTGAAATGTTGCATGAAACTTTATTTCTATATGAGCAACACTGTTAGATGATGGTGCATGTCACCCTATGGAGTTTGGCAGAGTGTTAGCAAATACATGGATCTTATGGGATAACCATGATGGCAACGGGAAAATAGCAGAATAAATAAATTTGTAAACAAACTGCGTAAGATCATACGTGATTTGAACATGTGACATTTTTATTCAAAGAGTAAAAAGGAAAATAATAAGAGTGGAGAGTCAATGTTAAAAGTCAGTGGAAAGATTTAATTTCAGCCCACCCTTGCGTTGCAGTTCCCTCCATAGCTCACTGGAACTTTTATTATTTGAACATTGCTATAGAACCTAACTTAATGACCAAAATTTGAATATATCATGTGGCAAGATATGTAGAGAAAGATTGCATCCCTGACTTTAAATTTTGCATGAAACTTCACATCTACATAGACATGCAGTTTTTTTTTTGTATGATTGTCTGTTATAGATTATAAATTTTCCATGCAACCTCAGTGACGCCTTTTATGCGCATGTGGTGTGGTATACTCTTACGTTTTATTATTGAGATAAAGTGATATTTGTAACTTTTAGAGTATATTTATTACCAAACAATGCTAAAATACACTTAAAATAAGTAGTATCACAAGTTTCTCCTAAAAATGATTGTAATTCCATTATGAGAATGATTGGAACGGGTAGATTTCATTGAAAAACTATTTTAAAAATTATGAATAAATGTTGCAACAATCAAATTTATATGTTTAACATAAATATGCAATAGTTATAAGGAACTGTCAAACAAGAACAATAAACATTAAATTCTAAAATTATAGTAGCTTATACAGCAAATCACCTACATAGACATGTGCCAACTCATAAGTTTATAGTGAGGAAATACCATTTTCTAAACACTAAGATGTTTCAGATTTGTGTTTTATAACACTATAAATAACTATTAGCCTTGAAATACTGAAATGTTATTTTATGGGCACTGCAAGTGGTTAATCATAACATGCCTGTAATGCAATTCATTCCCGACACAATATATGTGTATGTATCTTTTCCTTATAATGATAACGATACCTAATTTCTTTTCTCAGATTATATTTTTCTAGTTTTATACACTTAAAATGAACTGTCAGATTTATAAATAATCACTGTCAGACAGCTAGATAAAGAGACTGAACATTGCCACTGTAAAGGTCTGTATATGGTTAGCTGACGCAGGTTTAACATTTATTTACATGTCAGACAATTGAGTTTAAGAGTATCAAGTTACGAAAAATAATATGATCTAAAAAAATGATCATTTTATAATTTCAACCCTTTTGATCTCTACCAAACTAGTGCAGCTGATGATCAATTTCTTTCTTGGTGGTAAGTTCTCTATTGATTTCATGAAAAACAAAGTTGTGTGTTTATACAGAGCAAATTGGTTCTTGGCTCCCAGTCTATAATTGATCTCATGAGTTTTAAACAAACTCATGATTGAGCTCATGAATGAGACAATAAACTGGGACAATTATTAATACTATTATTGTTTTTTTACAGGCAATGACAAAAAAGATATTATTAGAAAATCCAAAAGTATGAGTATTTTGTTGAGTTAGTACAAATTTCCGAAGGTTAATAATTTTTATTTTTTAGTCACACACTGTACAATAACAATTTTTGTAAAAGAAAAAGATTTGTTTATAACTGAAATCAGTAAACCCTGTATGACTAAGACAATAATCAATCTGATACAACAATTCTATGCTTCACTTCCCAACATCTGGACTACACTTGCACCATAAAATTTATCGTGAAGAGCTGACACCTCCTTACAAGAAGACATCTGGATACAAAGTTGGCAGTAATATATTTATTAAAATGTTTACAAATAATTATATCAAAACAACAAGGAATTTTAAAAAACCTTTTCAAAATATGTATGTTTCAGTAAACTTGGTTGATTCAATACATATAGAAAAAAGATATACTTTTTAAATTTTATTAATTTATTAAATAAAAAAAAATTTTTTTTACCCCATTATCTTGACATTTTCGGTTAGTGATGTGCTCCAGGATGTTCAGTAGATTGCCCAGATTTAACTGATACATTGGTTTTTGCTGTACCCGGTATAGGTTCTACTGGCAGGTATAAACCAGCGAAAAGTGAACCTTACTGGAGTATTTTATTAACTTAGTTTACATAAGATTGAATGCTGAACATTGAGAGCAAATTTTATTTACAGTAAGACAATCTTTAGTCTCTAAGAAACCCATTAAAATTTAGTGTATAAAAAGAAAAAAAAACCAATATTTGGTTTTAGGCTAACAGAATCATTTACATAAACAGGTAAATACCAACTTTTATTTTAAAGCTAAACACATCTTTTAATCAGAGCTAGATTTGTATTAGTTACAATCTCACATTCTATAGTAATCAATTACTATTCTGTAACTATGTCCTACTCCACTCTGTGGAGGCATGACCTTCACGGCACAGTGTTTACAATAGCGTGGGAGAACAATATGAAAACAAAGCAGTCCCCATTAGTTACTTCCTGCAATCGTATAATGATGATGCAATGGTAATAACATTTCGTATACATCAAGCTAAGTATGGTTTCTGAGAATGACTGTTAAAACGAGCCATGTTCGGGTACAGTCGGTGCCTTGCATCAAAGGTGAGACAGACACCTAGACAACATTATTCACAGTTAAGGCGGGTACCGTCGGCCATATTAACTGGCAGTTGATGTAGGAGCCACAACACAGGAGGCAACATTATTCGCAGTTGAGGCAGGTGCCGTGGGCAACATTACCTCGCAGTGGAGGCAGGTACCGTGGGCAACATTACCTCGCAAATGAGGTAAGTAAGTACAGTGGGCCTCATTACCTCGCAGTTGAGGCAGGTACAGTGGGCCTCATTACCTCGCAGTTGAGGCAGGTACAGTGGGCTACATTACCTCGCAGTTGAGGCAGGTACAGTGGGCTACATTACCTCGCAGTTGAGGCAGGTATAGTGGGCAACATTACCTCGCAGTTGAGGCAGGTACAGTGGGTTACATTACCTCGCAGTTGAGGCAGATACAGTGGGCTACATTACATCGCAGTTGAGGCAGATACAATGGGCTACATTACATCGCAGTTGAGGCAGGTACAGTGGGCTACATTACATCGCAGTTGAGGCAGATACAGTGGGCTATATTACATCGCAGTTGAGGCAGGTACAGTGGGCTAAATTACATCGCAGTTGAGGCAGGTACAGTGGGCTACATTACCTCGCAGTTGAGGCAGGTACAGTGGGCTACATTACATCGCAGTTGAGGCAGATACAGTGGGCTACATTACCTCGCAGTTGAGGCAGATACGAGTACAGTGGGCTACATTACATCGCAGTTGAGGCAGGTACAGTGGGCTACATTACATCGCAGTTGAGGCAGGTACCGTGGCCACATTAGCGACAATTAGTAATCTCTCGCAGTCGCGGTACTTTCCTGTTGTAATACGCCGCAGCCGCAGCCGGCAGTGCTTCTGTTAATTTGACCTGATCTAATGAGGTGGTGCGAGCCTCTGCTCATTACACGAAAGGTTCCTACTATCAAGAAACGTCGCATCATTACAACAACAATATTGCCCAATTTTTGAATACATATAAAAATACGTCTCCTAATTTATGGGATTTGTTTCCTCCAACTGTAAAACGGCGCTCTCAATAAGATAGTGTTGTATAATAAAGTATTTATAACAGGTCAGTTATGCTTTCACAACTACACATTGCAAATCCAAGTGTCAATTGTACTAGCAAGAGCCTCCAACTCAAATAAAAACATTTCAAAGCTAGCAGGATGCCTTCGTGTCAAACCTTACATTGCATGCTCGTGTTACAATGTAGGCCGTGTAGAGCGAGCGATGTGTTACTCCTTATTATCTGAGGTAAAGGCAGCCATTGTGAGTGGGAGCGTGGCTCGTAAATACTGGATGATCTGAGAGGCGGGACGGCCGCCAACTGCCCACCCACCCGCGGCTCAAGGGTTCGTCTACCCGGGAAAACTGCTGCTTCTCAGAATGGCCAATGTGTAGTAGTTGACTTCGAAGGAAACAAATCATACGCCACACAAGTTATAATTCGCGGAAACACTGCAATTAGCGGCTTATATTCGTATTGTATTGCACCGGGCAATTAATAAGTTCTGACGGTACATGCAACAAATGTTAGATCTATTAATTGGCCGGTTTGGTTCCAGTCAGTTACAGTAAAACAAAACAGAGTATATACTAATAAACAATTATGATTCTCTATTTGGCTTGGTAGTGAATTATTTACCGCTGCTGCATGTGATACTCTGGTAACGTTTGTTAGAATGTTAGTGTGTCGGTGGTATCGTAAGATCGCACGTACAATATGTTGACACTGCCGGGGTGCCTCGGACTTGTCAAGTGCCACTGCAACCGCCCGCGAGTGGGTGGGCCACGTGTCGCAACATTGAAGACTGGAGAGCACTTCAGAGGGCAACAATATACCGAGGGCACTTTAAAGCACTCCACTGCTTCCTCTAAAGCGCAGCGTTTTTAGTGCAGATAAAAGCAACTTTTAAATTGGTTAAAACCATAAATAAGTGTTTATATTTCGAAGATATTAAGTAATAAATAACTCGTTAATTGAAAACTGACAGATATATTGTGAAGTTCAGATACACGATTTTGCCATGTAATGTTTATAACATCAAACAGGATATAATTCGCTTTCACTTATACATTTCCCATCAGTAAATCGTAGTCTGTGGGGAAACTTCAACGTTAAATGGCACTATAACGAGCACAAAAACACGTTTGTTAAGTTTGTGACTCAACCGTTCGATAATCAGGTTTCCTGTCAACATTCCATAGTCTGTGTGAAAGTTAGATGTCAAATGACAATATTCTGAACATAACAAGACGTTTGTCAATTCTGTTGATCAACTGTACGATAATCCGGTTTCACTGTGTATTTCCTGTCAACATATCATAGTCTGTGTCAAAGTTCTGTCAAATAACACTATTACGAGCATAAGAAGACGTTTGTCAATAATTTTCTAAATAAAATGTACGATAAACCGGTCCCAGAGGTGTGGTTCCTATCAACGTGTAATACTCTGTTGGAAAGTTCAGTGTCAAGTGACACTATAGCGAGCATAACAAGATGTTTGTCAATTTTGTGATTCAACTGTGCATGGTAGTTCAACAGGTGAATTTCCCATCAATTTGTCGTTGTCTGTCCCACAGATTGACGTCAATTAATAACATTATAACGCACACAAAAATATGTAAATTTTGCATTTCAATTTTACATCGATTGGTGTATTCGTGTTTCCTTATTTTGATTACGAGGATTAACTAGATGTTTTTACGATACTCATAGTACAAAATACATACAATATAAGTTTCTGAGCATATTAATTTTATTAACTTAAGCACAATAACGGGTTTACAACATGATAATTCATTCTTTTGACAGCAATCACCTGAGACAACAAACCAGTCATAGTACACGCTACGTTGCGTTAAGAAGACAATGTAACGTGGATTACACTGAACTGATAGTATTGTCTCTTTCCAATCTGAAATGCATAGTATTCCGCAACCCCTTTGGGCATGCTTCATCGATTTGTTCCTAGAGTTGAGAGACACTTATCTCACAATATGTGAATGTATATACTTATATTTGTCTGTCTATCTCTCTGTATGCATGTATTTTTGTAAAATACGAATGAAAGAATAAACATATTTACGCCCTGTTGTTAAAACATCTGTAAAAATTACGACGCAAGAATGGCTTGCTGGGTTTTATACAGTTTAATATTTTCAAATGTCCTTCTAACATATATTTGAAAAAAAGAGAATACTATATACATTATTTTAGTAAGTAACGTTAAAATAAAATTAAGTGACATAATTAGAGAAGAGAAAACTGTATTGATCACAGTAGTTTGAATTCATTCAGATTACGTCATGATCGACATACATGTATTAGACGTATTCAGTTAGAGAATAAAAAGTTTAAACGATGATAAACACTTTGTGTGTAAGTTGTTCCAAGGAACACAAGCAGAATTACATATGTTTACTTGTTCCGTTCAATTCATACATGTATTAGACGTATTCAGTTAGAGAATAAAAAGTTTAAACGATGATAAACACTTTGTGTGTAAGTTGTTCCAAGGAACACAAGCAGAATTACATATGTTTACTTGTTCCGTTCAATTCACTAAGGAAACGACGAATGTACCGAAGCCGAACGCCATCAGGACCAAGGCGAGTCGGTGCGGACTGCGGACTGTGGACCGCATCATAGCGGACTTTCACCGCTCACTAGTGCCGCACGGGCATAATACTCGTACAACCGCGTTATGAAACTCCGCCGACCGCTCTCTTACACCAGTCGCACTCTGTCTGGTGCAGAAGCTGAACAAGGAAAATTGGAAAAGAGCCAACTTACTGTTTAGTTACAGGAGGGAAGACCGACTATGAGTGACGTCATAAGACGGAAAAGTCGTCGTCACTCTTCTATACTACCTAAGACAACGAGAACAACTAGGAAGATATTTGAATAAAGTGGTGCTGGACACTGAATTAGATGTAAGGAAGATGGGGGCTGAACGTAAACAGAATAAGGAAATGGTATGTTCTTCCAAAGTAAATATACTTGTAACAGTTGTAACATTGTCCCGATGAAACAAAGTCTCTAGACTTTACTTAACCCTGATTGTTCGTGGGGCTAGAACATAGTTGGAGTTCATACGGATGAGATAAGCGGACAGGCAGCAGCGCAAAATAAAATTAACGTTATAGAGACGACAGTAAGAAAAACACGTGGTTTACTCCAGAAATTACTTGGGCCAACAAATTATACTTACACTAAGATAATTAAAATTTGATTATAGATACGTCAGTACAATTAAGATAAGAACTGAAAATAATAGAAAATGGGTTTTGTATATATATATATATATATATATATATATATATATATATATATATCACACGTAAAACATTGTGCAAGCTTGCAATCACGATATCGGTTTTTGACAATAACAACTGAGGACTACTAGTAGAAATGGAAGAGTAAAAAGTGTATTGCAGATTTAATAAAAAGTAGTATATAGGCTGTAAGTAATGTTTTAGATAATGATCAAATTGCAATTGAAATTTATAATGCAGAGGTATTTGTCAGAAGTAACCAGAGGTTGTAAATGTGGTGGCAGACGCGATATATCGACTAGGACATTGAATGTGCTAAACTAACAACAGTAACATCTAAACTATTGATGGTGATTATAGATTAAAGTATTGGATGTAGATAATTGACCAGAATAAGGTTTGATTAATTAGACTGAGATGCATACATAAGTAAACAATTTCACGGATTACAACCTCAGATTAAAACAAAAGAACTGTACATTCCCCTTTAAGCTTATTCCTTCCGTCCTCATTTGACTAAGCCCTCTGGGAGGATAGGCTATTTTGAAACATACAAGGTGGAGAGGTTGCCATACGAATACATGTAATGAAAAAGAAAAAACGCCCGAAGCACTCATCAGCAGTTATGCCCACACTTTGAGCCTAGTGTGTCCTTGGCCACACGCACCGTCACTTCAAGAGTCGAGTCAGTAGGAACATGCAGAGATAAGGTGCCAACACAATGCGGTAGGCGATGACGTGTGCGCGACCTACTTCAAACTGAATTCCATTTCCACTACACAACTGTGAGCCGAAGGATTGAAATTTTCAGGTGTAAGCAACATACGGAAGATATTGTATATCAACTAAATTTTATAACCACAGGAGTCGACTATTGAGAAACATATGAATAAAATGCTCCCACTAATACAAAAAATGTAAACTAGGAAATGTTTCAAAACCAATTATAAAAGAACCAACAAGACAAAAAGTTATCCACAAACCTTTTGCGAAACCATGAAGTACTGTAAATGTCTAATAGTACTACGTTATTAGTGGACAATTTATGCAGGATAATTGTCGAAGTCTAATGATGTTGGACACCACTTGATTCACAGACGTAAAAATTCACTATGCACAATTGTACTGCTATTCCTACTATTTCCTCTTGTCTTTGTCGCTAGTCGCCAATATTGTAGGCCACACAACCGCACGTTTATGGGGCTATATAAAGCTCAATAAAAATCCCACTATGGACTAGGTTTTACGACCTCAGTTATGTGTCACACTCAATTAGGTGTTAAATTAAATGGATAATAGCCACATCGCATGCCAGGAGATCCTCATACATACTCTCACGCACACCCAGCACTGTCAAGTTACCGGGGTCATTGAAAGGTTGCAGTAATAATCAATGCCAGGAGGTACTCATACTTACTCTCACGCACACACAGCACTGTCAAGTTACCGGGATCATTGAAAGCTTGCAGTGATAATCAATGCCGGGAGGTCCTCATACATACTCTCACGCACACCCAGCACAGCCCAGTTACCGGGATCATTGAAAGGTTGCAGTGATAATCAATGCCGGGAGGTCCTCATACATACTCTCACGCACACACAGCACAGTCAAGTTACCGGGATCATTGAAAGGTTGCAGTGATAATCAATGCCGGGAGGTCCTCATACATACTCTCACGCACACCCAGCACAGCCCAGTTACCGGGATCATTGAAAGGTTGCAGTGATAATCAATGCCAGGAGATCCTCATACATGCTCTCACGCACACCCAGCACAGTCAAGTTACCGGGATCATTGAAAGGTTGCAGTGATAATCAATGCCGGGAGGTCCTCATACATACTCTCACGCACACCCAGCACAGTCAAGTTACCGGGGTCATTGAAAGGTTGCAGTAATAATCAATGCCAGGAGGTCCTCATACATACTCTCACGCACACCCAGCACAGGGAAGTTACCGGGATCATTGAAAGGTTGCAGTAATAATCAATGCCGGGAGGTCCTCATACATACTCTCACGCACACCCAGCACAGTCAAGTTACCGGGGTCATTGAAAGGTTGCAGTAATAATCAATGCCAGGAGGTCCTCATACATACTCTCACGCACACCCAGCACAGTCAAGTTACCGGGATCATTGAAAGGTTGCAGTGATAATTAATGCCAGGAGGTCCTCATACATACTCTCACGCACACCCAGCAGAATCAAGTTACCGTGTTCATTGAAAGTTAATCAATTACAGTAATTATCAACGAGAGACTCCTGGCATTGAATTTTACTCTCATACATATTCTCACGCACATCCATGAGAGTCAAGTTACCGTGTTCATTGAAAGTTAATCAATTACACTAATAATAAACAAGAGACCCCTGGCATTGAATTTTTCTCTCATACATACTCTCACGCACACCCAGCAGAGTCAAGATACCGTGTTCATTGAAAGTTAACCAATTACAGTAATAATCAACGAGGGACCCCTGGCATTGAATTTTACTCTCATACATACTCTCACGCACATCCATGAGAGTCAAGTTACCGGGTTCATTGAAAGTTAATCAATTACAGTAATAATCAACGAGAGACCCCTGGCATTGAATTTTACTCCCATACATACTCTCACGCACACCCAGCAGTCAAGTTACCGGGTTCACTGAAAGTTAATCAATTACAGTAATAATCAATGAGCGACCCCTGGCATTGAATTTTACTCTCATACATACTCTCACGCACACCCAGCAGTCAAGTTACCGGGTTCATTGAAAGTTAATCAATTACAGTAATAATCAACGAGAGACCCCTGGCATTGAATTTTACTCTCATACATACTCTCACGCACACCCAGCACAGTCAAGTTACCGGGTTCATTGAAAGTTAATCAATTACAGTAATAATCAACGAGAGACCCCTGGCATTGAATTTTACTCTCATACATACTCTTTCGCACACCCAGCAGTCAAGTTACCGGGTTCATTTAAAGTTAATCAATTACAGTAATAATCAACGAGAGACCCCTGGCATTGAATTTTACTCCCATACATACTCTCACGCACACCCAGCAGAATTAAGTTACCGGGATCATTGAAAGTTAATCAATTACAGTAATAATCAATGAGAGACCCCTGGCATTGAATTTTACTCTCATACATACTCTCACGCACATCCATGAGAGTCAAGTTACCGGGTTCATTGAAAGTTAATCAATTACAGTAATAATCAATGAGAGATCCCTGGCATTGAATTTTACTCTCATACATACTCTCACGCACATCCATGAGAGTCAAGTTACCGGGTTCATTGAAAGTTAATCAATTACAGTAATAATCAATGAGAGATCCCTGGCATTGAATTTTACTCTCATACATACTCTCACGCACACCCAGCACAGTCAAGTTACCGGGTTCATTGAAAGTTAATCAATTACAGTAATAATCAATGAGAGACCCCTGGCATTGAATTTTACTCTCATACATATTCTCACGCACATCCATGAGAGTCAAGTTACCGGGTTCATTGAAAGTTAATCAATTATACAGTAATAATCAATGAGAGACCCCTGGCATTGAATTTTACTCTCATACATACTCTCACGCACACCCAGCAGAGTCAAGTTACCGGGTTCATTGAAAGTTAATCAATTACAGTAATAATCAACGAGAGACCCCTGGCATTGAATTTTACTCTCATACATACTCTCACGCACACCCATGACAGTCAAGTTACCGGGTTCATTGAAAGTTAATCAATTACAGTAATAATCAACGAGAGACCCCTGGCATTGAATTTTACTCTCATACATACTCTCACGCACACCCAGCAGTCAAGTTACCGGGTTCATTGAAAGTTAATCAATTACAGTAATAATCAATGAGAGACCCCTGGCATTGAATTTTACTCTCATACATACTCTCACGCACACCCAGCAGTCAAGTTACCGGGTTCATTGAAAGTTAATCAATTACAGTAATAATCAATGAGAGACCCCTGGCATTGAATTTTACTCTCATACATACTCTCACGCACACCCAGCACAGTCAAGTTACCGGGTTCATTGAAAGTTAATCAATTACAGTAATAATCAATGAGAGACCCCTGGCATTGAATTTTACTCTCATACATACTCTCACGCACACCCAGCAGTCAAGTTACCGGGTTCATTGAAAGTTAATCAATTACAGTAATAATCAATGAGAGATCCCTGGCATTGAATTTTACTCTCATACATACTCTCACGCACACCCAGCAGAGTCAAGTTACCGGGTTCATTGAAAGTTAATCAATTACAGTAATAATCAATGAGAGACCCCTGGCATTGAATTTTACTCTCATACATACTCTCACGCACACCCAGCACAGTCAAGTTACCGGGTTCATTGAAAGTTAATCAATTACAGTAATAATCAATGAGAGACCCCTGGCATTGAATTTTACTCTCATACATACTCTCACGCACACCCAGCAGAGTCAAGTTACCGGGTTCATTGAAAGTTAATCAATTACAGTAATAATCAATGAGAGACCCCTGGCATTGAATTTTACTCTCATACATACTCTCACGCACACCCAGCACAGTCAAGTTACCGGGTTCATTGAAAGTTAATCAATTACAGTAATAATCAATGAGAGACCCCTGGCATTGAATTTTACTCTCATACATACTCTCACGCACACCCAGCAGAGTCAAGTTACCGGGTTCATTGAAAGTTAATCAATTACAGTAAAATTCAATGAGAGATCCCTGGCATTGAATTTTACTCTCATACATACTCTCACGCACATCCATGAGAGTCAAGTTACCGGGTTCATTGAAAGTTAATCAATTACAGTAATAATCAATGAGAGATCCCTGGCATTGAATTTTACTCTCATACATACTCTCACGCACACCCAGCAGAGTCAAGTTACCGGGTTCTTTGAAAGTTAATCGAGTACAGTAATAATCAATGAGAGACCCCTGGCATTCAATTTTACTCTCATACATATTCTCACGCACACCCAGCACAGTCAAGTTACAGGGATCATTGTAAGGTTGTAGGAATAATCCATTTTCTTGTTGTTTCCTTGGCTATACGTATATCCTTCAGTTTGATTGCATTAAGCGATAAGCCTCTTTAACGAATCACAATTTGATTCGACTTAAAATTGACTACACAACTGGAATTGTTATAGAAAGATTGTGGAGGGAAAACACAATCATACGTACTTATTAAAAGCTTATTAAAATTAATTGGTTATACTTGTTTTAGATTCAATTACCAAAACTATTAGGTACTCTTACCTCCGACAAATCCATAAGAAACTGATAATATAAACACTTCGTTTGATTTTAGATTTGATTTAGGTAAAGATACCTAATTAATTAGTGCGTTCAACAAAATGGATGCATTTAATAAGGAATTATTTAACTGTATCTAAAAGTATTAAGCTGGCCTTCGACTAAATAACATGTTACTTAGAATAATCTTAATATTGTGAATCTCTTCATACATATGCAGTACTTTTAAATTGGGTTTAGTAGGAAAAATGTTTCATAATCAGGAACGTCCAATATGGCTTTAAAATGGTCATAAAGGATTTTCAGATGGGATTCTAGACGTTATAAGTTTGCAGCAATTATTTAAGTGTGAGAACCAACCACATAGCACCAGTAGAAGGTAACAGTAGAGTCAAGGTTTTAACCTGAACTCTGGAGAGACTGTAGCAAACTTACAATACTTAAATAGACAAAAATTGTATTACTATTAACATATTTGGCAAGAAAGCGGCACCCCCCTTGTTGGCCCCTTGCTGATACGCCCCTGTTTCTGTAGTGCAAGTGATCCGTTTCGCCACAACAGCGAACACATTCGGAGCTGACTGACCGCGTGTACTCCGGCGCTTTCACCGACCGGACCGGACCCGGAGCCTTGGGCAAGGTTGAGGCACGGCACGGCGCGCGGTACGTCCCTTCAACTGTCGTAGGAACTAGAGAGTGTCGTGAAAACATCAACAACATCCACACTGTTCCTTGAAACCAATCCACTTTGTTGTTTTCATGAGAATGGTGTACGGATGGAGTGAGTTAATATCCTGTGTATTATGATCACTGATAATTGGTTTGCAAAGCATCCGGAGATTCAACGGATTTACGGTTGAAGTGCGATCAAACAACAACGATGATCGTGCCAGCTTGTAGTGAATGATATTACACAGATCTTGCTGGAACAATAATTCTTATTGACGATCTGTCAATAGACGTATACAGTCCTCGACATAAAGGATTTCTTTAATAGTTTAACAAGATTATTTCTCAACTAGTTGCTAGATCACTACAACCAATTTTATCATATCTAAAATTCACTGCAATGAATACACGAGAACTCTTTTATTGTAACAAAATAAGGTAAGGAGCGAATTAACTAAGGACAGACAACATTTACAATTTATAGTTTTCATCAATTTGGGGCTTGTCTGGCCTTCACAAAATTCATCTAGTACCTGTAAATACACCCCAGCGAGGTGTAATCGAGTGTTCCAACTATCCAAACTCCCAAATCTTCCGGTTCAAGTCTAAAGTACCATCTCCACCTATTCTTAGATCCAAAGGTGTAAATAACCAAGTGTGAACTTTAACCACAAATTAACTAAAATTACGGAAGTTACAACACAATTTAGCTTGTGTATGTTTGCGTCATATATATAGCACATATTATTTATGAACAATAACTTCAAGAACAAAAAAAGCTACCGGTTTTGCCGCTTTTCAACTAAACTGCAACTGGAAAATTCACAACTCGGAAACTGAACGCTTAGAGCTTTTGAAAAACTAATGTTATTCAGTTTAAAGTTCTATTTCAATTAAGATTTCTAAATTTATTATAGGAAGTAAAAAATTGTTTTAAATACTAAAGATATTTTTTACAAATAAATGTAGCTGCAGAAAAAAAACATTAAATTGTCCAACTACATAAAACTGAAAAAAAATACATTCGTATAGAAAAAATACAATCCTACAGTCGTTGTAAACAATATTCAGATGTAAAATATAGTACGCAATTCGACACAGAAACAGAGCTTGCGCGCAGGTCTCAAAAATTGCGCGGTCATCCTTCGTGCACGGAAAAGACCGTCAAACGCGCCAGCGAACAGCGGAAAAAATGGCGTTTCGTTGCCATGGCAATCAGTTTCCGATTGATAACAGCTGGACGAGAATTACGAATGCGCTCTATCTGTTGTCTGACGTTCCGTTAACATTCTAACGCATTTTATCACTAGCTTTACGAACTACTTTGAACTATCGGGAACAAAAACTTCAATAGCGAGATTTGTCGTCATACGCGTGTTGTTGTCTCTATCACTCGGGATGTCCCGCAATACGCTTGGGAATGGTTAAGAGCAGATCGTCAAGACCAAATATTTATATAAGATAGATACGAGCGTACACTGTTTTTGAGTCTGTAATGTTAGAATTATAACACACTGAAAGTATAATATTGTCAAGAATATTCGGTACGAGTAAGACAGAGCCTGAGAGCAACGGTCGCGCTCCCAGAAGCAAGCCTACACACTACACAGCCTTCCCACTCGTGAGTCAACAGGACGCGACAATCTGTGTGTTGCCGCCGCCTCCTGCTTCATATCTGCAGGATAGAGAAAAGTCCTCTAGTTTCCTCGCGCAGTTCTATCAGGGTTTTCCGCAATACAAATAGCATTAAATGTTTTTTGTAGTTTCTCTAACAATATTGCGTTATTACTGTTTTCTTCCCTTACACAACAATCTACTTGGATCACATCAATATATCCCGATGACGGAGATTACGCTGGAGTGTGGTGCCAGGATAGACACATGGTGCCGCGAATCTGCGGGGAGTCCGGCGTGTGGCGGCCTTGACATCGTTGGAAGTTCGTGCAAAATGATTGTACCAATATCATAAAGCAAGCCAGGTAGTTCTGAGCGCTTTGAATAGAACTCACCGCCAAGTATGGTCATTACTCAAGATTCTAAATGAAATTTATCCGAATTTCAGAATTCAATTAGAATTCTTTCTCTCATTAATTATTTGTGGATGGAATATCATCTGGAGCTTTAGCTCGGAACCTTTAGTATGACATTACTTCAGGCTAAACCACAGATGATTATTTGTTAGCAAGTCAAAATATCGTGCCCAAACAGGGATTCGAACCCTGAGACGCTAACCCCTCAACTACCACAGTAGGGAGCAGCAATTCGTGATGCAAATAGAACGCTATGGGAAACGTATGTGTCCCACTGCATACCACTTGTATTGTACAAATACTGACACTAACTCCTCAACTACCACAGTAGGGAGCAGCAATTCGTGATGCAAATAGAACGCTATGGGAAACGTATGTGTCCCACTGCTTACCACTTGTATTGTACAAATACTGACACTAACTCCTCAACTACCACAGTAGGGAGCAGCAATTCGTGATGCAAATAGAACGCTATGGGAAACGTATGTGTCCCACTGCTTACCACTTGTATTGTACAAATACTGACACTAACTCCTCAACTACCACAGTAGGGAGCAGCAATTCGTGATGCAAATAGAACGCTATGGGAAACGTATGTGTCCCACTGCATACCACTTGTATTGTACAAATACTGACACTAACTCCTCAACTACCACAGTAGGGAGCAGCAATTCGTGATGCAAATAGAACGCTATGGGAAACATATGTGTCCCACTGCTTA
Source organism: Homalodisca vitripennis (assembly GCF_021130785.1). Classification (NCBI taxonomy): domain Eukaryota; kingdom Metazoa; phylum Arthropoda; class Insecta; order Hemiptera; family Cicadellidae; genus Homalodisca; species Homalodisca vitripennis. Next base: position 105,673,591 of record NC_060211.1, read on the forward strand.
CCACTTGTATTGTACAAATACTGACACTAACTCCTCAACTACCACAGTAGGGAGCAGCAATTCGTGATGCAAATAGAACGCTATGGGAAACGTATGTGTCCCACTGCTTACCACTTGTATTGTACAAATACTGACACTAACTCCTCAACTACCAGAGTAGGGAGCAGCAATTCGTGATGCAAATAGAACGCTATGGGAAACGTATGTGTCCCACTGCTTACCACTTGTATTGTACAAATACTGACACTAACTCCTCAACTACCACAGTAGGGAGCAGCAATTCGTGATGCAAATAGAACGCTATGGGAAACGTATGTGTCCCACTGCATACCACTTGTATTGTACAAATACTAACACTAACGGGTAGGCTGCAGAATGAAACGAGAACAGATTCGATTTTATAAAACCGGTTATTGCAGTGGCGAGAAAGTTGTTCTGATCCCATTGTGTTCCGCGGCGCGCTCGTCCAAGTTTGGGTGGTTCAGGCGATTATTTTCTGCACCGAATATACAACCCCCAATATTTAACTTGTGGCAACAAAGCGTTAGAATCCAGCAAGGAGATTGTCACAGATCGTGCATGACATTTCTTGCATGTTATTATTTACCAGTAATAACATGCATTATTATTATTATCGAATAAAGTATAAAGGAACATATTTGGATAAAAATAAAATGTCGATACCTTTATCTGATTGGCTGACTGACTGGATCATATTTACCTGCCTGGTGAGAAGTTTTAGCTTTTCAAGCTAGAAACTGCTGTCAAGCTACTGCATTGTTACAAAAATTAAACCGCCTCATGAGTTAAAAAACATATCCATCACATATCACATTAGTTTATAACCGTTGTTTTATTACAGGTAAATAAATCAAATCAAAATTCTCTATTGAAAGCAATCGTAAGATTAAATGAGTGTTTAAGGCCGGCCATTTTTCTAGTTACTAGTTATCGATCTAATTCCGAAAGGTAAAACCGCTATTAAACTGACAACACGATTTACATATTTTGATATAATGTGATTGGTGATTTACAGAAATCGAATGATTATTGAAAGAACACAGTTTAGGTTGGGCAAAACACGCGACATTGTGAAATGCCTTGAGGTTTGACACCAATGTATTGGAAAAAGCGCAACACAAACAAGTAACTTTTTGCTGTTTTGTAATGTCTGGTTACAGACATGAGATAAGCGTTTTATGCAAGACATTAACTTGGTACATCCTTTTACGTCTTTCTAGGCATGTTTAAAACCCCATAAAATACTCGGTGTCTTTGTGCAATAATTATATAAGTTACATGTTTTGTTTTTGCTACTTCGGCTATCATCGGCCACATGGAAATCTACAGGAATGGTTTTTATATTAGTTTCATAAATATGTTTACCAAGTATCGATTGTTATGATTCCTTCACCATATTAAAGGTGTTTACCTGTCTACTACAGGTAAGGTAGATTTTCCAACTATAATGTTGCTTTTTAATCAAACGATCATTTTGAGTTTCGAAATGTTATCTTGGAATTATAAATAAGAGTTAAACTATGAATAAATAGTCCAAGTGCCAATTCACATTGTATCAGAACACAGTTTAGTTTTTGTGGCATTGAGAGAGGAATTGTCAAGATAAGAAAGAAATTGATCTGCAGCCGCGCTCATTTTGGCGGGAGTCAAAATCAGAGACTATCAAAATAGCTAAAAAGAATCAAGCTATACATTTTTTCCGTTAATATTTTCAGCTCGACACAATTAAAACCAAACGACAGTTTGCAAGTGATACAAGTAAAATCTGTGTCAACCAACTATATGGTTGACCGACAGCTAATTGGCTGAAAATAATGAATTTCAGTACCTCCGTCTGACGGCTGACGGTAATGCAACTCTTATTTACGTGTCTGACGAAGGTTAGTGTGCCAAATAACACATTTAATTTAAGAAAAAATAACGTTAGATATTTTAACCCTTTCGATACTCTTCTATTTCAGCCTCACCAAAACTAAGTTACATGCTTATACAATGCAAACTGTCTCGGACCCTACACCGATACTTCAACTTGTAGACAAACCTAACCTGCAAACGAAATAAGTTTTAATAGCATATGTAAGTAAATGAATAAAAAATAAGTAGTTACAAAACAAAGACATTCCGAAAACACTCTGTTTATTTCTTACCTAGGACTACACGTCACAATCCAAACAACGTAATTTATATAAGTAATAAAATACTGATTTAAATTTTCCCGCTTTCCTACTTCGTAACTCCAACGGTATGAGTGTCTTGAAGACAACGTAGTAAGAAAACCCTTTTCTAGAAAAGGGATACCTAGGTACCCTTGTTATTCAAGAAATACCTTCTTGTTATTCAAGAGATTCCTAGAGTTTGTTGTATAAATGGACGTAACGGCTCACTACAATATCACCGAAGAACCAATCAACGGATGTCGATTTATATGCACAGGTTAGTGGGGTTGGCTATCCTTGCAGGTGCTTGCACGTAGACTTTTAAAATGTCCGCGGTTTCGGCATAATAACTTACAATAATGTAATATTCTAACAACTACTCAAAGCTAAACTTACAATGTTCAACTGTTTCTTCGGTCATAAGTGTTCACAAGTTCTTCGCTAATACGGTTGATCAGGAATGATATTGCACATTTTGTATTCTACAGCGTGAATCGGCAAGCTATCCAGGTTATGATGCCTGACGTAAACATATTTACTTCCGGACCTAGTATAATGAAGAGTGATATGGTAAAGCAATGAATTTAAATCTTTAGTAAAACCAGAAAATTATTGGCAACATATGAAAATAATGTCTTTGTTTGAAACTTAAGAAAATGTTTCGTAAAATCAATGAATATATCAATGTAATTTATGACAATGTATTGTGTCATCTACTGCATACTTACATATTTATATTAACGTTAGCACAATACTTTTTAATCTGTCATACTTGTGAACAGCTAAGAATCAAATATCATATTGCAACAATTTTGTACATTGCACATAATTATGAAACATCATTATGTAATTACAGCAGAGAGTCACGCAAATAGTATTATAAAGCATGTATATACGGGTAAATGCAAGATTTATATTTGCATATATCATTTCATCAAAATATTATATTATTCTTAAAAATTTCTCCAATTTGTGTCACTGTCGTCAATGCAACAATTTACAGTGGAAGTACAATTTAACCAAACGCAAGTACTGTAAATCATTTATCTTTGTGTAAAACGATAGCAGCAAACAATCAAAGCAAACTTATACACAAACAATGTGTGATAACATATTCAGAACAAACACAACGTTATCTACACAACATTCTTGACACAGGAACGCGACCACCGCATCGACGATGTGTCGCGCGTAACCGGGACACACATTCCGTGTCGGCTGTCGCTCTGTGTCCAGGCACATGGACGATGTGTTGTGTAATTGATAAACAAGGCTCATAGTTCTGGAATTGTCTGAGTAATACATGGACGATTGGGAACAAAATAATCAGAATTACATCACATCCACTGTAATTCTTTGTTTGAAGTTTGTATTTGACGATGGAAGGATTGTGAAGGAGACAGGATTTTCCGGACATTTGCCATCGTTCAGTGATACAAAAAATCAGTAACACTACGTTTCGAGATCTGCAATCTGATCTCTTCTTCAGGTAAATAACTAATCTAAGATATAAGTACAAACTATCATACCAGAGCGTTGTGACACGCGTAGTCATTAATCATAACCACCATGTTGTGTGTCAACTTCACTAACTCTAAAACATGCACTTAATTTAAAAAAATCTAAACACAACACTAATTATTAAAACTGAATTACAGAATACAGGTCATAATAGGTCTGCATTTATCGACCAACCACCTACGACTGACCAGAAGCCAATAGGAAAATTCAGATCTCGATCTTTTTTTAAATCACTGATCGATGGCAAAAGTCCGGAAAATCCTGTTTCATCCACTGTAAGTCACTCATGGATTTACAAACATCGGGACATCGACACAAGAGATAAAAAACGGGGAAACAAAATCATTAATTTCATTAGCAAGTAATTTCTATTTTGTCTGGTCAAAATAAGCTTACTTCATTTAACAAAGTCGACGTTTTTCCCATTAAACTTAATGAATTACAAAAAATGATTTCCATGTTTATACGGTGGACTGTTGAAAACATGAAATACGCTTGATGTATGCAAAGGAGCAAAACTCTAACTAAGAAGGAAACAAGAGATCAAACAATTTCCAACGAAAGATGTTGAAGTTACAGTGTAATTCAATGCCGCTAGGAACAGTTCATCCCGTTGTCTCCAATAAATGTTTAAGTTAATTATCAGTTAAGGGTCAGAAACTGTTGCTTAAATCGCTTAAATCCGTTGGAACCCTCACAGGACATTCAAGATGTTGGATAGAACAAAAGTTTTCTTTGGATTTGTATGATTGTACAAGTACGTGTAATTTACGATTAAGGAAGAATCCACTGAAATTAAAGTAAAACCTACTTTATTTAATAAATGTTAGAGCCGAAAATGTGTACATCCACATGAATACCTAATCTCAGATTTTTAAGCCTCTAAGTGTTACAGTTGTTCTAAAAATGTATATTTCACGGTCATAATCAATCTATACTCTTCTCACTTGCAAAGACAATTTAATCATCAAGTTTACGGTGTGTTTTGAACTTGTGTAGTCAACATGATTGATTACTTAGGATTAGAATTATTGCAGTCAGGCCCAATGTTTAGTATATTTGCACAGTATACCGAAATGCACAGCTTACACGCATATCCAAGCGTATTTCCACCATAATACTAGCAACACTATTGTACCAATACTGTTCAGCCAGCCTTCACGTTTCGATTCTTACCAAACAAACCATTGGCCCAATACAAGCAGGGCGCCGACAACCGATATTTGAATTCAAGAGTATGAATCTGTTAGTTTTAGGACCCAACTGCATCTATATCAACATAATATGTATATAGCTATGTATAATAATCTCTACACAATCTCAATGTCGATATATTATGGTCTGCCATTTTGAAAAAAAATTTGCCGTAATTTCTTTTGTTAGGGTTTTGAAATTACGAACAATATGTACCTATATAAAATCTTGATAATCGAAGCCGGGACCTGGCAACAACTTGTACATAAATTCTCATGAAAATACTTTAAATAGATTCCCTGCTGCACGTAACTTAGAGGGGCTGCAAGTTGTTTCTTTGTTATAGCTCTAACCGTTCTCCCGATATACGAGTAGGGCGCGGTACTTCACCCTGTATAAAGTGTAGGAGGTACATAATACTGTAGTATGCGACGAGGCAATCTTCACAGTATAATTCGTGATCTCAGTTATAAGCAGGAGCAGGACGCGGCATAAACACTAACACAGTACAGTAATAGGTAGGTCAATTTCCTATTTCCCTCCAGGAGCTGTTCTCATCCTAGTCCCGCCCCTTCCGCCCCCACACCGCAATCAATTAATTATCACTTCCATCAGAATACTAAGTGCCATTCTCAGGGTTGCCTATTATCATTATAGTTGCATCATCAAATTATCTTTAAAATCTCAAGTTATTTATTCGATTCTAGTTAATTTATTTTTTATGTATGATTTATGATACCTTTATACTACACCTATTAGGTGACGTGTGCCGTTACCCCAAACACAAGTTCCGAAAGTAGGCTTTGAAAGAGGTAACACATGTGATCCTACACCATGTAGTTTGTTTCAAGAACTTATGTATCAGCTTACAAGTGACATGGGCGAAGTCCAAACTGTTTTGGTTTAAGGTAGTAACAAATAAAGAGACAAAATGGAAACTAATAGTGAAGACTAAAATACTTTCCTAACACATTTCTTGGTCCCCGACAAAGAATCCTAAAGTGTTTTGTTCGTCAATGTTCACGTAACACTCTCAATCTGTATAATATCTGCCGAATCCTAGCTCTAGGCCCGATGAAGGAAGGATGGGTTACGATACAGGAAATCCCTTATCGGAGCTGATATCACGGCTACAAGGCCGCCGTGTGCATAATATATGTGTGACGTCATGTGACATCCTTGTCGCTCGGGACCTCTGTGGCCGTGGACCGCGCTGTTTGCGAAACATGCTACTGCAGCGCACAGTCACGTCTCAGACCATATGGGTCTGTTCAACTGACCAACGCCATGGCTTGCATATTAGTACTAAACTAAATCACAATTGGTTTTTTATTACAGATTGGATCATTCAAATTATATAGTTTAATTACAAACTTATTAATTGAAATTAAAGAAAACTGGAAAAACTTTAGTTTATTTTTGACTAATTTGGCTGAGCGTTAGTGAAGCCTATCACTTTAAGGGGTGAAAAAATTCAATTGTCTATGTGTCGATTTCTCGATCTGTCTGTCCACACTGTCCGCATATTTGAAATATTGTATGAAGCTTAATGATGACACATGTTACTCCATTGGATTTAGCTGAACTTTAGCGAATAATTTTACATTGGTATTATGGGTAACCATGATGGTAACGAAGAATATCAGAATAAATAAATTTGTGAACAAACTAAGTGTGTTACCGCTATGTCATTTTAACACATAAAACAGGAACATAAAAATGTTGTATACAATCAGAATGAGAAATAATGGAATAACAACATAATTAATTATAACATGTAACTGTTTTATTCATATAGTAAGTACAAAAAAAAATATACAGGTTACATATCGGTGAATAGATTTGATTTCAGCACACTCTTGTCTCGTAATGCCCTCTCTAGCTCATTGGAACTTTCATTATTTTAACACGACTATAGAACCTTACTTAATGAACAAAAATATAAATATATAATATGGCAGGATACATCGAGAAAGATTTCATCAGTAGATTATAATTGTGCCTAAAACCTCATTTATACTTAGACAAGAATGAGTTCTATGATGGTGTATTTGCAAATATGGAATTTGCAGAGTGTGATTGAAGCCTATCACCCAGTAGGATAACACCAAATTTTTCTTTTGTCTGGCGGGGGATGTAAAATCTTTGTTTTTTTTCGAACCGAAACAAAGTCTGTTACGAGACACGTAAAGTGACGTACTCTTACCTCGGTATTTCATTTTAAACTGGACAGAGAAAGGACACGTAATTAACGAATTTTAGTAAATAATAATAGTTTATCTCATCTTAGTAAGGAAACCACCTCAAAATGGAAATAAGGAGTTATATAAACGTCTTGATACATTGTACTTTCAGAGGTTAATGACGGACCATTTGTACACTAATAACAGTTTTGTACCCAGGAAAAAAGATAACATGAAATAAAATTCTCACTGGTTACCTGTTACAAAGCAACAAAAAAATAAACACAAGCAGCACTGTATTATAAAGTCAGCGCAGAAGTAAAAGTGAGTCGGACTGAACGATCTAGAAGTTTCCGGTCGCTACATGTTATCGTCAAGTCCCTGAGAGGTGCGGACAGACAGACACCGTGTGGCTGAGGGCCTGTGGGTCTGACATCTGGTATCGAACAAACAACCAAGTAGCTAATTAGAATATTCTGTTATTTCTCAAACGTGATACTATTTAATTATAAACAAGGAAAACGTAAGATTTTAACTAAAACTAGAAACAAGAAAACTCCGAATTATTCGTATGCTTTAGGTGTTTTGACCTATCTTATTAATAAATCATTATGAAAGGAAAAGTTCTCTAACATTTTGAAAGTAAACATTTTTCCGCCCTATTCCAAAATATGCGGCCCCTGAAAATGTGCATCAGTTGCATTCAATCTCAATATTGCCAGCAATTTCTACAATTATGGAAAAAATTGTTTTACACCAAATTCGACATTAATGAAAAAAAATATATAATACTGAAGACACAAACTGTGAGATTCAAAGTACTTGCACTACCCTGTTAAATTTATTTAGCGATATATTTTATGCAAAAAATTGGAGAGATATAGCACATACTAATGCTGGGCTACTTACAAGCTTTTGACTCTGTAAATCACAATTATTGTTGGCGAAAATGAAATATTATGGCTTTGATGATAGATCAACGTTTGAACGGTGGTACAAGATTTAAAACATATGTAGAAGACAAAGTTCAGATTAAGAAGTGTGGAAGGGAGGCGCCTGCTGCTCTCATCAGACAGAGAGGTATTCCAGGGAGGAGTTGTCTAGGGTCTGGGTGTTCAATCTGATGTTCCGAGTTGTGTACAGATCAGAAGGTCATCACTAACATAGACAAGTGCACTTCATGTAGTACTAAAATCTGTAATACGGAAGCTAAGTGAGAGGGGAGTTAGTGTCACTCTCGATAGTAGAGAGGTATTCCAGGGAGGAGTTGCCTACAGTCTGGGTGTTCAATCTGATGTTCCGAGTTGTGTACAGATCAGAAGGTCATCACTAACATAAACAAGTGCACTTCATGTAGTACTAAAATCTGTAATACGGAAGCTAAGTGAGAGGTATTCCAGGGAGGAGTTGCCTACAGTCTGGGTGTTCAATCTGATGTTCCGAGTTGTGTACAGATCAGAAGGTCATCACTAACATAGACAAGTGCACTTCATGTAGTACTAAAATCTGTAATACGGAAGCTAAGTGAGAGGGGAGTGAGTGTCACTCTCGATAGTAGAGAGGTATTCCAGGGAGGAGTTGCCTACAGTCTGGGTGTTCAATCTGATGTTCCGAGTTGTGTACAGATCAGAAGGTCATCACTAACATAGACAAGTGCACTTCATGTAGTACTAAAATCTGTAATACGGAAGCTAAGTGAGAGAGGGTTGAGTGTCACTCTCGATAGTAAGAGTTTGCAGGTATGCGACACGATAAACACTCTTACAGTGCAAAAGACTCTACGTACTCTGGGTTCGATTTTCCGACCGTGTCACTCATTCCATTCAACATGCCGCTGGTAGGTTGAGGAGTCTGTATTGATTCAGATACTTGGTGCCTTAATCTGTAAACCTGGATCCCACGCAATTGTCTGGTCTTGTGTGTGTGTTTTTTCCAGCTTACGGAAGCAGTATCTCAAGTGAGGGCGCCAAAATAATACAAAGGATTCAGAACTCTACATTACGCTTCATTATCTGCCTAAAACGCTTTGACCATGTGTCTTCTTGACTGAACATGCTTGAGATAGAAAGTATATGAGCAGTTTAATGCTGAACTGCGTGATTCACAAGGCCATGAAACTTCTAAGCGAGAGACTGCTGTACCGGGATAAGGTCTCTAGCGTAGCACCTGCCATGATAAACAGCTTCACTTCCGCTGAGTGAGGCTCAAAGTGGGTAGGAGGAGTTTCTCATACCATGAACCAAGGATGTACAATAATCTTTCTGAAATCTTCAAAGGTGCTATCCCTGTTTATAAGTTCAAGAACACACTGAAAAATCTTTTCAGTCATAAATCTTTGTAAGTTAGTACATCATTGTTAATTTTAAGTATTGTAGATTTCACCTAGACATTTGTGTGTGTGTAAAGTTTGAAATAAGTTATTTCGCAAATCAGTTAGAGTGTACTAAAAAACGCTTAAAATAAGGAATTTATATTTATTTATATGTTATTCCTATGAAATGACATTCACACTTGCCTCAAACGGATCTTAATTTTTATTGTGGAATGAAAAATCCCTTTAACAAATACACATACCTGTACATTAAACGTGGCCACTAATAGGGGTTTCCCCACTACAGTTAATAGCACCAGTCACTTATTTAACTAGTAAACAAAAATAGGTCCTTTCCCCAGTTCGAAGAAAGGGTGACAACGTGTAGAAAGGAAGGAAGAGCCAAGTCCTGCAGAGAAAGTTAATGCTCCGTCCTCACATTATATTTATGGTAATGCGTGTACATGACTCGTGAATACAATCACTTGCTGTGGACAAGCTCCACTTGCCGCGGTGTCCAGCACACACATACACAAGCGAACGTTAAGAGGGAAGTAATCGAACTAAATTATATATAATATTCTAAAAACACGACGGAGTTCATTCAATTTTCACGTTCGCAAAGAAACAAAACCTGTTACAAAGAAGAAAGTTCCGTACTAAATGTGTAGCAACGTTTAGAGTATGTTTCTGCGTTGTTTGACGTCGTACCATTTGCATTATTAGAACAATTGAATTTTGAAACAGTTTGTGTGGATTTGATTAACACACGTCTATATTGAACGGATTTGTATCATTCAAGTAGTTCATTATACACCAAGATGGGTTTGCTCCGTCGAATAGTCTACGATCTAGAATGCAGGAGACGTGTCTTTACCGATGAAACCCAAAAAGAATTTTAGTAAGTCTGTAGATCGGCAGCATGTTATTTATCTGTAATTGTAAGCAAGGCCATAGCCAGCAAGGGGATCCAAGAGGGCCGGATCCCCCAATTTTTTAAAATTTTTAATTTAGTTTTTTAATACACGATTATTATTATTTAAATAATTCAGTATTCCTGACATGTACTGTTGAAAGATCGTTTTCAACAAAGAAACGGATCTAGAACTTTTTAAGGAACAAAATGGGGCCTTACTCTCTGTCCACTACGGCAAAATATCAGTTGTCTGGACCCCTCCCCCAATTTTTTCCTAGCAATGTTCTAGATTGTAACCCCTGAGTCGATAAATAAGTTTGTGGATTCAAAGATATTATTTCTCGCACGTTTCTTCTATAAGAGTTTTTGCAAGGTGAGATTCTTGAAAGCTATGATTCTTGATTTTTAACATACCACGTCCTGCCTTCCCTTCTACTGTGTTAAGGGAAAGGTGAGGCCCTTTCTTTCGATAGGGGCTATTTGGAATCGTATTGTTGTCCGCCCGTAATGAGGAATGTTTTAAACTATAAAAGTTTTAAACTTGAAACTTGGTACGTAGGTTCCTCGTGAACCAAGGAAGAGGGCAACTGATTTTAGGACCAAAAGGTAAAAGGGCACTCCGTCTGTCTGTCTAAGCTTACCTCTTTTGTTACGTCCTGTCGGGTCCTTCGGTAGCCTACTCTGTTGTATCGGTTTGTATAATAGACTCAAAACGTGCATCATTACACTTCACGTAGCTCCCAAGCATATAAATGGTCAGTAAAGACAGACTACAGAGAGAAATTTCAATTTCTCGATATCATATAATATATACATAATCTACATAAGGCTCTAAAGTTTGTTAGCTTTGTTAATGGATAGCTCAAACTAAATTTCAGGATACCATTACGATCCTGTTGTCCACGGTGGCTATTACATAAGGTTGTGCGCTCCGCTTTCCAAGTTCTGCCTGTACGCTGTTAGAGACCGTAAGTTAGAAACATTACAAAGTATTTAACTAAATACCGATTAATAAATATCGTCTTATAGAAGTGGTCTAAAAGAGAGCTACGTCCTCTGATGTCAGGACTCCTGCCCACTGGTCTTTAGACATTCAAAGATTCGGGCGTGTTTCCGTACGTTGGGATATCTTACAATGGCCATCACATATTGTCTTAATATTACGTTGAATGAAAATAAAATATATTAAAGTATTGATAAATATTAATTATGGATAGTAATATTCATAAACAATTGACTGATTGAGACCGTATACGATGTACCCGGTCTGACCTTACAACTTCAAGTTGAGGGTCGTCACAATATTACAGGAATGCTTAGGATGGCATTTAAAAATGGGTTGCCTATACTGCCGTTGTTGTAGTGCGGAGAAATTCTGATGAAGCCACGGGTAACAGCTAGATATGCTTGGGAATCCATTCTTATCACATCAACGGTTCTGAGCTACGAGTTCAATTATTTTTAAATGAAACTATTTCACGTGTTTTTATATGAACATTTTTTAAATCATCTCTTTGTTGTTCTGCTTTACAATTTCATATTTTTACAATAACATTATACATTTTATATGAATAAGAAGTAATTGATACATAGTAGACACCCAGGCAGGTTTTTTTACAAAAATATTTTTATCAAAATGTGTCTACCTTTATTTAAGAGCAATTAGAAGTTATTAAAAGCATAGGAAGAAATTAACAGTGTTATATACGAATACATGGTACTATTGTGGTGTCGATTAATTCACAATAGGATATTCTATTAACAATAGAATTGTACGCATGCTTTTGATCACGTAGACAACGTACTGTCTAAACTCTATTATATGAAATAACGTTAATCCTGCAGATTTTAGTTAGCTTGCTACATATTAAAGTATCCTTTGCTGGATATATTTATAAATACTTTTATAAATATTCACTTGGTTCCTCCTCTCCAATCAGGGTCTAATGGCAACCATAGACAGAAGAATTTATTTTCTTTATTTCTTGCGAATTATTAAAGGCAACCGATTTACAAAACGTAATAGGCTAACTCCTAGAGATTTTAAACTCTCGTGGTTTGAGTAGAAATCATGAAAAAATTCAATTATTTCACGTTTTACTAGCCAACAATTATTGTTCACGTTTACAGGAAATGAATTTGACTTATTACGACTCGACCGTCCCACGCGTCTGAACAGGCTGTGCGGAGCGGAGCGTAGTCCATTACGCTGCGGTCACGCTGCTAGGTGGCGTGAAAAGGGACAACAATAAAAGTTATAATTAAAGTTTTAGTGGCGTCATAACAGTCCACATTCCCTTCTAGAAGAGAAAGAGCCTATTTACGCCAACTTTCATAGTCTCCTGCCATTGTCGGGCTGAGCACTTCCAACAGGGAGCATTCATCACAATTTACATTAATACTTCGAAGTCGTGCTGACATTAAAAGAATAAACATACTTCAAGCATGGAAGCCGTGATAAAAGAACAGAGCAGATTAAACACATATTAAATAGCCATCAAGGCTACGGGTTTGTTAGATTTTTATGTTTATGCAAGGCAATAATAATTATTAATTTGTGATTTAATTTTAAGTTTTAAAGATAATGGCGTGACCAACAACGATTGGTTTATTTTTAACTGGTGGACGCTCATCGTTATGATAAAATACGTAAGCCAAATATTTCCAAAACGTTGGAGGCGACCACTTTTCTTCACATGTTGCCTTAAGACGAATAGTACCGAGTGGCCCTATTTGTAAAACAAACGGAACAAGGTTACGAAGACGTAGAAACCTACACCCTGATTAGGCCAGCAAGAAGTGTGCGAGAGACATGAGACAACGGTTGTATTGGTGCACATGTGTGCCGGTGAGAAACTGTATCTTGCACGCACAGCTGCGGCCGGTGTAGACCCTAGTCACGGCTCGCGAGTACAAGGACGCCGCCTGACCTTACCTTACCTTACACGAGGATCTCTCTCTCTCTCTCTCTCTCTCTCTCTCTCTCTCTCCTTGTCTGTGCTGAGTTGCTGCTTCTACACTCCTCTCCTCTGGGGGCCAGCAACTGAGAATGGCCATTCTCTCCAAATATCCATCACTCAACTCAAACTAACCTGACCTGATAATGTGCTATTCCTCCTCAATTTCGCCCATTTTCATACTAGAAGCAATACTGGACAAAACAACTGTAATTGAACGATGTTCGATATAAAAAAAGTCATCAATATACAATCATACTAGCACATACTCCCTCCTTTGCCCGCAATGTCTAAGCAAAATTCCCAAAACTGTATTGTATAGCTCCTACGATATCAGTAACACTTCAACTATTGTGAACTAATGTAGAGGAACTCCAAGAAGAACTTCATAGCATTTTTAGTGAAAGTGTTTGTGGTGTAATCCTATGATATTTTTTTAATCCAATTACTCATATATCATGCATCAGGTACTCATCTTTCAGTGTGTTGAGAGGATCAGAGGTTAAACAAAATTGCAAGTAATTCTTATTTCAGGATTTTGAGCTTTAAAAGCATTTCTGCTTTCAAACTAATTACATTCCCGACACCAAATTGGAGTTTACTATTTTGCCCCGAGATACAATATTTATAGAACTAAATACAATTTTGTAGTAAGGTTTGATTCAAAACAATACATTTTTGAAATTGTTATGAACATAAATATTGTTAATGAAAAGTATTAAAGGATTTAAAGTATTAAAAATTATAAACTAAAACCAACATTAATAATATATTTCAATACTTAGATCATGACAGTAAGTTGTTATCCATACTACGGCAGTCCTAAGACATCTTTAAAATCAAGTATTTCAGGATTCAAGTTTAAAAGATAATAATAAATGAACGAATATCATAAACATTAAATTTGTCACCGGCTGTTATATATAATATTTTTAAGTCTAGACAAAAAGAAGAAATATATAAATTTATTTAGACCGTCTGGTTGCCTACACTTAAAATTAACTAATGTACTAATTACAACATCATTAAATTCATGTCACATATATATATATATAATTTTATAAATTAAATTATTCCTTTTTGGTGTGATAAAGTATGTACGTAATATGTATATGTTAATTTGTTAATATATATACATGGTAAAATTGATGTTAAAATTTGTCTACTGTTTCGAGATAATGTTTTAATAAACCTGTTTTACTAATAATATTTACAGTGGGTTAAATTATCTTAAAGGAAATTTATGCCTTTTTTGCTTGCCACCCAGATTGCTGCCATTAATTGCACCTTCAGTGTACATTTTTCAAAAGAGTGAATATCTGAAAACCTGATACAGTAAAGTACATGCTCTGATTCCCTAATCCATGTTCACTATACCATCCTATGTCCTTGCTTCAGTCTAAGAATTATATCAGTATTTATATGCCTAATTAGTATTGTGTACCCAAATCAGTGAAAAATGGATGTGAAATCCCCTCAACGATTTTCTGTTATAAAAGTTGCATTTATTGTCTGGTATATTGCTTTGTGATTCAACTTACTAATCCTAGACTTACTGGGCTCACCTGTTTCCTCAAATTCTAGTCATGGAGAGAATGATTTGTTGAATCATCCTAATGCCCAGACCCACCGCTTTTGTTCTTTCAGCTACGTACTGTAAATATGCTGTCCCACAATGTAAGGAAACTAAATTCAACCCTACATTTACATATTCAATACTGGTTCATGAGAATTCTATTTCCGACGGCAATGTTAAGTTTGCCATGTTGCCACGATCAAGAAAATCTATAAAAAGTGTATATTTATGACCATTGTAGTTTACTCCGGTCTTAGTTTGTTTCCATAGTTGATTTTGCTATGTTACCTGATCAAGAATATATATATATATATATATATATATATATATATATATATATATACAAATGCAGGTCTGAGAAGCCTACTCCTGTCAAAAGAAAACTAAGATGGGTTTTATAACAGTCTTTAAATTTATAGTAAAAATTAGATGGTAAATTTGTCTTTTATGTCTCTATTACAGTAAAAAGATTGAAATAAGAAGTGTTTTTACTACCAAGCTTACTCTATGCTTTCATGACTATAAATGTAAACAAACTTTAAATAGTGGTTAAACATATAGTTGTGCAGTAATAATACAATATGTACACAAAACAGTTGATTACATTCTACAGGCTCTTCAATTAATATTTTGTAAATATAGAGACCAAGATTGGGATATTTCACTACTTGAGAGCCCAGTGAGGCGTCGCTCGGAGGGATTTTCGTTATAAGAATAAGCCTGTATTCATACCAGGGACTCTTAGGAATGTCCATGTACAATTTCAGTATAATCGGATAAATAGTTTGGTGTGTGAAACACCAAATACCTGTCAAACGACTTTAATATTAGTTGAATTTGTAAAAACGGCAATAGCACATTTAAATTCCAATCTAGACTGATTCAAAATAATACTTGCTCCAATAGAACTCGATCCCTGATATCTCACTTTGTATGATTCAATTGTATTGTATGTTAGAGGAGTATGTTGTCAGTTATCGAGTGTCAGCTACTCCGTCTTCCCTAAAGGCCAAAAAGTAAAGGCAGGCATTTCCCTGGAAGTAATTTTGTGATCCTGTGCAAGTCACATGACACAGCACTCTGTAAAACAAAGGATGGCAATCAAATTCTGAATTAAACTTTGTAAGACCACATTGGAAAACTGTTCCAATGACCAAATTTAATAATCGTAATAAATTTTAGAGAATTTGCCTTATTGGATAGGCAAGTTGCTATGGTAAATCTGTTTGGTAAGCCAGGAAATGGCTGGGACCATGATCAACAATGTGATGCAAATAAAGGACCAAGTCAACATTTTGACCATAGACCAATATTACGTGTCATAGTTTAACAAGTGCAGTTATTAGACATTCTGAAAAATCATTCTTGAGATCGTTACAAACAGTTTGAATATGCACGAATATAAACACAATATATATACACAATACATCTTTTGTTTCTGTCTTTAAGGACCTATAATAGGAAATCATTTGAGTCTATTAGGGGAATCCGAGCACCTTACACCGCGACTTTAAAGGACATTTTGGAGGAGACATACCATGGTACATCCGATACCTAGGTCCTGTTGGAGGAGCTGGGAAGCCAATGCAGGAAGAGCCTATTGAAATTTTATGTTTTGTAACTAAAAGTTCCATTCAATTTTTCGTCAGCTAATTACGATTACTCCCTGGACAAACTCTAAATTTATAAATCTCAGTCAGAGAGCAATTTCTCTGACCATACTTCACACCCACTGATCAAAGAGAATTATGAGATGATAAACAAAACAATACAATGATTAATTTAAATAAACTATGCTTACCAGAATAAAGGTAAAAAACTTCATCTTGATACTGCGTATTTCAATATGTTAACAACATAATACAATAAAAGTCTAATCAGACTATAGCATCACCACCTTAGTAGCAAAAGCACATATTCACCGAAAAGAAGACAAAGCCACTCTGAGTCAGGAGTTAAGCTACTGCAGTTATAACCAAGATATCATCAGCTAGACACAACAATGATATTACACTGATAAGATTAGGACTAGTTCCAACCATATGAGAATGTTACAACAATGAATTCAAAGTAACTTGGACACATTTTTTGATAAACATTCCATATAAAATGTGACAATCATTGTTCTGTTTCCAAAATACTTTATTTAGCAAAAGTGATGAAAGAATAAATTAATGAAAAATTTGCTATTACAACATAATATGCCACTAAAATGTTGGTTGGTTAAAGTAAAATAATGTTACGTGTTCTCATAAATCTAACAATTGCAAATGTAATTGTGTGGTGATTCTTACATAGTAATGCTATACTAAAGGATTTTTTGCTAAGAACTGTAAATATATTTGAAACTTCAAACATATCTCACATACACCAAAATACATCTATTGTTTGTCCTCTTATTATTTATGACGTTGAATTACAATATGATGCATTTTTTTGTTATTTTCAGAAGTTAATGACATAAAAAAATATGTTCAGCATAGTTATAATAAATACTGCATCTGTCTGTTGCCACTAGATATCAACGTTTTAGGTAGTTTAGGAAGAAAAGAGGTCCAAGATTTGACCCTAGAGGCAGTCCTATTTCACCATTTTGTAATTTAAATTTAAATTTTATGATTAAATTTGAATAATTTATTTGAGATATTTTCACATATATTGTTGTCGGTTTGACAAGTACAACTTAACGAATTCAATGAATTTTTTCTGATCCCCAACTGACTTAAAATCGATACATGAAAATATTACATCTCTTTTTGAAATGGTGGCCAATTAACATCTTAAAATTAAATACCTTAAAAATAAATAAGTTTTAATAAATTTGCAAGTGACAAAAGTTTTAGAACTTTTACATAAAACAATTTCAAACTTAAAATGGAAAAACTAAAATGAAAGATTGTGTGTTTTCTGTAAGTATAAACTAACGATGAAACATGTCATTTTATATTGGGAAATAAAAAACTAACTTTGTTTTCAATTTAATTTATGTAATAATTAATTTCAAATATATTATTATAATTAACTTTTAGACTTTGGTGATTTGCTTGTTGCCTGCTAAGTTTTATATATGATCACACTAGGTCCCTCTCATTCAATTAAATAATTTAAATTAATATTTTACCTTTAACATTTTTTAGTCAGAGTTTGTTTAAGTACTTATCTTCTGATTTATTAATTCAGTATATTGTTAGATGAAGAGGAGGAGGCTTTCACATCATGAAGAGTGAGTGTAAAATTAGTATTATTCAAACAAGTTTGGCTTAGGGAAAAATATACTTCTCTTGAAATAAGAATGAAAAATAACTCCAATGGCATCAATATATCTTTTAAAAAGTTACAGGCTAAGAGTTATAAATCCTCAGCTAAAAAGTTTATCTTAAGGCTTTAGAGGGAAGGTATTCATAATGATAACCTACAGTAATTTAATGGCTTTGTAATGTAAATGAGAGCCATAAAGTATACAGTATATCATTGTGAAGTGAAAAAAAATCTAAATGTTGGCTGGTTGGGTACTTATTGTGTTTTGTAAGTTTGAATATGATAAGTTAATTTGATTTATCTTGCTCGGGAAATAATACCTGAAAAGGTTAGTAGAGTTCTGGGACACCTTGTGTTTATCAACCTTTACAGGTTATTATTCCTGAACCAAAGACAAATCAAAATATCATATTCAAAATTACAAAAATTCAATAATTTCCCAACCAGCCAACATTTAGATTTAACATAACTTTATGACTCAAATACCCAATTACTTTAAAATTTGTTTAAAAATTTTATTTTCAAAATGATGGCTAATTAAATATTAAAAACACAAATATTGTAAAACAGCATTTGATACATCAATTACTGTTATTATTATTTAGTTTTATTTAAAATAAAAGTAAAAACTTCTTTAATCATAAATTTTACATACATACAATAAATAGAGTCTAAAATGCTACAAACTAATAGATAACATCAATCAAATTTGTAATTTACAGAAAATGTTAGCTTAGCTAAAATATTTAAATAGTATTTTGAATGTAGTAAAATTCCTAAATACAGAGATAAGTTTATTATTATATTGGAAATATAATTATATATATATATATATATATATATATATATATATATATATATATATATATATATATTATATTGGAAATTTATTAAAATGTACTAGCTTTTGAATTTTAAGTATAACATTCACAAAAGAGGAGTTAATTAAATGAACCAGTATTGGGTAAAATTGTGTGTTAGCATGTTTAATTATAGTAACAAGAATTTAATAAAAACCACAAGTTATCAAAGATTCCATCACTTCCTGGACTTCCTTTATTGTGTTTGGCACCAAATGAAAAGTTTTATTATAACAATGGTTATTCTCAAACACAGAACAGCTGACATTAGTGCTGGATGAAATGTTTACAACCAAATTAACATCATTACCAGCCTTCTTAGCCACATTCACAAAGTAATTATTAAACATATTATTGACCAAACTGGCATGGTTATAGTTTCATTATTGTCATACTTTTCCAAGCCTTAGTTGTCTTATTTCCAGTTTCTAACTTTATTATTTCTCAGGTAGTTTTAAAAAATTTGACTGCACTTTTTAATTTTTTCATAAAATAATTTCTTTTTAGATTTTAATAGATCTTCCTTGTAAAGTTTATTCTTTTATCTGGTGTATTCTAATAGTTCCCAGTTATTTGTTGCTCTTGCAAATTTATTAAGACGTAATAGATGTTGTTTTTAAGATTTTAGTTGGTCATTGGCCCAATATTTATAAGTATTTCTTTCTTCGAACCTTTCAACCTTGATAAGGAAGGTCAATAAAAGTAATATTTAAATATTCTATTAAAAATATTCCATTTTTCTCCAGGATCAAAATTATTTACTTCCCACCCAGTTCCTCTAATAACAAGTTTTTAGACAAATTTATTACAAATCCAATGATACATCAATACAAAATCAAGTACAAAATAATAGTTTGATAAATAAGGGAGATAATTAATTTGTTTTAAGCTGAGTGCTAAACAATATTTTTTATGTGCCAGCACTGCTAGTAAGTCATAAAAATCAGCTGATTAAATATTACTGTAATATTAATATACTTACCCATTGCAGGATTTAAGCGGACTGCGATTTAAATGTCTTGATCGCAGTTTGGTCTTGGTCTTAATTATATATATATTGAAATAAAAAAATGAGTATAAACTACAAAAATAACAATTTAATTTATATCAGATTGTGAATGCAAAATAATAATACAAAATAATTTAGTAGTATTAAAAGAACGATTTTCCTCTGGTGAACAGTGTCAGTTACAAGTGTGTATGTTTAACATGTCGGTTTGATTGCACATATAAAACCATGCCATTAGAGTTACCTTACCATGAGATTTCTTACTTTGTTTGAATAGAATAACTTACGTTACAATCATAAGCAATTCTGTGTACACAAAGTTATTATTTTTGTACATTGCACACATTTTTTATTCCACTATGTCCAGAGAAATCTGAATTCTGCTACTAGTAAAGATATTGTCACAACCCAATAACATGATATTGTAATCAGCTGATTAGAGAAGCTAAAATTAAAGAAGCTGGTTGTTGTGACTCACTAGTAGTGCTGGCTCATAATTTATTACAGTTGATACTGTTCAACACTCTTTTTAAAAATGAATTATTTCCCTTATTTGTCAAACAATTTGTTTGTACTTGGTATCGTTGGATTTGTAATAAACAAAATGTGTGACTTATTAGCAGTGCTGTCATATAACAGTTGATATATTAATAAATAAATATAAATATATATATATATATATATATATATATATATATATATATATATATATATATATATAATTTCAATAAACATTGAATCACAAAAAGTAGTACTTGCTCCACCGAGACGGTATAATATATATGAGATATACATGATATATCTCATATATATGATATGAGATATATCATAGTGCTGAAAATGTTATTAGATACCTACATTATATATGTGAAATATTTTGTTTGGCCGTGCAACTCATTATTTGTAATTAAAAGCACGAGGAGAGGGAAATGGTTAATGTAAAGAAAACATTTCTAAGTTTGTTCTCTACAAACCTGCATACCAAATTATATAATGTTGTATTGTGGTAATTATAGTGCAAGGTCAACTTTGACACATGGAAGGAGTGGAAAAAAGGTAACTCTAAGTTTTATAGGATGGCTAGTAGTGTCAGAGCCATCTGCCCACACCGATGATTTCATCTGTATATCACTGGGAGTTTTGTATATACATTTATATACTTTTTTAGTGGTTGCAGTTGAAAGGGATTCAAGGAACGCTCCACATTTGAGGTACATCATTCAGTAATAATATACAATTACATTACTACCTCAAAATCCTTTTATACTGAGATGTCTATCTTTTCGTATTTTAACAGAAGAAGAAATAATTACAAGGAAATTTTATTAAGTGCCAGAAAGTTAGTTTACAGACAACCATTCAAGCACCTACAGCGTACACTTATCTGCAACGCCAAAGTCATGCGTAATCTGCCCGGCAGTGTGCTTTTAGCTGTATGTCAGTAGACAGACGATGCTCGCACAGACTGCACTGCTGTTCAGAGGCATTCGTGATCAGACCTGGAATATCCATTTGTCTCCTGAGACGGTAGTACCTACAGGGACCTTTTCATTCATTGATAGTAGTGAGAGAGCAGCACCATACAGCTGGCATTTGTGATCTGATCTTCTGGAATATTTATCTGTTATGTGAGATGAATATAACAGAAGGACACCATGAAAGTGTAAAACATCCTTAGAGATAGTAGCTTTTGGGTAATAGATAAAATTCAAGAGGGTCTCATCATTTTTATATGGAACCAAGTAGTTCCATAGTAGTAGTAGGATTTATCATTTCTGAAACAGATGTAGAAGTATTTCTGAGAGAACTTTCAATTCTGTTCTTTCCACGGATTAAAATATACTCATCTATTTTTACAATGTTGTAGACATAACATCTCAGCATGAAAAGATTTAAAGGTGACATCTGGATTACAATTACCAAGATCATTCTTTCCATAATTCTGCCCACACTGTTCAGGTGGGAGTACATCACATCATGTGTTACGCAATAGGCTTCACCGAGCTTACATGTAAAATTTTAAAGTCTATAGCTCATTTCATTCACAAACAGTTAGGATGTTAAAATATCATATTATTGTACTTAGTTTGTTTACAAACTTACTAATTCTGGGATTTTGTTGTTGCCATCATAGCTAACTTATCCAAAAGAGCAACGTCAAATATACTCTAACACTCAGCCAAATTCCATGGAGTGACATGCACAATCATCGAACTTAATGTTGCCTAAATGGAAATTAAGTTTTTATGCAAAGTTTCCAGACTATAGGTCAGTTTATTGTCAAAATATCATGCAAACAGACAGACAGACAAAAATGAAATTTTTCCACCCCCTCGAGTGATAGGGTTCACTAAAGCTTGGCCAATAAGGATTTATTTTGCAGGTTTAATATTGTGTACATTCTCTGTTCCAAAATCAGGAACATCTGCACCGATCTAAGCTTAGCCTATTCAATGAAAGAGTTAAGTAATAGAAAGTATCCTAGTAAACATAGCCTATACAGAAGCGAATGCCAGATGCGAGAACAGTAAGTAAACAGGAGCTTTTAAGGTGCTTGATGTTGTGCAAACTCACTGTTATTGAATCAAAAGGGCTTACTGTATGTGATCTGAGCTTATATTTACTGTTTTTTTACTACAGCTTATGTCTCTTTTAAGCATGTTATTTGTATCAGTTCAGCAAAAATAAATTCTACAAAAAATGTCATACAAGGCACATATTTTGCCATACCAACAAAACATTCTGTGGTACATGCTGATTGTATTGTGGAAGCAAGCTGATCTTTGATAGCTTCACCAGCACAGCTGGACAATGGTAGACCCTGTTGTATTCCATGTCTCTTATAGTTTAATATAAATAAATAAAATAAATAAAAATTTAAAAAATAATAATATAATACATAATTAAATAAATAAATATAATTAAATATACAGAAAAGTTGGAGGCCTGTTCAACCATAAACTACATATAAAATGTTATAATATAAATAGTATGCAACATACTACTCTTTTTGCTGTAATACCATACGTCATTTATATTATAAATGACACCTAAAACAATAATATCTTAATTTGATGCTAATCAAAAATGTTACAGTACATAAAAATTAGTATAAGTAAACAAACTTTTATTTGTTTAAACATACCATATTTATTACTTGCTTATTACATTGTGACTTTAAACTTATATAAAAATGACACATGAGTGTCACATTTTTGGTGATACGTGTGACATTTTAGTATTATAGTATATCTTGAGCTGTATTAATTTTAAAACATATAATGAATTACTCACAATTACATTAAATACTGTCTATGTATGTCATTGTACCTAATTTTGTAGGTGCAACATGTACAAACTATGAAGGTAATATTATAAAAAGTAAATGAAAATTATTTGTTGACAGTAAAGTAACATTTTATATAGATATTTAACCTCCACAGTTTAGTTAGACAGTCTTGCTTTAGTGGAAGTTTCACGATGGACAATTCATGTAGCCGTATATGGAGCCAGTAAAAGAATAAATCTTTTGTTTTATGTGCTATCATTACAATACATTAGTTAATTCCTAACTAATCTTATTTTATATTTAACTTTCCAAACCTAAGCTATTGATATCTAATTAGTTGTATTATGTCCAAGTTATCCTAGCAAGCGTCATTGCCTACTATTTAGGTTGCGGGTTATATATTAATTACAACAAAGTCATAAACATACAACAAAAGAGATTCGTAAAAATCTATTTGTCATTTAGAGATTTCTAATTTCTTTTAAGAGTCACATCATCAAATTCCAGCCAAGTACTTTAAAATTATCTAACCATTCTTGTTTTTGTACTCCTCTGTTTTATATTTTTGGGTAGGAGAATTATACAAAGAAGGTCTCTTAATTTTATCAATAAATACTTCTATATTGAAATCAATAATGACGAGAAGACAAAGTTAAAGCAGATGATCGAACACGTGCGTGCTTGTGTATCTGTGACATCCAGCTGCATAAAAAGACACATAAGGCCCCATTCATTTATCCTGGATACGATATTTCTTGTTTTTGAATTAAGTGATATGACACACTTAACATACAGAGTGGCAGGCCTTATGCACAAGAGCGGATTAAAAGTATATTTTTTCCCACTCCATTACAATACATAAACATTTTGTATGACATACAGGGCAAATCTCATACTTAAAAGTGCCCTTATAGTAGGAGACTTTTGAGTCTGAACCTCAGTTCACCACTGGATGTGTATACATAGTATTTAGTCTACACTAAAAAAAAATCACTCTGCAAAGACAATTTATTAGCTCCAACTTTCACCGTAACCGAGGCATAATTGCGGCTCTTTAAGAAGTGATAGATTCAATTCCCGAGCAGATTAACAAATTGATTTCACCGGATTTTCTTTAATCCTGATCTTATTTAGTATGGCGGTAAACCGTCATTAGAACCACTTAAATTTTAGTGGATAATCTTGAAAAGTACAAGTAACAACAAATTTATAATAATGACCAGACTTACCTTAACACCAATAAAGTAAGGGACCGGAAGGAAATTAATACGATATAAAACTACATTTAAAATAGAATATTCTTAACGATGTTAAAATTAAGAAGCAGCAAGAGTTGCAGAGCGGAACATAATTAAAGTAACATATCAAAATTCCAAAGAGTCAGATCACGATTATCTCTTGTGTAGGTGCTGCCTCAAACCGCTGATAACTAATGCAGAAACATCCCTCAAAATAGTACCAGCCAGATGAGATGTAAAAACTCTCTGAGGAGTCTGATCAGGAATTATTTAAACCAATGATAATTGTTAAATATTCCAAAGGGGCAAATTGTTGAATTATTCCTCCCATAATTGGATGGTTAGTCTTTCCATAAGAAGATATTTCGAATTGAAATTTGTGGTTTTAATGACAGTAGCTACATTGTCAGGGATGTTGTAAAGGTAATTTTAGATCATTAAATCATCTGAAACATTGAATGAATACCAAAATGCAAAACCAATTACATCAAACTACAACACTACCCTCTCTCTCTCTCTGAAAAATACAACTATGAGCTAGAGATGTAATCTCTACAATTTCTAGAAATATTAGCCTATACGGTATTAGTTACTTAGACAGAACGATTGATTGGACATGTTCTTAATATTGAAAAAAACTTCTATGCCTAATGATCTTAGTAATAATGGTTTAATCCTTGAGGTGGCAGTCAGAATTTCACTAAGTGGCTGCCTGAATTTTGCCTTTATGAAGAGGTTCACTAAATTGTTTACATATTGTACATATGGTAAAACCGTAGTGTTAGATTTTAACAATCTGTATATGCTATAGATTAAGAATCTGGTAAAACAAGTTTTTAAATATTTTTCATTTATTTTATCCAAAAAGGTACTACAAAATAAAATCTGAAAAAGTATCAATTTTATTTACGATTTACATTTATTTATAATTGAATTACTGTACTTATTCTAAAATCTGCTGGCATCTGTAGATTAGTATGTCAGTAGTCAACTTATAGCTAAATTATTCAATGAATTATAATGAATTAATAATAAATGAATGAATAATAAATTAATTGATAAATAAAAATATAAACCAAGTTTGAAAACTCACACTTTAGTAGGTTATTTTACAATCACTTTTAGGCTGTCTGGTATAAATACCATAATAAATATTATATTTACGGTTTATGGAAACATATATTGAATAAAATGATTTTACACCAAATTACACGTTAGAATAAAATAAAGTTCATATTACTATTTATCATGTCAACAGGTGCACCAAACAATAAATATAGACTGACTCGGGAGTACTTGTGCCAGATAATACAACAACCAAAAAAACGGTTACTTTTGAAACAGCTGTGACATGATGACTACTGACTGACAATTGTTACACATATAGTCAAACGAGAGTACAGATCTTACGCTTTTGTGTAATATAAGTTACATAACATTACGAAAAACATCAAATAAAAACAATTTCAAACTCCTGCATAAAAACTTGTAATTAACTAGAGTTGTTTCAAAAATAGAACTTTTCATCATTGTAAATTTCAAAAAACAAAAAAATTTCAAAGTAACTGAATTTTATTGATGTAACAGGACAAGCGAAATTATAGTATTATATCTTTCACTATTCGTAGATAAACAAAGACAGTACAGCTATTTTTTACATAAAAATTAAGTTCAGAATCTCGTCTTTTCTTTGATATTATACATAGAGCTATGTTTGAATTAAATGTAGTTATAAACATTAAATCATGAGTTCAAAAGAACAGTATACAACCGTCGAAAAACCTATGGCTGCCACCTCACAAACAAAAATATTGTAGGAAATCCAATAGCCACTTCTAGGGTTAACTAGAAAGTAGGCTATTAGAAAAAAGGATCGACAATACATTATGCTTAGTAAAATAAAATCTCTGTATGAGTAAAAACAAAATCTACAAAATATGTGACAGGCATCTCCTGAAGAACAAAATATCAATCAATCTTAAACTTATTATTTGTCATTTTGTCAACCCAATACTTAACCTAGCTTAGGTAATGCATTGGTTAAAGGAAAAAGACATGCATCTTAAAATAAACTGAAGGATACATTAAACATAGTATAGTTCTACTTACATGTAGGAAGAACAGTGAAATGAAAACTGAGCAAATACATAATCGAAGATATGCGAATGAGAAATAGCAAAATAAATGCGACCACATCACGATTGGAAAATTTTCTTCTGTATGTCCTACTTTAAACTTCCACTAAATGTCACCTGCACCATACTTTCCACAGCATTATTAAACATTAAAATAACCTATTAAACCAAGGCATACTGATCACTTGTTTAGACTTATTGATGATTTTATTACCACTAAAAATAATTAACAAAGCCGAACTTAACAAATTGCAACCACACACTCTCACTCACGCTACACAAACAAACTGACAGTTCTCTTATCTTTTTTCAAGTTAATGCAGACTCAGATGTTCTGTTCTATGTTTCTAACTTGTCGTTTCTTTTCAGTAGTTTCTAAGTCGTCCACGTGAAGCGCTCATGGCGACATTGGACAAGCTGGCCAATAAATTTATTAAAATTCTCATTATCCCACTGGAATTTAGACTTTGCATATATTATAGTGAAGTTTCTAATGACTGAAACTTGAACCTTACAATGAAATTCTATTGAAATGTCAGCAATTTTATATTAACTTATACTAAAAATATATAACTACTAAAACTTTCATTTGATTAAGCTGGTATTAAGGATTATTTATCTATTACTATTATGTTAGGTCATCTGATAAATAATTGTTCCATCCTACGTCATTGTACTAAGCGTTCTATGCGTCCTTCTGTTCACATAAAACGTCATCATACGACACAAGTGAAAATTACCAAGATTATACTAAAGCTTTTAGAATTTGGGGTTCACAGATATACAGGTCTGTTCACCTAAGTCTTTCATTAATTGGTGTTCCTTTGAGAATTAATGCCAGTGTTTGACGAAAACCGTCAGACAGTAAAATCATTGTGTCTCCAAAACATCTCGAGTCATTGCGTAAGTTTTTCAATTTTCTGATAAGTTGTTAAGTGTTTCCAATGCGCGTTTATGCTCTATAGTGCATTCATCCCAGATGATGACTTTCGATGCTACTAAAACTTTGGCCATTAAACATTACTTTGGCGGATTTTTTTTACAATATTACATTTTTGTTGTTGAATAGTTTGAAGATTTAACGGTAGTTTTAATCTTAAATGAGCTGTGCGGCATCTTTCTAATAATTTTGCTGCTATTTTAGAAGGAGCAACTGCAACTGCAATGTTGGATCTCGCACGAACAGTGGCTATAATTAATGGCATGAGGAATGTTTTACCATTTCCACCAGGGACGTCCAGAAAAAATAAACTACCATCTCCATCATCAATTGCTTTCATTAATGATGATTCGTACAAATGAAGTTTCAAGCAAATTGAAATTCTTCAGATTATAACTTTGTTTCTTGAGATATCTTGCCACACGATACCTTTTCGTTCTTGGAGTTAGGTTTCATAGAAGTGTTTTCTTATTTAAGAATATTGATAAATTTTATTCCCGTGCCGTACCCAGCACAACAGGACGTAAGGATATATACAGAGCGAGTCAGAAATATGGTAACATATTTTGAGACGCGATTGTAGAGCTAAAAATAAGAAAAAAATGTTATACGAGTATAAAGGTAGGTCCGGAAGTGCTCCATTATTGAGTAATCGCTGGCGAAAGATTTTGCTTTGTTTTCAGTTCACCTGGTGAAATTAAGTGATTCTGAAATGTTTTGTTCTTACTTTTTAACTCAAATAAGGTGGATTTATAAGGAAAATCACCTGAAAAATAAAACCACAAATAAAACCACTCTAGAGGTTGTAGTGTGAACAGTTTTTGAGAAAAATGTATGAAATTTGCCAAAAATCTAATGACAAAAATACCGTCTTAAATGTTTGATGGCCAATAACATTGTTAAATGACCAATAAACAAATTGTTTTTCCTAATACAGATTGTAGAGAATTTAATTCTGAAAACAACCACAATAAGCAAAGTTAACTAAATGTGTAAAAAAGTTACGAAATTGACTCCTCACGTATTACACTACTCAGCAAACTTTTGCTGTCTTATAATAAGTAATGAGTATCTCTGATTGATAACAGCTGGTGAAAAACAAACATATTTTTAGTTCAAAATTTTATTTTTAAATAAACTAAACATCGACATACTTAAACAACTTCTCTACATAGGCTACTTGAGAAAAACCTTTGAACCCAAAAACGTAATATTTTATAAAAAGCGTGCTCGAAAGTAGCGTCTTCGAGAGAGACGAACTAAATTTAGTTGTTATAATTTTTATTCGGATTGTCCTCTAACAATATGAGGTTCTTGCAAAAAGTGAATGGCGGGTCTTTGTTTATTATCTGGGAGGGTTCACTTACTTGTTCAATTGGTAGTGGTTCATCAGAGGCTCGACATCGAATAATATAAAATTATGCTCTTGGCTGGTCCTGGGACCTTCCCTACTTCAACTATTCTACTTCGTTACTTATTTGGTTAGTTCATATCTAACATGTACTAAATGCCTATAAATGGTGATGTACAGAGTTAACAGCCTAGGATTAGTCCGCCGTTTTGACTGAGTTATTGCTCTATTTTTAGCGTTATCTTCTACCCGCTTCCTTAAGGAAAACTGCTGAGTCTTGTTTCTCATGGGAAAAAATATTTGTTCTAGTTGACAAATTATTTGTAAAGAAATATTGCATTGTTTTAGAAAAAAATCATAATAACTAATATAATTGAAATTAATATAATTTGGGGTACTGGGCAACAACACTACATTATTAATTTCTAAAAGATCATCTATTTCTTCATTTGAGTTCTGTTATATCTTTATAATACTATATTTTTCTTCATTTTCAGTGTAAAAATGTAAATGTTGTATTTTCTAAAAACTTCATGAAATTCCCTATTTTTGAACTCTGAACCTTTTTTTATTTGTAAAAAGTGTTTTTTGCCCTTGAGGGGAATGTAAAGATTAGGAGCTTTATAATTGACTTTTATTGTATGTTTATTTCATTATATATCCTCAAACATTTGAAACACCTTTTCCTGTTTTAATTGTTCTTTACTAAACATATTTTGAAAACATAATAACATTTAACATATAATTTAATTCTTCATTTTTTCAGAATAATTTGACATTATTACTAAATCTGCTGACAGAAATTGATTCCTAGAGTTGTAGTTTTTCTCTTTTTAATTGTTTTCCTTAAAATTGCATGATTGTTTCAATCTTCAATTTCAATTTCTTCTTTATTTTCAATTCTTTTTTAATTAGTGGTTTCATTAGGATTATTTACGAATTTAACTTTTTTAATTCTTTAAAATCCATTTTGAGTTTAAACAGTTTTAGAATTGATATTTAGTTTTTCTTTTATACTTGTAACAGTGTATTAAATAATCTTCTATTTAATATATTTTATTTTTAAAGCTACATATTTTATTTATATCTTCTAAAATATTAGATTTGACTCCATTTTCTTATCCAAATGGAGCTGTTTCAACCTTATTTTCTAAGAGTTTATTTTCTTTTATCATCTTTAGAACACCAAGCCAATTTGTTAAAAGTTATTCTACACAATGGATGGTTACAACTTCTTTTGCAAGTTATCTTCCCTTCAGGAATCCAACCAACATGGATTCCTGAAGGAGAGATCGACCAATACAGCAATCATCAGACTGGTAGTACACATAATAGAACAAATTGACAAGGAACAGTACATTTCTGGCCTCTTCCTACGAGATTATATAGTAAGGCTTTTGGCTGCCTGGGGCACAATCTAACCTCAAAAAACTAGAACAACTGGGAGTCAGAGAAGGAGCAAACAACTGGTTTATGAGCTAGGTATCCGTTTTGGTTACTTGTAGCCTCTCCTAAAAATCACTTTTTTTCTTCCCAGAGTCATATGACATACAAGTTTCGTCGTAGTTATAAATAGTATCTAGCGATACGTCTTTGATCGCCTCTTGCACGTTCTCAATGTACTTTATTATTTTTTCATCAATTTGAGCTCGATTTCGTTTGATGTTAGACAAAAACTTGACTGTCAGCTGAGAGTGTGTCTTTAAAAATGACAACCCAGGCCACAGCCCGAAACATTGATACAAAAACATTGTAAATCTTTCCTTTTCTAGTTAGGTGGGATTTTACGACGTACCTCAAATCAAGTTCTACCAGTGGAAAACCATATTCACTCATTTTGGCGATATGACTAGCAAAAGCTAATTCTTCTTCTTGCGAAAATACTTTAGGGTGGCCTGGGGAACTTGAAAATAAATTCTTCAACTTGTTTTTAATTAATAGTGTTTCGGGGTATTCGGAAATGTTCTGCAGCTTGCCTTCGTGTCATTTCACCAGATCTGATGGTTTTCTAAACAAGTTTGAAGATGTTCGTTGCTGTAGTCAACATATTTTCGGCTCCCAGGGACACGTTTGTAGTTGTAGGGCATCTTGAATAAGCTGAAACCAAACACACACAATATATATATATATATATATATATATATATATATATATATATATATATATATATAATTCAATACCCATTTCCAAGACTATTTATAGAACGTTACTGCTAAAAAAAACGGGTTTATAATAGTACAACATACTTTGACCCAAAAAGCTAGGCCAAAGTACGTAGTACTGTGCAAGTTATCAGACCTTATTTAAAAATACATGAAAATGGGAAGTCACGTTGTGTTTCACAAAGTTATAACTACAGTACGTCTTTAGTAACTTAAAAGAGTTCTAAAAAAACATACTTACATTAGAAGTTCCTGAAGAAATACGTCTTCTGTAGGAAGAAGTTTTGAAGGTTAAAATATCACGTGCTTTCAAGAGACACAAAACTTATGGTGCTGCTGCCTAGCAACAAATCGGGGAATCACTTGAATTATCAGGCAGCTTGATTTATGCTACAACTTAACTAATGTAACCAACCGAAACTAATTCA
Organism: Homalodisca vitripennis; assembly: GCF_021130785.1. Lineage (NCBI taxonomy): Eukaryota > Metazoa > Arthropoda > Insecta > Hemiptera > Cicadellidae > Homalodisca > Homalodisca vitripennis. Next base: position 105,705,096 of record NC_060211.1, read on the forward strand.
GATACTGCCACAAATCGCTCAAAAAACGTGTTTAGTTTAATATTGATTTTGGGCCAAAGAAGGGCCCTAGACCCAAAGTAGTCCTTGTTTGAGATATCTTGAAGGACGACATCAAGTAGTGGAGGTTTTCAACATACAGTTGACTAGTGCACCACCACATACCGATCTAACCCTCAACCCATGACACGAGGTGTCCCTCAGGGATCAGTCCTTGGCCCGATACTTTTTATCCTTTTAACAAATGACTTCCCTTACTACATCCAAAGTCTATTAATCACCTGCATCATGTATGCTGACGATACTACAATTACCCTGAACAGCAATGCGGCATGAATGACATTGCAGTCACATCCCTTATTAAGGCCCTAGACTACTGCAAAACCAATGGTCTTGTTATGAACCTATCTAAAACCATCAAAATTAACTTTAATACAAAACATGACATGATTCCCGAGATCCCAAACATCCCGGATCAAATAAGTACAACGTTCCTAGGAGTCACTCTAGACAAAAACCTCACGTGGAATGAACATGTTAATAATGTATGCTAAAAGATGAGCACTGGGCTATATGTGGTGAGGCGAATAAAATGGACCAGCAACCTATAGAGGTTGCATACTATGCACTAGTTGACTCCCACCTCAGATCTGGGATTGCGGCATGGGGTGGATCATCGGTTGCTAATCTTAGAAGAGTACTGATTACTCAAAAAAAGACTATAACAGTTCTAGCTGACCTTAATCAAGAAGGAAGCTGCAGGCGAGCGTACAAAACTCTTTGCATCCTAACAGTCACTAGCCTCTACATACTTCAAGTAATCCTTCATGTTGACAACCTTAATCTCAAAACAAACCAGGATATTCACAATTACAACATGAGACATGGAGCAAGATACACTCTTTCCCGACACCGGACAGCCTTCTTTGAGAAAGCTCCTTCATACATTGGATACATACTAAAAAATCTGCTACCAAATAATCTCCAAGGTCTGACTGGAAAAATCCTCAAGAAAAAAGTCCATAAGTATCTACAGGACAATCCAGTGTATACCTCAGACGAGTTCCTGGGATTACTACAATGAGACAATGCAGTTTTTGTCATAAATCCATTTCTTAATGTTGTTGGATTTGTAATGAACACACAAAAAAATCTATCAACATTTTTTATCCTTGAATAAAATACTCTTAAAATTATCCATGTTTTTTGTTTTATTTACAACACTTCTTTTCTTTCCTTTGCATCTGACAGGATTTTTAATCTGATATTTGCATAAATATGTTTTAAGTCTTAATCCTCAAATCAGGATCATATTTCTTCAGTTTATCATAATACAATTTATACATTTTACATTCAATTTATAAAATATCTAACACTGATATAAATGATTTATCAAATATCACTTTTTCTTCTTTGTAAATGTGTGGTAGTATACAATTATCATCAAATATTTTAAAGCATTGAAATTTGTTCTCTTTGATTGACGCATTGAAAATTCTTCATTTCCTAGTTTAATATCACGTCTGTCTCAAACATTTTCCATAGATTTTCCAAAATCTAATAATATAAAAGTTGTAAGGTTGACAGATGTCTGAGAGCATTAGTTTTACTATTCTTATTTTATGCTCTACAAAAACGACTATAACATAAGAGAAATTTAACCTTTTGGAGACCACCTGGTAACACAAAAGAATTTCAAAGAAAACAACACTGTGTTAAAGTGAATAACAGAAGCTTAGGAAATGGCTATATCTTAAAAACTACAAGATATCCTCCATCTTTTACCTAGAATTTATTCATTCTAAAATGGGCTTCCTGAATACATATCTTTTACTTGAAAATATGGGTGTGTATTTCGATTACTTAAATAATATGTATTTTATATTTAAATATTTTTACATTTCAAACCATGCCATCCATGATAACATATGTTTGGGTATCATTCAACGTGTATTTTGTTATGTATATTTACTGCATATACAACTACACAAATTTTGAGACATAAAATGAGTAATTGTAGGCTTTTTATAGCAGCTGATCGGTTGTTGTCTATTGCCTGCATTGCGCATATATGTGATAGATGCTCAGTTTATGAACAAGTATAAACTTAGAAAATATCAACATCAAATTAAATATTATTTACAAATCATGATATTTTATTACTTTGGTTGTCTAATTTTGGGCTTTCATATAAAAAGTGTGTCAGAAACACGTTATAGCAATTGGTAAATAACTATCATAATAATTAATGAACTTACAAGAATATAAATGGCGATTTTAACGTCATCCCAGTAGTGATAATAAAGACTCTAATGATATACATATAGACATAGACAAACTATTGCATGTATCATCCCGAGATCTGACAGGGGAGGCATGGTATACAGGCCCCTGCTGGGTACCTTGAAACACAATAGGGGGACACAAGAGGCAAGGGCGAGTTTGGTTTAGATGGTTCAATGATGGCAATTTTGACACGGATCATAAAAATGTCAAGGAAGGCCAAAAACTTTTAAAGACGAAGAATTTAGAAAACAAATTCTTGTCATACACAAGAAGAACTTGAGGCAATATTTATAGTAACTTAAGAACACATTTCTGTACATCAAAAGCCGTAGGCATGATTCAGAAACAAGGAAATTGGGTACCACACATGTTGAGCTGAAGTGACAAAGGTAATCAATCTATGGAGTTCAAAAATCAGCTTCTGAGTGTATTAACAGTAATGAGTCTAAAATTCATTTGTCAAAGACGATCCCAATCTGGTTTTGAAAAGTTTTAATTTAGAAAATGCTTGTTCACAATAGACTGGACTCAATGGGATGGTTAGAAGAAATTTATATACCTATGAAAATTATGGGTATTGTAAACAGTATCTATTATGTTATAATATAATTTTAAATGCACTATTGATACAACTGTTGCATGATGCTGATGCTTTGCACTGAATCTCATGGTCTTCATCATCATCTCCTTCTTGATCATTGTCATCATCAATTTTCTCATCTGAGACATCTTAATACTCATATTCAGCATTTATACTCGTATTTAAAATCTGGGGCCATACATTCATGAACGATATAAGTTCTTCTTTCAGATGTTCTTCATCAACGTTTAAAAGTAATTCTCCTATTTTCTTCAATGTTTTAAAAGAGAGAGAGAGATTCTTCGGACTTGAATCATTTTGGATCAAAACAGGTCAGATCCAAATAGATTGATCTCTGCTGCACAAAATGGCTTTCCATTTTTGGGACAGCTTTGTCCAAAATTACGAAGATCTTTGTTTTTAATTCTTCTTCAGAGAAGAGAAGAGGTATCTTAGAGGTCACACCATGCGGGTACTGGAAGAATCCGTCCCAGTAGTAGCTTGCAGTTACAATACTCAACTCAGCATTTCGGCAATATCGACCATAAGCCTTGTTTTATAATGTTCCAGATTTAATTATATTAATTTACATTATTGTTTTGTTTACTCAAGGCGGTGTTAATTATGTTGTTAAATGATATATCACTTAATTTGGTTTACTGTTCAATGTTGGTATTATGACTGTTAAACTTGACAGTTTTCGAATAGGAGGGTGCCAAAAATGTTCAGGCTGTAGGGCACACTGATATATGTCCCAGTGTCCCAGCGACCCAGCACGGGTCTGATGGTATACATAACATTTTTGTTCATCTTTCACATAACAAATTAGCCTTTTATTTAGTAGTTCATAGAAGCAAGTGCACTGGACCTAAAAAAATAAAACTGATAATTTTTAGTAAGAAAACTATCAAAAACATTGCAACATGGATTTAACATGAAAGACTAATCATTTATTTTTATAGACATTATTATAGACTATTCGAACAGAGCATTCCCATTAATTCACTAAACAATAAAAGGTTATTAGTCAAAGTTGTTTAATACAAAAATTAGAAATTAACAGAAAAGAACTTCAAGATGCTTATATTTTACAGATCAATAGCCAACCAGGATTAATATTTATTATATCTTGAAGAAGTTTGAACATAAAACTTATTTCTAGAGTAAAATTTGACCATGTCAGGGTGGTAACCAATTTGTTGTTGGTGGTAATCCTTTGAGGGAAATTTGGAAAATTATCACCCATTCTAATTTACAATCTTCATCATCTAAACGTGAGATGGTGAATTGAATCTCGGAATAACAGAATAATCACACATGATCTCCAGGAAATGTATATAGTTTTAAATACTAACTTTATCGACAACTACATTAAAATCTAAATCCTTTTATTCCAGTAAATGGCCAGTCTTACCACTGTTCAATCTAAATCTTTAAACTTTCCCATTATTAATGTATTTAATTACATTTTACTTGCAGAAAATTCAGTTATTTGAATCTCTGGATACATGTAGCTCTCTTAAAAAGAGTATTACAACTGTGCGTGACCTGATAAGACTGGAAAACTTATGTGAAAACATAACCCGCCTTCAGCAAACCACAGGTGCTACAGTCTGTGTAACATCCTATGACCAACCATCTGCGAGAAGGAAGCTGTGGCATGGTCTCACTCATACCGAGTTTTTGGAGAAACTGCGACAAGTAATGAATGACACGAGAAGTAAAGCAGCAGCCCAAACAACTACTACAGTGAACTCGCCCTCTGTCAGCCCGATCAGACTTAGACCCACTCAACTTGGAGACAACGCAGACACCACACAGAGTCCAGTGAGCCCGAGGGTGGTGCCAGGCTCTCAAGAGTACAGCCAAGTAGTGAGGTCTACGCTAGTGAGTGATGTGCAAAAGCAGAGTAGTGTGTCTAGTGTTAAGTCTGACCAAGTTTCACAAAAATGTACCATAAACAAGAGTAATATAAATAATAGTAGTATAACTGATAGTACAGGATTAGTGGAAAATGTTAATTTAAACTGACTTTAGGTGACAAAGATAATGTATCTGCAAACTGTAATTCTTTAAATAACCCAAAACTAGCTTCTTTCAATATTCACTCCAGTTTGATAATGCACTATAACATTCAAGGCTTTAACCCCCATAAGATTTCTGAATTATGTTTATTTTTATCTCAGCTAAATTCAAAAATTAAAATAATATCTATAAACGAGCACTGGCTTAACAATTATTCCATTGTGTTATTAGAAAACATAAATAATTTTAGAATAGCTGATTTTTATGTTAGGAAAAATTCATTGAGAGGAGGTTCATGTTTATTGGTAGAAGCTAGTTGTAAATATAAAGTTTTGAATAATATCTCCTTAGGTTTGAATCAGGATTTAATATTTGAGTGTTCTGCTGTGGAACTCATTGATTTAAACTCTATTGTCATATCTGTATATACAATTCCTAATTATGAGGTAAAGAAATTATTTTTTGCAAAGTTTGAAAAGCTTCTCTTCTTTTTGCAACAGCGAATGAGTAATAAATCAATTTTTGTCACAGGCGATTTTAATGTAAATATTTTAGAGAATAGTATATTTTCAAGCAAGTTTAAGGAATTAATAGAATGTTACGGGTTTTCTCTACAATTTGAGGAACCAACTAGAATAACCCAGTCTTTATCATCCTGTTTGGACAACATTATAACAAATAAAAAATACAATGCAAAGATTAAAATCAATATGGATTTAGGGTTGTCTGACCATAATGCTATCTTTTTAAATATACCTGGTCAAAAAAAAATCCAAAATCCGAACAAAAATAATGTTGTGATCAAAAAGAGAATATATTCAGATATTAATGTTAATAGTTTTGTCCACTGCTTGGAAAGAAGTGGTATCTCAAATTTTGACCCAGCTCTTGATGTTAATAAAAATTACAACAATTTTTTAAGTAACTTCATAATGACATTGAATAATATCTTCCCTCATAAAACTTTTAAGAGGACCACCAAGACTAAACCAGTAGTCTTGAATTGGGTTACTCTGGGTATTGAAATATCTAGTAAGAAGAAAAGGGAACTTCATTGGGAAGCAAAAATAAACAGAAATCCAGAGTTTTTAAATTATGTCAAGTCTTACAAAAAAACATTCAAAAAAGTAGTAAAGGCAGCAAAAATAATGGCAAATAGCGCCTACATAGTTCAATCTGAAAATAAATCTAAAGCTGCCTGGCAAATTGTAAATACAGAACTTGGCCACAATAGTATAAAAACTAAAACTGGTATTGTATTGAATGGGTCCAAGGATGGAGAGGACGTTTCTAGTCCTCAAGTTGTAGCTGAGAGTTTTAATGATTATTTTTCAAATATAGTTTTAAATACCAATGTAAAGAGAGCCACCGTTAATGGAGTTCATATGTCAATGAAGCTCACTTGTTGTGAGGCTGGGGTTTCATTGTCTAGCTTCAACCCTTGCAATATTGGTGAAATTACTAAAATAATCTTATCAATGAAAAATAAAACCTCATTAGGATGGGATGAAATACCTATCAAGTTGATAAAAGCCACTGTTCATATAATATCAAGGCCCCTCACATTAATTATCAACCAATGTCTGAGAGAAGGAGTTTTCCCAGAAAAATTGAAATATTCACAAATATCACCAGTTTTTAAGAAAGGCTCAAAAAAGGATTTAAGCAATTATCGCCCCATATCAGTTTTAAGTAATCTGTCAAAAATATTTGAAAAAGTAATTATTTTAAGACTTGTAAATTATTTTGAAAATAATCACTTACTTTACAGTAAACAGTTTGGTTTTCACAAAAATGTTGGGACAAGGTCAGCTCTCACAGAATTTACAAATGAGGTGATGGTGGCACTTGACAGGTCGCAGGCTACAGCGGGTGTTTTCTGTGACCTGTCTAAGGCCTTTGACTGCGTGGACCATGGAGTATTGTTACTCAAATTAAATGATTACGGTATAAAAGAAAATTGCTTTAGTCTGTTGAAATCTTATCTCACAAATCGAAAACAAAGAACTGTTATATTGGATAACAATTCAAAATCTTTTTCTAATTGGAAGGATATATCTACAGGTGTCCCTCAAGGTTCTATTTTGGGTCCCCTTTTATTTTTAATTTATGTTAATGACCTACCAGAAGCCATAGATAGAGACTTAATCTTGTATGCCGACGATACAACAGCATTAGTAAAAAACAGATTAAATACTGAGCTCCCTGATTCAATTTCAGATGTATCTAATGCTATGGATTCTTGCTTTAGTGCTAATGGTTTAAAACTTAACATTGATAAAACCCAAATTATAAAATTCTCATTAAGGAAAACCGCTGAAACTTTAAATGTTCCAAATTTAGTACCTTCTCATAAATTTCTGGGAGTATATTTTGACGAAAACCTTAGTTGGAAAGTACATTTAGAAAATGTAGTAAAAAAGATTAGGTCAATATCTTTTGTATTTTTGCATATGAGAGACTGTGTCCCCCTTGATACCATAAAAATTATTTATCATGCATACGTAGAGTCAATCCTGAGATACGGTATAGTTCTGTGGGGCCAATCCTCAAATATCAAGTATGTTTTAAATATCCAAAAAAGAATAATTCGCATAGTTACAAACTCCAACCCACGTAGTTCATGTAGAACTCATTTTGTGAATTTAAAAATTTTAACAGTAATAGGATTGTACATCCATGAAATTTTAACTTATATTCACTTTGAAAAAAATGCTTTGCCAGACCATCTCAGGTTTCAGCATAATTATAAAACAAGAAATGGCCTCGTTTTAAGATATCCATCCCATCGCTTAGCTCTTTTTCAAAAAAGTCCTGTATATGCAGGGTTGAAGCTGTACAATGGTTTACCTGCGGCATATAAGGAAATGAACCAAAAAGAGTTCAAAGAAAAATTGAAAAATGAACTATTGAACACAGCATTTTATTCATTACAAGAATATTTTGAAAGTGATTTGTATCTTGGTTTTTAGGATAAGTATTTTATTTTCTCTGTAATTGTAAATTGATACTAATTGACCTTATTAATTTTTTATGAGGTTTGACGATGCACCTGTTTTCTATGTGCATGTACATATTATAAACGTCTTGTGCAAATAAAGTATGTCTATGTCTATGTCTATGATTTTGTTGTTTTCCTCACCACTCAAACAAAATGTTTTTGAACTATCCTCTTACTTTACTGTTTTGCTAAAATCTTAAAACACTCAGGGTGTATTCCCAACTAGAGTAAATGCATAATGTACTGTGCATTATAATAATTGTACTACAATACTTTACTTCAGTTTATTATCATACCTTACTACTTTCTTGAAACCAATAATACAATATGTTCATCTCAATCTACATTCAATCATAATATTTCCACAATTTCCGCAGTTTCTTTATTTGAAAGTAAGTGAGCAAAATGAGTATAATGCTCAGGGTGGCTTAAGGTGGAATATTTTAGTCTCGGCTATGTTTCATGAAAATTAGTTTTCTTCAGAATTTGGTTCCGTGGACTTACTGGTAGTCTGGTATTGGAACTCAAGAGAGTTAAAGAGAATATTTTCTGTCACAACCCTCTTTAATAGTTTATTTTATTGCTTTTGTTTTAAATAGCAATTTGTTTACAATTCCAGCAATATAAACTATAATTAGCTAAAAATAAAGAAATTGAAGTTACAAATTTCTAAAATGTAAATTCTTTACTTTGGTCCTAAATTATTAACTCATAAAAACTAGTACGTTATCTGATCAGAAAGGCATTTTACTGTTTACACAAGTTTTAAAGTGTATTTTAATATGAGCTTAACATTTACTTTCTAATAGCATTATGCCAGTATACTGAATTATTTTATTAATAATAATCGTTTACTAAAAAATTAATTTAAAAAATTTAAAATTTGGGGGGGTCCAGACCCCTTGAAGTTGCTGGCTAAGTCCTTGACATATAGTTAGAATAACAATTTCTTTTTTCAAGTGTTGTTTACATCTTTTATGAAAAAGGATAATTAAAATCTCATCTCTTAAACAAATTTGATACTATTTAACTCTTTATAGATGAGATTATGGTCTTTGAACACCATATCTAATTGCATAAATAAAACTGTAATTATCTTTATTTTGAAAATTAACACAAGCTTTTTAGTTTTGTGTGTCTTTTATGGTAATTGGATACATGATCCAGTATTTAAAGAGTTATGTTTGTTTAATCTTAATATAGTTTGAACATGTCTTTTTAAAGTCCATCCAGATCCTCCATTTGGTGAGTTATTTTGTTCACAAAAAAATCATTGTTTAATGTTCATTGATTTATTTTTTTAGATGTTTCTTAGAGTGATAATGTCGGTTATAGTTTTTCTTTTCAATATCTTGATTGCAACAAGGACAATTCATTGATCATGCTCCATTTAAATAGGACAAATCTGACTATTTAGAAAAATTATTTTTGATTACAAATTGTATTTTCAAAAGTTTTGGATAAATCTTTCAAGATTCATTATCTACTTAAAAAATGTTGTTATTAAACGATTTTTTATTGTTTTTTTTAATTAACTTTTAACATTTTGCTACATTTTATTAATATTTAGTAATTTTTAATTTCTCAATTTATATATATTTTTAATGGTTGCAAAACTTTTTTTGATTGGATTTTAAGATTAATGTTTGCTACATTATATAGATTTTTCATTAATATTTGATAGTCTCAGAAAAAGTTGAAAGAACAAATAATTCTATGATATTTAGACAGTACTTATATTTTAATTTTGAATAGCTCAGAAAATGGTGTAGGTATGACAATATTCTATATACTAGTAGGGTTCCACCCGAGTAATTAAATGCAAGAATAATCCCAATCACAATTAAATACCTTATATAGTCATAGCTTCCTAATATCACAATATTAGGTTCATTGAATAGCCATAGCGTGTAATTAGTGGGGTTGGATTTCGATAATAAATTCTAGATTTTGTTCACTTTAAATAATATCGGTAGCATTTTCATTCCTAAAACAATATTATTCAACGTTTTTAAGAATAGGTATGTTTATTATCTATAGAGTAGACCAAGTCCATAAACGCCGCACTAACACAGAACTGCTATCTGCATTTCCAAGCAATATGGCTTACAGCATCACATTGAACTGAAGGGGCTGTCGTTAATCCAACAAAAGCCAAATCTGATCGGTATTGTTTTATATTAGTTAGTGTATAACCTGTTGGCAATATGTTATGTAAGATGCACAGATGGATATAAATGTTTAAATAGTAAAGTACATTAACAAACGTCCTATTGTAGACATTGTAGTAAATAAGCATGGGTGGTCTATTTACCGTGCCTTTGGATTGTTGCAACGAATTGTGATTTTCCAATGGAGTGTTTATAACAGCCACATCTCTTATACGAAGGATAGCTGTTTAATATTTATTGTGAGTTACCTATTCTGTAATCGTTACGAAAAAACAAATCAAAATACGTAAACAAGAAAAGGAATCTGCTAAATTATCTATTAAATGTTGGAAGAAACTGCCAAAATCCAACAAAAAGGGACAATTATTGTTATTGTTGTTGTTGGAAAGCCGAAGTCTGAGCGGTCTGAGACGTTAGACTTGGAATCTGAGATAGATACAGCGATAATTCAAATCCTGTCTGTGACTGTTGCGCATTTTATCAGTACTACTGTATCGACCTTGACTGTGGCCCCCTTATTCTGTTTGATAAGATCTTTGCACAGACCAGTGGCCTATGAGAACGGACAGTAGAAGGCTTAAAAGAGGGAGGGATAGCATTCTTATTTGTTCAAAAGCACAAGTCCTCTATTACCTATGCCTAGTGTTTCTAGTTGTATACAATTTACTTTAACTTAGTAGACAGTATTACTTACCAAGAAATTGTGTCTCCTAATAATGAACACTGTGCAGAAACTAATTTGGCTGTCGTATCTAATTTTGTAATTGAATAACGTTGACATATAACAGTTTAGATACAGTAAAATTAGAGGACATTAATGAACAGCTAAAATTACATAAGAATCTGTAGAATTGTTGTCTACGGAAACAAATTAAAACTGGCGTTATAACCATGCTGATAAGACATTTATACGTGGTTAGAGGGTTGATCGATAGATCATGCCTGAAGAGTTTGCAAAACAATACTATTGAGTGTTAATTGGAACAAGCAAGGTGATTAAGTGGCGATTCCAAAAAAATAGGCCTTCCAGCTCAGTCGGAAGAAGTAGGTTGATTTTGTAACAACTGAAATGTTATTTATTTATTCTTATGGGGTTTATATAGTCTAAATATCACTAACAAATGTCAAGATACGATAAATTTGTATGTAACAAAAGTTTAGGAAATGTTTATAAGCATTCCAGAACAATTCTGATTTTTTCTACAAATTCATACATAACAGAGTTGTGATTTTTTAAGTTTGAACGGCTGCCATAGTTTAAAAAACGGCGTACCAAGATGGTCAAAACTTTAGTTCAAATATTTACAAGATCGATTGTTTTTTACCAAGTTTAAACTTGTTTTAGCAGTTCCTGGTGATAGAAACATTCTTATGGAATTTACATATAGTCGATATCTCGAAAGCGATCGAGTTATAAAACATTGATAATAAAAAAGGGTTATGTAAATGTTAACAACAATAAGTAGAACACTGCTTTTTCTATAAGAACGACCACCATATTGAAATGGTCGGTAAGCCAACGAACTTAGCCGAGGTATTTACAAGATAAATTTTTCACCAAGTTTTAACTTGTTTGGAATCTTTTGCGGCAGTTATTGTAACAAGCCGCGTTATATGTATATATATATATATATATATATATATATATATATATATATATATATATATATAATTTTCAACGGGAGGTGATTTTGGGCCCTGAAGGTCATTTTCGACGAAGTTATGTAAACATTTTAACTAAGTGCTACCATGAGGACGATAGCAAAAGGCTAGTTTTCTATACACTATCTATTTTAAATTAATTTTGTCTGAGTGATTGCTATCTTTTAGTCTAGATCATTTAAAATTTCCACTGACATTGGCTTTTGGGTTTACAATAAATAAAGATCAAAGGCAGGCAATCTCTTTGAAAAGTGGCAGCTAATGATTAATTTTCACATGAGGAGTTAGGTTAGGTTAGGAACCGTGATCAGCCATGTAATAGAGTAACCCTTCTTTAATCTGGAAAAGAACCAATAATTACACATGCGTGGCCATCTACCAATAATTTTATTTATTTTCAGAATTAGAATAGTACAAATTTTCTAAATAAAAAGTAATATATTACACATTTCAACATACGTCTTATGGGTAACAATAAGAAAAATAGACAGAATAAACAAACTGTAAATAAACTGAGTACTATCATATGACATAAACATACATGACATCAGTAATACATTTGAGGAAGTTGGTTGTGTTGGTGTATTTTTAATTTCTAGCATTGCAGTATCTAAGAGAAATTTTATAATCATTAGGGCCTAATCGAAAATAAATGTAATTCCCGGTTAATTATAAATTAACAGTAGTTTCCCTCCTATTTGTACGTTAAAGTTAGCATTATAGACACCACTATTATAGTGTATCTTTAGTAACTTTTTTTAATGGCCTTAACAAATTATTAAAAAATCCCCGTTATGAAGATTTGAAAATCAGTTAGACTGAATGAACTAACTAATAAACAGCTGTATAAAATATGGCAATGATGCCTGAAAATAACCGTTCAGTAAAAAGGTGGTTTCTATTGTTAGAAATTAATTTTACATTTTCATTTAAAAATAATGTGTTAAAAACGTATTTACTTGAACTCGTGTACTCACCGAGTCTGTATATTCATTATTTGTGCTAATGCTTTTGATTATGCTCGTGTTATTTTGGTGGGAGCGGCGACAAATGTCCTGTGAGATGATGGTGTATTAGAAGCATATATTCTCAAGGATTCACAGCGTGTTTGGGAGCCAACCGTTTCGTGAAAGGACAAGCCTAATTCTCCTATCTGAGCAGATACCAATGCATTTAAAAGGTGTTTGTTTGTTTTTTTTTTTTAATATTTTCAAGACTTACGACTAGAAATAAAATGTTTTGACATTCAGTGCAAATCTAAAACTAGTAACTTATAACAATAGCTAACTGTAACCTAAGCTGTTCTTAGGTACATCAGAAATAATAGGTGATGTACAGAAATCATATCATCAGATTGATATAAAATGTATCAGATTAATTCATTTTTACTTTATACTTCGACAACTGAAGCGAAATATTCATTCAAGTTGTAATTTCACTTCAAAATCTTCGACATTTGAAATTTAGATTTGAAATTTGGCAATTTTTATGATAAAACCCACTTTAACCCTTTGAGTCCCAAACACTTGTGAGGGGGTGGCGCTATCAGTGCCAAGCACTGTTTGGTGTTCAGCTAAATCATTCATAAATTACAAAAATAAACATAATTAGATGATTTATCTTTCATTATGTAGGGGGATAGTAGGTTATAACTTGTAATGTTTATTTTCATGATAAAATATATTACAATTTTTTAATAAAAAAATAATTTAAATTTAAATCATTTTTTATTTTTTGAAACTTTGGAATACAGAAATTGTAATTTTATGTTCTTAACTTATTTGTATGTATCTTTTTAATTGTTTCTTATGTACATATGAACACACATACCAAATTTCAAAAAGTATTTGTGAAAATGAGTTTCGATTTCTTTTATATTTGAGTAGTGTTTCACAAAATAATTCCCAATATTTTCAAAATAGACATAGTGGGATGATTTTTGTTTTATTGTGTTGGCAGAAATGTAGGATATGACTTATAATATTTATTTGGATGATACAATCTGTTGAAATTTTTAAATTAGAAATATGCAAACAAATGTTTTAATTTTTTAAGTGTTGATAAAGCAAAGTTTCTAATTTTTATCTTGATACATTTGTATGCAACTTTTTTATTGCTCCCTTTTTAAGTAGGAACAAGCATGACTTACCAAGTATCAAGAAGTAAGTATCTGTAATTAATGAGTATGATTTTTCTTACATATTAGTGCAAAATATTGAAAATCTGCAGTTGCAACTCATATTTAGCAAATAGCTTTTACCAGCTGGAACAAACCAAATCATGATCGATAATATATGTTTATTTGATTTGTTATGCATAAAATGAGCCTAAGTGCAATGCCATATGCCAACATTTTGTAACAGAATAATAAATATTCGAAAAGCCGGTCTCATCGGCCCTCCGGAATTCTCGGAAATACCGCGAGCCAATCTCATCGGATCTTGGCACTAAAAGGGTTAATATATCCTTCAAGTATTAAAATAAATTAGGTTATTTGAAAAATATAATGTCAGATACATGTTAAGATATTGAATAATCCTTACTCTTAAATTTAAACCAAAATTAACCAGTATTCATAATACTATAAGTCACGAGTATAGATTAAAAAGTAATATTTCCAACTGCCTAAAACGACATCAACGGTGAAATTATCAGTTCACTAAGACAACTAATTAAGTATACTGTTTTTGTAAATTAGAATACGAAATACGCACTGATCTCTCGTCCCAAGAGCCCTTTCTCGTCCCCGTGAAATATCGCCTTTTTGTGCGAATTCGGCATAAACACATTGTTAATATTTACAACAGTAAAAAGTGAAAGTGTATTAACGAAGATAAAATTTGACTTACTAACATAGATGCCGTATGACGTTAAAGAGTCAAATGTTCATATTTTTACAATAAATATAAAACATTGACATTATAGCTTTTGCTATTTTCTGAATTGTATTCTTGAAGGAAGTACGAGAATTGAAGACAACCTTTGTACTTTCAAAAAATGCTAATGGAAGTACAAAAAAATAAATTCAATTCTAAACTATAACAATTTTTTTGTAAGGAATTAAATTACAGCATAAACAACCGCATAACTTAGTACAGACTGTTATAATTATTTGAAATAAAGCAAAACTTCACGCTAAAACAACGAAATAAGCACCAAAAAGAAACCTATTTTAAAATTAAGAGTCCAGTAAGCCAACAGAAATCAATGCTTACAACATCCTCCTATTATTAACACTGTCAGTCCCACGTGAATTCACATTGATGTTGTCAGTCCCTCATTGATGTTCACGTGTATTGTAGAGTAACAATGACGTCTGAGGCTAACAGTGTTAACATACGAGTATGTGTCTCCTAGTTTTTCAACCAAGTTCTGTGGGATAGAATGAAGCAACTTTCCTGAGAACTGGGAGCAATATTGAAAACCGTAATATGATAATGAGATTGCTTGTGAAAATTTGTCATTGCCAGTTTAGTAGATGAACTCATATTTTAGAAGTGTTGCAAATAATGGGTATAAATCTATATATATATATATATATATATATATATATATATATATATATATATCGTTTAAGTAAACCAAATCACGCCTTCCAACTTTCCATTCCATAGAGGAAGCCCAAGGTAACATTCCAAGAATGTTATTTTAAATCTAAGTACGCCCCGGTCCCGTCATGTTCGGTTGAGAGGGAGGCCGCTGTGTATTGTTTCTTATTAATGAAACTCAACTGTGTTTTTAAAAAAGTAGGGAGCCCTTGGTGTATACCTAAACCATTGTAAAGTGACATATTTCTCCTAAAAAAAAAACCATGTAGTACGTATTTATTTCAAGCTTATTTTAAATATGTAATTAGAATGTAAACTCAAAGAAAACAAACACCACGTGTCGTGTAGCAAGTTTCGCTGTGGTTGCTTGTAACATTTAACTCTATAGTTCATTTCATTCTCTAGATGTCGTGCGGACAGACAGACAGACACACGAACAATCAAACAGACAAAAATGTTTACAACCCCTCGACTGACAAACGAGAAGCTGTTTCACCCTCTGAGTGTCATGGTGTCAATTATATGGTTTGGGATGCACAATCGTAGAATTAATTCTTGTTTATGCAGAAATGTTGAAGTTTCATGCAAAATTTAAAGTTTATATAATAAATATTTCTCAAGATATTTTGCCACATTATACATTCACATTTTGTTTTTATTTAGTTAGGTTTAATATCAGTCTGCTCTGAAATCAATTTTTGTCACCGAATTTAATATTGACTTTCCACTCTATTATTATTTTCCTTTTAACTCTATGAATAAAAATGTAACACGATGAAATACTATACAATTGTACTCAGTTTGTTTACAAATTTTTTTATTCTGCTATTTTCTCGTTTTCACCATGATTGCCCATAAAACCAATGTAAAAATATTTGCTAACCCTCAGCCAAATAATAAGGAATGACATGCACCATTATCGAACTCTGTAGTGCCTGTATATAAATAAAGATTCATGGAAACTTTAAAGTGTATAGGTCAACTTGTTTTCGAGACAGACAGACAATAATGAGATTATTCCCGCCCCTCTACATACTTATAGGCTTTACTAACGCTCAGCCAATAATGTATTTACATAATATGACCATGTATCCTTAAGAGGTATGAGTAACATTTATATCTAACATCTAATAAGTCATATTTGAGAGGTTCTATATATTTGGTGATCCTTAACATCATCTAATAAATTAAAATATACAATAAGAGATATTATGAACGTTTGCACTAAACAAATTGTTTTTGGTTCTCTTTTCAGGCACTTTGTGGAGTTTCTCTACACAGACAAAAAAATCGCTCTTCATTTTTTGTCGGCAGAGGGTTGGAAATTGCGCGCCAGCAAGGGACACAGATGTGAGATTCGCAGCCACCTGACGCCCGCGCCGCGAAGGGTTGCGCCACAGTGAAGGGGGTAGCCGCCCACCCCTCCCTCTGACAGCTGGAGAACGGGTAAGGTTTCCCTTTTTGTTGAATTTCGGAAGTGAATCAGGTGCGCGCGCGATGTCGGCAGTTTTCACGGTATTTTATCTTCTTCCCCGGTGCGCTCCCACCGCTCCCACACCCTTCCTTATCGCCGGGAGGAAGTGTTGGGTTCGTCAAAGAGTTGGGAAGATCCAGCCTTTTTTGGCCCGTTTTTCAACGAAGAGAGGAAACAGGCTCATTGTTCATTACAGAGGTGTCAGCTGACATAAGCTACCAAAGGAAGGAAACTGTGATTTGAGAGATAACGCATATTGGAGCTGGAACATGAAAAACTCTTAAAGTGTGTTTTTACTGTCGTTTTTAAGACATTTTATCAAACCTTTCTCGCCTTCTACGGGACGCCCACTTCCGATAACGTGGTCTCGATATCCTGACCTGAACTCAAGTCGAGAATTGTTCAACATTGGATATGGTCTTATGTTTTTATTTAAATACACATGTGTAAATCAAGACAATTCTTTACTAAAATAAGACATTCTTTACTTTTACTTTTAAATCAGTTATATCCAGTTCCTGGTTGTCACTAACATATATGTATGTAATATATAACGTATGTGTATAATATATAACATATGAATGTGTTCTGTGGTGTATGTCGTGTAGATACGTACATTATACTGTTAAACTACTATATGTATATAAGCCAGTGTTCTTCAGTTTTAGACTATAACTGAAGTATTTTAACAATTAAATGCAAATAACTTTCAAAAGCTGCGTTATACGCCTTGATAGATGGTTCGTGGTGTTTTAAGATCATGGTACTTAATTTCTAATCAAAATGTACACGGTCTCAATTTAGGGTTGACAGATAATTCACCTTTGGTCCACCAACATAATGTTCAGACCTTTACTTGAGAAATCTAGGATAGGCTTGAGGGAATCCGTGCATTTATTCAGTAGCAACAATGATTCATTTTAAAACTAGATCTTTAATTTAACAGCACACTTACTTTACCGATGAATGTATGATGACTGCATGCAGTGAGAGGAGTGGTGGAAGAGGTAGCTAGGTCATCTATGATAGGTTTTACAAGTTTCTAAGAGTATAATTAGGTGATTGGAGCAGTCCGCACCAAAATAATCCGGTGGTGGCTGTTGTGTTTAAATCCCCTTCTACACCCCGTGCTCACACTGTTGCCAATTTTACATCCTTTAAAAAAGGAACAGCTGATGGTCAGCAGTGATATGGCAACACTGCCTCCAAAGTCACCGACTATTTTGCTGCGGTCTGCTCTAATATATAATCAGATATTACAGAAGCTTGGTGTTGTGGAAAAACGAAGATGTCTACAAAAAATCAAACATCGTCTACAATGTAAAATGAAATCATATCTTAAGTGAAATTGTGTTTATAATCTTAGTTTGTAGCTACGTTTGCGTATTACTTATAGAACATACAGTGTCTTATTCAAAGGTATTACTTAAGTTTCTTCTCACGTTTGTAAAAAATCTTGCTAAATCTGTATCTTAAATTTAGATTTCTTTTATTAAATTTCACCCTCAACTGCGGTTTGAAAATTTACATTTTGCGCAGTGGTGATTATATTTGTTGTTAAGTTTGCGCACAATATCGCACTGGCTTAAACTTTAGTATCGTATGTGCACCCACGCCAAGCAGATCCTTCCGCTAACAAATCCAGTGAGACAGCGAGAGTAGAGGGCGCTGTATGAACTTTATTCAATGCGGAAAGATATGGAGGCGAGGTCTAAAACGTTATTTTGTTTGTAACCAGTGGATGTAAGATGAAATAATTCTCTACACCACTAAACACTCTTCATTAATTTTGTGTCTAATTAAACTGAGTTTAAATATACAATATATTACCACATGTAGCTTATTCCTACTGAAAATAGAAACATATTTAATAGAAATTTATTGTTAAAAGTTGGCGGCAAGGTTTTAACTCAGCGCATTATTCTTTGTTGCACCCTTCGTACGCTGTAAATCTTATTGTGTAAAACTGGAATGAAACCATATAATTGTCGATAATGTGAGTGTATCATGTGCTAAATACGTCAAGAAAGATTTCATCTGCAGACTTTAAATATTGTATGAAACTTTCTATAAAAACAAAAATGAGATATATGATGGTGCATGTCGAATAATAGAGTTTGGCTAAGCATCTTTGAAGCCTATCATTCAGCAATGTCTGTTTTGTCTGCTAGAGAATACAACATTTCTTTTGTGTATAGTTAACTGTCTGTATATATATGTCTCTGTATAAATCTTGCAATCTGAGCGAATCCTGTTATACAATATGTAGTGTAGATTACTCCTACCTTGTAAATGTAATAAATATTTTACACAAACCCACCTGTTCGATTGACCTGTCTCATCAGTTACGTTACGTTAGAAGATTACTCAGTTCTGTTTAATCCAATATTAAGCTTTGTATTGCTTGAGTGTCTTTACACAAGATATTTATTCGCCTTCGTAACTTGATTGAACTTTTGTTGTTTGAGAAATACAATTATAGCTTATAGTTCTTTTGGATACGTTTAAAATGAAGTTACGTATGATAATGTAAGCAACACATAAGGTGAAACCTGTACGATAAAATCAAATTGCTGATATATTACATAACTTGGCAGTAAATATACCTGTTTATTATTATGTCGTAAACGACCTGGTCAATATATTAAGTACTTTTATACTATTATCTATTGCCATCACTACAATTGACAACGCCTGCAAATTACTAGTAAGTGAATAAGTGATTAAACAATTTAAAAAATTAGTTATTTTTGTTTTCTCAAAAAGTTATTATTAAAATGTTAATTTTATTTTTATCTTAGTTAGAGTTTTAAACGAAATTGGCGTGATTGTCCTCATGGCAGCATCCCCAGAGCCCAAAACAACGTTCAATTCAAAAGTTACATATGAACATAGAAAAAAAGTAAAAGCTTTTCTGCAATGCCTATAATATTTCATACAACATTTCTGTATCTCCATCCATGGATCGATTACATGTAAAGTCCATAAACATTTTTTGATCACCAAGGATTGGCGAAGGAAAAGCTGAAAGAAGTTCAAAATTGGAACAAAATTAATCTTATTAAATATATCTCACCTAAGTTCATTGGTTACCTTGTTACACCAGTACGGCAACTGTTCAAATTCCGTTATTTATCTTTAGAAAAATTGTTTTTGTAAAGGTCACAGTTGGAATTCTGTATTTTATTTTTTAAATGAAACACTTTAGTATATATGTTGGCATAAGGCTATCCAATTACCTAATTATTCCGGCCCGGCCGAAAAGGTTTTTTTTACTTTTATTTTTAATTCCTGAAAAGAGTACCTACATGGATGAACCTCTTATGAACACATAATAATTACATTAATGAACATTAATAAATAAAAATGCCTTTATTTTTAGGCTTATATCGCAGTCCTTCAGAATGTTGTGCTATCTCCCATAAATACAATAATTTTAATATTCATTCAAAAGAAGGAAATAAACGATTACGCACGCACAGTACGGTATAGTTATTTATTAGCCAAGTGAGATAGGTGTGCGATACCCAACTCCTGTGGAGACGTGTGCTGCATACTGAGGAGACCGGACTGTACACAATTATCGCTGAGTTCCTTCTCAGACTGTACGCGTACACTGAATGAATGTATTTTGATTCTTCACTCTGAATTAGATCACTCAATTGCTTAGCACAAGAGCCACATCCAACTAGAGCAAACCTCAAGAGAACGGATTGCTCTGAGAAAGAACTATCACACTAGTACGTGTATAAGTAATATTTATTTTAATACAAATTGTCAGTTTATTTTCATAACTCCTGTATTTCTATGCCAATTTTGAGGAACGAACATTTTTCATCCGTTTTCAAGTTAAGTGACAACGTAGTTGGTTTTTTTGACGGATATCACATTTGCTTATTTTTAAATCTTATTCCTATTCAGACAATAATAATATTGATATAATAATGATACATCGTCTCTATTAATATAAACATATATAAATAAATATATAAACATAATCCTGAGAAAGGTATATATAACACTCTTACGTAAAATCTATTATCAGTTCAGCCTCGAATAATATTTACTCTACATCTCATGCAATTATACACTTTGCCGCGGCAATAACAATATTTATAGAATATACAACCAAGAATAAAGCTGTTTACTTTTAAAATTAAAGAATATGTATTCAACCTTCTTCTTATTTTATGTGCAATCTTTCTTCTTGTCCTTAACTCTTGCATATATTCTTTCAAGATCTACCTAATAACCATCCATGTTCGTTAGTATATTTATTTATTTATCAACGGACAACCATTTTTTATAAGAATAATACAAATTAATTTATTCAAGACAGACAGCATAATCGAACAAATTTACAATAAAACATGGTGTGTTAGTTTTGACTATGCAATAAGTATCAAAAAATAACAAATCATAAATAACACTAACCAACTCGAAAACCAATATAACTTGAGTGTAATAACAATAACAACAAGATAAAAGAAAAACAATGATAAACATTTAAGAATTAACAAGATAAATTTAGAGCAAATAACAAACAACAAGAAATAAAGTAGCAGATCTACTTGAAAAAGTCTATACAGTTACAAGAAATCAGGCAATTAACAATGTACAATCACATTCAGAAGTGCAATTTTAGAAACAATTATTAATTCATTAAAAAAGTACAAAACAAATAAGTTCAATTTACAACCAACCTATTAGAAAAAAATAATAACATAAAAAATAAATAAATTAAGCATCATTGAGCATGGTGAAAAGACAATTTCTAAAAAAGCTATAGCTACATGCGAAATAGTCCAGATGCTGGCACACCAAATTACCCAAATGATGGACTCTGTTGCTGAAAAAGTTGGCCCGATAATTGGTGTCCACGTGCTTACGGACGAAAAGCTCCCTGGACCTAGTTTGAGCAGTGGGGCATCTGAAGGAGATCAAGGCAAGTAGTTCTGGAGCATCCACCAAGTTGTTCAGCAGCTTAAACAGGAATAGGTCATCATGGACGCTTCTCCTGGTAGAGAGTGCGTGAAGAGACAGAGACTGGCCAATCGCCAAAATAGGAGCATCCCAGTAAGCAAAACCCAGTCTCACACCAACCATTCGCAAAAAGCGGTCCTGAATTTGTTTTATTTGAAGTAGTTTTATTTGTCCTGAAGTAGTTTTATTTGACTTAAGTTCTATACTATTATATTTAGGGTTAATTGTAAGACAGGGCCTTATGGCTCTAAATTCGCCCTTTTGTATATATAATACAAATAAAGTCATTTGAATTTGAATTTAAATTTGAATTTTCCGGAGCTCTGCCTGGAAAGTAGCTTGATACGGAGACAACACAGAAGAGCAGTATTCAAGAGTGGATCTTACGAGAGAGGAATACAACATTTTGAGTGCCGTAGTGCTAGTCATGCCTCTGGTAGATCGAAAAAGGAAACCAAGATTTCTCTGGGCTCTCTTGCACACATCAAGTACATGTTGCTCAGGGCTAAGATCATGTGACAGAAGTACACCCAAATCACGCACAGTGGAGCGGCGTTCCAAGATTTCATCCTCCAAGGTGTAGGAAAATAGAATAGGAGTTTTTGTACGATGAAATGTCACACATAATGCACTTTTTTATGTTCAGGGACATGGAGTTGAACTCACACCACCGGAGCACCCAGTCGAGACATTCCTGGAGCAACACACAGTCCGCCAAGGTTTCAATCTTCCTGAAGATTTTGATGTCATCAGCAAATAGTAGATATTCAATCAAAGAATGTTCCAAAATGTCGTTGATGAAAACAAGAAAGAGGATAGGCCCAAGGTGAGATCCTTGAGGAACTCCCGACGTGGCAGAAAACTCAGAGGAAAGGCAGTTAGAGAATCTGACCTGGAGCTGACGATCATCAAGGTAACTAGAGAACCAACTGAGTAAAGACCCAGTAACTCCTAGGGCTTTGAGTTTAGCTATGAGATGTGTATGACTAACCTTGTCGAAGGCTTTTGGAAAAATCCAGGTAGATGACGTCAAGTTGCCTTCCATCGTCAAATGACGATGCAACATGATTTTGGAATGTCAGAAGGTTAGTCTCTGTTGATTTGTGAGGGGTAAACCCGTGCTGGTTGGGGACAATGATACTTTTAAAAAACGGGGCAACTCTCTTGAGAACTAATCTTTCACAACTATCTAAAACTTAAATTCTTTGTTTCGAAGTTTCGGGATATTTCTGCACAGACGCAGGACTTGGTTGTTATTCCTCAACCAGTGTTATGGGAGATTACGTTGTTACACCATAAAATGTCACGTGATTATAAGTACCCAGTTTGTTCATATCCTTGATTATTCTGAGATTTTTGCGTTGCCATCAATGGTTACCCATAAGACCAATATAAAATGTGTTAGAATTTTGTTTTTATCCCAAAGTTAATATATTCCTTCCTTGGATCTAAAGGAACGTATATAACAAGTCTCTAGGATTATGCAAGTCTCAAGAGACGGACATACAACGAACGATTGTAAGAAGGCCCTGAAAAAACACATCTGAGATATTAAACTGTATTATACTGTATTATATCTCTTTCCCAATACTGTAATAAAATTTGGTTTTATATCGCAAAATAACCTCATTTTTACAGTGGGACATGCCATAATGATTATAGATCATAATTACACAATGTTAAATATTAGTTACATAATTAACTAAACCAACTGTTTTATTATGATAACAATTCGAGAGTAGTGCTGTGCTCTAAAACTATTTTACGTGATGATAATTTATTACAAAAATCCATGATGCAGAACTGTGAAAATTAGCTTAACGGTATTTGCTGGGAAACACTTTAGTACAATACAATTTCAAAGTAATTTTGATTGGTCTGCCGCGTGAGAAAGAATCTAATCTCTTGATTTCACGTTGAGCGCCAGATTATCGCGAAAACCACAACACAACGGCAGCATTACAGGAGCACAGCAGTACAGCAGCGCTGTAGTGACAGACGAGAGAGGAACGGCAGGAACCACTGTGCCTGCAGGTCCTGCAGATCCTGGAGTAGTGACCGTGTCCTTCCTGGCGCTGGCGTGCCGTTAGCCGTGTTGGGCACAGCTCACCCGCATCCGCTCTAAGCAAACATAATCACTGTGAGGACAAGGAGCTGTAATTTTAACTGACGTATGCGTAACAAGTATAAGAAGGATACACTAAATCATTCCATTCAAAACAGAAGATTCTCTTTGTTGATGGGCCGGATGTATCTCATAACAATCAATATTTAAGTCGATATCTATATTGATGAGATTTAGCAGCAATATATTTATTAATACTAAGATTTCCCGAATTCTGTACTTAATCCCATCGCTATTTTAGGATATCGTATCATAAAACATGCGAAAATTATTTAACCACTCTTTAGGTACCGTATTTCCTTTAAATTGAACATTGTTGATATGCGTACTGGTTAATAAGTTTAAAAATATTATTATTTATTATAAATCTTATTAGTTATTTAATACAATATTTTTTTCTTTTTTAATGCAAATTAATATACAATGAAAGCTTGTAATAGTTAATTATTAAATATCGCTTAAGGAAGTGAACTATCGAGATTGAGCTTAAGAATTATTATAATATTTAAGCACACAAAATTAGTTCTTGAAGTTATATGCAAAACTTTTAACTAGTTTGAGTAGAAAAGAAGAGAAATATTGATCACTGAAAGTTCTTATCTAGAGGTGAGATAGGCCTCAATGTTCCTCAGGCCTTTAATGACCATTACCCGAATGTTTCTATATAATTTTATAAGACCTCTGGACCTCGTCGCCCTCGAAAAACTATATCATCTGGCGCCATTATCTCAATATATGTTCCTCCGCATCACCGAGGCCAGTTGAGATTATCTATCGGTCAGACTGTAATCTCTGCAGGTCATCCCGCCTTACTGCATCAGACACACAACCTCATCAACAGAGGTGTATTCCTGCACCCTCATTGGTGGCGATATGTTCCAAAGCTTAGCTAAAGTCAGTGATTACAGTTTGGAGAAAATCACATATCAGCAGGCCTCCTCTTCTCTCTGCTCCAGGGACTGCGCCAGGGGCGGTATTGTCCTCTAACTGGACAGGCCGATCGATGTCCCCAATGGTCGTTGGCAGTAATCGAGAATAATTTACATCTTTTCATGTCTCCAATTTCACTCGCTGTACCAATGAAAAAACTGTATTGAATGTTCTCATCTGAATTTCAAATTATCCCTAAGCAGACTAAGATATTAATAGTCATTAGCAGAACTAATAAGATAATGTTATGCCATTAGAGTTATCCCTACACCATTCACAATATCAATATTTTAATTATTAAACACATTCAAGACTCATAAAATTATACATAGCGAAGGAGTAGCTTACATTTTAAATTTGTATTATAGAAAATAAAAAACGTCACTTAGATTTATTATAGGAAATTTATTAACACATAAATTATTATGTGTTTTTTTATTACTCTCCTTTAGTTAATAAATCAAAATAATTGTACATTTTTATATCCATAACGCAACATTGATGTCTTCATATGAATAAGTATATAGTATTGTGAAATCATAGTCATTCAGCAGATTGCTGTTTCAAGACCAGACGTTTGTAGCTTACGACAGCAGTATCTTTGCCATATCAATGACATATTCCATGCACTCTTGTGATACCAGACCCGAGTAGTTCGTAGCTTACGACAGCGGTATATTTGTCATATCAATGACATATTCCTTGCACTCTTGTGATACCAGACCCAGTAGTTCGTAGCTTACGACAGCGGTATATTTGACATATCAATGACATATTCCTTGCACTCTTGTGATACCAGACCCGGTAGTTCGTAGCTTACGACAGCGGTATATTTGTCATATCAATGACATATTCCTTGCACTCTTGTGATACCAGACCCAGTAGTTCGTAGCTTACGACAGCGGTATATTTGACATATCAATGACATATTCCTTGCACTCTTGTGATACCAGACCCAGTAGTTCGTAGCTTAAAACAGCGGTATATTTGTCATATCAATGACATAATCCTTGCACTCTTGTGATACCAGACCCGGTAGTTCGTAGCTTACAACAGCGGTATATTTGTCATATCAATGACATATTCCTTGCACTCTTGTGATACCAGACC
This sequence comes from Homalodisca vitripennis, assembly GCF_021130785.1. NCBI lineage: Eukaryota > Metazoa > Arthropoda > Insecta > Hemiptera > Cicadellidae > Homalodisca > Homalodisca vitripennis. The sequence continues at coordinate 105,730,988 of NC_060211.1, forward strand.
CGGTAGTTCGTAGCTTAAAACAGCGGTATATTTGTCATATCAATGACATAATCCTTGCACTCTTGTGATACCAGACCCGGAGTTTGTAGCTTACAACAGCGGTATATTTGTCATATCAATGACATATTCCTTGCACTCTTGTGATACCAGACCCGAAGTTTGTAGCTTACAACAGCGGTATATTTGTCATATCAATGACATATTCCATACACTCTTGTGATACCAGACCCGGTAGTTCGTAGCTTACAACAGCGGTATATTTGTCATATCAATGACATATTCCGTGCACTCTTGTGATACCAGAACCGAGAGTTTGTAGTTTACAGCAGCGCTATATTTGACATATTCCATAACTTCCTTGCAACTTGTTTTGATGTAACTGATAAGATTTCTCGTTTTAAATTCTCGTTCGTATTTACCAGGGTAAGGACATATAACCCAGAAAAATATCCTGTACAATGGCATTACTCATTTATACCTGAGATCAATAATATTAGTTGTTAAAAATGTTGGACTCCAAAACATCTCTCTGGACAGTCCTCTGTGATAGTCCAACTTCCAACACGTGAAAAATGAGATACTGTTGACAGAAGATCAACTATTAAAGAACTGCAGTAAGTCTAAGCTTTAAATAGATTTATATTTACACCATATAAGAAAATTGATTTATTAATTAGGTTTAATAAAAACACCATTTTGTATTGTAAATATTTATAATATATAAATGGAAGATTTTCAGAACGTCCCTCCAGGTATATTGTGTATATTCTTTAAAGGTCACAGTTAGTTTACTTTTAGTTAAGTGGATCCCATTTTAAATGGCTTGTAAATTATGCAGACCAGAAAAATTTAACTGTCAGTGTTTGATATCTTACCTTTCTATATGATAGTCAACAAGTACAATTGATTGGAGACTTTCATTCAATTTTTTATGTACAAAAGGTATTTTTTTCTTTCATATTGTGGTAAAAAGAAGTAACATTATATTGCATTGCAATTGAGATTTTATATTAAATGCAATCTAAAGATTGAAAAAGTATACAAGTTTGGCGAACGTGTTACTTAAATCTATTTATCTTCAACATTTGGTTCGACAGTTGTTGGAATTGGGAATAAATAAAACAACACTGCATTTGAAAAATATGTGTACCTTATTCCTAACTTATTATATATAAGAATACAATGTTCTTTGTTAAGTTGGATAGGTTCTTTGTGCTTGACAGAAAATCCATTCAAATTTCCCTCAATTTGCCGCAGACAATACCTTTTCAAGAAGGGGTCAAATTTTCAGTGGTTTGTAACAAGATAGACTCTCAGTTGAAAAATGGAAGCTTTATGTGGAAGTGCTGGAAATTAACCAATTATCTCTTAGGGGAAGAAACCCGAGAAGCCACTTCAGTTTGTTATGGTCCGGCCAGAGCCACTGAAGTGCGGCCAGATCTGTTGCGTTGCGGATACCTACAGAGTACAGGTATAATGGTGTGAGATGAGATGGGAGCATATGGCGACCCGCACCGACAATCTCTGCCGACACATGGCGTGGCGCCCTATTGTATCCATTGCATCATCATCATCTAACATGCCGCGGCCGCCACTAGCTATGCCGTCATGTGTACTTCTGACCGCGTCCTCTCAGCAATAACCACACAACTGTTTGCTCCATCTGCGAGCAAAAAATGTTCGCTCCAGACCAACTGTTGTTTTTATACGAGAATTGAAAACTGCAACAATACTTACAAAAATAATACTGAAGATAAAAGTGTAACGGTTTTTAGTTTTAGTTAAACACTTCTTTATCTACGAGAAACTTGACTTAAATTTCCGAAATATTAGTAAAACAAGCGCAATGTATTATGTACAAAACTTTTACGAACTAGTATTCAACGAGGGGCGCGCAGCGACTGACAGTGCAGCAACATTCGATTGCATTTTTTCAAAAAGGGTCACAGTACATACGTACTGCAATATATACCAGGTTGCCACCAAACATTATAAATAAGACACTTTATAATACTTCTAAGGGAGTATTTTGTAACAAAAGGTTGTTATGAGGGCTTTATACAGGACATCTCAAATGTTTTTATATTTATTCTTACTTTGATGTGTTCAATTGTATTATAACTTGACAGAATAAAGTATTATTATTATTATTGTTAATACATTTTAGTATTTTGGAAATGGGTACAAACACAACAGTTTTCCATCCCTCCCCCCAGTATTTCCTGAAGGGAAAGTTTTTTGCCACACAGTGTCCAAGTTACATAAGGAACGGTTTGAGTGTTCAAAGTGGTTTATCATAGATAATCAACATTTTCACCATCATGGCGAACAGAAAATATTGTCAATATTAATAAAAGTTGCATATAGATTTATTTCATGTATGAGAATGTTTATGAAAATATACAATTCTAAATAAGGTACAGACTTCAGTATTGTGAGTCGATAGAACAAAAGTGAAAACAATAAAGGAGTAAATATTTTTGTCATTATCGCCAAAAATATTCCAGTCAGACCATAATTGATTCCAACAGTGATAAAATATCTGGTGATAGTGAAATTTGTTGAGACAGTTTATATTAGCTATGCATGTCGTTATTAAAGATGGTTGTTACAGTAACGTCTTTTTGTGAGTAAAACTATCAATGTCTTTTTAACCGACCTCAAAAATGAGGAGAATATACAAATTGACCTTTATTTAACTTATTTTTTCGAAACTAATAAACGGATTTGGATTAAACTTTTTTAAACGAAAATGGGTTGACCCAGATTGGCTTCACTTAAGTTTTTTTTATGGATTGGACAAGCATCTGACCAGGAAATCACTTTGGAAGTTGAGAATAAGAATATGTATAAGCATATGGAATGCTAGACAGGAAAAGTTGCGGAGACGTGGTTTTCTTACAACTATTACGACTTGCCTCAGAATTGCGTTGAAACATTACTTTTCGTGTTTTCCTTCGGAATTACGTCCCTATTGGAAGTAAGATATACACACCACTTTGAATTATTACCATGACAGGACTGGTTGCGTAGTTTGAAATTTTCCAAATCACTACAAGTTACCTTACAATTAATGTGTAGTTTACTAGTTTACCTCAGGGTCACAGAAAACGCTAATATAGGAATACTTCGAACCATTAAATCGAGCATCGAGACGAAATAAGATGCTGAGATGTAGTTTTCTTTGAGTGACCATAACTTACCTCACATATGCTAGAGAAAATAATATGACCGAGTAATTTTCCTTTCGGAGAAAATGTGGATTTCTTATTGGAACAATGATACAAGATTGAGTGCGAAGATTAGAATTTTTTAATCATCATATGTTACCGCAGAGTTGTTGTGAAAAAACTGTCCTAGTCTACATTAGTGTTCCAGATAATTCCAGTGGGCTCCTTTGATAAATTATACAGAGAAGCGAAACAGAATGAGTTGTCGAAATGTAGTTTTCTTCTGATTACCATAACTTACACATCTTTGTTCAGAGTAAGGTTCCGAGTCTCGTCCCTGTTGGAACCAATGTTGAATCCGACTCGGGAAATGAGGCAGGATTGAATATGAAGATTTTAATTTTTTGAATCATCATCTGATATACCTCAGACTTGCTGTAGGAAGCTTCTCAAGTTGCATCAGGGTTCCAAATGACGTTCCTCTTGGAATTCTATGAAACGTGACATAGAATAACGAGGCGGAATAATATGTTGAGGAATATATGTTTTACGACCATAACTTAATTCGCAGATTCTAGGGAATATAATGTCGGGAATACAAACTAATCTTTTGCGTGACATTTTGAAACAACGTGGAATCTGTCTTAGAACAGTAAGATAGGAGGGGATCAGAAATTAACGTTTTAAAAATAAACATAACTTACCTTAAAGACACTTATATGTTGCCGATTTTGTGCTTTTCTAGCTATCATCACCATTTACTTCAGAGATGCCAAGAAATATTCACTTTTTATGTTATTGTTAAAGTGACAATTGGTTGATTGATGGTTTCGTGTGAAATGTAAGACGTGTTTTGTGCGTTTGCAAATAATTTGGGGTCCAGTCTAGAATAGAGAGAAAGGATACAGTACATAGACCGTGATTTCTTAAATTAAAATTGCAACCTTCAACGCTGCTAGGGGATGTTTAGTCATTCATATCTCCGTTTCGGATTATGCCTCTGAAGTGAAGGTCCTTCCTTATTCCAGGTATGAAGAACCCAACAAGTTAGTATGCTGAGTAGGAATTTAATTTCATGGGCCACAATTAAATGCAGCAATGCTTGATAAGAATTTAAGTTCCTTAATACTTTGGAATGGTACCTCGGTTGTATGTTGAATATATTTCATGGAGCATCATGACAGTGTGGAGTGCAGAGACTGCGTTTTCTCTAATGTTCCATGTGGCATTGGAAGTTTTTCACGTTGTCTGAGGTTTAAGTGCTGATCCATTACAGAATCTGTTTAACATAACATGGGACAACAGTACGGAATAAGTCAAGGTTCACAGCCTTGATTAAATTAATGCTCCACAAAAAATTGGCACGTTATCCAACAAATTAACATATCTACTGAAAGAAGTCACCAAATGTCAAGTTCTAGTCTCTGAAAATCTTCATCTGTATTTCTAATTGCAGGAGAGGGCACACAATATTAGTCACTAAATATTAAAAACATAATACAATATTTAAAATAAAAGTGAGCCCACTTAAAAACTTGTACTAAAATTAAAGAACTAAAAAGTAAAATAATCTATTTAACAAAATGAAAGTTACTCAAAGACAGTACCATACATTTTTAAGGCAGTGCCAAATTTTAAGTAGACTAAAAATTAATTATAAGATACAAAAAGATGCATTTGAAGATAGGACGTGGTTATATAATTCCATTTAAAAGGATATGGTTTTCTTAGAACATGCCTTATGAATTAAATGATGTCACTGAATTACTTCTCTGACAAGACAGATTAAGTACCTGACTTCATGATTGTGCTGTTGTACTATGATTGGTGCATTCATAGAGGGGATAACCTCTTATATACATGGACAAATTGTATAATATATTGCACATTCAGTGAACATAACGGCTTATTGCGGTTTAACTATCGATATGTTCTTTTCGTTGCTTTTGAAATGTTATACATTATAGATTTAGAAGGATTGCAAAAAGGGGAAATGTTTATAATATATAACTTTGGAACTAATTGTCTAATATATGTGTCCCTTAAATTTTAGTATCGCTTTCCCAAATTATGTGGTATTCCCTTTAAGTTACTTTTATTTTGTTAATTAACAATTATTTTTAACATTTTAGTTCCTTGATATTTTTACAGGTTTCAAAGTTGGTTTATTTTTATTTCAAATATTGTATTATTTCTATTACATTTCAATCTAGCGTTTTTATTCCGATTGTACATTTTTGAAACTAAGGACAAAAGAATAGTTAAATATGTGTTTCATTTTTATATTTGGGAATTAACTATTGAGCACAGAAGTATTGAGAGGAGAATATTGACAACAATAGACAGTGCAGAGTCCAACTGCATGTTCATAAACTGGAGAAATAATAATAAATATAATTATAACAGTATTTTATAATTATTGTAATAAAATATAAATAATGATAATACATTCACGTGACATGGGTGTGTTTATATACATTAATTCTGTATTAAATTAAACTGTACATTTAATTTTACAGATTTTGGATATCGAACTCAAACAAAACTATTGGTTAGGACATATATTTGTGTTGGACAGATCTTTCCAATGTGAAGATCGGGGCTACACGTAAGATACAAATAGTGTATAGTTATACACTCCATGAGAGGAGTGTTCGTGCGCAAATTGTGATGATTGGAAGCAATAACATACATTTTAGACTCGGTCATAAACCTCTCTTCTTACTACGCGAATAAAAAGAAAAGAAATAGAATTGAACATTTTCTCAAAACTAGAACTATCTATTCTTTGCAATGTGAATAAAGACCTTGCGGCTCATGTAAGATTAAGAGAAGTAAGTGTGCTTCACTGTAGTTAGTTCATACAATTCATTACAAAATAATTAATCCCAAGACATGTTTTTATGAAATAACGAGTAGGACTAACAGTTTTGTTTGATAAAGTATAAAAACTCTGTACCTTATAAATTAAATTTAAAAGGGAAACATGACGTGATAGATTTGGCTTAACCCAAACACAAATCCTGTACACACACAAAAGTTAAATGCAACACCGTATTGTAATTTCGTAGGCCTATATTCAAATGGATTGCAGATGGCCAGTGCTCTAAGATTTTGGACTTTGAGTCTGAGTTAGAGATAACGCAGGTTCAAATCCTGTCTGTGACCGTTGCACTTTTTATTAGTACCATCGACCTTGTGCTGTATCGACTCTCCCCCTTATTGTATTTGATAATATCCTTGCACAGGTCAGTGGCCCGTGAGGACGGGTATAATAAAGCTAACAAAGGAATCGGCATCTCCTTTTCTTGAAAAATAAATCAATAAAAATTAAATAAACAGCTGGCGGACTATAACGATGCCCTAAAGACTTAGCTACAAATTGTACGTTCAAAGTCCAACGGAACTTGTTAGTAATAATTGTGCGGGAAGCCTGTCACTCAGCACATCGAGCTTTCATGTGTTATATTTTGTTGTGTTTTAGGTTTAAACGTTCAGTGAGGGTTTACAACACTAACTTACTAAAGCGCATTATTTATATCAAGAATAGCGCGTCTGAGAGGACTGTTAATTCTAATGTAGGATATAATATTTTATTTTTATTAAATTTACTTTGTTGAAACCACATTAAACTAGCTACCTACTCTATGTAATGAAATGATATTTTGTTTACTTGTTTTTATGATTTAAGTTTAATTCGTTTTACTAGTAAACGTCCAATTGTATACAATGTTAAAATAGTAATAGGTGTAAATATACATTGTTTCATTCGTGTTGTAGACAGCACTAGCATTGAAGACTCTTGGAGCAACTGGAAAATTCTTTAAATATTACTAAATGTTAATGAAAACTTTTAGTAATATTAAATTAGTAGTAGTAATATTAGTAATATTTTGGACGAGGCCTTTCGAAACCAGAGGTTTAATCTTCAGGCAACTCCACCTTTGGTTTCGAAAGGCCTCGTCCAAAAATAAACAATTTGGAAAAGTAGTGTTTTCATTAACATTTAGCACTAGCATTATTATTATTCCGTTTAAGGCTGTTAATGTTTATTTTTCCTACTTTATTATCTATTTGCTGCCTCATTGGTACCCTTTTGATAAATTTAAAGGAAGCTCTAATCAAACCATTTCTGCCACAGATCTCTACATTTTATCTTTTTACAATGATTGACTTGTTTTTTTTTTTATTTTGATAACTTATATAGTTCTGTAAATTATTTTTTCAATAAGTATTCATTATTTGTATATTATGTTAGATTGTAAATAATTTTCTTTGTTAAACGAATATTGATAAGATATCAATTTAAATGTAAGTGCTTTTTATGATTCTCTTTAGCAGACAATTTTAATTTTGTGAAATTGATAAATAGACGTGTTGTATTGTTTACTGATGCGACTTGGACATATGTTTGTTTACCAGTGACGTAAACATGTGCCGGACCGTGCCCGTGACCGGACCCGCGGTCTTCTGCACGGTTTAGCAGCAACAATCGAACGGTGCTTGTCCTGTAATTAACGCTGACCGCAAAACAAACTATCCCATTACTCTGGGGACCAATTTCCTCGGCAAACAACGCCAGAACATCCGCCGCAAGACTCGGCCTTCCCTCGCCTCAGCAGCTGAGAGTGCGATCGTGTTTCAGGGAAAAAATTTAATGGTTTGCGCAATCCTACAGCGGAAGCTTCTACAACTCGAATTTAAAGAACCGACTTCCGGCCAGATTTTCACTTTCGATGTCTGGTGGGTTTTTACAAGATCGATTCTATCGAAGCCACCCCCGAGTTTATTGAGGTTCCACCCTCCTAGTAAAAAACTAAGGTCGAGTTACGGGTCGGTCGGTCACCCACCCCCTGGGAACTCGCTTTAGGTTTCACTTTTTCTGCGGCTGAAACAGAATACCGACCTGCCGGCTTGACGTGTTTTTGTGCTCTGATTGATTGTTCGACGCGTCTGACCGCTGGAACCATCCACATTGGACAATAAATGTTTTCCATTGTCGATTTTCGAGTAATTTGTAAGGTTTCAAATAATACAACCATTAATTCCCACTATACCAAAACTAATTTTAAATGACTTTCTTTATAAAATAACCAATGTTAGTCAAAATTAATGTTTTCATAATGAACGCGTTAATATATGTTTAATATTGACTAAGAAGCTGGTAATGGAAAACTCATAATAGTCTATATGATGTAGTCTAAATATTTAATTAGTGCTACATCCACGTTTCAAAACAATTTTATAATCTTCAAGAAATACTTACTTTTGCAAAAATTAATTATTGCTTGCAATAACTGTAACCACCCCATTACGGAAGATGAAATACCTTAATTAATTAATTTAATTTATTACAAAAAAGTAGCATAACATAAAAACTATCCAGTCCTTATGATGTTAGTAATTAGAATATGAATATTACAAGCGTCAGAAGAATGGCCTTAAATTGTTTTATACAGATATTTAGCAGCGCAACGTTTGGTTGAAATATCGTACGTTCATGGAGATTGTCATAGATATAGAACACCTAGTCAACCGCAAATTAAAGCGAGGTACTACAAGGGTCAAGTTTAGGCCCAATAGTATTTAAATTGTTTTATACAGATATTTAGCAGCGCAACGTTTGGTTGAAATATCGTACGTTCATGGAGATTGTCATAGATATGGAACACCTAGTCAACCGCAAATTAAAGCGAGGTACTACAAGGGTCAAGTTTAGGCCCAATAGTATTTAAATTGTTTTATACAGATATTTAGCAGCGCAACGTTTGGTTGAAATATCGTACGTTCATGGAGATTGTCATAGATATGGAACACCTAGTCAACCGCAAATTAAAGCGAGGTACTACAAGGGTCAAGTTTAGGCCCAATAGTATTTTAATTGGCATTAATAAAAATATTTACAAATAATATCTGTCTATTTACTTGCAGATGTCACGGACCTTGAGCTGTATCTTTTGCATGTAGAAAAACTTACGAGAAAACTTTTGTCATATTGTAACAATCTAAAAAATTGGCTTAAAATCGACTATTAGTAAATACGTAACAGTCACGACTTATTAAATCTAAAAGCACTAACATGAACGAGAAATAGTCATTAAATATACTTGTTGGTAAGAATTTGATGAATTAAAGTAATTTAAATTTCCTTGATTTAATTTGGAGTAAAATTATTAGAAATTGAATGTGTTTTCGATTTTAGAAAATTAATATTGTATGTGTTTTTGAGTTATCTATCATATAGGTGTAAAATTACTATGATACTATTTCGAAAAGAATCACTTACTTATTATAAATGTTTACATCGTTATCTCATGTATACACTATTATTGTATATAATTTGAAACCATTTCCCAAATTATTAAAATATGAAGAGAATTTAACACATTTTAAAAGGAAAACTCAAGAAACTGGTAGTATAAAAGTCTTACTTTTCGTTATAACGATAAAATATTAAGTAAACTGTAACATATTTAAATTTTTACAAGCATTAATTTACATTTCTAATTTTTTTCAAGTACCCAGTATTGAACATTATTCTATGTTATGTTTGTAAGTTCTATCACATTGTTTATCATTAATTAATCTATTCAATTGGTGAATTTATAGAAATATAGTAAATCGTTATTATTTCTTACGTCAATCGAAATATATTGCATGCAAATTTGTTAATTTTTATAAAATTACAGTAGGGTGTTATAATATAATTTTAAAACCTTAACTGTCTTGGTTATTTTATTGAGCTTATCGTACAATTACACCTTATTGCCAAACTTTGAATGTTGAATATGAACTTTTGAACATGTTCATATCTTTACTTAAATGTATAAAATACGTTTTTTTAGATTGTAATATTTCCAATATTCAATTATAAATACAAAAGATTTAATTTTTAAATTAATGTATATAGCTTTAAGCTATAATTATTGTTACAGCATAGACTCTCGTAATGCTCAGTCAATGGAAATGTATGATAATCACGATTAACATAACCTATGTTATGGTGTTGTGAATCGATACCTGTCTCGGGTTCCTTGTAGCCGGTGACGATAGCAATAAATGAATATTAACCAAGACCAGAAGCGGTTAATACACGTCTGAAGGCGCCGTGTCGGCCGTGTTAATGTTGTGCGTTAATGGCACCAGCTGCTATGAGATCATCTCTATCAATGCTGTACACAACCTTGGGCAAGGCTAATGTAACACCTCATATTACTAATAAAACTATATCCATTAACTCCATTAGCGAGTGGTTTATATTAGCAAAACTCTTCTGAATTGCTTGTTGATTTTAATTCAGACTCGATCGCTATAGACGTTACGTCCTTGTATCTAATTTATAATTATTTTTATTCCTTTTAGAACTAATTTAGAGCTTTTTACTAAGCGAGTTGTTTACTGATTGAGAATAAATGTTATGGCCTGACTTACTCGATGTCTAAACAGAACAAACGCGTGATGATTTGTTCACCCATTTCAGTCGCTATTAAGTAAAACATTGATTGTAAATAATGGGCAAAGCGAAGTTTGTATTCAAATGACGCCCTCGCCAGTTGCCGCCGCATATCGATTACAGTTTATTTGTTGGCTTAGTGCCCACCTTTGCCTTTGGAAGAGAATAGACCTTGTATCCGTACGGGATTGTGTGGCAGAAACTTTGTTCAGTGAAGCTAGTATAGTTATGTTCGATGACGCGTAGATGGCGCTACCATACTAAATCTTTTGATAAATCGAGTGGGTTGATCCTTTACCGCAAGAGAATCGTTGACTCTAATTCGAGTTGATTCTTCAACATGGGTCGCGATCCCCGATGGAATGATTTTCATGATAATATTGCATTTTAAATCAGTTGAAGTAGGCTACTGCTTTTACTGGGGGAAGAGTTGATGTTGCAGTTGCTACTCCAGCAGAGGTCGCGTCTCCAAGTTTAGGTAACAGACTCCAGCTCGGCGCTGGAGGGAGGTTGTTGATGGGCGCTCAGTTCCACTCCGGAGAGCCCGCTGAGAGTTCCGACCTGGAGTGAACTCACAAGAGGACAATCGTCTGTTGAACTCCCAGTAGTGTACAGACCACGCGGAGTGTCCCGCTGGGAGTCCTTACTCACCGTTACTCTTAGTTAACGTGGTTTACAGGCTATGTTTCATAACCTTAGGGATTATCTTTTCGCCTGACTATGAAAAATGAAGGGTGGAAGTACAGCGATACCGAAGGAAAATTTGACAATAGCCTTTGACAATGTATCAGTTGTATCAGTCTATGAGAAGATGCGTTCAATGCTAAAATCGGTTTCACTCGAAACGTTGTGGTTGTGCGCTGTCTAGCGGCAAACGAAGGAAACAGCAATTAGAAATGTATTACAGAAAGCTATTAAACATGTTACATTAAATAACTTTGGCAGTAATAAAACATATTCAACACTGTTTAGTTCATAAAAGAGAGTAAACTATAATATTAAAATAAATTAAAACTCTGAACAAATGATTTAGTATAGTAGGCCTAGCGCTATCAATGCGTCATCGAACAGAACTTACTCCCTTTACGGAACAAACTTTCTGCCACACAATCCCTGTATGGATACAAGATCTTTTCTCTGGAAAGTTAAAGGTACAGTATAATTTGGTCACCAACTCATGCTAAAGTCAATAAAATAACGTCTCAACATATCAAAAGTTTGGTTACTCTAAGTTCGCCCGCTGCTGCTACAAAGAGCTCATAAATACGTATATAAACTTACAGAATTATTAAATAGTTCTCCTTATCTTATCTTAAATAATATAGATAGTTATTGTTTACGTAGATTACAAAACATATTACACATATTACGGTGTAAACCCTTGATTCCTTGACTGTATTGAATGCACCCTACTTTTTGCACGAACAAAATGTTGAAGACTAGAGTAAAGGAAACAAATAAAAATATAATTAATTATAAATAACAATACATGTCCGATGAAGATGGCCAACGCGAGAAGTGTTTCGGTTCGGTCGCTGTTGACAAAGTAGCGAATAAGACTATATCACTAGCATCTCCGACATTCTAACGACTAGCAGAAAAATAAGGATTGTGCTTAAGATCGGTGTTACAGAAAAACATGACCAATAACAACAACAAAAACCAACGGGTTAGCGCACGGCCGAAGCAGATTCACGGGCGCGACGTCCAGAGAAAGCGGCGCGCGGTGTGGCACGCCGGCCTTGCCCCGGGAGAGTGCGGCAACTGTGCTGTGAACACCGTGATGTAACCAAAGTCAAGGTCGATTTCTCCAACATCTTACCCACTGATACAATATTGTCAAGTTCAGTGGTACGCGAGTTTCTCTTCCCGGGAATGAGCGGCTATGTAAGAGGTGTTGCGTCGCAATGAGTTAGGCTTCTCCCGCTTGAACATGTTTTGTCATGTCTTCGTATTCTCATTTCCGTTATGGACGTGATGTGGTTCTTAAGAGGTTTGTGACTGTTTTATTTTTTTATGAATAGGCCAATCCACCTTTTGTGTCCGTTCTCATAAGCCACTCTACTAGCCTTTGCGAGAATCTCATCAAACAGAATCGAATGCAAACTCATGAGCCACTCTACTAGCCTTTGCGAGGATCTTATCAAACAGAATAAAGAACAGAAAATTAGGTATAGTATAAGGTCGACGGTGTTGATAAAAAGTGCAACAGTCACGATTTGAACCTGCACATCACAAACTCAGATCCGAAGTCCGACGCTTGGATCGCGAGGCCAACATCCCCATAGGTTTTACCTTTATTGGGGGTTCTGTAGACTTTGCCTCCAAAGTAGTTTAAACAAGTGGTAGTCAATTGGCACAAACGGTCACTACTCCTTCCATAATGAAGTGCCAACTGTTGAAATGGTTACTTTTCAGAGTTTAATCAGTTCAGCGTGTTCCAGTGGTCACTTTTAAGCCAACATTTGTCACTCATACAGAACTCTACCTAGCTACACGTCGTCTCATACTACAGCTACAATTTTATAAACTTATAAAACCGCCCTTAACTGAATACAACATTTCGTTCATATGTTTGTTTACCTGTAGGCGTGATATTATTATGTTGAGAGTTATAAAAACGCATTTCTATTTTAAAGTATTTACATTATATTGTTTAATTCTTTAATTAAACCCAAAGACCTTTGACACATTCCATGAAAACAGCCGAAATGGTTAGTTTCTGTATTCATAATTTAGATAATTTTTAAGCATTAAACTTTCTGCTAAATCAAGAATGGCATAGTAAAACCCATTCATTGATCCTAACCAATGACGTTTGACACATTCCATGAAAACAGCCGAAATGGTTAGTTTCTGTATTCATAATTTAGATAATTTTTAAGCATTAAACTTTCTGCTAAATCAAGAATGGCATAGTAAAACCCATTCATTGATCCTAACCAATGACGTTTGGCAGTATGTGTAATTTAATCATACCCCTATTTCAAAAATCGACAGAAACACTTTAATTACTATTGGTATTTAACGACTTATGTTCATTAAAGTCCATTGTATGTTTATTGATTAAAACGAAGTGAGAGTTAAGAGATCTATAGGGTATTGTAAACCATAACTTTAATATTTCCCAGATTCTCACAATCGTATTCCATATTGTGTTATAATTATTTTAGTGTTAGTTATAATTATTTCTATGTTTCAATTATTGATAATTTATAGATAACAACTTACTTGTGAGTAATTAAAATTATTACTTCAATCCGAAAATATGTAACTAATACTAGTTACTTCATTTATCATTCTAAATCTGCTCAAAACATGAAGTACTCCCCCCAATTTACACAAACTTGTACCATTTATGCTCTTGGTAAATTAATAATTATGTATAATGAAAAAGACTGCCCTAAACATTATGTAAAAGCTTCATTACCTAAACTTGTACTAATTACGTACCATAATACAAAGCATTTAAGAATGAAACCATTACAACCCCAACATAAATAAGTATGCTTTTAATGCAGCTAAATGATTTGTATTGTAAATATAAAACACATTTTTGGTTGAATTTAAACTTTAAACTTTCTTTTTACATTATCAATATTTAATTTCCATCTAGAACAAAATTCTTGTTTATGTGTATAAATAAATAAATATAAATATAGGCTATATATATATATATATATATATATATATATATATATATATATATAAACACACAGGGTGAATGATCAGACTTTGTTCCTAAAATACTTCCCAAAAATAGCCTTGATCCAAGCAGCTCAACGACCAGACTTGGGTACTTGCTCTGATCGGTTGGTGCCTACGTGCGGGCCAAGCACCCTTCACTGGTTAGAATAGGCAAGTGGTGTTGCCCCAGGCCTGTTGTTACGACAATAGAAACCGACCTTAGCGTCCGCTGCTTTCTTGGTCGCCATGAGGCCACCCTAAATTGTGACCGAGTAGTGCTTTTAATAAACACATATTAAATTATATCAACGTGAGGGACAAAATTAATAGGCAATGAATAGAATGAATAGAAAATTGTATTTTGGGTCACTCCTAGCTAATAATTACCTCGCTCAAACACACGCACATACACACACTGACTTTTGTTGGACTAGAAAGGAACTGCTCCTAAATTTTAAACGAGAAGCGCACTCGCGCAGACCCATCAATAAGCGGATAGCTTGGCTTTGGAGTATGAAATGCTACTTAAAAGTACCCTCGTTACATCAGTTACTGACTGATCTCGATTAACCTCCGTATTCCAGTTACCAATTGTTCAAATACGAGTAAATTAAGATCTGGCCCTGCAGGAGGGAGGCCGTATGTTGGGGATACAAAAGTCGGAGTGAGGAAGGCGGCTGTGGCTGTGGTATGCGGTATTACTGGCTATCACTTGTCCAGTGATTGGAGTTACTACCGCCCCGAGGCGCCGCGCCTCGCCTCGCCGCGACCACTCGCCTCCTGTTCTACCTACTGTTCAAGTCTCCAACTGGGTGTATCGCTTTTAGGTTAGGTCATTATTATACGGTTTGTTGCTCTCTTTACAGGGACTTTTTCACTATAAAACGTAATCTAAATTTTAAAATGCAGTGACAATCAGTTCAAACTTCCATTTTGAAGACTCGTGACCATTGCAGGATAACAATTTTGCTTTTTGCTTCTATTTCGTAACACGATGTAAAACACATCACTGTTATAACAAATAAATCTATAGGCTGAATAATATAAAGTGTCAAAGAGAGAGTAGATTTAAATCTGAGTAAACAATTAACGAGGAGATTGGTTTTGTTAATTAAAAGTACATCGTACAGAAATGAGGACTGGGCTTTTGCTGTTAATCGAAGTTTAATATATACCGTACAAACACAAACTCGATAAAAATCAAGTCGATCCTTCGTTATAAATTACTAGACGTTCTTAAATAAATTGTACAAAAAATTAAGATTAAAGATCGTTGTCTACCAGGTACAATCCCACCCCTACCAAGGTGGCATCACACTGTAATCAGTATTGTAGATCTGGTAGTCATCACACACCTTGGGCACCTTGTGGCGGTGCTGCGAGATAATATCATGATCAACTGATTGCGAGGAGAAGAGAAGGTTCTGTTATCACCCAATCAGTCATTTCGTAAAAAAGGTGAGTTGCATAAGATCTGAATCCTGATATTCTATTAACGAAATTTTCATACACATTAGATATGCTCTCTCTCACACAATAGTTTAAAACAACATTCTATCTGAAAACATTAG
This sequence comes from Homalodisca vitripennis, assembly GCF_021130785.1. Taxonomy (NCBI): domain Eukaryota; kingdom Metazoa; phylum Arthropoda; class Insecta; order Hemiptera; family Cicadellidae; genus Homalodisca; species Homalodisca vitripennis. Next base: position 105,746,869 of record NC_060211.1, read on the forward strand.
TGGGTAAAATCTAAATCTTTTGTTTGCCTTTAAAGAACTCTTTGTTTGCCTTTGTTTTAAAATGTAGCCTACTCCTTCGTCCTCTTCATTTACCTTGACAATTTTAGTAAACTGGACAAAAATAAAAGTGTGAAAGTGTCATAGTTTAAAAACTCTATCATAGTCATTGTATTAAAGATACCGAATAAGAAAATAGCGCCACCTAGGGAAGTAATGTTTCCTTAAAGTTATCTAATTTACCCACATTTCGCGTATGGAGTGAGACTTTAGAAGGACTGTGCCACAAACAAATATGAGCAAGTCTTCAAACTAAAAAAATCTATCCAAATAACGAGAGATTTAAATTATAGAGAGTCATACAAGGAATCTTTCAGGGAACGTGAATTTCTGACGTTGCCTTGCCTCTTCATATTTGAGGTGGTGTTGGTACTGCAGATCAAAGTGCACTTTGCACGTGGCGAGGTCCTACGTCACAGACTGACACTGTCGGAGCGTCTCCCATCAGAGGTTGGTGTCAGACTGATCAATACGCTCCTAGATAGTATAAGGATCTCCAACAATCAAAATAAATTTAAAACGTCACTAGAATCTAGTGAGTTCTACTCTGTCGATAAGTTCATGATGAGCTGTTGGGATCAGTGAGAGTGTGCTTGAATGAATGAGTGGATGTGTAAGTTTAGGTGTGGGTGAATTAATAAATCTATTTTCAAATATTGATTTACTGACATTTATGATGCAATATATAATTGTAAAATTTCAATAATTTGATTTAATGGTTTGATTGAATATATTTGTTTAGGAAGCTAGACTCGGCAAATGTTTAATCTTCCAAAGCTTAGATGTTTAGGGGCTTAGAGTCAAAGAGATTTCATCCTCTTAAGTTTAGACGTTTAGTAGGCTAGATTTGGAGCAGATTTATCCCCCAAAGCACAGATGTTTAGGAGACAATGATCTAAGCAGATTTCATCCACCAAAGCTTAGATGTTTAGGAGGGTAATAGTGTCGAGGCAGATTTCATAGTCCAATATTTAAATGTTCAGGAGACCAGGGAGCTGTAATTAGACAGTTTTAATTTAAAAATGAGAATCACTGTTTAGTAATTAATTGATAAAAATTTTGATTTTCCAGTTCAGTATAACCTTGTCGTACGCAGTAAAAATACATTACAAATTTCAAGAAAGAGGCTCGTTATTTTAGTTGCAGACTTTAAATAGGCCGAAAATAAAATGTCTGATCCAAACTTTAGTGAGGTGGCGCGTCTGATACTAATAATCGAAAACAAAATCAAAATCGGTCACCCTATTTGGTTTGTAGTTAACAGAATAAATTAAACGCTAGTTACAAATCAGTTTAAGACAAAGAATGTAAAAATAATAATGTCGTTAATAATAAAACTTACATTTACTATATAACTTCCAAATGTTCCACAAAATAATTAATCTGTAACAATAACTGATAAATCTTTGACATTACTATTTCTGAACCAACAGAATCTCGTTGACAATTCATTACGAGATGAGTTGTTTGTTACCCAGTGTTTATTCGACGGACAATTAGTTTACCAGTACAAAATTAAATACTCTGATGAGACCCAAATTTGGTTCCATACCAAGCCCCGCTGTTGTTGTTCCCCACCATGGTTGCCCTGCCGCTCCGGCCGTGTGGGTAATCAGAGAAGTGCTGAGCTCTTGCGGCGGAATGCGGCGTGACTGAGGCTCCTCGACCAACGGTACTTCGACTGACTTCCTCGCCGTGAATTTGGTGAGTTGTTCTTGTCCGTCTTCATTACGTATCAAGGTCATTGGCCTACCCCCTCCCTCCCCGGCAGAGTGCCGACTGGCCAAACACGGCGTGATGGACGACCGGGAATTGATTTGACAGATGGAGATGACATGTGTCTGTTTAGCATCAGTCTGTTCTCGCAGCGGGACATCGGTAATCGATTGTTGTTCTACGTATTTTCTTTTAGGTAAAAATCTCTTTAAACTCTTTGAATACTATGAGATATAGGATTTATATGTATAAAATATATCTCATCCACGATTGATTGAATTCATTCATACTAGGATTCTTTTGAAGGACTTTTCATTCGACATAAAATAATTCTTTTAACGTTAATTTTATAATTCCTGTAGATTTTTTTGAAACGTCTGGACATGGCTTAAAAGGCCTTGTTTATACATTGTTATTAAAATTTACCTTGGATCAACATGGAGTTTCAAAATATCTTCTGGAGCTCAGTGGCTCGGGGGTAATGTAATGGCAGCCTTGTAATGATACAAGCAATGATTACATCATAGATCAAATTGTGTATTGATTGTATTATGGATTTCGTTTAAGTGCCATGTTAGAAGTTTAAATTTTGTACTATCTTTACAAAAATATCGGTTTATTTGAAGGACTAATATTAATTATGAATGTCATATAGGATTTTGATTATAAGTCGTATATTATATCAAAAGTTAAGTTCAAAAGTTAGTTTAGGGTTGTAAGTTATTACATCAAATATCTAAAAGTCACATTCGACTGATAACCAAAACTTAAAACTGAAATTTTGGGATATTTTTCTATATGCAATAATAAGAATATCTTTAGTCAACGGAAAATAAGTGAAATTGCCAATAAAACATGTCTGACTATACAAATGAAGGTGAAGCTATACAGAGGTTAGGTATTGCTCAACCTGATCAATATGAAAAGTGATCAACATAGCATTTTATCACTGACTGTCGGTTTTATATAATTTCACGATCTCTTCTTCGTTGAAATTATTTTCTTCCTTGAATATAGCAGACCCGTATTATCCGCAGCTTCTGTGACTGAAATTGGTCTCCACAGTAAAACCGAAGTATATTAAGAATTTAACGATTTTAATAATGTTTCGACGCAGTGTGAAATATAGGTGATACTCTTGGTATTCTACTGATCACAAATTACACTGAATACTTTTGTTAAATTGTATTAACTTGAATTAAATTAATATTAATGTTAACGTTGACGTTAAAATCTTTCACATTCCGTTACTTTTTAAAACGAATTATTATATGAGTGTTAATAGAAGAATGATCAATTGTATATTGTGCATCACCACACCAGAAACGTGCTTCCTACTCAGAGTTTTTGGATTATAGTAAGTGAATGCTTATACTAATGTTCAGTTTAGTTAAAATAAGACCAATTTCAAAATTCGTAAGTAAAATTGTCTTAACGCAAACAAGACAAATTCACTTATATTATTTTTATATAATAATTTATGATAAAACAATTAGTATAAAAAATAATTATTAATGTGATTTTTTGTGGAGTATAGTGTTTGATATATATATATATATATATATATATATATATATATATATATATATATATATATATATATATATATATATATTACGAGAAATAATTTGTAGGCTAAGTATTACTAACGAAAATGTAATCTTAAATTAAACATTTATGTATATCTTCTTAAAAATTCTCTATAAATTATTCAAATTCACAATTTTTGCCGCTACGAAAATCAGCTTCAGAATTCATAATTGGAAGTGAATTTAATTCCTCTTCTCGTAGAATGTACTCGTAGATATGGTTTAATTTTTTTTATCGACGAAAATTACCTTTCTGGGGAGCAGTTATTAAGATGTCATATATATAAATGCAGTTTCCAGTATGTACACGCCATTACGTATACTAGAAACTTAATTTCTTACAAGAGGGGTTTCACATGGGCCTTTCTGACAAATAAGCAGGACTTCTATGTTTTAATTGCAGTTTCCAGTTTCCATGTTCACACAAGGTTCTACAAGACATTGGGGCATACCACCTTTTATGAGATACAGTTTGTACAAATATTATATATATATATATATATATATATATATATATATATATATATATATATAACTGTAAAAACTGTTATTTATACAACTGTTCGTGTCTGTACAATATTTTGGGGATGGATTGATTTGTATCTCAGTTTCTATGTATCATAGACCAAAACGGACACATTGAAGAATGCTCACGTCATTTGTAGCAATATGTGTATTTACATGATTTTAATATCTCATAAGTTTGAAAATGTCCTCATAAATTTCTTGAGTCCTTCTTCTTTCCAAAATAGGATGTAAACATAGACAATTATGTATATTAAAATAACGGGTAACATCTAAAGTACGTGGAGAACATATTTATGACGACTGTATTTAGCCATTAAATTCAAAATTAATTAAACTATTATTTATATTCATACTAAATTGTCAGTTACAGTTAAATTACACTGATTACATACCTCGCTGATTAAACATTTAATTTATTCCGACTTCAACTATCTCTAAACTTCTTAAAAACAGTTTATTAGCGTTATACATTTTGTAACATAATAACGATGGCAAATGTCCGAAATCCTTTGATTCAAAAACTTTCATCACCGATGACAGTGTTAAATAGAATAAACCTCGATTTTTGAAAACAGATAATTCCTCTCGTTCAACAAAAACTGATTCAAGTAGGTAGGCTACTACTAATTAGGTTGCTAATAGTTACCGGCAAAGAAATATCCCCGGCTAGCTGGCACCCCAAGGCCTGCGCCGCCTGTAGTGGAAAGTCCGCTACTGCTTATAATATACAATGTAGGCTTTTTCCACAAAGGATAATACCGGTAATAATTTAAGTTAATAAATCTGTTGTTTTATTGCCCAGCCAAAGTGTCAGTACGTAACATCAGAGTGTTATAATAAATTATTATAATCACCTCTGAAGGTTAAGATTTATTTATTAGTCTACTTCGGCATACAAATTACATGTATAGGCTGGAAACAACGATGAATAAATTGAATATTCCGAAAGAAGCAACGTTATAAATTAGATTGTACAAGAGTTTGTAAGATTGTAGATTCGTACTTTTATGATGAAAGAAATTATAATATACGTTATTGTCCAGCATTTTAAAGGTTATATTTAAACATGACAAGACCTTGGACCTTGTACGGGAAGAGCACCTCGACTGGCAAGCGGTTTAAACAGGATTCCTACATTTGCATTATCCCGCCGAATCAAATGTGATGGCGGCAGACAATTACTGCAGCCTCCGAGAGTGACAAAAACTCACATCGGCTAGTTTTTCCACTTTGAAGTCGGATAATCTACTTGCCTGTTCAAGGTATATTACTTGTATTTATTTATACTAGGTTTAAACTCTCTTATTTTATAACTGTTAAATAAATGCTATTGTCAGATAAATAGAGTTGTCGTAATCTTATCTACATTGTTAGAAGAATGCTTGATTGTTGAATAGCCCGTTTAGTTATTTAATATTAAATAACTTAATAACTATGTAAACGTTGATAAACATTTGGTATCAATTGTAAGCTATTACACACCAGATCTGTCTTTGGTGGATTTGAAATACCTGTACACCCAACTGTAAGGCTCTGCTTCAGTGCCTTCCAAAGTTCCGTAATGTTCTTAAGTCAAAACAGGTAATTTTCTAAAAACCTTCTTGCAGGCCAACATAATATATAATACCAATACCCTTACAGGTACCGTTTGCTCCAAAAAAATGGGTTTATCCGTTAACGGCCGTTGAAAGGGTTTTCCTCCACTTCAAAGCATTTATGTTACAACTCACAAGAACTACGAAGCTAAAGTGTAGAATAATCTAAAACGAGTATTTTAGAATTTATTTGATTAATGTTAATCTTGGAATCAATTGTAATTGCAATTTTTCATAGGAATCATCCTCTTCATACAGATAAATTGGCTGATGAACGCTCACAACATTAATTTTCATTTTCGTTTGTGTTGTTTTTGTTTCTTGTGTTGCTAAAAGGTTTACCGGTAACACAGCCAATGCAGCTAACTTTAAACAGTATAGTACTAGTTCCTAGACCTTATTTTATTGTTTGAATAGAGATTTTGTCAACTGTTGACCTAAGACTTTGACCTAAAATTGTCATCTTTACAAAAGTATAATTTCTGTGTTCATAATGTGAAAGGGTTTATGATTCGAATCCCAAGAAGTGAAGGGAATAATTCAGCTCCGCGACATATTAGTCTCCCCAGAGAAGCATCAGCGGAAGGAAGTGCGCCTAGCCTAGGCTGTAGTGTTGGCGCATACCGGGGCTGTGGTCTGGCAGTAATACTGATGTGTGGCAGACATACTGACATACTAATCACCGGTGACTCGACACTCGCTTAATGACATACTTGTCGAGTAGTGACCTCAACCCTTGTAGCAGGGGAAATTCACCCCCAGGCACCCCGTCACCCCAAACGGTCCAAAACTTTCCACGCACCCACTTTTCGCTTTCTATTTACAGAATACCATGCCATGATGGCACGTAGCCTTAGTTCTGCAACTTCATATCCAACCATTATGAGTTAAAATAGCTAAACTATTATACTGACAGGGTGATAACTTATATACACATTTCTGTTAAATACTTAATTATTTACTGTGTATAGTTTTTTCAACTTCCGTATCCTCGGACAAATAAATATTGTATAGTGTGTTACAAGCATTCCTATTTGTAAAAACTATAAAAAAATTCCGAAACATTGTTTCAGGATATTTTTCAGTTTGTTACTATTAAGACATGGTTAGTATGAATGATTCAAAATAATTCAGATTTAACAGTTTTAAGCATCAAACTATATTACTTCAAACGAAAGTAATTGTAAAAGTGTAGGCTGAAAAGGGCTTTAATGGGTATCAAATGCCATTAAAAGTTTTCCTTGACTCTCTATTGAGTGTGAAACAGATCCAGATTATAAAATTTTTTAATATTTAATACTTTACATATATGATATGGTATAGTCGATATAATTAAGACCTCATTAATATTAATTGTCCAAATGAGTATTTTATTTAGGTTTTCACAGGTAAGTGTGTAAGATGTAAAAGCCATTGATACACAATAGTATATGAACATAACACGGTTTAAACTTGAAAATGTTTAACACTTATTACTGCATCACCTCGGCTTAGAGAATTCGTTATTTGATCAATTCAAAGACTTGTATCGAGTACCCTGTCTAAAAGGAAGTCGTGCAAAAGAACCCAATATAATAACCCATGCAAAACAGATCTGTAACGCTCACATAATTTGTCGTGTGTCTCAGCTTCGTTGATCGAAAATGTGTCTGGGCACAGAAAATTCTACCATTACAGAGTCTTATACAAAACTGTTTATTGCTTCAGATTCAACCCGATCCATGACATTGTTATACCTTTGCATCAACAATACGGGAACAGAGAAGATAGTTGGTTATGTATTAACGTATGAGAAGATGTTTGATACATCATACATATTAACAATGCTAAATATTCAGGCCGCTTTAAATCGTTAGGTAACTTTGTGGCAAACAACAAAGATATTAGTCACAAACACATTACACAAGTATTAATTCATAGTGCATTAAACACGCTGCGTTGCGTAAACTCTGTAACAAAATAATTATTTACAACTGTAATAAAAGATTTATCCCGTTTGCGGTATCTAGGTGTTGCAGCACAGAACACACTTAAAGTATTGCCACACAGGAAGTAGTCAATGAGCGCCGATGGTCACCTTTTAGGTACAGTCAATGTGCGCCGATGGTCACTTTTTAGGTACAGTCAATGTGCGCCGATGGTCACCTTTTAGGTACAGTCAATGTGCGCTGATGGTCACTTTTTAGGTACTGTCAATGTGCGCCGATGGTCACTTTTTAGGTACAGTCAATGTGCGCCGATGGTCACCTTTTAGGTACAGTCAATGTGCGCCGATGGTCACCTTTTAGGTACAGTCAATGTGCGCTGATGGTCACTTTTTAGGTACAGTCAATGTGCGTCGGTGGTTACTTTTCAAGTACAGTCAATGTGCGCCGATGGTCACTTTTCAACTCAACCAATCTACCCCTTTATTCCTTAAACTCTTCAATCATTTGTCACGGTAGAGACATAAGTATACTTCGTCTCAACAGTCGAGTTAGATAACCGTTATTATCAATAAACACTAACATTAGGAGAAATAGATACAGCTCTAACTACTGTAAGTTAAAAAATTAAATTTTTGTAGTCCTTAAAAATAATTTTGCACGGGGAAAATTTACTCGCTTCGAGCTTTTAAAGAAAACCTCTTTTTATATGGGTAAATTAGATTACTTTTACAAAGCCAACATGTACCTATGGTTGTTCGTATAATATAGTGAGTACAATTGGTATCAAGTGGCATAATCAAATATTCACCCTTCCCTTTTTAAATAAAACCCAGGCATTTAATCTTATAATTGTATACAACAGTCAGTGTTACCCTTTTGAGACTTTTGGTACTTTATTTAGTTATGTATATCAATATAAATAAATAGGGAGTGGAATATTTCCAACATAAATAGTCATGTTTTAATACAACGACACTATTGTACCTGTTACCGGCAGCTTCATACGCCATTTCTCGCGGAATAACAGGGACTGTATTAGCAACTTTGTAAACGGCATTGCACTCATGGTGTAAGTGATGGCCTTGCAAGATATTCGTATTTGAATGGTGCGTAAGATACGATGTTTTATTGGACAGCTCAGAAGATTTCAGTAGTACTTGAACCCTCAATAGTTCTTAGTAGTTCTCTTTCAGACAGTTCTTGGGTCGCCAGAGGAACCCTAAAGTCGGAGTGTGTTAACTTTCTTAGTGACACTTATAATGTAATGTGGTCGTGTGATAATTAATTTGGAAACAGAAGTAGACATATTTGAGGAACATATTATTTTAGCGTTTATGCTGACTTAACACAATTATTGTACTCAGTAGCTTTTGCATAACAGATGGACAAAAATCTAAACAATAACATCTATTATGTTTAAGACTAAGTTAAATTTCTTAAAGAAATCTGCCTGTTTAGCGGACAACCGGGTCGCCGTATTTGTTTGCATCCCCGGTTTTCTTTCTTGGAAAGTATGAATATCTCTGAACTTAATACAGTACAGTACAAATCCTTGCTCTTTGATCTCTGTTCGCTGTATATTTCCTTGATTCAGTCTAGGAATATTATTAACTTTTATAAACCCAGTGTCGTACCCCTAATCAATGGAAAACTAACTCGCTTCTCTCTCGATGATTTCTCATCCACAAAAATGACACTTTGTGCTTGATGCATTGAGTTGAGTTGTGACTCTATGTGTAGTGATCAGAAAAAAAATCAGAAAAATGTGTGTATGCGCTCCTAAAATTATAGTGATGGGATTGCTTATTGAGTTATTTATGTTTTTACTTGTCTTCTCTCATGTTTTAACCCAATCTCAGGTGATTTCGTGAACATATTTAATAATTTTGATCACTAATTCCAATTCAATTTTATAGCAATGTTAAAATAATAAACAGAATAGACTAAGTTAGTTTTAATTTGTCACTGTTGTGATTTTTAGTAAAAGTTAAATACTATTATTGCGATTCATAATATTAGCAGTAACCATTGACTCTCGAAACGCTAAAAGCCACACCTTTCAGTAAATGAATGATTCACTTTATTTCCAATGTTTAGTCGAAATTACAAACAGAAAAGGAAATGAAAAATTCTACTATATATCGAAACTGTTGTTCTAAAAAAACTATGTACTATAAAAGGTATAATAATAATTCTAAACAACCATGAAAATAAAAAAATCATTAGGATATAATTATGTTTTATGTATTTGAAAAGAAAAAAATATGTTCGAGGAAACTGGCCTACATAGGCAGACTTAACACCGAAAAGTTGGTCATATTTAACAAAACATTTAATTAATAACATGTGTTTGCTGCAATGCATTTCTTATGAACATTTTCACAACGTGTAGGGTGGAGCTCTGAGGTCGGAAAGAAAACCTACCCCGTTAATGCACTCCTAGGTCATAAGGTAAATCTTTTTATAATTTTTCATAAACTTCCATGCTTTTATTGGGCGTTGATGACTCACTTAATTTATACCACCTAAAGCATACAGCACTGACATGTGATATAAGGAGTTTCACAATAACAACAATAATCATAGTAGTTCAGAGCTGTGCCATCAACCCTGGCGTGAAGCACCGGTCGCGGCTAGATCGGGAGAGGCGGGTCCTCGGCCTATTGTAACGACAACAATAGAAACTGACCATCGGTGCATATTGCTATATCGGTTGGGTTCGCCATAAACTACCCTCATACAATAGGTATTAACCCTTCACACAATATGGAAGTAAAGTCTATTCTGTTTTAAATCCCTAGGTAAAGGTGAAATTGATTTACCACATTGATCCTTTGACTACTCCAATGGCATTTTATATACATTGTCTACTTCCAAAATTTGCTGGGACTTTCCCCTGCATTTTAATACGGGAAATGTTACTGTGAATGCTCCGAAAACAAGAGAAGCTCAGCGCATCAGTAATGGAAGAAGGAGATGCCCGAAAACCATTAAAATTGTATTAAAAGAACCAAAAGGATGGGAAACAAACACCAACATTGTCGCTTGACAACCAATACAATCATAAAGATCAAAATACTAGCAGTTATCCGCGTCTTCACAAGCAAATTCCTACTCACCAACAGGGACATCATGGGCATATATCTTTTGAATGACATTCTTAACTCCTGAGATAAGTGATAGTCAATGAAAGATATTATAACCTCCTGATCCATCTAAGATTTAAATTTAAACAGCAGTTCTTGGGACTCTGAAGTCGGGGGAATTCCTCTTCGATATTTTATTGAATACATTCAACAGCTTCAACAATTTCAGCAACGATTGAACTATTTTAACCCAGTAAGCATGAATCCTAAAGTTGAAGTCCTTACTTAGATTTTAAGTTAAAGTACTTATGATGTACTACACGGTGAGGCTCTATGTGATTTTGAAACGGAAGTAAACATATTTGAGGTACATTTTATTGCAGTTTTCAAAGTTAAGAGCTTCAAATGTTAAGCGAAATTCCGTATGGTTTTATTTTAAGATTGACAAAATACAATAAAACGTACATGCTCGTGTGTGTACATTTGAATTATACATATTTCCGATACCATTGAGTTTGCCTTGTCGCCCCAACCAAGAATATATATATATATATATATATATATATATATATATATATATATATATATATATATATATATATATATATACACACACACAAACATAGGACTGAGAAATGTCTATTTTCGCCATTGCTTCTTCCGGCATAAGATGTTTGTAGTACCATAGTTGATGTGCTTTGTTACCCCGATCAAGGAAATATATACATATGCAGTTGTAACAACCATACTTCTGTCAACAAAAAAACACAACTAATATGGGTTTTATAGTACTCTTAACATCTGTAGCAAAATTAAGAGAGTAAAATTTTGCCTTTGAGAGTAAAATTTGCGTCATACTATTGATCAAGCACTGGATACTTAATCAAATTTACAGTTTAAAGTATATTTTTACTAAAAAATTATTCCAGTTATATTATCTGGATAACCTACGTGCTCAACGGTGATTACAGAGAAGTTGAAGAAACAACTGTTGTTACTTTTAAGTTTACTCTATGCTTGCAAGCTATAAACGTAAAAAAATTTAAATGGTACTTAAATCAATTACACATATTGCTTTGTCGTATTATATTGTTTACAAAGAACTGTTTATTACAAAAACACATTTAGTATCTGCTGATTAAGCAGAGTGGAATTTTCAAGACCAGTGAAGATTAAGCCAAGTGGAGTTTTCAGGACTAGTGGGGCATAGTCCGGAGAGATTTTCGAAGTAGGAGTAGTCCCTATATATTAGCTAGGGACCCTAAGAATGTCCATGTAAAATTTCACAACCGGTCAAGTAGTTTTTACGTGATTGAAAAAAAAAAAAAAAAAAAAAAAAAAACACAAACTGAAAAATAGACATCATTAGATCTTTACACCATATTATAGGTAGTATGCTCTATCATGTTTATTTACGTGCAATAAAAATAATACGTTATTGAAAAATAATATTGTTATTTTGTCCAGTCGGAACATATCATTATTAAATGCCACATTCAATTACGTTTTTGTAACCTTAACATTGTTAAAGTACTTTTTATGATAACTATAAAATTTTTGCTGATCGAAGTGACATATTAAAATGGTATATTTTTAATTTTTAAATTGTAAGGGTGGATCTACGTGCAACGTGCAAGAGGAAACTATTTTTTATATGGGATTCGCAGAAGTTTTGCCGTTTTAGAAAAGTCAAATACATTGTATTTCTTGTTGAAATCCCATGTAAACAACAGATTAGGCTTAAATTCTAAACCAGAGTACAAAGTACGCCTTTATAGTTTCAATCTAACTTTTCTTATTAAATCTTTCTACTCTTTCAGACATCTTAAGTCCACCAGTTATTACTGTTGCTTTACACTTCGATCATATGATTATTTTAATAGCCACTGTTCTGAATGTGTATCATAATTCTGGGACGAGAAGTTACGTAGTATTTTTAATATGACGTGTAGGCTAATGAAATTAAATAACTGTAACAATTAATTACTAGTAATTGATATAGGCATTGAACAACACGCTCGTTCATTAGGCTGCTTACCTTATTAATATCACATCATATCAACTGTTGCTAAATAGAGTAATAGAAGTGTAATATTTAAATTTTAGAATGTCCTGAAAATTAAATAGATAAAATTTTTCATCTGTTGTTAAACTTGCACTTCTCTGTGCATCTTTCCCTCGTGTGGTGTAATGAAGGTTACTACGTAAAAAGATTACATTTAACAACTTAACTTCGTTTCTTTATCTTGTTAACGATTCCACTAGTGTCATATTCGAATTGCAGATAATATTTTACTACAGATATTGTCATTAGCCATTAGATACCAACGTTCGCATTACTTAACATCATCGTACGTGGAAGAATGAATGGAAAAAAAAAATGTTTTGTAAACTTATCTTCAAAGGTTATAGCTAAACTTATCGGTAAAGTACATACTAACTTACAGTATGTACTTTTGCCGCTAGCCCAATATATTAAATGGTCTGCTTCTAATCACTGGACCCCCGAGTTTACCAATTTGGCCGCCAGAGAGCAGGTCGACTGAGACCCACGCAACGTTCCTTTGAGTGATTTATCTCTTTATAAATCTAATCACTGGTTCAGATGGTTTGTAAAATGTGTTCTCATCGTCATCTAATTATAGAAAGAATATGCTATCATCCATCCAGCTGATAGAGATTTGTTATTAACTATTTATATTTTTTATATGAACTCCTCTTCTTTTCTTTTTCTTTGAGATCTCCCTCAGCTCCTTTTATGTCCTCGGGCACTTGTAGTTTATTAGTTTCTATCTAACAGTTTATTCAAATACCAAACTTAATTACTACGTGCATATTATATTTATATTTTTCTTTTCTACTACTTTACACTATTATTGATGAAAATGTTGACAATTAATAGACAAAATTTAGACATAATATAAAACTCAAAGCATTTGTAATAAAACTGTATTAAAATGATATCAAATATGTTTAATGTTTTCGTTCTTCAAAATTGATATTCGTTACCTGTAATTCCTACTAATATTTGCTTGAAACCTGGATTGGCTATGAATTTTATTATACAGGGTGTAAAAAAGTCCCGCACGGGCTTGATAATTCCCGATTTATTACAGAAAAGCAATAAAACATGGTACTGTATATATAAATCTACTTTTGAAGTATCTACCATTTTTATGGCCAGCAAGCGGTCAGGAGGAAATCTTATGTGACCAGCGTAGGTCGAGTATAATATCAAGTTAAAGGTCTTTAGTTAGTAGTGTAAATGCCGCAGATTCAATCTTCAGTCTTCGGAAAATAATTTTAAGGTAAGCATAGCTCAAGTACATCGTTTTAAAGTGTAATGCAAGATGTACATCAAGTAAAGTCCAAAGCCTAACCTAAATATAATAATTTTCTATTAAAATAAATGATACCATATTTTTACCTTTATCATTCATCTTTACTAAACAACTACTTTGAAATTATATACATCTTGATCTATGCTTACGTAAAATTTTTCTATAAAAGTGGAACAGTTCCTCTTGGTGATGTTTTATTTTGGGTCATGTTTGAAGTACTTTAGGTTTGATTAGATGTGTCTGCGACGACGTCTGCCTCTGGAAGATATGCGATCACAATCTCTTGCAGTATAAAGGAAATCTGGTTTTTGGATTTTTATCTTCAATCTTCAGTCTTTATATAAATTCATCTGAGAAACGTCACCAGATTAGATGTCTATATGCTGGTGATGCTCCTCCTTTGCGAATTGTGTATTGAACGAAAGTTTAAATTATTTCCATTATTTATTTAATTAATATTTGTAGTTCAATATTAATGAGTCTTGCTCTTCAAAATATAGTTAGGGCATAGCAAAACTTGAATAAGTCCGGGAGTGTGTTGGTAATGTTGTTTGGTTCAGAATATAATAAGCTAACATTTTTGCAAATGGTTTTATTTGAATTTTTTAAGCTTAAAAGGAATTCTTGATACAGCTTTTAGAGATTCATATTTATAAACAGTAACAGTACTGAAATGTTTTAAATGGATATAAAGAGTGTGAATATGTGTTTTCTATAAAGATGCCTAGTAAGGTGTTTTATTATACAGAAGGTGTCAAATATTTGTTCATGTTTCATAAAATTAAGAATTACTATTGTGTATTGATATAAGGATATTGTATTAATACTCTTATATGTATGAATATTTACTTAATAACTAATGGCTTTTTTAAACATCCTTTAAATTAAATTGTAACAAGGGATGGCTATAGAATAACTAAATAAATGCGTGATTATAGTTCCTGTAGAGAACCCTGTAGTGTTAGTGTAGTGTAGAGGCTGTGGACCAGACCTAGTGAACCGGCGGCATACTTACACACAACGGAGATGAAACAATAGCCGAACAAAAGGCTGAGCTCAGCAGCCTGGACTATTGTGAGGAGCTCTGGAGGCCACGGGCCTGCTGTGCTCATCTCCTGGAGTCTCCAGTTCCAGGTCCTTCTCCAGCAAATCGTTACTAATTTGGGCGTCGGAAGCTATTTTTCTATCGCTCCTATAACCTCTAACAAAAGGCGTAATTATAAGTAAATTTGTAATGACTAAAGTGGATAACAACTTAATAGAGTTGATTGCGGAACAGATATTACCTTATATTCTTTGTTTAAAATTTGTTAGTAACGATGGAAGGTTTGAAAGGATAACAGGATTTCGGACATTTGCCATCGTTATAGGTTATTGGATAGAGCAGAACGTTTCGAGATTTCAATCTATCCTCTTCGTCAGGTGGGGGAGGTATTAATATTATTGTATAGGTATTATTATTTTTTATGTATTACTCCCCCACCTGACGAAGAGGATAGATTAAAATCCATGAAACGTTATGTTATACCTTTTATGACCTATAACAATGGAAAATGTCGGAAATCCCGTTATCCTTTATATTACCTGAGAATCCTTAAAATAAGTTTGAGACATCTTGTCAATGTGTAGGTGGAATCACAGCTACAGGAATTATTCAAATGACATCTAATGTACTCTTATAAGTGGTCTTCAAAGTCTGCATATATATATATATAAAGTAGAGAGTACTAAAAAATTAAGTTAGTACTGCCATATGATACACTCGTATAATAACAATATTTAATGATTCACTTGTACGACATGTATGTTTTATCAATATATCTCCATATGGCATTGTCAAGTGTTCACAAGGTACCAGCCTCCTGGCTAACACTGCACATGACAGAAACGCAAATGTGAGGTATAAATTTGTTAGAAGCGAGTTTCTCTTACAACTGCACCGGTAACATTACTCGTGCCGACCACACACACGTCAGGACAAGTCGATAAAACCTTTGACAGTAATGTTGTTATGACGGCAAGCTGATGCTGTATCGCCCGCTGCTCGCTAAAGCTATATAGCAAGGATATAAACGGAGGGTGCATTTCATGATGTAGGCTACTGATATTGCATTACGTTTATTGAAATTATGACTACATTCCGAAGAAATTATTCGTCTTTTTCTTTTATCCGTGTTATTTTCATATCTTTTATGTACCATTAAATATACAACGTACATTATTAAATACATTCAAATTTAAAACAAATAAAATGTAAATCAATCATAAAATATATAGTAAGAAGTATAAGATGATGTAAAATATTATTCATACCGTCTACGTTTTCAATTCGGAATTTCAAGATTTGTTCTTATATATGTTTTGAGGTACGAAACTAATGGGTCAATCAGGCATGAATTTTTAATACTACTGTAATTCATATTTTTAAAATTGAATAAACAGCAAATTTGTTTATAACACGTCAATAACATTAAGACGAATACTTTCTTCGGAATGTAGTCATAATTTCAATAAACGTAATGCAATATCAGTAGCCTACAAGATATAAATATATATTAAGAAAACTTATTCTTCACCTTAATACGAACCATTGGCGCTAATGCCTAAAAGGTGGCTTGAATGATCATCTCACTGCAGAGAACTGTTTTGGTATCCATTTTAGAGCGTTCTTTAAAAATGTCACCTCTTTTATCTGTTTCATTACATTGTGTGTGAATGAAGTTGTGAATACTTCCTTCATTCATGAACACGTGACTTAAAATAATAGTAACAAATTTCACTTTCATGTGGCTTTAGGTCTAAAAGGTTTACAGGTAGCTTTAAAATTATTTGTCAGTTTTATGAAAAATGTTCTACCAAAGATGTCAAAGAGAAAAAACTTTTTATTTCTTACGAAATATACTTTTATGGAATTTGTTGCATTTCAAGTAGTATACATTATTTTTTGCGGCCCATTTCGGGGACTATTGGTAAAACCATTCCTGGATAATAAGGCCTATATTATAAGTGCAACAGCCATACAATATATACTACACCACCTGATGTATGAAAAATGAATACACCGTGAACCCATGATTGGCGATTTACACGGTCCTCAACTTCTGAATTGCACATGAAATCACTGTCCAGTTTCGCCTTACACCTTACCTTCGTCCTCTTTTATTAGTAAAGAGTTGAACTATTAAAGAAAATACCGGAACCTTATCAGACTGGTGTCGAGAACACAAGCTAGCCCAGGGAGATAGTGCCTAGTCTCCCCGGCACCAGTCTGGCCTGCCTATAAACCGTGAAAACACGATAACACTGATAACAGTCAACAGGTACAAGTGAACCGCCCTCTCTACCAAAGCTTTGTTGTTCTACATTTTAACCTCTTGTTAAGAGTCGGCTATAGTGAAACTTGAATTTTACCGCATAGGACCAATGCTAAACCTCAAGCACTTACCCAAAATTGTTTTAAATATATGATTAATACGCATCAAATAGTGTTTAATTTGTCTTGCACGATTAAAATTTTTGAGGATTAATACAATGAAGTCAAAATACTCGACATTTATTTATGGAAAGCCAATACAAATATCAAAAAATCTAAAAGCGTTTGAATGCGAACTGATTATATCTTTAAAATAAGACATTCTCCATAATTTTGTACGTGAATAACGGGTATTTTTGAATTTTGTATTATTAAGGCACAGTTTGATAAGTTCGCCAAAATGACGGCTACTCAATGGTTCTATATGCTATATTTCCTGTAATTTGAATATAAGTGGAATAACAATGTTACTGTACCATGGAATACTATTGAATCCAGTGATGTATATTCTAATAATGAATACAAACTAACCATTTATTAAGAACCCAACTGTCTTTCTTACACTCGTGTGTGCCTATCTGCCAGTCTATGCCATAATTCTTATGATGAAAGACTAAAGAAACTTGAAAATTGAAAAACTTCGGAGAGAAAATGTCAAGGAGCAGAAACGTTACGAATAGCAACGTTCTAACTTTATAAAGTTATTCATTGGGTGCTATATAGTTATCATTGGATTTTAAGTACAAATGTATTCTGTTAGGTTCTTCGATACTCAGTTTTACCAGTTCAATCAAAGTGGTCTTTAAAACATTACTCTGGTTTGATCGGAGCCAGTGATAATAAAACTATTAATAATCTAACTTTAACGAAATAAACATAAGAAAAGTCACATTATTTCTTGTAAAATGTAAAACATACTCAGTTGCTTAAATCTTTATTTAATACCACATTATAATGTCGTTACATCAGTGGAGTTGTTGCTGGTTGTTACTTGTACGCACGTGTCCTGAAGCACAATTCAGGCTGGCAGCACGAAAGCATCTTGTGGCCAGTGACCGTGACAGCCTGGCTATTGTATAATGAATGAATGCTGTTTACATTGCGAGAGATGCGGCTGGTTCAGAAGCGGCTGCGGCTAGATGAGCTGATGGAGTAATCGCTAGCTGCCAATTGCGGATAGTTGCTGTGGCTTCATGGAAACGATAACTTGAAAAACTGGCTTGGCTCCTGGTTGACGCTAAATTATCCCTAACAGTTCTTCCAGTTGGGGCAGTTCTCGTCCTAGACCGCTATGCTTTGCCATCTGTGAGCCAGTCGGCCTCTCGTATCTTGGCTCTAGGGCAGCAAAGTTAAGTTATTGAGATATGGAGAGTTTTAATGTTCCTTTGTAACATTTTATTGTACTGGTATAAGAAACGGAACTGAACACCAGGCGTTGGTCGAGAATACTGAGACTTCACAGAGCAATCAATTTTTATTTTTCACTCAGTCTCTCTCATGCAACAAAATTTGTAATGCGTACCCTCGCCTTTTGAGAAGATCTGAAACATCACGGACATTGCGGAGTATTTCTGAACATACAGGAGGAAGCTCTATGAGAAAACCTTTCATCCACTCAATGGGCACACAGGAACATCTTACAGACGTTTGGAGCAGAAGAGTTTCAAAAAAATACTATACAGAAAATTGTAACGAACATTTTGAGGAAATAGACCATGAAATAGAGCACGAATATGAAATAGATTATATCATTGAGCAGCACGAACACATTCTATGTAAAAGCGAAGTAATGCTATTACTGCGAGCCCAGTCTTGGCAAGGAATGTAGAAATTGTGTCGTAATCAAAAACTGACCGTGCAAAAGTACAGACGCTGGTTGCTACTTCATCCTGTGAAAAACAGAATCCACTAAATATGGGTTCCTAGTAAATGTGGTACTTTTTAGCAATAAAGAGTTACCATCTACTGAGAATTCGAATATTGAGTTTAGCTCCACTTCACTTTCCGATTAGTGCAGCGTCTGAAATATGACACTGTCACAGACTTGACTCCTGGGCTCCTGGAGTCTACGTCTGTCTGAAGATATAAAAAAAGCCAGCGATGAATACGTTCAAAAAGAATTCATTGCATCGTCTAGACATCGACACCTAGACCACAAAAGAGGCCTGTCTGGTTTACCCAGCAGCCATCCAGTATAATCTAGATGAAGAATTGTTCTCATTGATTCATTAGGTGGACAAATAAGTACACTGCGACGTAGACACGATCCTAAAATCAAGGTGGAGGAACCGAGTTTTCTACACATAACGTTGCTATGATGGGAAGAGTTGATTCAGACTTCAGACGCTGTACTAAACGGAAGGTGAAATGGAGCTAAACTAAAAATTTGCGTTGAATCAACCCTTATCATAACGTACCATAGCTACGTTATTATCATAACGTACCATAGCTACGTTATGAGTGCTTAGAGTTGACCAAATGGTGATTTAGTAATATAATTTCTGAAAAGAAATCCCAGGTTTTAAACTCAATCGTCCTAATAGTTTATATCACACGTGTTTCCTCCATTCAAGCAGAAGAGATAAAATCTTCTGGTTAGGAACACTTAATGATTCCTTAAAAGGGGACCACGTAACCTCTATCCTTCCCATGTTAATTTTGCCACATTATGTACCTTTTTCTCAAAAACTATAAAAAATGTGTGCTTGAAATTTTTACCCTATGTACACATTTATAACTTTTTGTAATAATTGGTTCATAGTAGGAGTTTTGTTAATTTTTTTGTAAGTGTAAACAAAATTATTTAAAAAAATACGTTTTAATTTTGTAAAAAATGCTTAGGTATAATTTACAACAACCAAAAGTTATAAAAATGTAGAAGGCTATAAGACAAACACAACAAAAAAACTGTATTTTGATATCTTGTATGGTTGCTGAGAAAAAGGTACATACATAATAAAAAGTAAACTTTCGGAAAACGCAAAAGAAAGAAAACAAAGAGAATTTTTGACATTACCTATTTATTTAATACGATCCAGATGCATATGATGGTTGGTCTGGCCCCTCTTCCTCAGCATACAACTCCTTCCAGTTTCTTTTTAGATAATTGTTTTGACTGTCTGGCTTTTTTTTGAATTTCTGCATGTAGTCGATCCGCTCTCCATATGCGCTGGTCATCAAAGGTTTTGAATACTTTTGCAGAGTGTTTTCCAACTTGAAGGCCCAAATTATTCAGAACCAAGCACTTGCTGATGTTTCCTTTGTTGAAGGCACTAACTGCATCATAAGCTCCCAGTTGAAGTGTTTTTTAGTTGAACAAATGTATTCTTCGGAATTCGGTTCCATACTACATTGTTGAAGGATTCATTGGGGTTCTGGCTTTTTCCATGCAAGCATTTTTTTAGTAAATCAGGTGCAGCTAGATCCTTGTATATAGGCTTTACAACCTCCATGATAGCTTCAGGCAGATGAAAATGTGAAGTATGGTCATATTTTTCTTTATTTTGCTGATATTTACACCATGATGATTCTCCTCAATGGAAAATTTCTCAAAATCAATCTTCAAAAAATTGTTTCAAGCATTTATACTTATCATATTTTTATAATTTATACATCATTTTAAACAGGAAAAAGAGTAGAATTATTTTAAATTATAACCTGAAAATTGACAATTTTTCGATTTTTTGGTTACACGGTTCCCTTAGTACGAGGAATCGCATTATATGTCCTCATCTCGTATTATTCGATTCCGTTAGATTTACTGCCTTAAACCCCAAAGACAATGGATACACACTGTACAGCACCTATTGTACTGTACATTCTTCGTGAGACTTTAGTATGACAAGTTACGACTTTAGTATTAATTTTACTAACTAGACGATAGAATTAACGATTAAAAACAAAGAATAGTCAGTTTTGTTATATCAAATTTAATGTATTTTCATTTATTTTTATCAATGAGGAATCAAACATTTACTTTAAATTATTAAAAAAATACTCATTACATTTTTTGCCTATCATCACATCCTTCACCAATACTCTCCATTAAATCCTTGTCAAACGTGACATCCCGACAAGGTTTTAGGAGTCACTTTTTTGTATGCCAGCGTTAAAAGGTCCGGATAAATCAAACAAAACTGAAAGTGGTAAACTGATGTTTTTATCCCAGGGGACGACGACCTCAAGGGTTGGGTGGTGTTGTAAATACATCAAGGTAACCCTTCTGTCTTCCGGGAGCAACGCCTCGTCTTCTTGGGTCAAACCCCTCTTTGTCGCGTCCCGACATGGGAGAAGGAAGGGTGTTGTGTTGACATTGAGGATGCTCACCTTTTTGCTCCAGATCCAATATTTACAACACTTACTCTTAAAATATTTCCTTTAGCAGGGGAGAGTTTTTGCTTTCACTTCCTTATTCAAAAATGCAAGTAAAAAATTTCTCTTTCTCAGGATCCTGATGTAATAGACCAAACCGACATTACGCTTTTACTTTTTACAAGGGCTGGTACGCTGACTGATATACTACACTGTCACTTATATGTAGCATTGCGCAAAAAGCAAGACCATTTTTTATATGGTCAACGTCCTAACCGGAAACCAAGTGGAAAAAATAATCAATAGAACAGGAAAGGTATTGGAGCCAAAAATGTTGTTTCTTTCAAGTTATCTAAAGTTTTTTATATTTAGGGATGTTTCTGGATATAAATACATTTTCATAAAGTAAACGTAATTAATCTAGTTCTGTACAACAATAATCTTAATTTAATTAGTCAATTTTCAATTTTATAAAATCAGGACATATTTCTACAGTAACAACTTGGCAACTTGTATTTACTTGGCATTCAATAAAATTCCACCATTAATTAATAGATGTAAAAATTGAACCAAACTAATTAATTAATATAATAGAATTTAAATAATAATAATCAGTAAATCAAAGTTGACATTTTAGATTTCATAGATATCTCCCTATTGGAGTCATCATCATGATGGAATTTCCAAGAGATATTTTGGGATATTCTCCGACCACGGCCCTCGACCCTCGAGATGTGTATAACTATGCAAAGGTGTATAAGTAAGGCTTATGCAATATAAAGCGAGTTGTAAATACGACGCTGCCGTAATATTAATAGATCCAGACTAAACCTGGTACGGAAGCAGGTTAATTTAATTTAATGTAAAGAGCTTGAATGAATGAGTCCGTAAGCTAGTCGGTGAAAATAATAGGCTTCAAGATAGCGGGCATTCATACATAATTTTGATCTCGATTATTGTAGAACACAAATCAAAGTTACATAAATTTAAATACTTATTTTGAATTTTTCAAGCAAATTAAAACAACATTTACTCTTACTAATTTTGTATTAACTCTTAAGGTTTCAAGATTAAGAAATTTTACAACAATACAATCAAATTGATATAAGTAAGTGAACATGTTTTCAGATATATTTTCGTATTGATAGTAACTAAATCAAGTCCATTTATTTACAACCAATTTATATGCTTATAACGTTTTTTCTTACAAGGACGAAGGAGTTTATAAATATTCGACAACAATGTTTTTTGTAAATTAAACATCTGAACTAATAATGCATCTTCAGTTTGACATTACAAGATGACAGCCACATGTGACATTTTACTTTTATTCCGACTAAGCCGGAAGGGTTGATATTTAATAGAATAGAATAGAAATATTTGTTATTTCCAAAAACATATACACCAAGATATTATATTTATTTACATTTGATAAATAGTAAATTACCATTTTACTATACTTACTGAGTGGCGATAAAATAAAACAATTTAATTTTAAGTACAGTAGTTGGATAAATATTATTAATATAATTTAAGTAAACTATATATTACACATATTAACATATATTCTACAATGGAAATTAGTCTACATGGGCAAGCAGCCTTTGCGTAGGCCAGATTTAAGATTGAAGTATAAAAATTTATTTCTCAAACACTATCAGTTCAACTTCTTTTTTTAATAATGAAAATTAAAGTCGTTAGAATATGTCCATTAGACTATTTTGAATTTGGTTTTAAGACTTTGTTTATATTTAATTATATGAAAGAATCTTTTAATGTTTAAAAGTTTTTACTAATTTATACAGTATTGTTATGGTCCAGTATATGGACATGTAATGTTTTAAACACATTGTAACCACATGAAAGAACATAAAATTTTTTTATTTTGTTCCTTTAGAAAATGAAATAGTTTACGACTTTAAAATAGACATTTTTATTTATTGAAAACAACACTCCAGGGAAACAAAATTAATCATACATTCACATTAAACATACATTCTACTTTGAATTAAATTATTCCACAAATGGTAAAATACCGTTAAATTTAGTGTTATAATAGTAATACATTTCCCGCCTACCAAGTTATTTGATCCTTTCGTTTGGAAATAAAAATATAGAATAAACATATTACAAAGTTTATTGTTTGTACTCTGTTCTCTGATGTTGGAAAAAGAACAAAAATAAATCCTTCAAAGCGAACATTACGTTTTTAATGAAGACATTTTCAAAATTATTGTTTTGATTTCATCAATAAAAAGTTTTAACTTGAAACAAATGAATGGTTTTTATTTAATAAACATTAAATTCTATTGTTTGAACAGTCACGATGTCTTTAAGGATAAGATAAACAAGTGATTAAATGTATTTTTAATAATAAAGAAGTTAAGTGGACTATTATATTAATTTACTTTATGCATTCATTATACTCGTATGGTATACGCTATGTTGTTTTACTCATTTCACATTTATAACCTCACGTTTTATTTTGTTTGGTGTTTTGGTGATAAACTTTACACTTTAGCTAAAAACCTTGTATCATGTCTTTGAAAACATGCGAGATTTTAATATATTCAGATATTATTTTGGGGAGGGGACTTGATGACACTTTTTGCATTAAAAAGTGTTTTTGAAGCGCCTAAATTTGGATGTGTGTGTTATCTGCGAAATTGGTAAATTTTTATCAGAGACCATAACTTTAATACAGTTACTTGTGTTTGTAATGTCTAGTTTCTTATCCTACAGTACTATAGTACTGCTTGTACTGTAATTCATACATGGACTCTCAACACAATAACAAAATTAAAACTAAATAAAAATTCACATTTAATATTTACAATTAAAAACATTTTGCATTTATGATAATATTTTAATAGTATGAATATTTTTGTTGCAACTAGGCTATATAAACTAATTTAACTCAACATTATTTTTTTGCAATATGTAATTAATATTAATTCAGATCGTCAACCCTACAAAAATTTCAGAATACGCATTATTATTCCAATGGATTTATTTGCTTAGAGCACAAATAGTGCAAATAATGAAATTCAACGTGGCTCAGATCAGTACATTATTATAGTGATCGTATATTAGAGAATGGCAAACAAAATTATTCCTGTCTAACCTTACAACTGGATAGGCCTAATATTTTCACAGCAATAAGAGTAAATAATATTACATAACTTATGAGTGAACTGTATTTTGTCGTTACCATATAAACTACTTACTGCATTATAAATATAAACGTTCTTTAAACCGAATATTTGAACAAAGAATGGAAAGGTTGAGAGCATACATAACGTAGTTATGGTAGGAAGGGTTGATTCAATGTGAAAAAGAAAAAGGTGATCTGGAACTAAATTCAACATTCACAGCATTCGTAAGTTGAAAAGCTTGGTAAAAGCGATCCCTTAACCCTCCCCCACTGACGTTTCAGTTCAAACAAAACATGGGGTGATTAAATATAAATAAAAATAGAAGGTGGGTTTGAATGTTACTGGTGTGTGATATTACCACACCTGCGTTAATACCTCATTCCTAACGTGGATCATTATGGATTAATCAATGGAAGTTGCAGGGAAACTTCCTTGGATTAAGAATACAAAATTTAAACATTGCAAAAGTTTTAATGGTTTTAGCTTGAATGAATACGTTGCTAATCTTTTTGAACTTAAGGCTTAGGAATATGAGGATTTACGGTAGCAAAATGTTGAATTAATAAGATACCACTGATGTAGATTCACTATCTCGTTTGTATATATAAAAAATGACGCAACATGTGGCACAAATGTAGTAAAACATACGCAAAAAGCCGTGGTATACACATAAAGTAAGGGCCGTTTGGGTACAGGAAAAAGTAAACTCATAAGAAAGACATTTTATAGTTACATTAGATAGCTACAAACCTAATTCACTTCTCTACATAATCTCTGTTTACCTGTAAGCTTTTTTCGTACCGCTGCGTTTCAAGTGCAAGAAGAGGTCGCTAGGTGCGAGATCAGAACTGTACGGTGGGTGGTGGTCAAAGAGTTCCCAACGAAAATCTTAAATTTTCTCCTTGATTTTGACAGCGGTGGGATTACGCACGTTATTGTGAAGAAGGATAACGCCAGATAACAGTCTCCCACATAGTTTGTTCTGGGTTACTCGTCTCAGTTTTTTTAGCATTTCGCAGAACACATAAGCTGTAATTATTGTCCCACGTTCCTTAAAATATACGAAAAGAACACCCTTTATGTCTCAAAAACGATAGTCACTAATTTTCAACTTGTGTACGGTTGTAAACCTTATCGGTTTTGGTGAAGATGAGTGCTGCCACTGCTTCGATTGGTGTTTTGTTTCCGGAAGGATGTAGGATATCCACGTCTCGTCCCCGGTAAAAATGCGAGAAAAAAAATCTTCTCCATCTTGTTGGTAATGGCCCAAAAACTCGCCCACTGAACATTCTTTGCTCTTATTGATAGTCGGCCAGCATTTTCGGTACCCACCTTGCACACAATTTGTGGTATCCGAGGTTATCCATTATAATATTGTAGACAGTAGCAGTAGTGTAGTGCATCCAAGTTGAGCAAATTGATTAGCCAGACCATTAATTGTTAATCGATGTTCAGATCGTACGTTTTGGCCCACTTGCAAAACGTTGTCATCGGTCAAGATAGTGGGCCTGCCACTCCGCTCTTCGTCATGGACATTTGTTCGTCCATTTAAAATCATGACACCATTGTTTAACCTTTCCTTCGCTTCAGCAGCCGACGATCCTTTTCACACAAGAATCGTATCACAGAACACACTTTAGAGCTGGCGGATGTGTTAGAAATGTAGGATCAAAGATTGTCGCGGACATTGCTGTTTGCATGTACGGACAAGCAGACGACGTCTGAAACAAAATAAATGTTGCTATAGTCTCGCAATGAATCCATATATGGTGCTGCAAGAGTACAACTGTGTCCCTAAGCGCTAATATTTAAATATACGCAAACGGCCTTTACTTTATAAATACGCCTCGTAATAACAATATAAGCAGCTTAAACCTATATAAGCCAAACAATCAATCCAAGCTGCGTAATTCGTTTCAACACATACACCCATTTTGACCCCGAAAGAATGCATTAAAATTATTTTTTACCTGGAAAAATTGCCCAAAACAGGGGTAGGGATGGTTAATGGAAAGTTTTCAAATGGGAACATAGGTAATGTGATACAACTATTTTATTATTTTTCTATTAAAAAAATATGAAACATTGATAAATTTGAAACTCAAAAAATTCTAACTTTGTAATAGCTACCTATGTTAAAATCCTATTAAAGACAAATATTTTTTTGTATTTGAAGTTTTTATACTTTGCACAACTTAATAATTGCGATTAAAAACTGTATGTTTTATGTTTGTAGTGAATTAAAAACACTAATTACTGTTTTTAAAACACAGATGAAACCTTTATCATAATCTCTACTGATCTAAAGCTAATTAGACCCTAGATGAATATTTACTGGTAATCCACTCTTGCAGTACAGAGAACGACCTTAAGACAGTGTTCAGATAACAGGTGAAACGAGCCAAATTTTAATTGTTCAGGATATTGGTTGTTGTTTAATTTCCTTGCATGAACTAGTGATTTAAAAGTCATTCTGTGTTTGTTCAAGTGTTTTGCATAACTATTCCTACAATGTCTTATTCTAACGAAGATGGTTTTGGTATACTTATGGTGTTAGGTGAGTGTTTTCAAAACTATGTTGCTGCTGCGGAAAGCTATGCACAACATTAACCAGAGCGAGAGGTGTTTCAGCGATTGGCTAAACGTGTTCCTTTAACTGGTCATGTTCAGCCAGAACAGAACAAAGATAAGCAGATTGTAAGACCTGTTAGGGACGAAAAACACCTGGCGTGTGACGAATCCTTACGATTCAGTTAGAAGGTTAGTTTCTGATTCAGCAGTGTCCAGCTCAAAGGTTCGGAGAGTTTTAAAAGATAGCAAATTCAAAACTGATCGAATATCTTTACATCAGGAGCTCCAAGAAGATGACTGACTACCTTCATCGTATGAACTTGAGCATTTGGGTAAGATAATAGCTCCACCAAAGTCCTATGGTCTGACGAGGCAACGTTCCGTAGCAATGGAGAAGATGTAATTCGGCATAATATGATATATTGGTCCGTTTAATGCAATGAGGTGATTTTGAAATAATTTTGTCCAAAATGTAGCTTAGTCTTAAATATCTTAGTGTCCAAGGATAACATAATGTCAACAAGAAGGATAACTGTCCTATAAACATTGTTTATATGACTGGGGATACATATTCTAGTTAGTGCCAGAAATCAAGAACATCACCAGGAGCTGAAAGTAGAATACTGATAAGAATTATTATTGTTTTCATTCTGGAGACAATAAGGGTGAAAATAACAGAAACCTAGAATATCTAGGTAACTAGATGAGGGTATTCTATATTGGGTTTTCCCAATGTTTATATTTATATATCACATATCTGGTATTTCCCAGAGAGATTTTCCAACAAAAGTCTCCTAAATTCAAGAGGAAATCGAAAACTGGAGAATCCGAAATTGGAATTCAAAGAAAAGGTAGACCCAGATGATGGAGAGAACTAAAAATTAAATTGAACTTAGTTCTATAAAAAATTAAATATGATGTTTGATAACATCTAAATTAGGTGCTCCCAGAGACTAGGAATTTCCTTTCGATTCAATAGGTTGAAGGCTAAGGTTATAATATCCTGAGAACGGGTAGTCCAGGTACTAAGAGATTTTAATGATTCAGGTACCTTTTCGTCGTGTGATAGGGGCCTAGAAGTTCAGAGAATTGGTACCACCACAAGCACTATGGATCTTGACCTGTAGATACAGATTGCGGGTAGTTCTAGAGGATGGGATGACTCAGAATTCTGGCAGTATCTATAAATCCGTGTGATCCAGGTAACGGGGACATACAGAGGTCGGAATTACCCAGGTGATGTCGGGTCTTTCCAATTCTGTGAAGGCCCAGATATTCGTTCAGATTATCCGGTGGCTATATGCAGAACTGTAGCTTGTAGTCCATGAGCACATATGTGATTACTTTTGTTAATCTTAAGAATATAATAAATTTACAGTAAACAAGTATATTTTCGGTTTTGTTAAACTAATCTCAAGCCATTAATTCATTTGTTTTTTTTGACTTAGTACTTACCGATTAGATATACTTGTTGAATTTAGATGTTTATTGCGGATTGCGAGAAATAATCTGTATCTTTTAACGTACCAAGCGAGATAGTTATCTAAACATCTCTTATTCATTACAAGTAAATAAATGCTACCTAATTGTTTTCGAAAATGCTTCATATTATATTGAATTCCGAAATTATGTGCTTATATGATTACAATAATTTATTACTTAAGCTTGTATTATTCGAGTTTGAAAAGTCAAATCGACCATGTATGGTTCAAGAACACACCAACTTCTGTTTATTTTGAATCATCACACTCACCTTACCGAGGTCCAAGGTTCGTGAAATCGGGTACAGCTTCATGGATTTTTGTTTCTATGTCCACCTATACATTTATAAATGTATTGTTATACTAACACTTTACATGCTTTATAATACTCCACAGCTATGCGTTAGACATTGCAATTTCAAATATCCTAAAAAAAAAAAAAAAAAAAAAAAAAAAAAAAATAGAAAAAGAGGTAACTTCGTTTATAAAAGAGGTTATACGATCTTCTTTGGACTTCAAATAATAAACTATAAATCCCGACGGAATATAAACTACAAACTTATACATTTTTACTTTTAGTTTATATTTTTCATAGCACATGCCAAATTAGTCAGCTCTCGACTGTCAGCTGCTTTGCGACAGGAAATGGGGTTTCACGGTGACGTAATAAGTGACCTGCCCTATCTTCCGCATGTTCCATTAATTCACGGATTGGATTCATTCATATCTGCAAATCCATTTCACGGCAGATTTAGCAGGAGCGTCCCCTAAGAGCGGACGGGTCCGGGGGTCGGAAACACTTTCGCCCGCGCAACAGGTTTTTGTGCCAGGCATCTGTCCCCGGCCCGGGCCCGCTTCCTGACAAATGAAAGGGTAAGCGAGTTGGGCAACATTTTGGTTGCGTGGGCTGAACCCTTTTGCGATACCTCACCCTTTCAATCTGTCGGCCCTTTAATCTGTCCCGAGACGCTGCTGTCCGTGTTGTCTGATAAAGGACCCTTTGTTCAGCAGGTAGTTGTACCTCCTCACTGCTTGCTCCACTACTACGGACAGACTGAGCACCATCTTCCGTTCTCACAGAGTGGTCCAGAGTCCTTTCTTACCGTTGTTTGTTTAGCTAAAGACGAACGGTACTACTCCTTCTACGAGTACGAGTACTTACCCCTTTCAATGACAATTCTCCAAGATGGGCAGAGAATGGGATATTTTTTAATACACAAAATAAGCTCACATTCAAACAATATACATCTGTTGAATATAGTGAATGTAGTACGACATATTCAAATTTAAATTCACAAGGGAACACAATTAATATAATACTCGCAACAAAAACAATTTTGCAAACACTACACATAAACATTGTTTTATATTTTTTTATCTGTAAAATTATACGCATACGAGTATATAATCTTATTTGAGCGCTTTCAACACCTATAAGAAAAACACAAAAACACAAACGCTCACACACACAAATAGTTTTTCGTGTCTATTTAATATAAAAAATGTAACGATACCAAAAAAATACTACCATTATTACATCAACAACCAGAAGATATACATGGTATGTGGTCACAAAAGTATCCATAACTAAAAGAAACACTCTACCTAAAAAAATCACATAAAGCAAGACATTTACACTATTGTTAGACTACCTTAAAACTTATCTCCTCTTATGCTCGTCAAAGAATACATTGTTGAAAGTTTCTTTCACTTCCCAAGTCAATTATTAATAATTTTGGGTTGAGAAATAAGAATGGGAGAAAGAAAAATGTTTGCTAGCTCCAATTCTTAATGATATAGCAAATGAAATGCCTAAAGAGTAATTTTGTAAGATTAAAGGAAACAAAATATTTTAAAATTTATTTGCCAGTAACACGTTTTTACAATGTTTACATCTTTTAATAAAAGCTGCATTCTTAGAATTATAAATTAATGGAAAAGTTCCTATAATTCATAAACCTGCGGCTATTAAATATCATATTATTTATAAATCCGTTTCTACATTAGTTCTAATTGTGTTGGCTTGTAAAACAAACCATACTAGCCTATAATAAAATATGATTATATGTAACTTATATAACCAGTCATTCACTGACTAACAGTTATACCCTTAAATTAAATTAAAGGGTATAACTTAATAATTATATCCTTTAACATAATATAATATAAATTGTAATATAATTTTAATTAAAATTTAATTAAATTTTACTATTGTCACTATTATAAAAAATGCACTGCAGTATTTTTCAATTTATGTAAGTTTTAGCACAAAAGGTTCGGGTTCTTTCATGGAACTTGTGCCTTTACATTAATTTACAATTGCTATAAGGTAACAGAGTTTTGAACATATTTGATCGTTATATGTCACAAATCTAAAACATGAAACGTAGAGAATTATGTAGTATCTCTCCTCTTATTCAAGCGTTCATGCTTAAACTTATAACATAAGTTTAAAAAATAAAAATCTGTTGCTAAGGACACGCCAAGATACTTGATAACAAAGAAGTTGAATGGTAAAAAATAAAATAAAAATATAACCAAAAACTTAGAACTGAAAGGCAAAATATTGTATTTTTAAGTACGAGTATTAATAATAATTAAATTCAAAGATAATCTATGTGAATTCATGCACGTATGGATTATAAATTATTCCATACATATGTATGACTTTATACTCGTACATGTTTGCCTGCAGCTATTCATATATTAGTCTTTATTAGCCTACCTTAAGGGAAAACATAAACATAACTGGTATACTTATAAAATATGAAGGAAAGCATATAATAAATATTTAAATAACAGGTTATCTCAACGTTTCTTAAAATTTACACCATAACCATAATTTGCATAAATAAATATATAGGTACTTTTATATAATTTTTTATAACGATATTGTTAACATTTACATTATATTACACCTCTAAGAATAATTATATATTTAGATGCAAATTATTACAAGGTAGTGTGTACGTACGTAGTAGACAGGAGTACGCCACACCACTTTTTGTGAACACGCTTCGCTAAGGTTCAACCCAAAATGTCAAGACTCATTTACATTATTGATGGAACGACAGGCAATCATACGAAAAGGATATGTTTACATCCCCCCCCTGGGTAAACAAAAAAGAGACAATGTGTCAGGCTACTGAGTGATAGCCTTCAACGACGCTCAGCCAAATATCATGGTTGGTCGTGCAACGTCATAGAACTCATCTTCTCTTTGTAGAAATGAAGTTTCATGCAAAATTTCAAATCTAAAGATGAAATGTTTCATAAGATATCTTACCACACGATAAGTTCACATTTATGTTCATTAAATGGGTTTCACATCCGAATTAAAATAATAGAAATCTACACTCGAAGTCACCATCAAATGAAATAGTATGCGTTGGGATATTTGAACTACAGGTTTTAAAATATCTCATAAGTATACTGTTTATTTATAAATATATTTATTCTGCTATCTTTCGTTGCCATCATTGTTGCCCATAAGACTAAACTTTATAAAATTTGATAACGCTCAGCCAAATCCCATGGTATGGCACGCACCATAATCAAAACCAGTCTTCCTCATATAAAAATAAAGCTTCATGCATAATTTCAAGTCTATAAGTCAGTTAGTTTTCAAAGAAATCGTACGGAGAGACAGACAAATGAAATATTTCAGCTTCTCAATACTACTTACAAGTTATAGAAAAGAATGCTATTGAATTCAAATTATTCTAATTAAAGGAAGGAGGAAATGATATATCTATAATGATTGAAAGAATTGTGAAGTTAAATTTTCTATAGTAAAATATTGTAAGTCCCAAATACATTCAAATTAAAAATTATAATTTTTATAAATAAATATTAATTTATCTTGTGTATCCTTACTCAAAAGTGTAATTTGTTTACCAGAACTTATTATATGTACATATACATACATGCATGCATAACTAAAAACTAGCTGAATTTCTTCACATTACGTAATAGTAAAAGTAGTTATAGTACAATTAAACTTTCGATTGCAATAACTATCTTTAACTACAGTTTTGTACCAAAGTAATTGAAAAGCAAACAAAATTAAGTCCACTGTTGTAACACAACAGCAGTAGTTAGCAACTGAATCTTTAGGTAGATCATTAATAAAGTATAATGCTAGCTGGAAGTTACGTGAATTGTCCTAACTCCGGTATTTAATCTAGAAAAGGTTTTCATAGTTGATCTTTAGTAATACGAGGAAAAACCTAAACCAGTAGTACAGGACACTTATACAATGTAGATGTACACAATTGTGTTTCATTTACTGGACAAACCGGTGATAGTAAAATATTATATTAAAACAACCTTAAATAAATTTGTCATTCCATGGTTTCATATATTAAAAAGGTTCTGGAGATTCATTCACCTATATACTGCAATAAAAATGGTAGAAATAAAATTTGTTAAAATTAAGGACACTCATATTAAACAATGAAATTGGTTTTCGTCTCACGGCCACGCAATCTAGCGACAAAACAGCCAATAAGCATACCTCGGGGCAACTGAGGCCATTGCCGTACTGGAGAGCGTACAACGGGCGGGCTTTATGTAATTGTCCCTGATTTGTGTTATTAAATAATGTATTAGTTTGTGCAGTATAATGGCGAATAAATTACGTTACAAAACCTCGTACAAGGGTCCCTGACACGTGCTCTGCCAGGGGTTCCGGATTACGCCCCTACCTTATACCCTTGATTATGGATGTTTATGAAGGATCCATAATCAAGGCTTATAGGCATGGTGCAGCAACACGTGAGGCGTTATAGAGATGACTTCTCTGCCAATGGCCATAATGGACTTCTTAATAAGGTCAGGATGCAAGTTGAGGCCTCTATTTGAGGCAACATTTTCGGTCCAATAGAGAAGAGAGGTACGTCTTGAGATGCGGATATGTTTATTCCTTATGATTATTATTAGGCTTACTGATAACAAGACTGATACTTGTATTGTCATCAAAAAGAATTTAATACCTCTATTAAAAGCCAGGCTGGCTTCCAGGCCTGGAGTAGGGAGGCATGAGATGATGAGACTGATGAGATGGAATTTTTTTTCATATTCTGTACCGGAAACATGGATTGCACAGCTAGGGAATAAAATTTTGACATGGAGAGGTTACAAAATTGTATTATTTATTAATGCACCATATAGCTGTTTATTTCTGTATGACACTTTATCTTATGGCAATATCTAACTAATAGTTATCCTAATAGTTATAGTCAACCGTGGAAAATTCCTTTCCACTACACAATAATCCTAATTAAAATTAATGTGAATACATTTAGCTATAACTTCTTTGGACACGGGTGTTCACTCCCTTGAACTAAAAAAACTAGACATAATCTCGAAATATCCTGGATATGTGTGATACAAGATAAATTAAATAAAAATCAGAGTCGGTCCTCGTAGTAAAACTCGTAGAGCAAAAGGCACTCCTAGTATAAGAGCATTTTGGCTCTTAAGTGGAACGTTGCCTAGTATTGGGACGTGCAGCACTCAGTTTGTGTAAGGTCTATTTATACAGGGTGTTCATTTCAAAACTTCAAACTCGTATTAAAAGACTTAAAGCCCAAGTATCAAAATTTTGTAAACGGGGGGTGTATAGTACAAATTAGGAGAGGAAAAAATAGATTTTCAAAATCCCCATGCCTCCACGTACCCAAAGCCAAAATTTTGAAATGGCAACAAATACCTTGTGACACCTCATATTGAAGCTCATAAAAATGCTGTATTTTGGTAAAAAAAATTTAAATCGGCCAAGCCGTTTGGTATCAGCAGTCAATTATATAATTTCTTACATTACAATTATTAGTCTACAAACTACTGTACTATCGCTAATAACAACAAAATTACCCACTGAATACTGTCTGTTGTAAATCCTTTGTAAACTTCAAATCAAAGGACTTAAATTGGTAGCCACTATTGTTCAAGTAACAAAATAACCTATTTTCAAACTCTTGCCTAACCTTTCTAAAAGTTTCTCTGGTTAAGCGTCTGCACTCAGCAGTGATCCTGTTTTTTCAAGTCTTGGACACCAGTAGGTTTTCCAGGCTTTAGGGAGTGAAATGATGTCGTTTATAAAAAAGTAATTTCGTTGAGAGAACGATTTAAATACATGTAATTTTCTTTAATTATATTTCATTAACAATACATAATTTCCTTAAGTGTTGAGAAATAGTTACTTTCTGAAGCTATAACACACATCTCCATACTGTAAAACTTTCATATTTTAATATTCGCCAGATGGTTACAATATTACTTATATATCCTACTATAGTGCTTGTAATTTTACGTAGAGTGGTCAACAAAATATGTTTTATACTTTTATGTGTGTTTAAGGGAGTTGCTTTAAATCTATTGCACCACCTTAATGTTACAGTTTGTTATCTGTAGCCTAAATATGCGGCAGTTCTGTTCCCTACCCGATTTGATTGGAAAAACCCCGGAACAGAGTTAACCTCCACTTCTTCCAAATTGATATGGACCAAGAAATCCCTGTTTATCGTGGATATTTATAAAATAAAAACTATTTCAATTTCATAAAGAACATCAGATAAATGTCGACAAGAATCAAAACAAAAAAACAAAGTAAAATCATGTAATAATGCAAATGGTGTTGTTTTGGATTCACCTAACTAGGAGAAGCCGAAAAAGTCACGTGTAAGCGTCAATAAGCTTTCTTCTCACTATTTCGACTGTCAAGTGGATGAATGGAAAGGTTTGAACTCGAACTGGACATTTGTGACTTTAGCAACCAACACGATGTGAAAAAGAAACTGTTTTTGAAATGGATTGGCTCGGCGTAGAGGATACAATTTTAATATTTTTTTCCTCTTATTTTTAACCAATACTACATTTATGGTCAGAACGTCTAAAACGTATGCACATTAGACGGAAATCAATATAAACCATTAAAGAAGAGACCGATTTTTATTATTTTAATTTAATTATTTCTCCATGCAAGAAGAACTTTTCACATTATTTTCTAATATTACCCAACAATAACAAAAATCATTTGAAGATAATCAATTATCAAAATTCCAACTCAGAAACACAGCAGAAAATAGTTTAACAGAATTCAGAACTTTTAAAACGGCATTAATCCCATACAGAGGGTGTTTGTTTGTGATGTACAAGAACGCAACGGCGGTTTATGTCCTGCTCGCAAAAGTATGTGCATTGGGCATCTGTATGGATAAACAATGGATTCGACACAAAATAAACGTTAACAAGTAAACGAGTTAACTTGGTCTAGGATGATTCAGGCTCAGAAGAGGTCTGTAATTAGGAACATAATGAAGAAGACACACAGAAGGTAAAACAAAATGAAGATGGAAATTATGCTTGAATGTTTATTTAACAGCATCTGGTTACAACGAAATGCGATACTGCAGCTTAACAGTAAATTATTAGAAAATCTTTGGGAAAACGAATTGGTAAACCTAAACTTCCATCAACTGTTTCTCAAACAGCTTGCTCGTACTTCAACATGACGATGATGAGAATGACATTGATCAATGTAAGAATTGGTAATTAGCAAAACCACATATCTGTCACTCAGGATAGTGGGACACCACTCCTGGTAAGGGTTTGATAAGTTCTTTCCACTTGTGGCCTGAACTTGCCATGGTGTCATAAACCGTAACAGCCTTTCTATAAAACCACTCCTGGTAAGGGTTTGATAAGTTCTTTCCCCTCGTAGCCTAAACATGCTCTGGGGTCATAAACAACAACCTTTCTATCAATGCATGAAACACGGACGATAAACCTTGGAGACAAAACACGTGCTTCAGAAACAGGCATTAATGTAGAATGTAATGGTGTAGAACTACACCACTGGAAGTAAAATCATCTTAAGAGAAATATAACTAATGATGGTTTTAACAATTTATGGGGTTTAGAATAACATAAAAGTTAACACTAAATAAATCATACACAAACCATGACCTGTAAAACACTCTAAAAAACGTGGCTGGTAGGGAAATAAACGAGAAAACGCAATCAAACCAGTTAATCCACTGTAACACCGAATGGGAAAGTCCAGCTATTTATGTAGCAAATCCAAATGGGTCTCTGAATATTCCAGAGCTTTAAATCTTAATTTACAGGTAACACTTCATCCTTACCTACTTTTGAAGAAGTTGTTTCTAAACATTACATTATTTTTTTCTGTCGTTTACTTACGGGATGATACGTTATTTGCAGTTTTGTTTACTTCCTGAAACTCAACAATTTTTAGTCATACCCATTCACAAAGGATATTTCAAATACAAATGTATGCCATTTAGAATCATTCCGGCAAATCAGATATTTCACAAATAACTGACACTCTGCTTTCTGCCGTTGAAGGTGTTATATAGTCCATGTATAACATCTGTATATGAGATAAAAGAAGGACGTGTCAAACGTCTATAATAGATATTTAATAGGTTTCAAAGTGTTGCATTTTAAAAATCGGAAACACTAATTATTTATTTATTTATTTATTTACGGACAACCCATTTTGACAAAATATAGTAAATAGTTACAAAGGCTAATATAGATAAGCTGCACAACAGTAATACACAATACAGTAATATTAACAGAGTAGTATGATAATAGATACAAAACAACCTGACTAAGATGAATTAATACATGTAAGATACAAAAGACCAAATGAATTAGCAAACAATAAGAGGTAACAATAATAAACTATGAAAAATAACATGATGACTAACAGACAACAAGGCAATAAAATATGAAAGAGCTAACAATGATCAACTATGAAGAAAAAAAAAAACAAAACCTAGAATATCAACAAACGAAAGAGAAAAAACAACTACTTTTAACCATTATAATAGATAACAATGATAATAATTTATGAACAATGAAACATAAATAATTAACAAATGAACAATTTGGTACTAATGAACAGTGCAAGCAAGCAGAAATAGATATGAATCAATAAATCTAAACAGCGATTAAGGACAAAATAATTAATATATTAAAAAAGATAGAAATAAAATAAGTATTAACAGTAAGAAGCGTTAAATAAAGTGATTACAAGCAATAAAGAGATCTAAAAATAATAATAATAAATTAATAGTAATAACAAAATAAATACTATACGAACATAAAAACAATGCATATTTTACATGGAGCCTTCCTTACTTAATCTTCTATGGAGAGCAGTTGGTTAATCTGTCTCTGAAACGATGCAGTACCAGTGTTGAAAATGTCTAGTTCCGGTGGTAAGGTATTCCCAAGCGTCTGGATCCGGACCATCGTGCTGTTCCTTTCGTAACTTGTAGAGTAATGCAGTCTTGCAAACAGGTCTCTCGATCTTAAACCTAATGTGTGATGAAATACGCTTTCTTGGGTACAAAATCAACAAAACTGGTATGTTTCCCACAAACGAAAAGGTACCAACCATTTGAGATCAACCATTTTCCGAAAACGTTAGCGAACTGCGCTGTTTTCTTGGTCACAACTATTTTTCAAGATTCATTCCAAATTTACAACTAAAATACACATTCTCTGCACAGATTCTTACGTAAAGAGTCAAAATGGGATTGAGCAGTAGAGGACATGAAAACTTATTCATCTTTGAAAGACAATATTTCATCAGACAATGATCTATCACACTATGATCCTACTTTACCTTTAAGCATGGTAACGGATGCATCAGACTACAACATTGCAGCTATAATAGTGCACGAGTGTAAAGATGGAATTCAGAGGCCTATAGCAGCGGCGTCAAAAACCCTATGATCGTGTGAAAAAGATATTCCGTTAATGATAAAGAAGCTCGTTCCATGATGTTTGGAGCAATTTAATGCTATCAGTTTCTTCTATGTGAAAGAAAGTTTACCCTACTCTGCAACCATAACCCTTTGGAACGTACTTTTGGGCATAGTACAACCCCCACTCCCCCACCAAACTTTATTAAGCATTAGGCTCTAACCAACAGGGAAATTCAACCAATGCCCACACATGGAGACGTGTATTAACAAAAATGAAGAAAGGTATTTTTACCTTACTCTTACAGAATAAATGAAACATTCAACAAATTAGGTATATGAAAAAGCAGACATACTAAGTATTAAGTAAAATATTAACTAAAATATTTTATATATTAAAAGACACCATGAAATATAAAAATAAATTTTCTTAGTATCATTGAGCAGAACGGGTAGGAAATTACTGGTATTTGAATACTTTAGTCCGAATATATCCATAAATCTTGAATAGCGAAAATATTTAATTGTCATGTTCCGCTAAAACTTTTGAACTATATTTTTATTATTTTTTGAGAACTCACTCCAATGACATGCCAAATCAAAGCTATTTCTAAATTTAAACTATAAATTTTATTCAAATAATGACATGAATATAGACATGAAATTTCTTAATGATTAAAAGTTAGTTTAACAAAGTCTTTATATTTCTTAGCTATTTTCGATAATTAGTAAATGTATGAAACGTTGTTTATGCAATAATCTCGGCAGAGCTAGTAATATTTATACATTAATTTAAGAATTATATAACAATATCAATGATTATTTTCTTCCATTCCAAACTAATATCAAATATGAGTTGTACATATTGTCGTAAATAATCAGAGCTGAGTAGCAAAAGACAAAGTTATATGAATATTCTTCACGAAACTACTTCAAGATTTTATACTTTATACCATAATTTCGAAGCTAGTAGAAAGTGGTCTTAATTGCATCTAATATAACATTTCTGAAACAAAACTTTTGTACAATGTTTTGGTTATATAAAGTTTTATATACTGTCTTTCAGTATTTTAAAGAAATTAATTTATAATTTAGTGCGACGTACAAAACGAGGAAGAGCAAGGATTGGGGTTTGTATGTTAACAGAAATACGAGGTTTCGTGGAAACGTGTTGTTATTGGTAGGTAGGTACTCTGAATTACTACCAAAATAGTTTTCAGAACATGTAATCGTTGTTGAGATGCTGCTTTCTAAGACTACGTTTTCAAATCGTTTTATAATATTCTTTTTACATTCACAGAATTTTTGCTAAAGATAATTTTCTGCGCCACCATGACACCCGTTGTCCTGGATGAGCAGGACAGCCGAGATTTATGTTATCCTTGTGTAACCCAGCAGTGAGCGGTGACGAGGCGCGAGTGGTACGAGTGAGTGCGCGAGGCTCGCGGCAGGCAGCGCTGCCAGGACGTCAGGACACCGGCAGTCGTTGACCCTCCCGGCCACTCGGTGCTCGACTCGGCGCTCGCTACGCCAAGCTAGGCGGAAACACATGCCGAGAAGAGGAAGACGTGATAAACGGAACGGAGCGAAATGAATGACGAGACTATCCTTGGACTGAAGCGAAATCATCCCGCACTTACCGTGAGCGTGATGGACCGTGGTTTGTCCGAGAGGACCGACCGCAGCCTTCCAACACGCGTCGTGCGTCGGCGTGGCCGCTCGCGCATCCTCGGCTAATAATTGAGTATCCAATGTTAAGAGTGAACTTGGTTTGTCAAAGACTGCCAGTGTTCGCTTTTAATCACAAATAAATCGTAATCGAATATAAATGTAAGATCTTCTGTAAAACCTAGCGTTAAAGTTTCTAACCGCGTCAAAACTCGAATACTATTTTCCATTGATTTGTAACTTGAAACTTACTAAAGCAAAATACATTTGTATTGATGGATGTAATTTGTGCAATAACATATTGATCTTAAAGAGTTATTAATACCGTGGCTACTAATATATGGAGGTTTGTAATGGGCATTACTTTACCCGTTAAAAATCAATCAAAATAGGGTTGGTTTTGAATGTTCATAATTTTAACATCGAGGGTTTCAGCAAAATTAATTTTTATTGAATGTTATATCAAGAAAAAGCTTACAATAAAGTGGCACACGACATGCCGTAGTTCTTCATAAAACTATTACAGGCAGTATTTCTTAGCAATCATGTCCGAAGCTAAAACAGTAAACCGTTACAAACCTTTCAACATCTTGTGAACAGATAAATAACTTCCAGCATTGGAGCTTCTTGTACTCTATGTCGGGAACTTCAACGACCACAACAATCAGGCAGTAGGGATACTAGTCATATGATAAGAACTGCATAAGGTTTACAAAATTACTTCTGTACAGGACGCTTTACTGTTTTCACAATTCAAGCACTCTTCTTAGCACTCAACGCCAAGAAACATAGGACACTAATGTATATCTTTAAAAAATAAATCGCTAAATGTGTGGATCAATTCTGTTAATTCTTTTTTTTATATTCAAGTAGGTGTTTATGAAGATGGAACGTGAAAAGTTGCCAAAATATTATAGAAATCCAACTATCGCTAAAAAGCTGTTGGTACTTTCAGTTGAAGTTCAAAAAAGAGGCATAAACATTTGTTGACATTTAAGTTTGCGGAAATATTAAACATACAGTCCTGTAATGCAGATTATTTAGATGGTCCTATCTACTTTTACTACAAATTTCGTAAAAGACGAATTAAAACCATTAATGCATTGTAAATACCATTCAATGCTGTTATAAAATCTACCTTAATGATAAAAGCTGTGAATGCTTACACATAAAATGTGCTCGTGATAGATTGGCTTCCTTGACGTTTTGTATGACAGTGCCTTAAGGAAAAACGGGCGATGGACACAAATATGCTTAAAAGAGTCATTATTTCTCAAATTGCAGTCCGGAAACAACTGGACTTATATCACTCAAAACTTATTTTAACCGCTTATTTAAAAATCTTAAACTTAGTTTCAAGAATTGTATAACCTTACCCTTATACAAGAAGCAGAACAGAAACGACAAAAGTAGATTCTTTTGACCTAAGAAATATTTTAACCCCACAAGTGCATATATTTTCTTGAGCGGGATAAACAATTCTAAATCAGTTATACCATCAGACATATTGTAGATCGGAAGTATACGACCTTTCATATAAGTTACTTTCCGAGAACAACATACGTTATGTATATATTTTCCTGATCGGGGCGATAACGCAAACTCAACTATGGAACTGGAAATAAATTATAGACCAGAAGTGACTTTAAACGGCCAGATTAGACACTGTTTGATCTCAGTAGCTCTTGAAAACCATCATATGCATATGTTTTATGCATATATCTTGATGAGGGTAACTAATTCAACTTAACTGTGGCACCGTATACATATATATTAGATCGGAAGTGAAATTACAATACACACTATTAAATTATAATAAATTCTTAGTCCTACGTAAGTATTTATTATGTAAGTATTTATATATACTGGCTGGAATTAGACACTTTTTGCTCGAAGTGGATTTTGAAAACCAAAATATGTATATATTTTCTTTACCATGGAAGCAAGGCATAGGTTTTACGAGACCCTTGTATGTGTATGTTTTCTTGATCGGAGAATCAGGGCAGGTAAATTCGAACCAGAAAGTCACGTGGCTATCCGCACAAAAGCTGAAATAAGAAGCAATACAAATGTTGATTACGTTTTGAAGTTCTTAACCATGAAGACTGAAACAATTGTGCCAAATATATAAAAAGAAATATGCCTTTATTTTTTAGACTGTTAGGGCTGTTTTAGCCGTGTCATTAAACCTCAAGATATTATTGTGACATTATTACGTTAACTTGAAAACGTTAATAATCTTTAATTTATTTGACTATTTTAAGAAGTAACAAAAACAACAGAACATGACCTTCAAATAGATGTTTTTAGATAATCTTAATAAAATGTCACCACAAATATAATCTGCTGGAATAGTTCATCTCCAGCACATTACATCATAAAGTCTTTCAATAATAAATCTACGTCCTTCAATATGAAAATCGCGTGCGAAGCCTTCAATTTTAAAATAATACACTTCATGGAGTGAAAAATCTGTATTTTAAATTTTTATGTTCTCAATGAAGGTATCTTAAAGGAATTTACTACCAAATTTAAAAAACCGGCTGCTAGACCTCAATGCCGAACTATCTAGTGGGAATTTATCAGCAACTTTCAAAAGATCTAACATGATTACTCGCCTGAGCATCTGCTATAAGCTGCTAGAGGGGATTTACAGACTAAGCTGCTAAAAATCTACATCCTTTCAACTTTCAAACTATTAAATGTGACGTAAATTATAAACAAAATAAAGGAGAGAGAGGCAAAGATAACCAGAAACTACAATAAAAGCGGATTGTTATAAACTAGTTAAAACAAGCTAGTAAAGAATGTACTAGTGTTAAAAAAATATACTATATAGGTAGCAACATAAAAATTAAGGTTAGTAATATTGTATTATTACTAACTAACTAAACTACAATTTCATGCATTTTATTGATCGGGATAAGCAATTCTAAATCGGTTATGACATCAGAAATATTGTAGATCGGAAGTAGACAACTAACTAAACTAAACTTACTAAACTAACTAAACTAACTAAACTAAACTAACTAAAATGACATATCAAATTTAAATTGGATTGAATTTTAATGTTATTGAAATTAAATATTAGTTTATAATTTGTTACCCATTATAATGAATTTAAAGTTTGATAAACATTATTTCTAAACCAATTTAATAAGACTTTTTATTGAAGTTAGGTTTATTTAATTGACTTTTAACAGTCTTTTATTCCATCATATTTTGCAAACAATTTGTATGTTGTTATTGAACAATACACTTTATAATATAAAAGAACGCTAAAAGCTTGCATTTGTTACATGTGTTAGAAGAAGTGCTTTGATAAGTTTGATGATGCATATCTCTCACATATGCTAATGTTCGGTACTACCAACACTGTATGCAAATTTACATTGAAAGGATGAGCAAAGCCTCCATTTGCAGAGAATGATTGGTGTGGTTGATGTCAAACAGCTAGAACTAGGAAAATTATGGTACCACTGTTTTTGAAGGTGAAAAGGGTCAAGTGTCATATCCTGTGTGATAAATTCAAAATTACACGGTTGCCACAAAGCGTCTTCTGATTGTATACCATGACTAATAAAAGAAAAAAGAGGTTATAAAAAATTGCTTCTTCAATGATGATAATTATTTTAATTTATTTTGATATTTAAACTATTATTATTTTATAAAATATCTATTTTCTTAACTGTGGTGACAGACATAGCTGTGGTGTGTGAAACTTAAACAGTAAAACGTACTGAAATAATTACAAAAGA
This sequence comes from Homalodisca vitripennis, assembly GCF_021130785.1. Classification (NCBI taxonomy): domain Eukaryota; kingdom Metazoa; phylum Arthropoda; class Insecta; order Hemiptera; family Cicadellidae; genus Homalodisca; species Homalodisca vitripennis. The sequence goes on from NC_060211.1 coordinate 105,790,706, forward strand.
TTACACAGAAGGTATTATAAGTAAAACAATAGAATACAACTCGAAACTGAGAGTAAAAGGATTTTTTCAGGATATTTGCCATCATTCAGGGATACAAGAAAACCAGTAACACTACTCGAGATCTGCATTCTGCACTCTTTCTCAGGTGGATAAAAAAACCTAAACATTACTACAATGTAGGATAAAATTAAAAAAATCATCTTTGTGACATGAACATATCTAGAATCACAACAAACATGTTGTGTGTACCTCCACACACAATATTTTATCTCTAAATACATGCACTTAAATATAAAAAAAACTAATTATACTGATAACTGAACTGAAAATACAGGTGACTACAATAGGTCTGCACTGAACGATTGAACGCTTAGACCTTGTCTTGACAACTACTCGAATACATATTCCAACATTGATTTATGGCATGATAATAGATAGCTCAATTAACAGTTTTAGGTGGAATTTTACTTCAGTTTAGTGATTTATGTTATCCCCTATTGAAAAACCGATCCTGACATTTAAATCTATAGGATTATATTGAGTAAAAGCAATATAAGGAAATATCCATACGAGGGGTGATTAGCATTCCGGACCATTTCGCTAGAATGAGGATACAGTCCAGCAGAAATATGAAGACCGCTGTTTTTGTATCACTAGAATGTTTGGAATCCAAATGACCTGGTTTTGGAGCGGTTAAAGGATGGACTCTGGCAATCAAAATGAATACCAACCTTGAATGTTTCAAGGTATATAGCGAGAGATGGCGTACTTTTTACTAAGTGTGAAATGGAGTTTTGGCTCCAACATAAGATAATATATTGTAGATGTAAATGGAGCGCAGCTGGAAAAAGTTGTTTATTTTGATAATTGCAAATCCATGGTTATGGAAAAGACAACTAACTTCTGTACTATGATAAAACTAAATAACAGCCTACTTATGCTTTTTTCTGTTATTATTGACTGAGATATGAGCATTCAGCATGAATTCGTATCATGACTAGCATTTGAGATATTCGGTTTCCACCTTGTGGAAACATTGCTAAAATGTTTACATTCTTAAAATATTTCGTTCCCGCTGTAGAGATCCATTATCTACCACCAGTAATGTTGAAAGATCTGTTTACCGAAGAGGCCGACATGTATAAAGAATGTCTGAACTGTTCGACGCAATGTGAACCGGAAAAATGCGTTGACCATAATACCGAGTGCGTAAGCCTGGTAACTAACAAAGTACACGTATCAGTTGGCATTTTGCTTATTCTGGATGCACCTCGCAATGTCCATATAATAAGTAAATAAATAACCAGTGTGATAATATTTAACTATGTTTACTTTTCTCTCTTTCCCCGGCTCAAATCACATTCAAGCAACTAATCTCGAAACCTATTAAATATTTATCATTAAATACTTTAGTACGGTATTCATATATTTTTATTACGTAAACACAGCATTTGTTTTATCAAATGAAAGAAATTGTTTAATTCAACTTAGTCGACTAATAGTTAATCGAAGTTTTTATTGAATTATTATATATCTCGCCGAGCTCTACAGAAGAGTTTTTAAAAACTCTCATTAAGTAGATTGAAACATTTGATGTGGTTGAAACCTGATCCATTAACGCATTAAAAAGTAACTTAAGTAGCTCTAAACCACAGTATGTTCATAAAACATTTTGCACAGTTATTGAAAATAAAATTTATTTAGTTGCTATATTTAATCATTACGTTAAAACTATATTTCTGCTGAAAAATGTAATCTTAAAATTCTGATACCAATAACATTTTGGAAAATAGTACTTCAACCAGATCACAGCTTCGTATTTAATCCCTAGCCTGTAAAGTTATCTATATAGTAATCTATATTTCGCCGCACAGTTTGTCCATGAATGACAACTATCAGTTGTTACAACAAATAATTACTCGATGTTGGCAACATTGCTCGACACGGACTATTCATGAGTCATGAGCCAGAACAAGAGCCGCAGAGTTAGAGCAGCTGCCCGTTGTTATATAAACTGTAACCTTGCCCCAACCTTTGCGTCATCGTCACCGGCCTTAACTGCTAGCGGAAAATCTACATTAACTTCCGCTCACTTCTCCGCTCGACCTGTCATTACCTGCTGACATTTACCTCGCAGCGTGGCTTCACTTTACCAGGGCTGCCAACGTCAACAATGGAGAACTTGGACGTTCCTTCTGAACATTTTAACACATACTGGAGTACACATAATTTACACATGCACATAATGTACACATGTGCAATAGTTAGTTACATTGTTACTATTTAGAAAATTTTGGATTTGAAAAAGATAAACCTTCTCCTTGAGGTCTGCAAATACGTAAAACTATAAGAATATAAAAGAAGGTGGTTAATTTAAGTTGTATAATAGTTATAAAGAACAAATGTTTCTTCCAATCTGTTCAGTTGCTATTTCATAATTCAGAACTACAGTTTCCTGTACTGTAAGAACCTTATTAACTGCTTGTTATTTATTTGTCTGCACTATATCACACTATTTACCAGTACCTAATGTAATCCTTAACACAAAACATAGTACGAAAACTCGGAAAAATGCTGCTAGATTGGTTGGATTGTAAGACCAAACGAGTTCACAAGAACTGTATGTTCCATTGTATTGCCTTCTGGAACCTTCCAGAGCGACAGAATATTTATTATTGATGTTCCGCTGCGTGGACTTCTAATAATTGTTTCTACACGATGATGACCAATTTGCATAATTTAGAATTACAATATCTACTCAATCTATACATTTTTACAAAAATGCATTTTTATTTTATATGTTGAAAAATGTTTGACTTAATCTGTGTACATAGTATACTTATTACAAAACTGCATCTTGTAATAAAGTTATTATTCATTATTTTTGTTGCAGTGGGATCACGAAGTTAGTCCAAGCCAAGGATGGAATAAAGAACAAAGGTCTGATGGAAATGGCAGTCAACTATGATGTTTCCATATTTCTAAACATATACATGCCTTGGTCAAACAATCAGCCTTGTAAGGTGCCAGGTACGATGAGGATGGATACGTGCACACATATGGAATGATAAGTTGAGTTAAGTGCTAGGAAATGATAAGGAACATGACTTCTTCACACCATGATTGAAAATACCTCACAGTGAAAATAGTCTGCGGAAGGGATCTGAGGATTAGAATGTGTTTATACCTTTACGCGTGCCAAATTATACTGGATTATAACAAATATGGTGAAGGTATCAAATGTAACTCTACATTGGATGTCACAATAAAATCTGAATTATTTATAAACGTAGAAGGTAATTTGCATTTATGTTATGGTCTTACGTTTTGTGACAAAAAGTGTGAATTAGTTATAAAGTGTGGCCGCTCTAAGATATTACTAAGAATATGCAATCATTTATCAATGTCTACTCATGATTTCCAAAAATATTTTCAAAATATTTCTATTATGACATATGGTTAATAATTGTGAATAGGCTAATTTAGTTATTTGAGGCAAGCACATCCGGGCAGTAATCCCAAACGAATCGAACCTATTCTTACTGTTTGTTTATTTCCTTATTACTTACTTACTATGATGTGTTCAAAAGTATATTGTTTACTTAATTTCAAATAAATATTCTTAACCAACTATTAATTTCTATTACTCACTATTATGTTCTATCACAAGATGAAAACTAAATCATGAATTAATTTGAAATACACACTAGTCGAAGAAAATGATAAAACAATGACCCCCGCACCTGAAATTACTAACATACTAACTCCAAATGAAGAAGCAATGTAGCAAAAGCCGAATTATGACTGTGACTTCCGTTTAATATCACACAACAAATCATAATATCAGCAGAAAATAACCTTTTAAATTAAATGTACAGTAATCCTGCAGCCTTCCTATATTTTTAATAGTGGCAACGATATAACTCCTATGAGTGATAAGGTAATTCTGTTGTAATTAAATCTCTTTACTGGATGCAAAGGTACATTCTTTAAACTTAACTTTTACTTTGAGATATACAAAACTATAAAAACTCTTATCATAAAATCTGGATTTCATTTAGTTTTCCTGATACAAATTGTCTCTCATTTATTTTTATGTCAGAACTTCTCTAGCTGTCTTCATCCTATAACTATACCGTATTATTAGTTATAAAAAGTTATAAGCTTAAACAGAGTTTAAAATTACATGCTCGGGGCACACATTGTAAACGATTGAGCCTTGCAGAAAATTGCTATAAACTTGACCTACAGGGAGTAGAATGTTTCTTCTGGTAACCATCGCTTCCCAGCTAGTTAATAATCGTAACTCTCCTACATAAGTTGTTAGTGCTTCAGCTTATCATAGGGACCAGAGTTTGAATCCAGATTTGTTCTCTGCATTTGTGAACGGTAGTAGATAATTATCTGAGATTGGCCTGAGATCATGAGGTAACATTGTTCGGAGTTTGACATTTAGATTATCCACAAAACACGTAATTTTATGTAATTTCAACAAAATAAAGCACTATTTATTATATCGTGTCAACAGTGGCGAAAGTCATGGAAAAGATCGTATTATTTCTGTCTACCGCTGAAAACAATACATTTTTGTCTCATGGTAATTTTTGTTCAAACAATTCAAACCTGAGAAGAGTCAGTTCACCTCTACTGTGTTATGCAATCTTAGTAGAATTAATAAACAAATGAATAATATGAGCAATCGTTATCACTATTGTAGATAATTACACATGAAATTGCAATTTCATTTTAACCGCAAACAAAGGCCAAAAAGGTAGGTAGTATTGTATTTTTAGCGTACAATGCTATTGGGCTCACTTTAGAAATTTTGGATCTGCAGAAGAGAGTTACAGATTAAATAGGGATGTTCCAAAAGCGAACGTGGAGTATCAATATTAATAAAATATGCATTGTTACTTATATAAGCTATTTAAACTAAAAGAATAATTTAGAAGTAGTTAATATTAACAATAATAAAAAATGTTGTTCATCTTTGCTAAAAATCTACAATGCCTATAATACACATATATGCAAATTCTTCTTATAATAACATTCTGCTTGATAAACATGAATATTTATGTTAAGTAATTTAAATTCAGATAATGTGTCAGAACTAATGGAAGGTGTCTCTTACAAGTTATCGACGTCTAACTCATAGCATTCGCTATTCCAAATGATGTTTTACATTTCCACCCACCTGAAAGGAAAAAAAACTGAAGAAGGGATGGAAATAGGAGAAAAGGATCGATATGAAAAACGATTCCTCTGAGATAAAATTATGTGTCTTGTTTACAGAATTTTTAAATAATTGTTTAGAAAAATCCTAATGTTCAGCAGTCGAAACAAATTCTGTAATGTGTAGCAACCAAATTCCTTTAAGCAGCCCATACAAATTCTGTGCCATCGTACAATCAGATTCTCTTAAGCAGGCTAGACGAATTCTGTGCTCTAGGACGACCAGAATTCACCCTCAATTATCGTTCATGAAGATAACTTGCATACAATAATAGTACAACTATCTAACCTGTCTGCTTCCCTGCTGTGTAGCTTGATCTGTTGTGCAACATATTTCATCCGGCAAATGTCTTTTAGTGTTGCTTAAGCAATTTTCTTAATTTTGAGAAGTCATGGTATGTGTTTTGGTAATATAATATCAGTTCAGTATTCAAATTTTAGTTCAATGTCTTCGTGCACGGTTGCTTGAAAAAAGACCAGGCATGATAATGAAAAAGCAATGTTAACTTTTCAAACGTCTCTTTCCCAAGCGTCAAATTGTAATAAGACGGGAATTAGAAATGATCAAAGAATTTTAAGTTCTGCGGTTTATACAAAATTGTAGTTATCCAAAAAAGATACAGGCGGATGTCTCCAAACAACTCCTTCGGTTTTGACTCAAGCTTGGTCTAAGGAGTAAGCGAATTTTGTTCCATTATGAACGTGACAAGAAACATTACACTGCATTTATACAGACTGAAAATAAACCACTGTTCTAAGTTACATGCACGACCCCATCTAGAGTTTTGGACAGCTCGTCTTATATCCCAGCTCAGACGATAAAGTCTCGACCTCTTGTCTGATACCCTCGAAATATGTGTGACACTGTTAACTCCACCAACGTTTTAGTAATGACGCTCTCATATGAAACTCCCTAGCAAACTCAAATATTGCAGCGTGTTCTGACTCAGTTCCATTTGCATTTTCAACGGATACTAAAACAATTTTTATACAGCACATGCTTGACCAAAGCAAAAATGGCGAAAGATGATTACCTCCGTTTTAGACTGCGTTGATTAAACCTCTTATGCCATTGATTATGGGAATGCCTGAGGTAAACTGACAGCTGATGGGTCAAAAATCGACTTACTGAAAAAAGTTACACTAAGCAAATTAAAATCTTTTAAAAACAACAAACTTTTAGGGAATTATCTAGAGCCAAGAACGAGGTTGAATAAGAGATCCACAAAAGGCGCTGCATCACAGCAAGTAGATTATGTCTACCTGTAAAAGGCTTTGAGCTTATGAAGATACCTGACTAATACTGACTTAATGGTCATGGGTTGAACGTCAGATAAGGTTTAACAAAGTAATTTTTGTAACAAAAAACATATTGACTATAAAATACGACAGGATTTCTATTGTATAATATGTGTAATTACTTATAATAATGAATGTCAGAAATTACGCTAAAATTTTAGCGTATTATTTATTTTATTCTATTTCCAACGGAATTACACAAATAATACAAAAACAAGCAGTATACCAATAACCTACGATACTTTGTTTTAAGCATTATTTATAATCTAAATAAAAAGATGACAACAGTCGACCAAACAACACATAACATAACGATAATAGTAATAACGACTGGGCTATAATGCCTCGACGTTATTTTTCAAGGAAACCTTAGTTTGATTAAAGAAAGCCAAAAATGGGTGCCACTTCACTTCCAATTCTAAGTCAAAAGGGCTCACTATGGTAAGAATAGCTGGTGACAAGAAATAAAGCGTTCTCTGAAGATAGCGTCTTCTAAATTGGCTTGGATATATTTCCACCTACGGTGAAGTCTATGTTGCCGAGTAATGTAAGATAGTCCAGAAAGCTGTCGACAAGCTTGTAGAGATAATATCAGCTTTAACGCACAATGGTAAGCTTTTATATTCGTAGAAACTGTAAATAAACCTTTGTTGGTCAGATTCTCCAACTGATGTTCAATAGTAGGATAACTGTGACACTAAGATTATGTAAAGGATTTATTAGCATTTATAGTAATGTTTGCCTGTTCAATGTTTTTGAAAATAAAGATATTGATTGATTGACGGTCAGAAGATCGGAATGTAGGCGTCTCGACTGCAGCTGCAGTGAAGGAAACCAAACAACCTCCACATTATCTACAAGAGTTGTCAGATATGTGATTCTTCCATGGACTCAAAAAAACCAAACAATAAATCAGGGTAGTGGTCTCTATTTTTTGTAATTTTTTTCTCTGTTTTATTATGTTAATTCGTATTTTAAAAACTAAACCAGCTTTAACCACACTTTTGTAAGGTCCTTTATATTCTTAGAATGTGTAAATAAAAATGTTTGGTCGGATTCACCGATTAAGTTTCAAAATGGTGCAGCTATTTGTGACACTAGGATTATATAAGGGACTATGCGCGATCTTATATATAAATATTATGTTTACATTTTGTATATACACAAACGCTTAAAAAGACAGCACATGTCCCACATTCCTGGGTGCTACTGGAGGTCAAACAACATACCACATTAAATGAAGAATTTCGTCAAAAAATCAACAGTTGCTGGAGTCATATAAACTCAATGTGAACTTATTGCAAGATATTTCTGTAACCATTTAGGATAGATCAATTATTATTTTTTATATTTGTCTTAATATCTAGTTTCTTACTCAATGATTTAAAATTTTACTTAAAAAATTAATATGTATGAGTTTTAAAATGGTTTTGAGAGGTTAAAAAGTCTAATTGTTTAATTATACTTGTAAAAAATTGAAATATTTGTAAAATATTTTGTAATGGACTACAACTACGTTATAATTAAAAGTGTGATATGTTACAAGTTTCTCAAAAAAGTAAAGTTAGTTGTGCCCAGCACTGTACAAAGGTTTTTTCTGTTTTACTGTTCTTCATATATGTCTTGTGATTTATCAGATCTGCCTTGTGATCTGATTTCTTTTCTCCAAATCACAAGCTACTTTGTCCGTTTCTAAACTAGGATTCAGTTGAGCAGTCTCATAGCCTCTACTATGAAAAGTCCAGCTTGAAGCCCAATACCCTCATCGATTTTGACGTTTGCAAAATTTCCTTCATTGTAAAAACGGGAAGTTTAATAGATGCAAATCTCATGGCTTCTAAAGCTAAAATGTTTTTGGAATCCGCGTCCAAATTACATTGTTCCAAACAAGTGTAACGGGTTAGCCAATATGGGTAAATAAAAATCACAGTACATAACAATTAATGTTGTATACATAAACGTGCGTAACACTGATAACTTCGTAGGCATCATAGAAATGTTGTGCAAAAATGTCATGACATGCTTTTCGAAAAGATATGTCTACCGTTAAATGTTATTTTAAATAATAGTGATATGAATCATTGTAATCAGCAGTAACCCTAGATTTATACTTAATCGAAACCTAAACACCACAAAAGATTTTACGTTTGGACTGCCCTTAATGCGTTATTATTGAATACATTATTCGTATAAAAAGCCCGAGCATCCTCATGAATTTGTGTGTAACTCCCCGTCATTCCGTCCTCCGTGACCTCATTGGTACGCAGATTCGTACCATAGTGTATTTCACCTTATGTTGTTAGTAAAGTTTCATACTACATTTCGTCTGTCAGTCAGAATCATGATTTTATAAAGAAGCAAATGATGATTGAAACACCGATTTGCGAATTGACTGAAGTTCGAGTTGCCAGCGCAGCGGCCGTGAGAACAACCACAGAGTTCAGGGTCACGACCCCAGCGATCCACAGTCACTGTCAGGGTTTGGCTGTGGTTATCCTGTATCATATTGAATGGTAGAGAGAGAGAGAGAGAGAGAGAGACAAAGCGCGGTCCTAAATTAACTTCCCATACGATATCTCAGAAACAGTTACACGCTGGTAATGCAAGTGTGAGATGCGTGCAAGAACTGTAAACAGTAGGTGAAGATCATGGCTAGATGTATTTGTGTCAGGGCTATGGGTTAGCTGCGGTAAGCTTTGGGCAACAGGTGCCGGTGTCTAAGGACTGGTTCATTCCGTACATGCCGTGCTTATCTAAGTCTCAGAACCTTGCAGCGGTTGGCGAAGGGATTGAGCTCGGAGACCTACCTACGGTCGTGAGAGCATCGCAGAGGAAGGTCAAGGCCACGATACAAACGACTCCGCACAACTATGGCAGGACTTGGGCTTTGGTTTGCTTTGGGCAACAGGTGCGGTGTCAGAGGACTGGTTCATTCCGTACATATCGCGTCTATCTATGTCTCAGAACCTTGCTTCGATTGGCGAAGGGATTGAGCTCGGAGACCTACGGTCGTGAGAACATCGCAGAGGAAGGTCAAGGCCACGACACAAACGACTCCGCACAACTATGGCAGGACTTGGGCTTTGGTTTGCTTTGGGCAACAGGTGCGGTGTCAGAGGACTGGTTCATTCCGTACATATCGCGTCTATCTATGTCTCAGAACCTTGCTTCGATTGGCGAAGGGATTGAGCTCGGAGACCTACGGTCGTGAGAACATCGCAGAGGAAGGTCAAGGCCACGACACAAACGACTCCGCACAACTATGGCAGGACTTGGGCTTTGGTTTGCTTTGGGCAACAGGTGCGGTGTCAGAGGACTGGTTCATTCCGTACATATCGCGTCTATCTATGTCTCAGAACCTTGCAGCGGTTGGCGAAGGGATTGAGCTCGGAGACCTACGGTCGTGAGAACATCGCAGAGGAAGGTCAAGGCCACGACACAAACGACTCCGCACAACTATGGCAGGACTTGGGCTTTGGCTTGCTTTGGGCTCTTTGATAATACAATACACCTCAACAAGCAAATTAGTTATTGTTGTATACGTTTATTTAGTTACGTTATAGTAATAATCTGTAGGCTACGTCCATTTTCAATATTTAAAGGTTACGTCTATAAATTTCATTGCAAGCAAACTTTTCATTATTTAAAGAGTTGCATTATATTTCTATTTGAAATAATCATTGAAATCCAGGACAATATTTTTATCACCTTTAGGTATCAAAATTGGTATTAAAAAGTAGTCTACTATTTGCTTGGACATTTCATTTGCTATTACGCAGACGATGTGCAAATGTCATGTGATATAATGTCATATTTTAAATAAATACGTTATACTACGCTAAGTTTTATGACATGTTTCTACTATAAACTAAAATAAAAGTATAAACTTCGTACTTAGTATTGAACGGCTTGTTAAGGTATTTTTGAATAAATAGTTTTGGCTTTTTGCTATTTCCTCTTACACGCATATCTAATACAACAAAACTTCGTTGAGTGCACACTGATCCTACAACTGAAGCTACAATCTAAGAAACAACAGTGCAAAAAGACAAAGTCGGGTGACAATCTCACTTTACGATTTGAAACAAGGGACCACCATCATCGACGAACCAACCATACCAAATAGCTCGTGGGCGAACCTCCTGTCCTACACAGCGTCGGGGTCTCCGGTTCCCCAGCCACAACCTCGCCTGCTCACTGTTCCATTGTACTGTCAGTATTGTCAATTGCCGACTCTCTACCTACAATATTAGCGATCATTTTAACGAGCAAATGATTCATTGTGCATGCTCTAGTTGTTACTAAGTATAATCCTCACAATTATAAAAAATAAACAATGTAATAATCCTCAATTTTTATTCGTACAGAGATTTTTACTTTAAAGCAACACATCACTAGAACTTCCCACACAAAGTGAGCAAAATATAGTCTTAGCAATACAAATATAAGGATTACTGATTATTACTTGTGTTTTAAAATTTATGAAGCAATTAATGATATTCATTTATGGCATTTACGATGTAATTAATTCACAATCGTCAGCAAATCTACAATGTCATGATGCTACTTTGTTGTTGAACTTTAAGGCTTCGCGGTAAACCACAGAGGGAGGTGCAGTGAAGTAAAAACATTGGTTGGCTGCATCTCCGGCGGCAGAACCTGAATTTGAAGATGGCGTCATCGTCTCAAACGAGTCTAGGACCGGCTCCAGGCTGCTTGAATACTCCCAACGCTCGGATGAGTTAGAGAAAATAACAGTTTATAGCACGTCTTTGTTTATAAAACAAAACTATACACTGGCCGTGAGGAGTTACAATGGGAACCTCCATAATTTTACGCAACGTAGCTAATTAACTCGTGATTTAGTTATATTAACGATAATATGATGCAAAATTTAAGAATCTTGCATTACATTATATCGTATTCTCTAATGAATAATTCATCAACAAGGAGTTTGCTAGGTCCATCGCCACACTGCTAATTGTGAGTTTGGCTGTCAGTAAATTAAAGATATTAAAGAAGACGCTAGATTTAATTACAGGACCTCCTGTACGACGCTCACAGTTAGATAGGTTCACACGCGAGATGCGCTCATCACGCAAAGTCGCCGAAGAGCGGGTACAACCCACGACGGGCCCCAAGACAGTGATGCAACCTTCCGGTTATAATTGGCTGCTTATTGATTCTCCGGTCGTCCCTTTATGTAGGTCTTGCTCATTACAATTGTAAATAGCGCCATGTTTACTTGGCTCTATTCCCTACAGGTGACGCGCGTGTCGGCAAATTATTTAGAGACAATAAATAAAATCAATAGTGGAAGCGATTGTCTGGATAAACAAACGGTTGGGTTTCTGTGACCTTGATGTCTAATGTTTTTCGTTACAATGGCCTTAAACTATTTGACAAAGTCCGTTATTTGGTACTAAACTACTATTTCAATAACATACAAAGAAGATATTGATTCTCCTAGCTTCCAAACATCAGAACGATGTTTCTGCTGAATCATGGATGGTTATGAGAGACACATATACGAACACTTAATATCTGCAGAGAAGTACAAAAGTAAGAAGTATTTACGTGGTAAGCTTCGTGTATCACTGAACTATGAAAATGTCCGGAAAATTCTTTTTCCTTCGCAACCCTTCCATCAAATAATCTTCAGACAAAGAAAGTCTAATCTTTTATATGATACCGGAATACTTGAACTGCTAATATAAAATCATAGTAGTGTCTAAATAATGCACAATTAAGTGGGAATAACAACTACTCTTTAGTTCAACGAAAGTCCGTAAAAACATGAGTAATTATTATTTATAGTATTTTGTATTTAGAAGTTATTCAATTTTGCTACCTACAAATTCAGTTTTTTGGACGATCGTCTACTTGACATTCCCTGTCGATTTATGTACAATCATACATTCTAATATTTGCAAGATTATAATCCATCAAATCATCATCTTATTCAGTGTAAAGAATTATTGCTGCGATATGTAACTCAGAGTGATCAGGTAATCCTTATTTATTCATCAACAGAAGGGTCTTAGCGTTTTCCCTGAACCTGAGTCCTGCACAGGATTGCAAACTTATTTCGGGTGATGTCCCAACAGTATGGAGGAAAGACGCAATAAGTATGCATAGATGTTGACTAGTGAATCAGTCAGTGTGTTAGTGTGCGAAATGGGTTAAGGGGGGAAGGTGGGGAGGGGCAGGGCGGGGTGACTGGGAGGTGCGGAGTTCACTGACACCGGGTCCCGTTAGTAGTGAGGCGACCTGGGCCGGCCCACAGCGCATGCGCGGACTCTCAGACCCGCCAACCACGTACGTCGCACATACATTTCATTACGCGGAAGAATACAGGCTTTGCAAATTTGGCATTCCGGTATTAAAGTAAAGAAGGTTCAAAATTCCAATTGCCAAATTGATACTATGTTATAAGTTTATTTGATTTGTCGTTAATGTTTGATAAAGAAGTAATAATTTAACGTAAATTTTAGTATACATACAATTTTTACTTTTATCTTAACAAAGGATGAGCAGTATCTTAAAAATAATAATTGAAGCATTGTAATGGTACTACAAAAATTACGATAGCGTTCAATTTCCTAGAAACATCTATTCAACAATCAAAATAGTCTACTCGTGTTTTATAATGTATTGGCTTTCAATATATAGAACATACACTAGCCAACAACAACTAAATGTTTGAAAATTATTTAGCAAAGTATATTAACTTATTGAGTGCTCCCGATGTAGCCTTCACACTTAACTATATTTGGTACATCAAATAACAATTCGCTTGTAATGTAGTTTAGATACAAACTGTTTAGGATTTACTAGTTGAAATTTAAAGCTAAAATTTGATACATACATATTCGTTTAATAGTAATACTAAATTTTAAATTAAGATGCAAAACTATTACACTATTATTATGGGTAATTTGTGTTATTTTGTTACGATGTAAATGAAATATCTGTTAAGGAAAACAAATTTAATAAATTACTCTATTAATGTTATTAAATGGTAGTAAATTATTCTTCATATAAAAAAGAGGTAGGTGCACCTATATGTGTATTTTATTACAACAGTATATTTGGATTTCTTAATCGAGCGAAGATAATAACAATTAAGCTAATCGTCCCTCAACTTTTGACTACCTTCAGTGTAATAAAATATATGCCATTAAATATATGAGAGATCAGGAGTGGATTTTCTTTTTATTAATGGTTTACTCTTGTTTCCTCTTAAAAACTCCTTTTCTCCATAAATCTTGAAATTTTGAGCAGTTCTTTCATCTCCCAATACAATTTTCCCTACGATTAATTATTTACTTGATTCGTCAAGCATATTTGAATAGTTTAACAGCATTTTTTCTTTTTAACAATATATTTATATAATTTTTCATTCAAATTATAAAATAGAAGTATATTTGGATTGACGCTTGATATATTTCACGATATTCTTGATGTGGAATCGTCCAAGTAATTTGGAGATAGTATATGTTTGACCAACATTAAAAATACTTCCCTAAATAATGGTTTAACGATAAGATTAAAAATGGTACCTGTATTAAAATTACTGTACCCAAAAAGACTACAACAATATAAGTAGGCTCCTTCAAAAATGTGCTATTCATAGATTTCTATCAGGCTACCAATGCAAACCTGAAACTTGGAGTGTTTATCCTGAATACAATTAATAGGTACAAAAATACACTCTAACAACAAATAAATGAACAGGGTGACTAGTATATTTAGTATGGCTAGTATTCAAAACGGGAAATTAGTATAACATTGTATAAAAGACGTTAGACGTTATTGTATCAGCTGTTCGCCAAGTAGACAACTGCGGCTGCCTGCCTTGACAGAGACATTGGCCTACAACTCCAGACACTCCTTTCCTCAGTTTCGTCATCAATACTGTGCCCTGGGTTTGCAAGTCCACGCAGTAATAGTTTCACGAGATGCAGTTTTAACATAGATGTTTTTGTCATATGATTTACCCTAATGAATAAAATTTACTTAGAAGAGTGTCAGTGTACTTTCTCAAAATTGGTTTTACGATTTATCTATTAATTAAATACATGTATACAACTGTAGACATTGTAATATGTATATATTTTATATAAATCCTATGTATAGTATATATAGCAACATTAATCGATTATATCGTGTATCCTATCGGTTTATATTGAACTTTCTCGTAAATAAAATTCCACATAAAGTCAACTCCACAAGAAGACAAATCAGCAGCAAGAAAGCTCTACAGGAATTTAATTCTCAAACTCTTCAGGAAGATAAATCCACAGGTCACACAAGTCAACCAACCCTGCGTGACGTCAACTCGACAGGAAGACAATTAATTATACAATGAAGTCAATTCCAAAGGAAAATAATTCCACAGAGCTCTAGAGAAAAAGGCATAAATAAAATTAGAACATCGAAGGGATTAATCCCAGAAGTCGTACTTCTGGTAAAATAATGTTCGAAATGTGCTGATAAAGTTCGTGTACATAATTAGTTACATGTCAATGTTCAAAAAACTTTAAATAGTGACTACACATATGTTAACATCAGAGCCATCGATAAGCGCGCTCGCTTTGGGGGCGGAGGTCAGGGCCTTGATGCTGGGGGCTCAGGGGGTATAGCGGTTGGCGGCTTTGGTGTGCGGTACTTGAGGCAATTGCATGAATGCGAGTGTGTGTCTTGCGATATTATTGTAAATTTGTATATAGTTACATTAATTATTGATGATTGTTTTGATTTTAAGATTCATTTAATACGTAATGTAAATAAATAGACTAAGTTTTAGTTATAAATGAATACATATATATGTTAGTTTAATTTGTATGAGGTTAAGTGGTAGAGAGGACTTTATAGTCCTAACTTCGCCTCTAATAAAGTCATTTTTCATTTCATTTCATATGTCTACTTTTATATACAATAAAGAATCATTATTACTTTTATTATTGTTATTACTATTTCCTTATACCCATCACAGGTCGTTCTCGTAATAAAGTGAGGTGTCGATTATGGTATAAAAGATATGTCATCAAGCCTTACTTACGTTGGTGTGCGGAGTCAGTCACATTTTCATCAGCTTGATTACAAGATTGTATAAACAAGATTTACTAAGCCATTCCAAGAATTTCTTAAAATACTGTGGAATGAGTCAATTGCAGTAACTAATTTGTGAGATAACTATTACAATACAACATTGTTTGACTACTTTCAATATTTTGCGTTGTGAATTTAATAAATATAAATATTCTAAATAATGTTTCAGACTAAAAACTATCTATATTAACGACACATTAAGTTTTCTTTTGTAACAAATCGCTTAGAACTGTGTAATTCCACGAAATAGGTCACAATGAATCCCTGACATGTCCGGAAAGTTCACTCATATTTATTATCTGTGAGAAGATAATTGGTGTCGGCAACTGTGGAATTGTCTACTCAGTTACGAGAAAGGCTGCTCCAGGTATTCCAACTCATGTTTCTGTCATTTCCTTCTAGTCATTAAAGAGGACGAGACTGTTAAACTTTAGAATAATTTGAGCGTTACAAATGTTATTGATATAATAAAACTGACTTGATTTAGGATCTAAGTTAAAGATACTGATAGATCATTCAATCCTGTCTATGACCGTTTCACTTTTTATCAGTACCGTCGATCTTTTATCAATATCGATTCTCCTCATCCTGTTTGATAAAATCCTGGCCATAACGCCTCTCATTAAAAAATTGGATCTGTTTGCAGATATATTATGGTAATATCCCTTGACGGCGTGACTTCTAATAATGCTAGAGCTGCTAGGATTAGAATTTATAATACAGTTTATGCAATTTCCGAAAAATCCAGTTTCCTTCATAATTCTTACATCGTCAAAACCAACTTTAAACAAATAATATAGAATTTTTACAATACGTATCAACTAAATACTTACTAACTCTGTATGTAGTTGTTACATATACGAGTTATACATAGTTTTGAAGATTTGAAGAAGTTTCGTTCTTATTGTACACCTATGACGTAGTATTATGAAGCCTTCTAGTAATTTTGAAACACCAATAAGTAGTTTTAAGACAAAAAATACTTCAATGAATGAGCTATGATCACTGAAATTTAAATACCATCGTATATACTAGTTTTTGTGTGATATAACCATAAACAACTAAACTTCCACATTTAAAATAGTTAGGATAATGTTGGTGTAATCGGGTTTTGGTTGAAAATACATTTTTGGTCACAACCCTTAAAAATACCATTTCTAAAGACATTATTGATCATTCTACGAGGAATGGTAGGCTTGTGAAGCAGAATTTAGGAGTATCGTAGACTTAAACACAAATTGTTGTAGATGAGAATACGCACATTTAACAATATATATTTGAAAGATGGCTTAAAGGAAGTGGCATGTTTTTATTTATACAAAAATTTAGTTTTACTATAAACGATTTTGAACAAAAACATATAATTTCTTTAAACTACGAGTATATTTAATTTTAAAATATAATTTCCATTTTTCATAAATTAATAAAATCCCTGCAGCTGTAACTTATGTACATACTAACATTTTCAATTTTATCTTCAGCTGTTTCTACTTCTGGCTAATTAAAATATTACCTAAAGCCCTGCTTTAAATGTCCTTAATTCCTCGTGGAGTATTATTTAAGTATTAAACTATTAAAACTATATAAAAAGTTGAATTAAAAACTGTTAACTTTTCTGTGTTCAGGACAGTTGTCTTAAAAAGTTCTGAATTTTAAATAAAAAAGTATTTTCTGAACCAAAAATTGATTGCACCTTCTGAAGATTATTGCCTAAAAAAGGTGCCTCTGCCTATTTCGAATTTCTTATCTAGGCTGTGCTAGCGGCTTGGTTTTAGGCCCTTTAAACAATGTTAACCCTCAAATAATTGCATCTCTCTATCTTTGGTCGAAGTATTAAATGTAATGTTTTAGCATAAAGTTTTGAATAAAACATATCTAAACGTATTTCAGTGTTTCGAAATTTTTAATTGTTATTTAAGAAAACACATTTATTTTTAACTTTGTCAATCAGTTACTCAAAACATTTCAAGAAATAAGTGATTGGAAGCGTATTAGTTAAAAACATCTTCCATAATTATATTATGAAAATAGGGTCTAAAACTGTTTGAGGTTTAACAATGTTCTTATATCTTAAACTAAATGCTGTTTTGACAACAACTGGTACTTAACTCTGCAAGACAATAATTAAGAAATTTCTTGAATAAGAGATGTTGTTCTTTTCAAATTTTAAAATATTTTCGTTTCTCTAATCTTTTTTATACAACCATGTGTTTAAATACCAATGGTGCAAAACATTTTAGTATTATACTAAGAAGAGACTTGCACGTCATTTTATTGTTTCACCCAAACAGAAGGACTACCAACTATATATCCAATTTCCAAACGTTCACATTTATAGTATTACTAAGATTACTTTGTCATGGAATTTTGTACAGACATATTATTACATTACAGTTGCACACTAAATATGGGTTTCTTGTTGGTAGTTCCGCCCCATAGGCCTGAAAATTTAAAAGGAGATTACCTGTTATTCCATGATGAGGCAAATTACGTTTGAAGAGGCGTGTAACTACTAAAAGCCTAAATGTTTGAGGATTCACTCAAGTCGTGTCACTTAGCTAAGTTCGGCGTACGAATCAGACTACTCTTCATTGTTGTCACTTTTCTCAACAGTGGCAAATATGATACGAGTTTACTCTTGTAATAGAAAAGGCATCCTTTCCAAATCATGTATTTTGTAGAACGAAGAGGATTTTATAACATCGCATTGTAACATTATCTCACGTTATGATACACACAGTTGACAGCCTAGGGGCCTGAACGGTTTAAAAATTAAACATTCTAACCCCTAAACAATATTGGATTAAAGGATTTGTTACAATACGATATTTAATTTCATAGTACAGTTAGAGTTGAAAGGACTTCGGGTACTTGCCATCGCTCTAATATGTTACAAAAATAGAATACTAGTGTTCTATTTTCACAATAGAGTTCTATATTTGTAACATATAACAATGGCAAACCCGTTAACCTTTCAAATCGTCTGTCATAAATAATCAATTTTAAGCAGAGTTAGAGTGTATTGTTTTTATATTGGGACGGATTAGACGAACGGTGGTACATTTTTACAATACGAGCGTTAAACGCTTTACGAGTACGGAATTCACATTCAAACATCACGTATTTTTGTTTGGCTAAATTAATTTTTAAAATATTAAAGGTGCTTATATTATCATCGAGGAAGTTACTGTAGATAGTTCTGAGACTTGTTGTACCTGTTCGACACAATGCAGTGCAACTTTCCATTACGTGCCTTTGTTGCGGCCAGAAATGTACGAATGTATGGAGCCGTGCGACGCAATAGCTGGTGGTTGAGGCACAGTCCAGGTAAGACATTGAACTCTAGTAGTCGCAAACCGTTAGTCGTCACTCTTCCGTGCTGAACCAGTCAGTCCGTCAGCCGTCATCTCCGCACTCGTCAACATCTGGGGACATACGAGTCTTCTGTTACAGTTACACTGTTATCATTCAGTTACTGCGAGAATCCATGAATCAATCAGAAACAATTGGTATAAAATAGCCTATTTCCCTACATATTATACAGGTTCGTCCAATTGGATGATCCTCTGTAATACATAAGACGAGTATTGTTTAGTTAAATGAACTGCAGGAGAAAATATTTGAAATTATTTAAATAATTTTGTGTGAAACCATAAAAGTTACAATTAATTTCGTGTTTACCTAACTGACCTCATACCTATCTACAAATGAGCATACATTTCAAACCATAAACATCTGACAAGTGCTTCTTGACATCGTGTCGTTATCTGTCCAGCGTGCTATAACCCTTGACAGAAGGGTCCTTGAGTCTTTAAACTTAGTAGGAAGGTTCTTCTTGGACCAAAAAAGAACTATGTTGTTTTTGGGGTCAAAAGGTTAAATTTAAGGTAAAAATAAAATTGAAATATTTTTACATGGCTCGTATGGATGGCCATGATGGCGTCAAGTCAGAGTATATGCATTCAGATTAGTTATGTGTTCGATACCTATCAGTAAACAGTTGGCATTCTATTCATTGTACTATTATTTTAGTTATACCACTATAGGTGTAAAACGTGCCGCTACAGTACTGGTGACATGTACGCGAAGAAAGTCCAGGGATGGTGTAATGTTTAACTTGGAAGTGTGACAAATGTGTAGATATTATCTGGGGTGGTGAGGGAGAAAATAGACCGAGGAAACCCAGGTGATCTTGAACACTGATACTGACTCCTGATAAACCGTTTTGAGCTTTCACCATGAGTTGTCCCTTAGGTTTATTTGCTGCCGATACTCAACTCTAAGTGCTGTCTATTTTTGATAAAGATGACACTACAGGCTAAATCCATCCCGTAATACTGTTTTTGTTATTTGTTTGTGAGGAGTAAATATAGAAACCGTTGTAGACTTATATGACAAAAAAGGATATATGATTTCTGAACTGCTTAAGCAAACTCTTTCCACTTCTCAGGAATACGTTTGAAAACGGCTTAATTAATTATTTTCATAATTTAATGGGTTTGGATTCATATAAAAGAATGGTAGAAACAAAATGCAATTTTACTAGACTGTAAAGATAATATAAATTTTAGCTTATTTAAGACACCTACTAAAAAGTTTTCATTTCTGATATACAAATATGAGTTCATATAAAGTTACGAAATCATATGAAAAATAATTATCTTTTAATTAGTTATTTGGTAAATTTATTCGCTTGTGTGAAAAAAGATTCGATGCAATAAAAAAGTCGAATAATCATTTTTAAATGTTGAACTTTTGTGTCTTAATTAGCCAGCCTTCGAATTTAAATATATTTAGGATGTAATCAGAACACTCCAATAGCTAAGCCATTAAATTTTTGTTAAACACAATCATTACAATGAAAGAAAAAGTTGAATAATAATTTTTTAATGTTGAACTTTTGTGTCTTGATTAGTCAGCCTTCGCCTTTAAATGTATTTAGGATGTAATCAGAACACTCCAATAGCTAAGCCAATTAAAGTTTTGCTAAACACAATCATTACAGTGAAAGAGTATGAAATTATATTTTGATACATATATTTTTATTTCTCGTTATCCTACATCGATATTTTGAGTCAATTTTAAAGCCTGATTATCGATTTGTGTATATGATTAATTTACTCACGGTGGTGTAAAAAGTTTATTGGTAATTTTCACAGGCGAAATCTCCCAAATATAATTAAGACAGGAAGGTGGTGAAAAAGCTAAAGGAAACTGATGGTTCTATATACATCTGTTCGTGAGCACAACGACACAAACATTTTCAGTGTTTGTATTTAGATCGTCCAACCTCTATTTTGTTACTTCATTTTGCATTTAAACGGTGACTCCTGGCAGGTTGACGGTCTGGAGGAACTGATAGCAACAACGATTGATTTTTATGTTAATTTATTCATTAACGGATGGAAATGTGATGTAATTTATGTAACTCTTATTGTTTGTTTTGGATCGTTTAACCTTTATTTTTTGTTTCTGTTTAGCATTTAAACGATGACCTACGGTTGCGAATGTGAAGACCCCTGGCAGGTTGCCTACTGAAGGTAATGATTGCAACAACGATTGCCTTTTATGTTAATATTTAAGCGTCTATTTGAAATATTATGTAATTTATTAACTCTTTAACCTTATAACAGCTAAATTTATTTTCAATCCAGAAGAACATTTACATACAAGCCTACCATAATGGAGCAAAAAATTGGTTTACAATTTTAAAATATATTGTAGTTTAATGATAATATATATTTATATAATACAATATTGACGTTAATAGCCAAATATCCCAGTATAAATGAGAAAGAAATGTAGTACAAAAGTTGAAGGAAACTGGTAGAAAATCATGCATCACACCTATATGTAAGAACAACGATACAAATCTTCCAGGAAGTTTTCCATTTACAGCAGGTTGTGAACTTGTTTAAGAGATTGCTTTAGTGACACGATCTTGAGTCATACTCCATAAAAACTTCAAACACACCTTCTTAGGTCGTAATAGTGACGGATTTATCACTAGGCCAAACAGGCAATGTATGACAGTAGACATTACATTTATTATTGTAGAGTGATTAATGTTTCTGATTACCGAATGACTAATTTTTAATGAAAAGGAAGTCACAAGCCAATAGAACTGTTTATTAAACAAAAACAGTATAAAGAACTGGATATATGTATATATATATTTTTAGGTTAAAATATATTTTAAAGAGCTTTAAAATCACACTTTTCACTGTACAAGACGTATTTTAAGTTAATCTAATAAACTTTCAACAGAGAAAATAATCATAATTTTACATTTATATTAAATAAGAGTGAGAGGGGGCCACAAAAGTCTCGGCCTGGGATCTCAAAATCTGTAAATACGACAATGGGTCGTAGAAGTATGAAAGACGTCTGATTTTATAGACATAATAAATAGATACGCATCCCATCGCTTTTTGATTTTTATTGAAAATTGTGTACTTTAAAACACGACATAACCCGTTTAATTCTGCAAGCCAAAATAAGAGCGTAAAAGAAGTTCAACGTTGTTCTCCAGAAACTAAACTCGAGATGGCCGCCAGTATAAGCCGGTTCACCATCATTGTAGATCTGAGCCAATGCTGCCACTCTGCTAGTGCCTCAGGCCGGGGTAGCCTTCAAGTATCTCGATTGCGTCCAGTGGGATGCAGGCGCCTCAGGGTTACGTTGGATCACATTTATTAACACTAATTAATTTATGAAATATTTATTATTTTACATTTACCAAAAATACTAATTACAATGATATATGAAACTTTAAATTACTTACCTAGTAATTTACTTAATTAATTGTAATATGTTTAATGTATTTCTTTACCCCATCTTTTATCGTGAACGCTGAGGTACTATTATCGTTTTATGTATATCATTTAATACACAATAAGTTGATACTAATTTTAACTCATTTTGGTTTCGAAGGCAAATCAATCATTTTTAGTGTCTAGTAATTTTTCTGTAAGTAATAAATTTCATTAATGTATTTTGCATAAAAGTGTATAAATAGTTGTGCTTGTAAAATATGAGGGGTTTCAGTTTTAAACGATAGTTTTCTGATATTTTACGGGTGAAATTTGATTAAATGTAACATAAAATTAATGTACTAGATTAACCTTGACAGCCTAGAATACAGCCTATCTAATGAAATCTCAGCATTAAGTAATGAATATATTTATGAAAAGTCCGCCTGTAGCCCAATACATATATGAAAATGTCCAATAGCTTACATCTAAGTTTTTAGGTTCTCACTTAGTTGTAACATTGTTAACGAAATGAAAATCTTGAGATTCATCAGCTTTGCTGTAGAGAGCCATTTTAAATCAAAGGATGTTGATTTGTAATATCTTCTAACATCCGATAGTTTTTGAAGACGGCTCTTTTACGGAAATATCTCAAGATATTACTGTTTAGCAATGTATCGACGTGGCATGAACCACAAAGCTCACAAAGCTAAACTAATAGTAATAATACTGGCCACACATGCCTGAGAAATTAATATTTTCACTTGGTTTAAAGATTATATACAATTTCCATGTTTCCATATACATTTATTTTACAATTAATTGAAATTGTCGTACAATCAAAGTGTAAATAAAAATTTTATTATACAATTTGAAGGGGATACGTGTTACAACATTTTACTATGTTGTCAGAAAATCTGTCAGTTTTCTAACAGTGGTAGTAAAGAACAATTAATCAAAAGTACAGTAGCTGAGTATAACA
The DNA here is from genome assembly GCF_021130785.1 of Homalodisca vitripennis. NCBI lineage: Eukaryota > Metazoa > Arthropoda > Insecta > Hemiptera > Cicadellidae > Homalodisca > Homalodisca vitripennis. The sequence continues at coordinate 105,814,085 of NC_060211.1, forward strand.
ATGTATATAAAAGTCAAAGTGGAGTGGGACACTCTGCAATACGCAGGCTACAGTGACTACCTCAGACTCCCCAACCTCTCGGGATCTGGTTAAACTATATAACTGAGGTCTAGAATTGAAGGAGAAATGTATTTAATTTGTACACGAGGCTTATTCGCTTTTCGTCCCATCCGCTCCCCCCCCCCTTACATGTTACCCACCAATGTGGTGTTGCGTTGCAGGGGTCAAGTCTAGCCAAATAGGGAACGTGACGTAACAGGTCTTCAGTTTATTATAGGAGTTTACTTTCAGACATTCAAAATTATAAATCGCAAACAAATTTCCATTCTTGAAACCGAAAAGAAGGAATTTCTGACCTTTGTTTAGAGAATTTATCTCAAAATATGATATTATTTCGGATAGAACACAGCATTTCGATCTATTTTGTATTGATCTATTCAAAATATTGATACACCCTGTGCTTTAGATGTATGAAAAACCTTAAGGCATAGTGCTAAACAATAAGAATAAATTTCAAAAACCAATAAAAAGTGTTGTGATCAATTCCCTAAAGTTTAACTAACAACAAAAAAGTTTGTGTGTCAAAAAAACTTAAGCTAGTTCAATGGTATAGTTTTATTAGTAAAAAAATATTGTCCGTGCTTAACCTTATGTATTAAGGTTCTTGACACCTGAGGAAGAGGACAGATTCGAATCCTTGAAACGTAGTGTTCCATGTTTGTGACATGCACATGTCAGAATTCTATTGACCTTCCAAATCAATCATCGTCACTGACCAAGTTTTAACAGAGAAGAATAGTTTGATACTTTTAAAGCCTGGGTTGATTAGTAAAGATGAATATATATTTGATTTTAATAAAATACTACAACTAAGTTTACAGTATGTTATATTTAGGCCAGAATCATTTCACTCGAAATTCATAGACAGGCGATGCCGTGAGCAAAGTTCTCGTAAAGTTGTCCACTCTCAGAACTAAACTCGGATACGAGAACGACCCTCTCACTCGACGACTGCCGCCGCGCCGTCTCTGTGTGTCGTCGGTTTGTCTACGGTCAACATGGCCAAGTGCCCGCTTACATAAGGAGAGTTTGGGCTTCAAGATGGAAGTCAACAAGTCTTGCTTTAATGGACTTGGACCCTTGAACGCTTCCCATTCTGTCCGGAGTTTCCAGCGATATCTATAAAGGTGGTTTGTTAACTTGGTGCTTTCACAGGAGTAGAGAGGTTGGATGGAAGAGAGGGTTTGAACTTTTTTTAAAGAGAAAATGCAGGATCCGAAATCATAATCTAATACAGACAAAATGAGACAAACCGATGGTATAAACTTAAAACAAATTCAAAAACTAAAATTTTGTTATTGAATTAATGATGTAACACCTACACTTCCTTACATAGAATATTGCAGGAATAAGGCGTATCGTACTGATAGTCCTAACCAGCCATAAATGAAGATGTGACCATCAAAATCATATGCCATTAAGTATTCTGTGGTCACATTTATCAAGAACCTATGGCCGCTCAAAGTGAGCATTAATATACCGTCCAGTAATACGTGAAGACCGTCTTGAATATTTCTATCCCTTATAAATGGGTCACAGTTTCATCCCCAAAACCTAGTTAGAAATACTAGTTTGAAAGCGTGTTCGGCCTGATGTCCGCGCACGTCCCATTAGACCCGATGTTTGTTTGCCGACAGAAAGTGAAGCGGGTGAACACTTTCGTCTGATGGCGGAGTTTCACTGGGAACATCCCGTTACCGCCGTCCTCCACCTACCGCCCGGCTCAGCCGCCCGCTGCTGCTCCTGCTGCCCTTGAACTGTAGAGGTCACCTCTCGGACTCCTCCGACTGGTTTGGGTCGTCTCCCCCTCCCCCCCCCCCCATCACCACACCGGTGTAACCGATCACTTCGACTTCACTGGGCCACACAATGCCGCGAGACAACAGATCTCCACTACTACTGTGTCGGCATTTGTGTTAGTCTCATACACTCATGGTGACGCGGATTTCTCCTGAATCACCCGAGTCTCACGTCAGTGTCGGCTGCATCTGTGAAGAACTAATTAAATTATAACAATAAGTAGTTCATTACATTGTTTGCTTAGTACAATAATAACAATAAGAGGGGTTTCCTCTCACTTTGGCCACTCTCGGTATCGTAATATTTTAATCCTTGTGAAGGAAATGTCTGTGGTCGTAATACACTAGTAAAATGGATTGCTCTCTTATTCCCATAAGCTATATAGGTCTGTACTCATAGGAAAACATGTAAATATAGATTGTAATACGAAAATATTAGTAGTACAAAGTCAATAGTAACAATTGCTATTACATAATAAAATGGTATTTCACTATTTCCTCAATTTAGAAGCCAACATTTAAAAATTCAGTAATTAAGTGTTCATATAGTATATACTTATTATATGCGATGAATATCTACTTACATATAATGCGCAGTGTTTTAAAGAATTTTGAGATATATATACATATATATGTATATACATATACATACATACATATAAAGTTTCCTTGTATACTTTAAGTTTTGAATTATTTATAATTTATAGTTTTTTTTTTTACTTTCTATTCATTTAATTTTGTATAGGTTATGAAATTTTGTAATTTTTATTTAAAATACAATTTAAGTTAATAGTTTACTGCAGTTTATCAAACTGTGTATCATCATTTAACTATCGCACTAACTTGTAAATCTACTGTATACAATATGGGGTTGAGTGGTAGAGAGGGCTTGATAGCTCTAACTCCGCCTATTTAATAAAGGCACTTTTCATTTTATTCCATTCATTTTTCATTTCATTTCTAAAGTCGTTATTTCACTTCTTTCCTGTACGATGTATATATCGTAATAAATACAAGAAAAAGTCAAAATGAAGAACAAATTATTCTTAAATCTGTGTAAATACTTATGCTTTACAATCAATACCTACAGACTGCATACATACAATGTTCATTCTTAACAGATTACAACCTTAAATTATAACTAACAAAATATTACAGCAATCTAAAGAGTTGAAGTATTTGAGAAGAATTTATTGTTTAGTTTAAATCGCTTTGAGAATAGCATAAATATTTCATTAATTAGGATTTACTATGTGTTTTTTTTTATTCTGTCTCTCAAATAGTGTTGTAAAGTTCTTCTACAACAACCACTTACAACTGTTAGCGACCAAAGACTATTTCGCGGCTATTTTAAAAATCTATGAAGAAGGAAACAGCGAAGGTAGTTAAAGCCACAGTCATAAATGACGATTGTATAGAGTCATGGCTGTAATGGGAGATTTTATTGTCGACAACAGATGTCTAACGCCATAATCTGTAAAAAGCTACGGACAAACCGGTTGTCAAGTCTTCTTGAACTTGGATTGGACAGTAACGACAGTCTAGGGTCTAACAGGTGGACTGGACCGTCTCCAGGACGGTTTAATGGGTTAGTGGTCGACCTGGTCAGTGTTTTAAATTCAAGGAATGCTTCACTTCCTTTAACGACCACTATTTTATTAGGGATGGCTTTCTAGTTAAATCATCTACTTATAATATATACCAGAAAAGGTTTGCTCTTACCTAATCTAAAACCACAGATCAACTCAACACTAGAATGTTGTTTAATATGTCTTAGTAGTTAGGCGAATAAAATGACTTCTTTAAATATTTACTGAAGCTTAAAAACTGTATTCATTCCCAGTAATCATTTTACCAGTATTTATGGTCTACCTCGTTACTTATTATTGATCTCACATGGTTTACTTCATTGCACATTATTTAATAAACCTCACATGGTTTACTTCATTGCACATTATTTAATAAACCTCACATGGTTTACTTCATTGCACATTATTTAATAAACCTCACATGGTTTACTTCATTGCACATTATTTAATAAACCTCACATGGTTTACTTCATCTTCATTGCACATTATTTAATAAACCTCACATGGTTTACTTCATCTTCATTGCACATTATTTAATAAATCTCTCATGTTTACCTCATTGCATATTAGTTCATTGATCTTACATGGTTTACCTCTTTCGTTATTAGTTTATTGATCTCTCATGGTTTACCTAGTTACTTATTATTTTATTCATCTAACATCGTTCTCCTCTGAGTTTTTCATTCGTTCATTCATCTGATGCTAGGTAAATTTCATTACTTATTAGTTTATTTATATCACATGGTATACCTCGTTACGTATTCGTGTATTCATATTAAATGTTAACTCGTTATTTGTTTACATCTCACATGGTTTACAACTTAAAGATTGCTTATAACCTGGAATTTAGGAAACCAAAACTATATTATTAATCGATAAATTGTTGTAGGTGAATAGAATAATCGACGTTTCCCTGTACATATTATCTAGTTTACCTACTTCAAAAACTTTACCATCTTTTAAAAGTGAAATAGGACGGATACTGTTTATTTTTTCATGAGCATCGTTAGCTAAAAAGTAAAACTTAAAAAAAGTTTCAGGTCCAGTCTTCATACGAATTTTTTATTTATGCGAAATCATTGACTTCTTAGGAATTCAAGGCAATGTAAAAATTCCAATATCGTAGTAGTTGTAAGTGGATCTGTTTCTGAACTTATTACTAGGTATATTGTTATGATTATTATAAAATGATACTAATTGACTGCACTAGGATAAACCTTCGAGTTAAAATTAGCACAAACTTTTGTACGAGATGTGTCATATAGATTGTATTATTTTCTGGTATATACAGTAAAGCTTTTGTAACTTTAGATTTCTTCATTGAGTGATAATAAATACAGCGATGATCATGATAAACAAAACAAACCCGTGTAATCATGGGGTACAGCTGGACCTGAACACAAAAAAATATAACTTCCACGCATTTAATTTGTGACGGAAGTTTGTCCTATCATAGATTCTTGTTCGACAAAAAAAGTACCCATTAAAAACACAGACATCTTGTCACCTTCTATTAACGTTACAATTGCTTCGTATTTTTTCTAAACCCACAGAGGACAGTAACTCGATTCCTACAATTGTACTGGAGGCTCCAGTGCGACCACAGCCTCGGTCTTCCTGCAGACCCAGTCCCAGTCCCGGTTCCGCAGTTCCCCCACCGCTACGACCGGAGTGCCTGACATCGAGTAACCGCTGTCCCCGTCTCGCTTCACCGCCGCTGGGAGCGCTAGGGCCGCCGGAAGTCGCAGGTGTCCTTGACCCTACCCGCGAAAACAATATAGCACTTGGATATGCGAGGCGACGCCTTTGCCTTTCGTTTCATGTAATCACTCACGTGACCTTCGGGTTGTATTATGGCTGTACTAGTCCGGACCGCAGGGAGCTGAGTGGGCCTGCAGCACACGCTCTCCGAAACCCATGTGTCAGGACTGGTGTACACCTAAGAGAATCTGGAAGAGAAGAACGCTCCTTATTCGTAACCGATCCCTTACCCATTCAACACCTTATAGGTTAGATAGGTTGATATAACCTCGTTTCGAACCAGTTTTTATTATTCAATACATCTGACGAGAAGAGCTTTATACGACATGCTTTACCTAATCATAGGGAACTCAATGAAAATTTCGGCCATTATTCGTAACTCCCAGAACAAATATATCTAAATTTACATTAAATTAGGACCATGCTCCTTAAACTTTTCCCATTAAACTTACCTAAATAATACTGAAAATTACAAAAACTATATTTGATATATTATTACTACAAATTTAAATTTTCGTATTTATGAATATATTATTCCCAATCACCGATGGGTAATGTTGATACCTATCCATTATCCATTGTAGGAATCACTTCTAGATTGGTGATGTAGCTGCCTTGGTGCCACAGAGTTTGTAGCCATAAATTGTAAAAGTTTGAGCAATTTGGTAAAATGTTTATTATTATTTTTTATTTAAGTTATCTAAGCACTACGGATTTCTAAAACCCATTACAATTTTTCTAAACATATTAATATAACGGAATGTTTGAAATATGATTTTATGAGAACATAATAACAATAAAAATATGTTGTGAAATTTCTTAAAGACTATTTTTGTAATACGCTAGCACCTAGAGTATGCATTTTTAAGCACTCAATCTGGTTTTTCTTAAAATCGTTAGTGGCATTTCTTCTAAGAAAAAGATCGACAGTCAACACGGTGGTGTTGTTGGAGGTTGAATGGGAAGGTATCAAAAGGGGTTAAAATAGGAAACGATATTTTTCTAGCATTTATATTATTAAAGCGGTCAGTTTTAAGCGTATTTATGTACGTGTAATAATAGTAATATCACCGTCAGGCAACTTCACATAGAGACCGAAAGTCACCACTTCGAGGGACTGTTTATTGTGTCTTACGGTTGTTTTAAATCTATCAAGCTAGGAAAACTATAATTAAGAAAAACGTATCTTCCATAATTTAACCTTTTTGATACCCTCCCAAATCGACCTCAACCAACACTAGCGTAACTGATGATTGACTTTTTTCGTAATAGAAATTTCTCTATGGATTTTACGAAAAACTAGGTGTAATGCAATAAGAATTGGCTCTCAGTTCTTTGATTATAAATTCAAGCAAGAATATGGATTAGACTGATCAAGAATTTTAGATATATTAGATTACATGAGCTAAGATCCTTATAAACATTTACTTAAATAGTTACAGACACATTTAAACAAGGTATCCTACAATACTTCTTGTGATACATCTTCTTTTACGATCAATGACAACGATATAGCGAACATTCTAACATACTTAACATACGTATTACTGAAAAAAATTATTTTGATTGTCTTACACTATAAGATATGTGCATTCTTTACATTAATCGATCAATCAATAAATGTTTTAAATTAAGTGCCGCAAAAGAATTTTATTCGATCTGTTCCTAGATAAACCTTCCTGCACGTGTTTGATTTAGTTTCAAATTCAAAGCTTTAACGTTGTGTAAAGAGAGATGAGGCTCCAAGGCTATGAACGGCGAAGAGCGGCTCTGTAAGATCTTCCGATAACAACTGGAAATGTACCACAAACACCTGCAACACAGATTGACCTTGTGATAGAGGTGACTCTGGCTACACTCGGGCGAGACCTGAAACTCGGATTCACCTTCTCTCCTTCTCATCAAAATGTACTTAAATTTTATTGATAAAACGTTATTAAATAAATGGTAACTTACTCTTTAAATATCTCTCCAGAAACAATGTGAATCCAGAGCAGAAACTAAATAACTAAAGCCACTTCTATTTTGCAGATCTCCTTTGTTAGATTATTTAATTAGGCCTCAATTAGGACTAAATACAATTTAAATCTAGACTCTAACTGATCTTAGTAAGGATAATAGAATTTATGACATTTGCCATCATTTTAAGTTATGTATAACACAAAGTTTCGGGAATTGAAATCTAAGATCTTTCTCAGGTTATAAAAATGTAATACGTTTAAAACATAATAGTGCGACAATGCACTGCCACTAAAAATACTAATTGAGGATACGTAATTGAATAGTAGTGTGGTGTCTGTTTCCGTCTGTCAATGGTAGTTCCAAATCTGGTCGTCAGATCGCACTGTTTGTTATTGTTCTAGTGAATAGTTATTTTGTAGTTATAACATTTTCATTTCGAAGGAGAAAAGGCCATTATGAGAAGCAATTGATCAATATAACTGGGCCAGATAGATTATTTAAAAGCGTTCTATTCACTGTCCAGTCTGCCTGGACTACCTGCCTGTTGTGAGTCACCGACTGTACCATTACATACAGAAACTAATTTAAACATATCTTAGTGTATTGAAATAATGTTATTACATAATATGTAATCTCCATGAAAAAGTAAATAAAATTTTGCCTAAACCTAGTAAAATGTGATACGTTACAGCTGTGGAATAATAATTATAAAACCTATACGTTATATGTCAGTTTTACTATCTGAAAACTACCTCGTATATGAATATTACATATATGCATAACAAAATTAACTGCATTAAATTATTGGCTGAGCTGTAGCGTTGCCTATCACTCGTGAGCTCGCTGGAAAAATTTCAATTCTGTCTGTCTGTCCGGCCGATATCTTAAAAACAAACTGACCAACTGACTTAAAATTTTGTATGAATATATTAGCAACACTGAATTTGATGATGATGCATGTCACTACAAAGGATTTGGCGGAGCGTTAGCAAATAATTTTACATTGTTCTTATGGGTAATAATGATGAGAACAAGAAAAAGCGGAATACAAATTTGTACACAAACTAAATCCAATAATTTCAACATTTGACTTTTATTCAAGGAGTACAAGGACTTTTTTATCACTTTTACTTATTTTTGTTGACTTTTTTATTCAGTGAAAAGTGATTCGGTGACAAGTTTTTATTTCAGACCACCCTTCCGTTGTAGTACTCGAACTTTATTATTTCAACATTGCTATTAAACCTAACTTAATAAACAAAAATGGGAATGCATTATGTAGCAAGAAATATTAAAAAAGATTTCATCTTTTAGGTTTCATATTTAAGATTTCATTTTTAAGATCTTTAGCCAAATACTGCCCAAGTTAGGTGCTGATAGCGACGTATTACGGCCTGATCTATCCACATTTTTCTTACGGAGTGATTTTGTGGGGAGCTTGTTCAAACAATCAAATTTTGTGAGTTTTCAAAAGAAAGCGATCAGAACAATCGCCAACATGAACTTCAGAGAGTGGTGCAGACCAGCTTTCAAAAAATTGCAGCTGTTGACTCTGCCATGTCTCTATATCTTGGAGGCAGTAAGTCAAAATGTGCCCTGACTAGGGGCCGAGACGCACATGAATATGAAACGAGAGGCAGAGACAGCTACCGTACTGGGCGACACAGAACGGTGGTTTATGAACACCTACCCTCGCAGGCTGGTGTCCGTTTTATCAACAGATTGCTCGATTCCATGAAAAACGTACAAACGCCCAACGCGTCAAAAACTAGTCTGAAGCGCCTTTTAGCATCTAAAGCATTCTATATTGTCGAAGAGTTTTTGGATTATGGTTGGGAGACCCCCAATCTAGAAGACTGACACTGGCGTTGGCGGTGGAGAGAATTAGCGAGTGAGTGTTATGGATGAATGTAACGATTGCATGTCTGAATGTGGTATTGTGAAAGAATGTAAAAATTATAGATTTATCCGGTATGACTTTTGCCACATAATTGTTATATTGTAGACGGCAATAAAAGGTTTGACTTTGACTATCCACTGACTTTAAATGTTGCTTGAAACTTCATTTCAACATACAAAACAGAGTTTTTTTTTTTTAATGATAGTACATGTCCAACCATGGAATTGGCTGAGCATCATTGAGACTCAGAAGGCTGACGCAGTTTCTCATTTTCCTGGTGAAGAGGATGTAACAATTTCTTTATAACTGTATATCTTTCTAACTGGCTGCAAGACGTCTCGAGAATGAAATGAGCCATAGATTTTAAAGTTTGCATGCAACCTCAGCGACATTTGGTGTGTCATACTCCTACTTTGTTTAAATAATGACAATATTAGGATTACAGTCGATTGAATATTTAGTGGGATGAAGAGAATTGTGGATCAATCAAATATCTCATGTTAAAACATCAATAATCGACTAGTTTGCCATCGATTGGCATCGTGTAGCTGACTTACACCTATTACAGGCCAGAATACCACGGGGTCTAGGTAACAAGCAGCATGTCCAAGCGCGGATGGCCCATCACAGCAATGGTCAGAGATGGCTGACGGCAGTGCTCAGTAGTTACAATACTGGCCAATGCACATTGGGAAGACAGTTGCGATAGCTGAAAGGGCAGCCCAACCATTACTGGACCATTAGAACTGTGAGTGAGCGTGTGAGAGTGCAATTGTCGGCGAGAGTTAGGAATCTATCAGGGGCCACGGACTTCCGGACAGAGTATAATCTCTGTAGTTTCACATATATCATAAAGTTTGAGATAACACGATGGACTGTTCAGTGATGTATAGTTTAACCCAGTATCTTCAATTTCTACTTAGATACAACAGCTAAATCACTGAACCAGACTATAAATAATCTTTTCTAAGTACTGGCAGTTTGGATGCGATTTTCTATTAAATTAACAGGTACGTCATAGGCATATCGTTTATAATGGCATAATAAAAACTCCTGAAAATGGTTGATTATTACTCCAACCCCCTCATAAATTTTAGAATAACTAAAATGTGAGTTTAAAGAGCAATGAGAATTAGTGATGAGCGAGTTATTGTATGAAGGCTTTGCCTTTTATAAACAGAGATACTGAAGGTAATGATGACCATCTAGATTTAGTGTGTGAAATGGCAATCTTAAACATATCAAGGAAAGACAATTTTTATTCTCACGGTATCATTCCTTCCGTACTTGAATGATTTACAATATATTTATTGACGAACTGGTTCAGTCTATACACCACTAGTAATAAAATATTAAGTATATCCCTCAGATAATAAAAACACAAATTTGACAGTATTTTGCAATGAAACTTAGGTAAACCAGCACAAAACACAAAATATTCTTTCTAAATTTTAAGATTCTTCTTCTTCTAAGGAGCGACCTATACACTTAAGCTTCAAGTATATCATGAGGCCAGCTAGTTTACAGTTCTAGCATTTCTAAAAATCACCGAAAACGATCGATCAGGTCCTCCTGGGAAAATTTACCACTAACAAATATGGCTTAGCGCTCCCTTGCTATTGCAGGACAATCAAAGAAGCAGGTGTTCACTGTTCAGTGGTTTCATCCTGCCCGCCACACAATCTACACAGCGAATCGTCCTGAAAAATGCTGACTTTGTGAATGTGCTTCCTCAGGTGATCATGTCCCGTAATTAGACCCACCAGCTGAGAAGACACCGATCTACCTAAGGAGAAGAGATCAGACGCCACCCTGGGGGATGGGGACTGCAGGACTAACGAACTCACCCGCAAACCAGGATGCAGTTTACATCTTTTCTCGTGTTTAGTGGGTTTAGCCCTTAAGGATTCACCTCTAGGAATAGCACAGAAAGGTTGAAGTCCCGCTATGTTGGACGTCAAGCCAAAGTTGGCCAGAGCATCAGCTCTTTCGTTTTAGAGATCCCCTCATGACCAAAATTCCAACAAGTAATCACATTGTTGATACTGAAAAGGGAAGACACTATTTGATAACAATCCCAGACAAGTTTTGAGCTGAACACACAAGAGTCCAATAACTTTTATGCTGCGTGGTTATCTGTGAAAATGCTAATCGTTTTACTCCCATACCACAGACGAAGGTTCTCACGAGCAATTCCATAATGGCTGTGACTTCTGCCTGAAATACTGTGGGATAAGGACCCACAGGAATTGTTAGCTCCCTGCATGGCCTTACTCCTACAATATCAGCGCCTGTGCCGCTTTTTGTTTTAGAGCCGCTCCACACTCTCTCTAGTTGTGCTCATGGGAGCTCATGGGATTCAGTAAATTCATCATCAGTCATCTGTACTTGGATAGTGTGGGGACACCAAGCTTTACTGATGTCAGCAATGAACACTGACAGGAGTCCCCATCGCTGCTCCCTACTCTCTATAGTTGTACCAGATGCTAATGGCATCAAGGAGATTCATACTCAGTGATCTTTACTAGATGGCGAGGTGACACCAAGCTTTGTTGATGCCAGTTACGGACATTCGGAAAAATGTCCATCTGTGTAACCCATTCTCTCTACACGCATCAGGCCCAGAAGCGTTTGGATTTTAACATGATTTTCCTTTGACGTCTTCACACTGAGAAAAAATATCTCTCGGCATGATATAAGATCATTATTATTATTATTTGGAGAAATTCTCATTTAAGCATCTCACCTGACTTAACTGGGTTATGCTAAAAGCCTTCGAACATACAGAGAAGAATCTCCAGAAATCTCTCTAGATGGCGAGATATCTGCAAGCATCCATGAGGTCAATCGCGAATGTAATTTTTGATACAGTGTGAATCAGTAAATATAGCTGTTCTATTCGCTAAGTAGTCAGCGAAGGCTAGCACAGTCTGAAGTACACTCGCGCATACTATTAGGAAGATTACACACCCCAGCCGTTAGGTAGGGTGGGCTATTACCATGTTTATAATTTAGAATATCGCTAATGTTCTACGAAGATATATCATCTGATGAGAACTGTGCTGATATTGGCGAATTGCGCAATGTACAAGTACGTGTTAGACGGCGGTCGCTGAGTCAGAGCCAGGAGCCGGGCGACTGCAGGTCACAGACCCGTTATTCTTACACAACTCGTCGTCAGCTCCGTCCCTGCCCGCCTCGCTGGCCGTCTTACTTCTCGTCAGCATCTCCAGGAGTCATACCAGAGGACATTCCTACTGATTATGACCGCTATTTCTCCATTTCCGACCTTGGCAATTTTATAATGTAAGATCGGGTGATATAAAATTTCCCTAGTATTTAGAAATCGAAAATAAGTAAATTAAGTACAAGATGAGTCGTTGCCATCATATTAACTCATAAGACCAATGTATATAACTGTCCGCTAACGCTCAGCCAAATTCCATGTGAGTAGTGACATGCACTAGATATTTGCTATAAAAAGTCGAGCTTCATACAAAATTTCAAAATCATACTAGATAAACCCTAATACGAGAAACTATTTAATGTGATAGCTTAAAATGACAGTTATGAAATGTAAAAATATTCCAAATACGTCTCTGTTTTTCTTGTAGTACAAGACACATATTCAGAAATAGTAAACATATGTAGATTCTATGTCTTAAAATTATTGAAATTTTTTACACCAAATGATTATGTTTTGAAACATATAATAGTTGTTTTAATATGTGGTAGGACATCTTTTTTTATTTGAAGCCACCACAATCTTTTACGTTTCTAAGAACTAAACCCTAAGGGTAAATTAGATTACCAGAAAGACCTTTAATTTAATACTAAACGGGTTATCTTTTTTAACACTAACTGGTACGTTCACGGCCAGCATTAAACATTGCTGATTTCATAAAGGCAAGCTAGTTGTTGCTCTATATGTCTACTTCGTGGTTGACATGATTTTCACGTTTTGTATACGTTATTTCATCGTCACGGTCGTTTTTTGTATGAAAGAAGCATGTTTCTTTATTCTTATAGACCCTCTCATGTAGTTGCTACAAGAGCTTTGTATATAGTTTCTCTCAAATTCTATAACTAATGTTTGTAAGAAATGAAATTTAAAACAAGAATTCATTTAATTTTCTTACTATTGCGTCTTGGTTGTTGTCTTAATTGTATATTTACTATTATCATTCCAGCGGCATACAAAAGCTATTCTTTTGATAAACTAATACAGTTCATCATGATAGTCTTCGTTTCCTTCCTTATATTTTTTAACCTTAGAGAAGAATCTAAAAGAGTTTTTCTTATTTTTTTATAGTCGATGTCTTCGTTTTTTTTAAAAAGTCGAAGTTGATTACATAGATGCGTCTTCATAGTCATTCTCCTTCTTTTGCTTCGTCATTGGAGTTTTTTTTTGCTTCATCTATTTTCTTCTTATTTTTTAAAATCTATTACGTTCATTAACATAAACCCGTTTTTGTCGAGATTAGACATATACTATAAATACGTCGATATAAGTAATGAATATGAAGTAATGAAGTAACGAACAACTATATCAGCTGTTATATAAGTCAGTTAGAGTAACCGTCATAATGATTACTTCTTGTGATCTTATAATCTTCACCGACATGTCAATAGCCTAGTTCTTCATCGAAGTTGTTATATCCTTCGTAATCGTATTCTTCTTCGTATCTGTTACAAGCGTAATAATATCAGTATTCTTCCGCCCTAGGCTTTCTTCTTTTGCTGTTTTGCATCTTCAAAGTCATTATACTTTTACATACAATCACCATAATCTCAACTTTTCTATTTGTATATTGACAGTCTTTGTAGAAGTTCCCGCTTTCGTCGACGAATTGTTTTTCATATTTTCGCCGTAGTTATCGACGTAGACTTATTTTCCATTTCCTTCTTCATTTTCGAATGTCTAGTCTCAATCACCTGTATCGTCGCAGTGGTTTGTTTCCAACGTTGTCACTTTCATTTTCTGATCCTTTTCACTTCGTTATCTCGTCACATCTATCACCAGTGACTCCACTTCCACCTTTATACCGACAACCTCCTCTCAGTTCTCCCCATCAAACCTAATTTGGGGACAGAGATCTCTGATAACCGCACCATCCTCTTCTTTTAGGTCGGTACCATACATCAAAAGTGAATCTTTCCATTAATTTGTTCATCGATTATGTGCACTAAAGACGTTATTGATTAATCATAACATTCTGATCTGGCCGTTAAAATATATACTTATTTCCCACCCAGTACAACAATTAGACTTAGTAAATATGACAAAAATACATTTTACTGTTTATACCACATTTTTAAGTTGAGTATAATATTGGCGTTTTGAGTTGAACAATAATAGGGTAGGGTACGATAAGCGGACCCGGTTTTTTTATATCGAAGAATATAGTCATCGATACCTAATATTTGCATCTCAAATCCTAGACTATCAATCGATATAAAAGTACCTATTAATAGTCCTCAATAACAATCATATGTTTTAAATTAAAATATGAATTTAATATTTACAGTGATCAAACAAATTATTATAACCAAAATTAGGAAAACTGAAGACGACCATATTTACTCCTCTCACAGTTACAGTTGTTTCTTTCCCACAAACTTCTTATAATGGGTTTTTCGGTACGAGTCCAACATGTTGAAGCCACGAAAAAGCAACGTCGTGTAGTTTTCTAAGATTGGCTGCCATTTTTAATAATCTGAATTATTTATGTAAAATTGAAATATTATCCTACGTGTATTATTTTAGAAGGTTTTCAGCTGTTGATATAGATTATTTGTTAATATTTAAAATTAATTAATCAGTATCGATTGATTATATCGATGGTTATGATTAAGTAATATAGTTTGCCAATTTCGATATAAAAAACCGGGTCCGCTTATCGTACCCTACCCCAATAATATTAATAATCAATAAAAATATGCAATAACGTGTGTGCCGTTGTTGGTAAATATTAGTACAAACTGTAAACATATTGAATTGAGTAGTAGTCAAGCAATCACAACAGTAACGTAAAATAAACGAAATTGTTTTAAAATAGTAACTATTAAAAATGTTGAGTTATAATAACTTCACGTTAAGTTTTTCGATCAAGTGTAATTTTTAATTCTCGTAAATACTATTAAAATTATTTGCCAATATTTACACATATCTGTTTAAGTAACATGACAGTACAAATATTTGCCATCATATTTGTGCATATATTGAGTTAAGCACCATTTCACCTTCCGCTAAATACATAATCTGAATCTAACACTAGTACAGATTGACTCCTAGGATGTGGATTGTGGAATGCACGTCTGTATGAAAAATGCGAACTCCTTGCTTAGTTTCGACATCAGAAACACCTAACCTACAAAGAAGCTCATTCCGGTTACCCATCAGCTATCCATTTTAGTCCAGATGAAGAGGTATTCTCATTGTCTCAACGGGTGCACAATGGAGTGTAAATACGATGTTTTAGACACAATAACACAGCACGGCGGAGCAACCGAGTTTTCTACACATAAAGTAACTAAACGGGAGGTGGAATGGGGCTAAAATTGACACACAAAACCAATTTAAAAACACAATTCTGAGTAAGCCAAAATTCAATTATAACAATAAACAAGTTGAGTATCTAGTCACCACCTACAACTAAATACCGAAGTTATAGTAAAATACGAAAAATACAGGTAATTTCGCATTTTAAGGATCATGTGAAATGGGGCTAAAAGTACACACAAAACCATTTTTACCCTTTAGAGAGGAAATAAACTGCTGAGAAACTAGGATCTGAGGCGTTTTACAACCCCCATGTTAAAATTTGTACCTGCAACTAGAACTAAAGTAATAATTTAGTTTATATTAGTCATCACTATTCTAATAGTCAATCTCATCGTTCCAATTTATATTACTGCAATTAAATAAATGTATTTCAATGTTTAACCCCGTCTTCAAACAAATCTGTGAATACAGTTTAACAACCAACTCTTAAATACGACATAACGGTTACACAGGTTTCCCTTGTTCACAGTCTAAATAAAATGTAAATCTAGAATCATTATTTAAAATGCCACCTTCCGAAATGTAACTCATTATGAATATCAACATCAATATCACACGTTTAACCTCCGTTTACAATACCATATATCAATAATATGATTTTGCACTTGGTTTACAGTTGCAGACATATGTAAATGTGTGTACTCCGACTAGTATAACATACCAATGTCATATGTCTAACGTCCAATCAGATATTATGTGGTTGTACTTAGGTTATAGTGCGACAGACAAATGTAATATGTGTACTCCGTCTAGTATAACAGACCAATGTCATAATATGTGTAACGTCCAATCAGGTATTATGTGGTTGTACTTAGGTTATAGTGCGACAGACAAATGTAATCTGTGTACTCCGTCTAGTGTAACAGACCAATGTCATAATATGTTGTAACGTCCAATCAGGTATATGTGGTTGTACTTAGGTTATAGTGCGACAGACAAATGTAAATACGTGTACTCCGTCTAGTGTAACAGACCAATGTCATATGTCTAACGTCCAATCTGATAGTATGTGGTTGTACTTAGGTTATAGTGCGACAGACAAATGTAATCTGTGTACTCCGTCTAGTGTAACAGACCAATGTCATAATATGTGTAACGTCCAATCTGATATTATGTGGTTGTACTTAGGTTATAGTGCGACAGACAAATGTAATACGTGTACTCCGTCTAGTGTAACAGACCAATGTCATAATATGTCGAACGTCCCAATCTGAGGTAGTATGTGGTTGTACTTAGGTTACAGTGCGACAGACAAATGTAATCTGTGTACTCCGTCTAGTGTAACTGACCAATGTCATATGTCTAACGTCCAATCTGATAGTTATGTGGTTGTACTTAGGTTATAGTGCGACAGGACAAATGTAATCTGTGTACTCGTCTAGTGTAACATACCAATGTCATATGTCTAACGTCCAATCATGTGGTTGTACTTAGGTTACAGTGCGACAGACAAATGTAATATGTGTACTCCGTCTAGTATACAGACCAATGTCATAATATGTGTAACGTCCAATCAGTATTGTGGTTGTACTTAGGTTACAGTTGACAGTAATCTGTGTTACTCCGTCTAGTGTAACAGACCAATGTCATATGTCTAACGTACTGATAGTATGTGTTGTACTTAGGTTACAGTACAGACAAATGTAATCGTGTACTCAGTCTATTGTAACAGCCCAATGTCATATGGCTAACGCCGTGCGACAGACAAATGTAATCTGTGTACTCAGTCTATTGTATGGCTAACGTCCACATCTGATAGTATGTGGTTGTACTTAGGTTGTGCGACAGACAAATGTAATATGTGTACTCCGTCTAGTAACAGACCAATGTCATAATATGTGTAAGTCCAATCAGGTATTAGTACTTGATGCGAAGACAAATGTAATCTGTGTACTCCGTTCTGTATGTCATATGTTCTAACGTCCAATTGTATTAGGTAGTACTCAGTCGATGTCTGATTTGTACTTAGGTACAGTGCGACAGACAAATGTAATCTGTGTACTCAGTCTATTGTAACAGCCCACATATGGCTAACGTCCAATCAGTACTTAGGTTACAGTGCGACAAATGTAATATGTGTACTCAGTCTATTGTAGCCCAATGTCATGGCTAACGTCCAATCTGATAGTTATGTGGTGTACTTAGGTTACAGTGCGACAGACAAATGTAATATGTGTACTCAGTCTATTGTAACAGCCCAATGTCATATGGCTAACGTCCAATCAGTATGTGGTTGTACTTAGGTTACAGTGCGACAGACACTCAGTCTATTGTGCCCAATGTCATATGGCTAACGTCCAATCTGATAGTATGTGGTTGTACTTAGGTTACAGTGCGACAGACATGTGTACTCAGTCTATTGTAACAGCCAATGTCATATGGCTAACGTCCAATCAGTTGTACTTAGGTTACAGTGCGACAGACAAATGTAATCTGTGTACTCAGTCTATTTGTAACAGCCAATGTCATATGGCTAACGTCCAATCTGATTGTGGTTGTACTTAGGTTACAGTCAAATGTAATATGTGTACTCAGTCTATTGTAACAGCCCAATGTCATATGGCTAACGTCCAATCTGATAGTATGTGGTTGTACTTAGGTTACAGTGCGACAGATGTAATCTGTGTACTCAGTCTATTGTAACAGCCCAATGTCATATGGCTAACGTCCAACTCTATAGTATGTACTTAGGTTACAGTGACAAAATAATGTAATCTGTGTACTCAGTCTATTGTAACATCCCAATGTCATATGGCTAACGTCCAATCTGATAGTATGTGGTTGTACTTAGGTTACAGTGTGACAGACAAATGCAATCTGTGTACTCCGTCTAATATAACAAAGGAACATAATTAAGTCTTATTTCCACTATCAATGCAGTAGATCAGTAATTTTTTATATCAAATCAATTGTGTATACACGTGTCTTCATATAAAATGCAACAGATCGCGTATATTGTTACTTGAGTGTTTGTACTGAGGTGGCCTTTTGTAACAGGGACGAAATCGTTGTTTTAATGTTGTTATTGGAGCATCACATGCATAACAGTTTTAACTGTATATGTGTTAGAGATTGCACATTTTTTTAAATTTAGTTACTTGTGAAAAATCAATCAATATAATAATATGTTTCTTTTTAATTTCTTACAGATACTACAGTAACCACTGAAAAGTACGATTACCTTGGGGAAAAGAAATTCTTAGACGAAATAATGACAGGAATTCTTACTCAAGTTCAGACTTATTTTATTTTAAACTACTATCAATAACCTTAAATCGTGAATAACTTTAATTTAGCCGACATACAAAAAAAAATAACAATGCTAGATCAAAATTCAGCTGTATTTATAACATAATATATGCATAGACTTATATCTGTTGTACTTAATTTATTGTGTCACAGACCAAAGTAATATGTCTCACCTCAATTTTGCATTGAAAGACCCATGTTATGTTGTTGATCGGAAAACCTCTCTACAAATATTTTAGTAACCGAATTTATATTACCTAATGTTCCCTATCTAACCTTTTACAACCTTGTAGCTAAAAATTTCTTAAATTGTATTATAATGTTTGAATTGAATGTCTTTGAATAAACTTGAACGTGTTACCAAAATATTTAGTAGAAGTTTATTTATATGACTTCTCAAAAACATTGGACCTTTATACATGCATAAATTGTATTATCTTCAAATATAATTCTTGTCAAACATTAAGCAGCTCCTGAATCAAGGGAGAGCCCGTACCTCACGGTCAAGGCGTCAGACTTAAGATCTGAGCTTGAGATAATGCAGTCTCAAATCCTGTCTGTGACAGCACTTGGTATCAGACATCAGTACCGTCGACCTTGTACTGAACCGACACTTCTCATATTCAATTTGATAAGATCCTAATAGAGACCAATGTCTCATGAGTACCAAAAGGAAAAGGCTAAAAAGGGAATTGGTCTCTCCTTAAGCGTTTTATGTGGGATAAATGACTGAAAAAGACGGAATCCTAAAAGATTAAATGTTAACTACAGCTTGCTACCCTATGCGGTCGGAAGATTCCAGTGCAAAATATTTTCAGCCATATCTCAATATGTAATAGTATTTAATCTATATAATCTCATGTGTAATAGTACGAATTAAGTTTTATTGCGTGTAGTATACCTTTTACATCTATAAACTTTCATTCTGTAATTAAATTATTTAATGCCTTTCCTCCACAGCTTACGTCGGAGTCGGATATAGTTTTGTTTTGGAGAAGGTTTAGAGAATGTTTAGTCCGGTCGGAATGTTACAGTCTCCGAAAGTATTATGCCTAATTGCCCAATCTGTAAAATAGTGATACTATAGTAACATATCTAATACATAATTAATTATCATATCTGATATTTAATATTATTTACACTGTAAGCAGGTGCTTTATAGTCTAATTCTTATGTCAACTATATTTAGAGATAAATAATATTGAATGGACTTTTGTCAATGCTATGTAGCCTATATAGTCGGATGACAATAAGAGATTTTGACTTTGATTATAGCCAGTGTGGCACGTGTCAGTCTCTGGACATCTTCCAGCGGGATAGTCAAGGAAAACATGGCTTTAATCAGTATTGCAAGCTAGTGCCAACAATGACTGATAACCACTCATACGACTAACAAGGGAGTAGTTTACTCATCACCGTTACAAGATCCTCATTAAATCCTCCAGATATTGTTACTCTTACATTGGTATATAATTATTAATTTGTTTCTTTTCATGGCGTTATTGCGTCTGAAGTAACGGTTACATGGTACGTTCTTATTTAAATACCTTAATACTATCGCAACTCCCTTTTGTTCTGGTTACACAATATTTTACTGTAAGGCAGTCCAACTGTATTGACTATAGATGATTAAGGAATATCGTCTTTATAAAAACGTTTGTCAATGAAATCACAAAAAGAAGTAAATACATATTTATAGGTTTTTGTAAATTTGAATTTGAAAACCGTTAGTCATTCGATTTGTTAAGCTGATGTTGCCAGTTTGATTAAATAAAATTATTCGACCTAGAGAAATGAAAATATCGTTTAATTGACAGACCGTATTCATTACAAGGTGGGTTTTCGTGTCAACAAGATTACATATATTATTGATTTGTATAACTAATATTAGATTTAATTCATTAATTTACATGTTAAATTTGTTTTAATAATTAATAAGTAATTATTTTAAAATTTATGAATCAGTAGGTGTATTTATATTAATAATTTTATTTTATTCACATTACCTTCTATTTATGTTGGTAAAGTGTAAAAATCGGCCATATAATTTTAATTGTATCTAAATAAAAAATGACTTATTTCTTTCGTTCAGTACTGATGCAGAACTTCTGACTATTACGGTATACAAGGTGATAAACCCCAACGGTGTGGCACTTCTCCCACAAAGTACTATTTTTTCCTAAATCCCATTCACCCAGCTCTCTGAAAATAATTTTGTATTTTTTGGTGGTTTTCAAGATGCATTGTATACACACGAATATTGTATAACACGCAATATGCAAATTATGGACATTCTGGATGTAATACACGCGGCGGGACTATTCACCTATACTGTTATCCTAATATTACAAAAAAACGGAAAGTGATTACGTACGAAAAAGTACCCAAATTATTCAAACTGATTCTTTCTTTGTGTTGCACTGTTTACAAGTAGTTAGCGAACCGTTCCGGCAAATAATTTTTCATGATCTAGGAAAATATATGAACGATTTAAAAAACATCATGACATTGGCGCACATTATCTAACGTACAAGGTAAATTGGCATCAGTGATCAGTGCCTTAAAAATAGAGCTCTCACAGGCCGAGAGGACCAAAGCGTCTTAAGGCTTCAATTTTATAGTAACCAGAACTCTCACAGTTTCCTGAAATCCTAAGAGGTTGTAATCTCGTAGATGCCAAGGGACTTTTAGGCGCCAGGAGCTCCCATACGTTAAAAGCTTCCAGAAACCAGAAGCTCTCAAATACTGGTAGCTTCCAGAAACCACGAAGACCCTGTCTCTAGGAGCTTCCAAAGGCTGTGAGATTCTAAAGACAAAATCCTCTTCAGGTGAAGGTGAGAAGCTAGAAACTCGTAGCTAGTACCCGGAACCTCTCAGAGACAGGGAACTTCTAGAATCTTTCATGTGCCAGAAACTTTATAGATCAGTATCTGAAAAGACTGGAAGATCTACTACATCTCTAAACATTCCAGAGACTAAGAGTTTTATGATAGCAAGATCTCAGATACTTGGAGCTCCAAAAAAACTGGATATGGCAAAAGCGATAGGTGTAAGACAAAGGCTCCAAGATGTCCGGTGGAACTACATTTCACTGACCATATATTACAAGAGTGTTTGCCATACTTACCAAAGGCTAAGATTAGGAATATACCGTCCTAAGCTCCTAAGTAGCATTAAATGATAAATTAAACAACATCTAGGTAATCCTAATAAACAGTATAGGGTATTAGCTTTCAGAGATTAAGCTGTTCAAGAGGTAGTGTGGTGTACTTCTCTAGCTTAAAGGGGTCTGGTGGTTCACTATCTATAAAGTTAAAAATGCAAGCTTTATGAACTGCGGTGGAAATTTATCCGTAAGTTTTTGCCGTTTGCCGAAACGTGTAATAAAACGTTTAAAATTATTTAAATGTTCTAGGAACGCAGATTATCTTTACGCAGTGCATTCTATAGGTTGAGATGTACCTAACAATTGTAACAGCAGAAGACGATGCCGCCGAAGATCTTTTCATAAAGCATTTCTACTGAAGGAGATAATTTCAGAAGAGCACAATAATAAGTCAAAAATTATCTGTAATGAGCTTGTGCTAATCCCAAAATCTTGATTGTAATTGCAGAGGAAAGAGGATCACCTGCGTTGCCGGTGTCAAGAGACGCTCGTGTACTCTCAGTAATTGGTATCGTGTACCTGTGGCCGGCCACAGAATCTGTACAGGCAGCTGCCAGGCATCTGGTGCAGGTGGACGGTCGGATTTTATCCTCTGTAATTAGCAATATTTCAGCTCCACCTGTACCCGAACTCTCGATGATACCTCTCCCTCTCTGCCTTGCGCCTGTTCACACGGCCAGAAGTGACCTTGAATCTTAACGACGCCATCAAGCTGCAGACTCCACTTTGCCTCACAATTAAGATTATCGTCGTTTATAGGTTTTTTCACCACTTTACTATAATGTTTGCATAATGCGATGGTACTGTAATTTGTTTAAACAAGGATCAGAGTAAGTGGAAGTAATTGATTCATCTAATGTATTATCAAGCCTATTTCTCAGTCACATTAAAAAATATTATTTTCCTATTATTTTATTATTTCCTATATGTTGGCATAATTGTATATAGTGCCGACAAAATAGTAGTTTTCATAACGGTGTTTATCATATGGGAAATGAAATTTAAACTCGCATGTTTTATTTAACGTTTGCAACATAATAATAACTAAACTCAATATTATCAAGTTTACGTATCAAAACAACTGTTTTGAGCATTTACTTGTAGTGGAACAACAAGAATGTTTGCGGTTAGTACACTGAAAAACTTGAACTGTGCCAGCTGATTTTCAGATCTTCTTTAATAAAGTAACGAACAACAGGAATTTCTTGGACTTACTTGAGAATTAAATGCATGTTTGTATTAGTTAATTTTGTACAGTTTATTCTACAGTTAAAATATAATTGTTTATTATTAATTTTGTTCTAGAAGTTTCTAGGTTAACTCATATAACATTTTACTCAAATGTCCAATAGATATTTATTTTCATTAAAATATATTTAAACATATTTACGTTTCAATACATTTTTATGAGCTTGAGGTAGTAAAATTATACTGAAAAGCTAATGAGTTATAATTAAAAAATTGATTTTATAAGCTTGAGCTAATAAAAAATAACTGAAAAGCTAAGGACATCGATTTTAGGATTCATCCGCAATGGCCTAATTGCTACTGAAATAACTGGAACTATACAATCAAATATTATATATTGTTTGAGAGAAATTCAGGTTAATTGTATGGTACTTAAACGTTGTTCTTTTCTAGAAAATTAAATCTACAATGGAGAAATTCTAGATGTTTCGTGTCTGAATATATGATTTGATTTTAGAATAACTGTCTACAGTATGTAAAATGTTATACACTCTCTGACCACGGCTTGTCGAAGCCTCGGTTACATCTGATGCACGATGCCCCAGGTCCTGACTGCCTAGGGCCATCAGACGTCTCCAGCCTCATCACATCATCGACGATGACTGTCCACTATCAGCTCACCTTGTAGCGTCGCGTCATCGGCACTTAGTTCATTTCTACCTCAATTACCTTCACGTACACTTTTTACTGCTCCACATTTTTAAATTGACGTTTGATGTTGTAAAAGCAATACCTACTACATCATGTCAGGACAATTAAACTTATATTCATCATTTTTTAACATGAAGTTTCCTGTTTTGTATTAAATCGTTTTACTAATGTTATTTAATAGACCTACTAAATCATATCAAATTCAAAATTTGATGATAGTATAAATAAATCGCGTTGTAATGTTTAAGCCAGACAGACACCACAACAGGTTTGGTTTTACAAGTTCTACAACCAAACTTTCATCTTTAAGGCTGTAAATAGCTTTTTGACGGAAACTGTATTGTATTTCAAGCTTTATTCAGTAAATTTTAAGTTTAAACTTAATAAAGTAATTACAAAAAAATATTCTAGCACATTTTTGTGTTCTATAATTTTATTTAGGATGGCGTCTGTTTTAAAATATCTTGTAAGGAGTAATTAAAACCTTAAATATAACAATGCAGATCTTAACAACAATAATAAATATCTCATAAATGAAAAGATTATAATATTTCAAGATTCAACAGATATCAAACATAATTTAAATATATTATAAATAATAAAATAAATATAATTGCGCATTTGTTACCGTACGTTTCAAAAGTAGGCGATACAAGCAAACACGAATCAATCGTGATATTGATCTAACTAATTGCAATAAAACCAGACAAAATTATATTTCTTTTCTTCTTTATAATATATTTATATTTATTTTCTATTCTTTTGACTCTTAAGATATTATTATTTTGTAATAACTATTCACTTATGAGATATTTATCATTGTTGTTAATATTTTGTATTGTAATATTTAAGTTCTTAATTAACATATTAATGATACTTACAACATGTGCTTATTTATACACAGAGTTAATAATAAATTCTGTTCACTATTTATGTAATATTGTATTCGATCATATTATAGTTAGAAAATGATAATGTTTAGGTATGGACTTTTCACACCGTCGAAATTTAGTAGCATTTGGTTTTTGTGTATTTTTAAATTTATTAGAAATAGGTAAATGATATATTAAACCAGATTTACCCAAAACAGTTTTCATATATTTTGACAAGATATAAGATAAAATATACCAAACTGTATGATTATACTGCCTAAAATCATAAACTGATAATTTATACATGTAATATGACCCCATATAGTGCAAAAATAGTGTGTTAAAACTTCACATTTTAGGCATAATTTACCCACATAAAATTATTTAAAGATCTTGTTAGGTTACACAAGGCAAGAATTCTTACGTTTTTATGATAATATATTTAGGTGTAAACCATTAAAAAGTGTTAATAATAACAACATTGTACAAATTTACCCTAAAAACTATTACGGATATTAAATTTCACATTTCGAGATCTTGTGAAGGTGTCGGAAGATATATTTTGTCATTTAATTCACCAAACGCCATTTTAATTGCAAAAATGAACGACATGACGGACAGGTGGTTGCAAACCTTGGTGCTGAGGGGGGGGGAGAGGGGGTGCTCATTACCGCCATTGACCGATAACAGTGATAAGTGTGCATGGGGGCTCCGGGCGGCGATAGTGCCTGACACTGCGGGATCCCCGGCCCTCGCCCCTGCCGCCTGGTAATGATGTTTACATGATTTAGTAAAAAAAATTCATGACACACTTTATTGTGTGGTGGTGGTGGTATACTGGTGCAGGCTAGTTAGCAGCTGTTGTTAATCAGTTCCGTTAACTGTTAATTATGTTCTTGTAGTGGCTCTTCACACATTTATTTATCAATTTCTGACAGTTCTGGAGGAGGTAGCCTGATGATACAATCGTGGTTGGTAAAAATGATGAACATTGATGTCCCAGCACGGTACTTATGTACAGATAAACACTTGGTGCCTATCTCACTACGCCTTCTTAATTAAAAGACTATAGATTCAGGCGATATTCACACTGAGCATAATCAAGAATGCGTTTTGGAAATTAATTCTGAACGTTCATGATCATTTTTCTAAACTGCTACGATATATATATATATATATATATATATATATATATATATATATATATGTGTGTGTGTGTGTGTGTGTGTTTTTTTTTTATATCGTGTGTATATTTATATATCGTTCCTCTTGTTAAGGTGTCAAAAGACATAAAACTGTGTTGTCTTGTCAACTACCTTGAAACATTCAAGAAATGTCCACTTTACAAGACAAACTGAAAAGCATTTGGATGTTTAAGGCATATTATCTTTAAATTGAGACATCTCTCTTAATCCTTCCACCCAAAATAAGAACGTAAAAGTTATTAAAGCTTGACCATTTTTACAAAATTCACGGTCGTTTCACCACAGTCTTATGTTTTGACACCTTAACAAGAGGAATGATACCAGTTCCCAATACGCAGGGTTTCAGTTGTAATTATGACGATGGCAAATGTTCGAATTCACGTTATTTTTTAAATTAACCAACGTACATAATGCGCCTGCTACTCCAATGAAGCAGGAGTAAGTATAAAAACATAGTATTGTAAAATTTCAAACATATAACAGATTATTATAGAAATCTGCCTATGGCAATCAAGCGGAGAGACAAAAACATTTCTCAAGCCCTAGCTACTCATAGCACTCAGTCTACTCCTCTTTTGGTACTTGATATACTCATACTTTTACAATACCATGAGGGAATATGTGATAAACGCGATGCTCTAAACTAACTAAAATTTTAAACCAGATCAGGTTTGAATCATTACATTTAAATTAAATAAAAAAATTACTTTATGTTGAGGCTGAGTTAGGGCTATTTTACCCCTCTCTTCCACTTAACCTTGAACTAAATAATTATTCCTTAAAATGTTACAATCGGGTAGAACAGTTATATGCACACAAAATATTAATAATAACTAATATTAATTAATTAATATTGTTAATTAATATCATAATTAATATCGTAGACTTCGAGAGGCGAAGGCTATTTATATTTTAAAAGCTTAAATTTACATTTTATACTATATACAGGCATTAAGAAACTATTTGGTGTGATTTAACTTTTAAAATTATCAAAGTAACTGTTAATGTATTGTTTTAACTGTGTAAGAAGAAATAACTATAGTAACCACTTCTTAAACTATTATATCCTTAATATCCTGCTGTGAATATTTATTGCTTCAATACCTACTTCTCCAATCGTATTCACAGTTTTAAAAACATTGTGTAAGAGTGGAAGGAAGCCTTTAGACCACATCGCCATTGTTGATAACTTGCACTATTTTTACATAATATGCAACAATTACGGAGTACATTTACTGATAGTGAGGAAGACAAGGTTCCAAGTACACGTGTACTAATTAAAAAGATAACAACTTACAAAATAAACAACAATACAATAAACGTTTTTCTTGTTACGTCCTTGTCATGCATGCATTGGTCAAATGTTCGTGATACTTTTGTTGTGTCGTTTAATAGTTTCTCAATACCCAACGAAATTCAATAAAATTGCAAAATACAAGAAATCTAAAGCAACCTGATGATAAAACCAGTTTTGTTTTTATTTTAATAATAATATCCCACTGGAAACAGAACGGGTTGTCGTTCAAAA
This sequence comes from Homalodisca vitripennis, assembly GCF_021130785.1. Lineage (NCBI taxonomy): Eukaryota > Metazoa > Arthropoda > Insecta > Hemiptera > Cicadellidae > Homalodisca > Homalodisca vitripennis. The sequence continues at coordinate 105,841,640 of NC_060211.1, forward strand.
GTAAACACTTTCTGAAAAGACGCTATGGCGTAGTAAAGGTTGATGTATGATGTTACTTGGAGACACGTGTATTTGTGTGTTGTAAATGCGCATTATTGTCGTGATTTAAATCCTTCTGTAAAACCTTCATTGTGAGTAATACTGTTTACACTTCCTTGTAAGGGCCTGTGTGTTTACACGAAGAACTTTCTTGTCCCTTACATATAAAGGCAGTAATATATTTCATAAAATCCTAGATTGAATGTTCAGTACAACATGTACAGTACGTGATGTGGTGAGAGGCAGGCTGAGCGCCGAGGTCAAGGCTAGACGTCACAGCCTTGGTGCCCGCGCCACAGACCATCCGCAGAGAACAGATTCGCGAACCTTCACTCAGTCAGCCCTATGCTGGCTTTCGAAGTAAAGACCATTATTTTCGTTGTGTCTGGGTGTTCCTCTGTTTCATTATTTGTTGTTCGTTCCGTGAGTAACATCTTCAAGAACATTCAGTTAGTCAGATTGTTGGCTCTGCCAAAGCAATTTTGCAAATTTTCTCTCCCAAACTCTTATTACCGCTATAGGAGCGGCCATCTTGAGATTAAACCCCAAGGACAATTTTAAATTCTCGTACGACCTTATTTTTCGTCGTAGAATGATGAGAAAAGCATCTTTTCAAACGAATAAGTAGGCCTACTACTCATCAAGACTATTTTTATGTTTGATTTTTCCATTGGTTGTTCAGAGAAAGATCAAATTGTATCTATCTGTTTTTTTTTATTTCATAGTTTGAATATTAAACAGGACACGCTTTTGCAAGAAATATAATACGCATTTTGATACTTATCAATGACACCTTTAAAAAGAGTCAGCCATATTCCATAACTATAGGACCAAAGAAGGACTTAAAAGTGTTGTTAAAAGAGTTTAACACTGTTATTATAGGCTAAAAGTCAAGGTCAAAATAATACGGTGAACAGAAATAAGGGCGCTGTCTGCATTAAGTTATGGAAAACGTCTTAAACTAGGTGGCGTCCTGTAAATACAAACAAAAGAGAACTATAAGATTAATACTTTTGTTTAACAAACTCCTGATCTATCTGAGTGAGTCGAAGGCTTCCCGCACTGTTACAGTATGTTTATTCGTAGATAATACAACAAACCTCTAAATATTACTTACTAAAAGTTTTATTTCATTCTTCATGATTTGATGCTCTAGTCCCGAAACAGTTTATCGCTTTATCAGGTCACTGATTGGTTGCTACTGTGCGAAAATATATTACCTAAATAGAGGTTGTAATCCGGATCTCTCAAGTGATAAGCTGAGACGTTAACCACTTAGCTACCTCGGACAGTACACCATAAATAAAATTCGGATCGCTTACCCAAAAATCAGTGTATTGATGTTTAATTGGAAGTTTCTTGTCGTTTTTGTAGTCGTACTCTCAAATCAAAATGTATTGACAACCGAGTTTGAATTTTAAAATTTATAAACTGGGATTTATACGAAAAAAGTTTTTGTTGCTAAATTACGATCTTAACTGTTATTTCTGGCCAGACAGTTAAAAAAAATCAAAATTTATCTTGTTATGGAGATATATAAAGTCATTATATTGAGTGAATAATTTCGTTAATTGCCATTTAAAATTTTTAATACAGATTTACCTAAACAGGTTGTTGTTGATTTACCACTGCCAGCGCATGCTAGTATGAAAGCGCAAACCGCCAAAAAGTCGACACAACAATGCCCTTAAATTGTTAACAAAACACAGATTCGGTTCTGACTCGTAACTTGGTTACATACGTCACAGCTAAGTTCTTCAATAATGAAGTTAAAAGCTTTCAACATGCTAACTATGACTCTGTACTGCACCACAAGCAAATACCTTGTAATTATGTTTAATAGGATACTTTGAATCGCCATGAAATTTAATTCGTATAATCTAACATATTAACTTTCATGATCATAACTTTCAACTTAATATTGGAGGAATTCAAGGTATACAGTCCTGTTACTTTTGGCTGAATCTTTTACAGTAGAACGCATCTTGCTCATTGCGCCTTCACTATGGGTGTGTCAAACTGGACTGGTGAAGGAAAGTATCGGGAGATCCAATAATACATCAAGGGTTATTTACCTTGAAGATGATTCTGAGTAAGGAATTGGATCTTCTTAAATAACCCTGTGTAATCAAATGTCACAGGTGCTATCGATGTTGTGACATATTGTCATCAAGTTTCATGAACTTGGTGCAAGTTAAGAACCAGGTAGGCATTTTTAGTCACCTAGCTCTTTCTTCTGTAACATTTTTCGGTTTATTATGACATACCTTTACATTTCTCTACCACTGATATATTACACATATTTCAATGAACAGAATTATTTATGAACTAATCGTTATTAAGAAGTTCAAAGACAATTTAAGACGTATTGGTGGGAATTTGAAATCATAGAAGAATTTCTAAAATTTGTAATCATTATATGTTTCAAAATAGAAACATAAGATTACACGATCTTGTCTCTTGTTTCGAAGATTACACGATCTTTCCTCTTTTTCCTCAAAAATCCGGTTATACCTGAGAGTCCAGGACTGACGTTAAAGTACAATGTGATTGCACACGCCAGTTGCACTATACGCTTAAACAGAAAATTAGAAACACACGGGAAATCCTATAGAAAAGGACAGATTACAATCTTTGAAACGTGATGTTCTATTGGTGACATGTATCTATGGCAAAAGTCCAAAATCCTATTATACTTTTTTTTAATCATTGATTTTATACAAACATCATAAAATGGCCATGCAAAACACTAAAACTATAATATACAACTTCGAACAGATGTAATAAAATGAACAAGATAAAATAAATCGCAATGTTAGAGTTTTGCCGAGTCAAATCCCTGCAACACGCTAGACCTGAGGGTAATATAAGATCACCTTACAAGGAAAGCATGCAACATCAGTGAGACAGCGAGATCATGACGGCGGGATCGTGAGCCTTCCCGTGATCTCGCGAGATTAGCTCGTAAAGGAACTTGCTCGGAGACCATAAATGTTGTACGTGACTCTGTGGTTCTCTAGACAACATCGTTCAGACACCTGTAATAACAAATTGAATCTAGTTTTATGTTGACTTATTCAAAGTGAGTAGAAGAAGTTTTTAATGTTTGCTGGGTCTTCGATAAATGAATTACAACTAATTGTTAATTAATTCCTCCGTATAAAGTGGGTTATTGAATGAAAAGGCAAGAGGGTTTCGGACATCTGCGATCGTTATATGTTTAAAAAATAAAATCAAGGTTCGAGTACTGAACTCTACTATCTTAAAAATTCTTTGTAACACGTAACGACGGCAAATGTCCGAAATTCCCTTATCCTAATAAGTCCTTGAGAGACTAGACAACTTTTATTTCTGTCCGTCCAGCTGTCTGCCTGTTTATTTTTCCCTTTGTCCATACGGTATCTTGAGAGACTTATAGACTTAAAATATTTCGTGAAGCTTCATTTCTATGTAAGCAACATCGATGTCGATGATGGTGTATGACACTACATTGGTTATAGCTGAGCACCGTAACCATGAGCGTACTTAATGCCGAGGTATACCAGGTTACAAAATCAGGTTTATCCAAATATACAAGTAGCAACCAACAACTGCAATGAAGTTTGGTTCCAACCGCTTAGAGCACCTCCACACTATGGCGTGATTTCCGCGAGTATTTAAACAATATTTTTCCAAATCACTGGATAGGCAGAAAAGGAAGTATCGAGTGGCCACCAAGATCGTCATAGTTACCTCCACTTGACTACTTTGTGTGGGTCACATTAAAAACAATGTCTATAAAACTAAACCCAAGTGCATTAATGACCTTAGGGACAGAATAGTAGCGGAAATAAAAAAAAAAATAAAAACACCGCGAGGATCCATACGCGGTGTTTCGTTTCAAGTTTCTACAACAGGCTTTGACATTGCCAAACTATCCTGGGACAGCAGTTTAAACATATGATATAAAAGACACAGGTTAGTAGGTTTTAGCCGTTTTATTGCTTAACGTAATTATAATTACTAGTGCTACTGTAACTTTACATTTAAACCATTTTAAACTGCCCCCCCCAAGTTTTATTTTTCTATACTTGTCCATTGAAGGTTGAGCAGGATCCATCCATGCCTTGATTGCCATAACCTAATTAATTTCAATAAGATACCATTTTGTACTGGTTAGAGAAAGAAAGCTCTAGTTTCCACTATTCTTCTGTTATTATGACTTTTCAAATGAGGTGTCACTTAATGGGCCTATAAAAACCTTTAGCGCCCCCCCCCCACAAAATCCCTTTTTGGAGAAATGGGCAAAGTTGTAAAAGTGACTAAAAGGTTCACTTCTATTTCCTAGAAAAGTATCCCGAGTTCCATCCCTCCATATTTATCGATCAAAAACTAAACAGAGTGTATCCATACATTTAACTCACACTATACATGATGGCAGCGAGATAATTGCAGAATAAATTAATCTGTAAGACTTTTAATAGGCTTACAATCATATACAATTGTAATATGTAGCCTAATTTAATTAGCTTGCATCCTAGACTTGAAATTTTGCATTCAACTGCGTCGAAGCTGGCGTATTTTGTATATTTAACGAATAGTGTTTCAAATTTCTCATAAAGCGCCTGTCTGGATCGCACATATAAGTCTGAGAATATTACATCAAATTAATTTTTAAAACTTATTAGATACAGTTCACGCAATCGTTATTTGAAAGATTTCTTACGGGCTGCAACTATACAACATCATTTTCACCATTTGTAGACCGTTGTCTTAATATATTAAATTTGATCACGTGTCCCCTTCTCGAAAAGATGCTAATATCATCGCAATGCAGGACGTGTGCAGAATGATGACCTGCTGCATGGTCCACAAGACACTAACAACCGGGGAGCCCGAGTATCTCAGCGAGAGACTCCTTCGTCGGGAGGATGTGTCTGAGCGGAGCACACGGCAACGTAAATTGCTCCAATTCCCTAAAGTACGCCTTGAGGTTGGGCGAAAGGGTTTTGATTATTTCGGTCCGACCATGTTCAACGGCCTCCCTGTTAACCTCAAACAAATTAGATCTGTTCCTAATTTTAAACTTAAACTTAAGGAACATTTTAGCCATAGGTAGTTAGCCATAGGATTGTTTGTGTAAATCTTTATGTTGTGTTGTGATATTTAAGTATTAATTTATTGTGTATTTGTATATTTATGTATTTGTTGACCTGAGTTGATTTGAAAAACAATTTGTAAAGTTGAAATACGCTCGTGTAATAAAGGCATTTTTATTTATTTATTTATTTATTTAATTGTCTTCTTAGCTCATTGAAACTAAATTGAGAGCAACGAACGTGGAAGACCTATAATAATATCTTTTTAATTCACAAACATAAAATCTTCATGCTCTACTTTGCTCTGGAACTATTCAAGACTTACACATACAAGACTTACACACACACATGTCACATACAAGACTTACACATACACATGTGACATACAAGACTTACACACACACACACATGTCACATACAAGACTTACACATACACATGTGACATACAAGACTTACACATACACATGTCACATACAAGACTTACACATACACATGTCACATTCAATACTTTCACAGTTAATTTGTGTATCTGTAGGCCAATCAAAACCTTAAATACGAATACCTATGTATTGAAACTTAGTATGGCTCAACTTTAACAGAATTACTAATCTTAAATATTGTGTATAGCAATACGTCAGCATCATTAACCAATTTATATTTAATAGATATGTCCTCGATTAACACATATCCGTACTAATAATCTTTCACATCAGTTTTTCCCTTAACTTCTGGAAATTCTGTTACTATCCCACAATTTAAATTTCACACCGTACCAGATCCGGTTTCGTCGTCCGACATGCTTTCCGGATTCACAGCTTTTATATTTTCACTCGGCAACCAGCGGTGAAATGGGTCTTATTAACTCGTTGCTTATACATTTTGCAAAAGGCTGGACACTGTTTATGCTTAGTTCTAATCTGACAACTACGTCACGAAACGTCAAGTGATTATTGGAGTTAGATTTTAGCTTTTAATTATTTACACTGGTTAACGTTTGTCGAACAGCTGACAAACCATTTTGAAAATTTGTATTATTATTTTTTACTTATTTAGTACTTTGTTCACCCGCTTGACGAAACTTCATCGTCGTTTCCAATGTCAGCCCCTCTTGAAAACCTTTTTATTTCTAATACCATGCACGATTTTAACGCGCAGGAGCTGATCCTCCACCAAAGTTAAACGATTTAAGAACACAACGACAGCCTGTCAGAAAATGATCAAAATCTTCTCCCTCCGGTTGCCATTCATTAAATAAAAATCAACAACTCATTGGTTCACTGATTAGCATATTTCTCAATAACTCTACTATGAACCGAAAAGTAATCATGAGATAACAGTAAAGTGACAATTATGCGAGCGGTTATTTGTCTCATCATATTCCGTAGCAGAGTTTAACATATTCAGATGACTCATCTTGTCCCGTTGTAATAAGATCATTATTAGAAGACTGTTTCCAAAAGTTCCACTAATGAGCAACATTACTGCCCTCCAGCACTATATTATGAAACAGGTTCAATATTCCTGTTCGTAAATTATCCATTGTTACACCACCACATATAACAGTATCGGAAGTAAAACTTTATACACTACCAACCATACCTGATACTTAATTAAATCAATATTTATCACCAAAGTTATGCTTTATTTAAGTGTCATCACATTATAACAACTACTTAAATAATAAAAATATAAAAGTGTTATAGTGTTAATTTACATATTGCGTTATGTGAATAACAAATGTAACCTTAACATATTTTAACACTTGTTACTTCGACCTTTCGATTTATTTAAGACAAACACTTTCACACACTAATTTAAGCCAAGATCATATGATTACATGAATAGCTAACAGTTATAATACAAGTTTTACATGAGCATCTGATGTAAGATATCAAACGGCCTATTTACTCGTAGATTTTCATGTTCCATTTCCATTTATCATACGGCGATCGGTGTATGAATTTGTTTGAAAATTCCTTATGCATATTTTAGAGGGGAGGGGGTAATAATCTAGGACTATAATTTCGTGTCACTGACGCTATCAAGGGGTTCCTACTAACACGATATCTCGTAATTTCCCCAAAATAAACAGGTATCAAGACTTTATATTTATTCAAAAAAGTTTGCATCATTAGGCAACCATTGAAGGTACTAATTTGCATCTGAAAACACTGTTCTTTCCGAGAGGGATCTACAACCGTTTTCGCCGTATTCACCAGTCTCCCATGAATTGTAGTTTTTTTTATATGATTCTCTGCAGAGCTACTCTCCCTCGTATAAAAAATCGTGGTAATAAACATGCTAACTTTTACTGAATCCAATACCTGCACCGTTTTTAATGTTCGGTTTCTCTCTGTTATGAGTTATGTTTATGCACTGAAGTTAAAGAACACCTGTTCTAGCTATCGTCACTGTCAATGAAATTATGTCCAGTAACTATGCTAATTTAGTGAAAAATAAATGTAAATACCAATAAATAAATACACAAAGTTTATTTTCTTTAATTTCATCAAATATTCAATAATTTTATTTTATTCTTATACATATTGTTCAAATAAATAAATTATTAGAAGGATGAACAATAATCAAGTGGGTCCTTCACTACAGTTTTTATAAAAAGATTGGAACAAAATTTGGTTTTAAATATGCCTAATAGTTAATATAGGATAGTAAAACATGAACCTTCTAAATGGTTTCGGTAGTTACACTTATAGAGACATGAAGTTCTTGCACTAATGGTTGGGGGGAGGGAGGGGGTTTATCATGTCGGGAATTCTGGATTGCTCAAATTTTACATGATTCTTGATTTAGTTTCATAGTTAAGAGGAATTTAAAACTATCTTCTTAATAAACATTTCAATGGAATATACATTTCAATGACAAGGTCTTTGAACAATGTAGAAGGTTAAATTTCTAATGTCTATTTCGAATGACGATGGTTTCCCATGTGAAAATAAAATGTTCATATCTCACTAAAGGTTAGTTTTCTTCTCTACAGATGGTAAGTTAAGAAATTGGTATTAAAAAAGGAAATATCTTTATCTGTAGCTCTTGCAGCCTATTAAACGTTTGGCTCTTTAAGTTTACACATTTATTTTAATGAGATCTAAAATACACAATTATTTTAAGATAGTGTCCGAAGTTAACAACACTATCACTGTGAGAGAGAAAATAGTTTAAGAAAATAACAATTTAATTTAATTTAATTACAATTCTAAAATAATTATAATGGTTTTTATTGGTTAAATGTTAAATACAAGAGTAATGATGTAAATAAATATTTGATCAAATAATCATCAAGTAACAACAAATAATTATACTCATATCAATATAAAGTAAAATAGATTTGGGATAACTTACTTTATAATTTATTACAATTTAAAAGACAGGATTTAGATAATATAACATCGGTTCATAATTTATTATAGATTAAACACATGATTTATGTAAAGTCACGTTAGTTTTATTTAAACCGTTATCTTACCCAAAACATACATAACTTCTTCTCTTCGGCACATCATAAGAGTTTAATTTATAACATTACGAAACAAATGGAATCGTAATACTACGTAATAGTGTAGGAGCCGAGGCCAATAGCTCTGTATATCAGCTACCGGCTCCTACCCTACTGGTTTAATAGCACTGGTGCAGAGTATAAACTACATTTTATTTCAACTTAAAATAAAATGGCGCCGTATAAAACACGATAAATAATATTTAACGATCGATGTCAAAATTTGATATTTTCTCCCCTGAGCACAATAATATCCCCACAGCGCAGCAGAAACGACAACTGTTCCATGTAGAAAACAAAGGCGTCATTTACACTGATACTAAATCAGTGTAACAATCGAAAAAATAAAACGACCGTCGTGAACTGATAAATAAGATAGAACGGCTGAAGGTCGCCCCTCCTAGCCACGCATGCGCATGCCGCGATGAGTTAATGGACCTGAATGTTAACTCGCAATTAAAACAGGCTCGCATATTACAGCCTACGACCCGCCAACAGTTGCCAACTACACCACGGCCTCGCTGTGACGTGGCTGCTACGCGCGAATTCCAATCTAGGATCATGTGTTCGCCTTACTGTCCGACGCGACGCACTGTTTTGCGACTTTATTTGGAAAGGAAAGAACTGCTTCATAAAAGAAACAGATTTTGCTCCCCTTCATCTGGAAATTGCGAGACACAGTAACAAATAAGTAACAGGTATACTGATCTCTGTTACATATATTTTCATTATTTATTTTACTCAAGAGCCAACTGTAGAAGAACGACCTTGATTTTTACCCCTTAAGAACACTGTTAACCCCTTTTTTTGGTCATAGACTTATGGGAGGTGTCTCCTTTTAAAAATACGTATCCAAACACTTTTTAGTTTTTCTTGTAATGTTTTTATACTTTCGGCATACAAAAACCATGAAATACAAAAAGTTTAAGATTTTCTATGAATCGTCATTAACATTATTTGGATGCATCTTTGGAGTTGAAATCAAGGTGGCCGAACACCAGTACAGCCGGCTCGTAATCAATTTCGTTTTCAGGGTTTTAGGAAATATACAGAAAGGAGCACTAAGAAGCAAAAATAACAGAGTAAAAGCGTACATACAATTAAGAATAAATTAGTAGTGGCTTTTTTTTTGCATCTTATTAAAAAATGTTTCTTTCAACTATTTTATAAGTGTAGGCTGCATAATAAACACACTAATTCAATAAATTTCATACCATAGTGTAGCAGGCCTTGTGCTTCAAGAACGACAATCCAGTGTTTCCACGAGGCAAACAATTAATTGTAGTAAGGCTAGACTGAAAACTACAGTATCTCCTATTTTAGTAATAGCTCTAATGTAATACAGTACACTTTGCAAGCCAGATTTAGATGTATGAGTCTGCAAGTGTATTATATAGTTTCTTATACAAGTCTTTCAATGCTGTCTCAAACAATGCTATTATATGCCTCCCCAGAAGGAAATGGATTATTGATATGCTTGCGTAATTTACAACACATGGCAATTTAAAACAAATATGAGAAGTAGGATATAGGAAGAACATACCAACAACTCTTAAAGTACATATTATAATTTTCCATGATTCCATATATTTGAGACGGTTTTATTATTTTTGAATAACTGAATTGCAAGAAAACTGACAGATTAATAGACGAAATGACTATGATTTTTAATTTATTTAAGACCTCAAATTATTCAAAAATATCTTTACCTGTTTAAGCATATATCCTAACCGATAACAAAAGCTAATTTATAAATCAAAATTCCAACTGTATAATATTATGTTATCTATTTTACTGGAACGACTGCATTTTTACAGATTATGAATAGAGTATTCCGAAGTTCAGTTCAAATTTGTAGCATAGATTGTCTAGAGCAAGTAAGTCTTACATATTTTAAATTCCATCTACTTAATTTAAGTAATGCTGACTTGTGATCTCAAAGCAGCTTGTGAACCCTCAGTTTGATGGTCAGTCACCAGTAGAACAGAGAAGGCATAATTGTTTCTAGAAACTTTAGTAATACCAGACGTTGAAGTCTCTAAATCGTATTCGAATAGACGCCAGCTCCTTTTCAATAATTCAGATGAAACATTTTCTTTTATAATATCTACCAACTGTCTGTTTTTAATTTTTTTACTTTCTAACAAACTTTACATCCAGCACTTAATGCTCCCAATGTACAATGTTCTCTAGAGACTCTGTTTTGTTAGAGACAGAATTCTCTATTATGGAACTAGTGGCCTGTCAAACAGTAGGAAAATGGAAGCCAAATTGTTTTTATAATACCAAGAGAAATAATACTAAGAAAGATGCTGGATAGTAAAAAATATACATCGTTTAATGGTCAGCTACTGAAACTTCGGGATTTTCTCTTGGGAAAGAAGTTGTTAAGGTAATTTGCTACAAAGAGAACCTAAATTATCTCTGCTTTTTAAGTAATAGTAGAATAATAGTCTTAAAATACTTCTTTCGTTAAACTTTGTTAATGTTTTTCCATGATATTACATAACGATTTGTGAATTGTAAAAAATTGTAACCTATTACTCTGTCTAATATACTCTGCCTCTGCCTTGGAACCTGTAGTCTGCAATAAATATTTTCAAAGTAATGTATTCCTCTGAGATTTAGATCAGGAACTGAGTTCAACGAAGCGTTGGAAAAATTTACATGTTCCAAAGAAAGAAACGTCTTTCGTAGTCTCGGTTTTGCGGTGGTAATGTTCATTATTATGAAAATAATTGTCATTATGTTTATTAAACAATTGTTCTATAAACATGCTCATATCATTATAATTCTTTTAATCATCGGGTTTTCTTGCATAACTTCTGAATCTTTATAACTGAAAATGATTCTGGTTTCTGTCTGAGTGTATACCCCGTCCCAGCAGACGGTCTATACCCCTGGACCCCCTGTGCGAGAGTCTGTAGCGGTGGTGAGTTCGTCACAACACAACAGGTTAGCAATGATGTCCTTCAGCCTCCGACACCACAACAGTGGAACCACTGGACCGTACTTCTGGTGTGGTGATACCCCATGTCTATCTGTCCGGCTGTCACTGCCCACTTGGCTGGCAACGGTCGGTCCTGTCCACTCCCACGGCCACTCCACACATTCCCTGGCTGTCACATACAAACCTTTATGAGGGGACTAACTTGGTAACTAACTTTTTTTGAGATGGGTTATTCATGTCGAGTAACTGAAATTCGATCAATATCTGTTGCCAATTTTGACGAGTAGTTAAAATTTAGTATGGTATTTTATTTTGTTTAAGTGCCGAAAAAAGACCTAATGTTTGACGGATACATCCTCAACAACAACCTAAATAAATTTTAAGTCGACATCCGATCTTACTTATTAAATTATTTTACCTACTGAAAGTGGCTAGCGTCAGCAAGATGGCTACTCATTTTCACAGAATAAATGGATAACACAAAGTGCAGAAAAATAAATCCATGAAAATAATCTTCGCTTTACTGCTTCCTAGGTGCCTGAAATAACCGTTGTATTTTGTTACAAACAAGAACATTGTCATTCCATAAAGTTTCTTAGACACAGCTACGTTTTTCTCAATGAATACCATGCTTGTGATATCTTTGACTTTAGAATAGACTGTTTTCAAATAAAAACTGCTTTTCGAACTCACCTGTTTTCACAATTTTGAATGTTTTGTTCTGAATACGTAAATTAACTTCTATAATTGTGTTTACACGTGTGTCATATAACGGAACAATGTGTATTCAAACAAAATACTGCTTGCTGTCAATATATATTAATAAATGCCTTTCAGTTCCTTTCCTCGTTTCTGGTAGCTTTTTCATCCTCCATGGAACCACAAACTCTTTTTTTAATTTTCGATAACTTTTTATTTACTAAACAGTTACGCCTTCATCAATGATTCCTTAAGATCAATGAAACCCAAGATATTTTAAATTTAATTGCTTCATTAAACAAAAGTTCAAAGTAGTATATACTTTGTATAATCAACTACTAGTATAAAGACGATGAAACGCTAATGAACACATACACGCCAGGTATACAATGGAGATTTAAAATGGAAAGAACATTAAACAATACCTCTAGCTCGTGAAGGTCCAAGTGCTGACTCACCGACATTACAATGTACTTTCATCAGAAGAATAATCATCATATCCATGCTGACGTTGGCTGCCGAGGTACAGGTTCTGCTGACGCTGTCATCAGGTCGTTTCAAATCTACAAAAAAGATAATACAAATAGGACAACGTGAAATCTGCTCTGTTTACATCTTTTGGAAATAAAATTGTTAACATTTTCACATTTCATCATTATAATTATTATTCGTATTTTACTTTTTTGAGGGTCATAATGTATTGATATTTATAAGTATGCGATGAGAAATAACAATTATTTTAAGAAGGGTAAATGGGAATAAGTTAATACTGCACTACAATTTACCCTTCGATTGATCTCTTCTTTAGCATGTGATAAAAACATGCATATTAAATTTATATAATTGTGTCTAGATTTTCCCTAATTGTTATTTAGTCTGGACGAGCAATCTCACTCTTAACAGTCAGTAGATAGTATAGTTTAAGGATAATGTTTAAATAAAATGTATTCCTTGCAATTAGTAAAGCCGGCCGTTATCTTTATATTATCTTGAGTTGGTCTTGTCGGGATCGAAGTAACACAGGTTAAGACCCAGTCGGGTTACTTGCGCCATTTTGATTTTATACTCATAAGAACAAATGATAAACTTTAAACACTCTTGTGAACTTATTTTTAATCGTAGAAATATGGGAGATGTCTCGTTTTAAGGTATAACTAATGCGCATCCGTGCGCTTTTGTTGCTTTTCTTGTATATCTTGTTTTAACACATGATTATTCCGAAAAAATATCAATTTTTTCACTTTATCGTTAGAATATTAAAAAAAGTATAAATCTTGGAAAAAACTAAAACACTAACACGAACGCTCAGGTTCGTGTTAATAATATTCTAAAAAGAAATCTTCCATAGTTTTTTTTAGTATAAATAAAGGCTTAAAAGCTTTTTGGAGTTTAACATTGTTTTATGGGGCAAAACCGACATCGTTTCATTACAGCCGGTTCTTACGACTTGGTACTTATAGTGATGTTTACGAGGCCAGGGGTGGAATAATCGAGTTACATGGTTTAACTCAACTTATAAAAACTCTACACATCAGTATGAGGCATAAAACTACTTTTTGCGCCATCAATGACGTACCTGCATAGGGCGTGGCCTATTAGACGCCAAATCGTATTTTTCAATTTGACATTAGGACTAGTATACAAAAAGGATTCAATTTTAATCAAACTAGCGAATTAAGTTGCGACTAAAATAGTTCCTCGTATGCTATAAAATAAGCCACACAATAACTATCTAAAATATACTAAACAAATGAAGTTAACTTTACATAACTTTTATGTAATGTATGTTCTGCAACAATCAAATACATTTAGGAGTACATAAGAGAAATTAGGTAGAAAAGTATCTGACGATTTAAAACTACTCAAAGTTGTGTGAAATCACTTTTAATGTAACGAATACCATTTTAATAATTTAAAATGTGATTTGTTAAACAATAATTAAAATGTGAAGATCTTTATGTACATAATATCTATAAACTTCATTTAGATTCACAAATTATCTTCGTACACATGTACTTTAATCTATATACACTACATATGTATATTTTTAGACATATATATGTTGTGATGCCTACGTAAAAATTAGTATAACATAATATTTAATATTCTACTTGTGTTCCATTATGTGGATAGATGTTACATGCATTTCACTATTTTAATGCCCTTCCATATGAGAATTTTCTAAATGATCTACGACATGCCGTTTGGTAGTGCGTAGTTATATACTATTTCTACCAGACTAACTAACGAACTCATCTATGCTATGTGCAAGTATGCCTATGTACCAAGTTAAGTCTGGCTGATTTTTTTTTAATTACGGCAAGTATCGTGTTCAAAAATATATCCGCAGTGCTGTATACTAGTTAAGACTTTGTGGCCGCTATATGGAAACCATACAGGATATCAAACACACACAATTTTAAATGGCCTGAGAATTCCAAATGACTTTTTTAATTTGCGTATACAATGTATAATAACAAATATAACCATTCCTTTTCTAAACTTTGAATGGCCGCCAATTTTTTATTAGTTAAAATTCTCTAAGGCACAATCCAAGCTATGTGCAAGCACTGTACCGATTTAAGTCTGCATGTAAAAAAAATATTCATAAGCTTGCATTGCATTGCATAAACCCATACATAACTTTATTCCTATAAACACAAGCGCGCGTGCGTATATTATATATATATATATATATATATATATATATTATATATATATATATATATATACACGATATTTAAGTATGTATATATATATATGATATTTAAGTATATATATATGATATTTAAGTATATATATATATATATATATATATATATATAGTATATATATATATATATATATATATATATACACACACACGATATTTAAGTATATATATACATGAGTTTTTTTCAAATTATATTTTTAAATATCGTAGAAAGTTAATCAATCTTATTCAAAATAGGTGACGGCTCAGTATAAAAACTGAAATAAGGGTTGGATAACGCATTTCGGGTGCAGCATAACAACCGGATAAAAATAGTTAATCAGGAGACGGAAGTACAAGGAAATTGTATATTGAACTATAGATTTTTACACCTGTCGCTAGGAATTACCTGGTCTTGTGTAATTCCTAGTTTTCTTGCTTCATGTATTTGATTGAAACTCCATACTACAAAAGAAAACGGCTTTTTTACTGTACTGACAGTTAATGTTATGCGTCGTATTGTGGTAACACTTCTTGTGACATTCAAATAAAGTTTGTGCAACGAGATAATAGTTAACTGTATATTCCTCGTGTTTTATTGTACATTACTTACACGGAATAAAGGGGAAATGGGCCAATTAAATTGTTAGCGAGGGAACCGATATGTATGGGAACTTAGAGTGAACTAGAATTTTATTTTTTATCGGAAAATTTGAATAAAATCTGAAAAATAACTTCATCAATAAATTTGAAAAATGTATAATACTTTGTAAGTTTTCTTATTTGACACCATCCCTAAAGTTTGTAACTTACTAGGATAAATGTCACTTCTTAAATTTTGGTTTCAATTTTAATTTGGCTTTTATTGATAATTGAGACCAAACTTAGCACAGTTTATCAAACTACTTCTGGCTAGAGTCAGATAATTATTTTGTTTTAGCGTTAAGACATGTCATGAGGGAATACTGTATTCTAACATAGGTCCACAAATCAGTGATATATCCAGGGTTTGATTTTAGAGGGGATATCAAACTCTTGTATAATTTATAGGTACAATGACCTTGTCTTTTTAAATAATAGGCTTAAAAAAAAATGAAAAATGTGAACCTTGATGAATAGTGAAAGAATTTGTTTCATAAAATTTACTTGGTACAGTACAAATACTGTGCCATATCTACTATAATGCAATGAATAATGTTACCTCACGGAAATGTTTACTTTTCTTTCTTACATCAGTAGCCGTAGTCTGTGGGGAAATCTATAATAAATCGGAAAGATAATAAGATTTCAGATGGTTTACCATCGTTACATGTTATACAATTTAGGCCATAACTTTACGTTTCGAGGATTGATATCTACTCACTTCGTCAGGTGTAAAAACGAAGAGGATAGATAGGCCTGACGAAGATGTCTTTAGAAATCTCGAAAATGTATTGATCTAAAGAATCAAAATTGTATATACGAGGATTTCAATATAACTCGGGGGGCTGGCGAAACTACCCTTCTAACTATTTCTCTCTGTGTATCTTTAAACATCTCGAGAATTTATTGAGCAATAAAAGAGAAATTTTACTTACGAGTATTTCACGATCACTTGAATACCTTTAAAACAGATCATTCTTGTCCATTCATTGTCCATTGTAAAACATACAACGTGATGAAATAGACTATAATATATTATTGGATTGTGCCAAATTTGCAATCAGATTTAGTAATATAACTTCTATAGCTGTTACAGAATGACTGAATTGTTTAGTTTGAAATCAATATTTCAGGTTAAAACTAAAACTCAAGGTCATTGTTAACTGTTACGTGGAAATG
Organism: Homalodisca vitripennis; assembly: GCF_021130785.1. Lineage (NCBI taxonomy): Eukaryota > Metazoa > Arthropoda > Insecta > Hemiptera > Cicadellidae > Homalodisca > Homalodisca vitripennis. The sequence continues at coordinate 105,858,433 of NC_060211.1, forward strand.
TTACTGTCCACGTCCACGGTCAATCAGGTTGTCTGTAAGTATTAAATAATCAATTATTAGGCATGCAATACTTAATACACAAATGACTGTAATCTGTCACATACAGAAAAATGTTAAAAATAAATAACTAATATCACTGGATATTTTATACAATTATTCATCATTTCATGGCATCAGGGCATTCGTGGTATCAGGGCGGCGCCCGACGTTATGGCTTTATTTGATATTGATGTGTCTGAATTACGAAAACAAAAATATTCATGAACCAACTTTATGGACACATCACTTGAAGAGGGTTGAATCTATTAGTACTGACAGTTTCTATATAAGCCACTGCATCATAACAGAAACACCACTGTAGGCTAAAGCGGGCGAGATGGCGAGAGATTTCGATGTTCGGACTTGGCGGTCGTGGCACTTTGCAGAAGTAATTGTCTGCGGTCTGCAGATCATGAACCTCGCACAGAGCTAATCCACCAAGTAAATTGAACTCGAGAGAGAACTGAGCTTAGACAACAACATGGCCATCTTCCAATACAGCAATAACACGGATACTATCCAGTTACGTTTTGTAAATAACCAAATAAAGTTTGTTATTGTTGTTATTTTAATTCATTATCATAACTACTGAATAGTTGCGTGGACCTGCAGAGTTTAAATTTGTCTGCTGGACCCACACTTCATTGTTCATTCGAATTTGTAATGGAAACAATCCAGAGAATAATGCAATCAAGTAATCGATTCTGATAGGAGTGCACAGTATAATTATAGTCCAGGAGCCAGGAGTCTAATTCATTAGTTATTAGAGGACTCTTTCTTAAGGGGGAAATTGGTCACCAAAAGTGGTAGTTTTGGTGGAAGTCAAAATGAGAAGGTATCACAAGAGTAAAAATATGATATGGTATTATTTTTCTCAGCGCATATTTGTCTTAGCGCAACACGCTTAAAATAAACCGTCAGACACTTAAATAAATGTTATAAATTAGCCTCAGCTAACCGTTTTCAAACTGAATATTCGGCTAAGAGTGCCGACTTTTATTTATCTAGTTGTCTGAGGGTGGTATAAGCTATTGTTTATGTGTCTGATCAAGCTAGGAAAAACATAATCTAGGAAACAATTATAGTTTTATATTATTGACCCTTCTGATACCCTCTCATTTCAACATCCACCGAACCTAGCGTAGCTGAAGATAGATTCCATTCTCAGGAATAAGTCAAACAGATTTCAAGAAAATCCTAGTGTTTTTGCTGTGCCACAGCGTGTCGTGCAGACCCAAGGTTTCTGATATAACCGATGCAACTTTGATCTTTATTCAACAACACGAAATACTTACCGCAATGTCAGAGAAAGGGTGAGGAAACACCCAACCTTGTAAACAGATCAACAACAGCGATTACTGACAAACCACTGGGCTTTCACTTACTGTCGGCTGCTGTGTGTTCAACAAATGTAAAACACGGCATAATTACATTCATAATTTGCTAAACTTTACTATTGACGAGGGATGATTTGGAAGAATTAAGTTGTTTCTTGTTCGAGACCATTTGTGATTTTTAAAATTTGTATGTATGCTTAAGCGGCATAACCTTTGGTACTTTTTACACCTGAAGAAGAACGTAGTGTTCTGTTTTTGTAACATGCAATTTACTGTAAATTACTTTCTTGTACGTAATAGTTACAAAAACTATGAATTTGCACAGTATAAAATTGCTGAACCTATGACACATCTAAAATAGGTGTTTTGCATAAGAATGCTACTACTGTAAACTTATTTCTCTTATATATTTTTTATCATTTACGTTGCAGAGATACATTTTTATTTGTTTGTTTTACATATTCATTAAAAACGCTTGTTGGTGTTCACCGTTGGAAAATAAAAATAGAATAATAGTATTTGCGCTAAACTGTTCTGTGATAATCTTGAGTAACTGTTTTATTTGAAATAATTAATGCCAACATTTAAAATAGTCATGACAATTTGTTAGTACTGACGAGAACTAAAAATCTAGTAGACAAGGATGTTATCAGATTTTTGCTGTTCTTCAAAATATGCACGATGTTCTTAAATGTAAGTTTGTAAACAGGTTGATATTTTTAAAAGACAGATCTCAGTTCATATAGAGAACTGTGAGTGGAACATGTTCAGTTGTAAGGAACGACAACCAAAGGATAGGGAAAACAATTCCAGCTGGTTTATTTAATAATCTTTGCTTTTGGGAAAGAAAGAACAAAATGGGTTGTAGCCTAAACTACGAATTCACATGGTGGAGTCAAAACGTCAGTAATTGTCTGCTTTGAAAGTTTAGACATTTAAAATTATTTTCGAATACTGATAGTTTTGATTCTGATCAAGAGAATCATTCTCTTTACATACACCCACGGAAAGAGAAGGGGGATTATTGTGCGGTTATCACCAGGATTCATTTGAGTGGACTTGGCAGAACAATGAACATTACATTGACCTTGAATGAAATTGTCCTTGAAATTTCGAATCGGTTGAATATGGCTAAATAATATAATAATAAATCAAATATTTCATAGTACAAAAAGAAAGACTTCCTTTAAAACAGGTGCAAATGAAGCTCAAATTATTACTAAAATCATCTAAACTTAGATTTCCAATGTGTAACGAAAAACGGGCTTTGAAATTACCAAGACTTTTTTAATAACTCGTATGGAGAACTCTTCATCAGATATTTAGATGCAAGTAAATTTTTGTAATACATTTTACAAGATTCCTATATTTCTCTAATATTTTAAATACAATCACATGTGATACCAACACTAAAATTTCTACTAATAGGTAATTTTAATTATGTATCATTAGTATTAATTAGTTGGAAACATGGCATAAAATTAAAAATAGCATTGTATTAACATCTTCGAGCGCTGTAGGGTAAACTTGAACGGACAAAAGTGCAACCCAATTTGTTCATTCTTTTATTTGTTTATGGGTATGCAAATAATAAATATTTACGTGTTTCTATAACCACGACTTTATCATGAAAAAGACACACAATGATGGGATCACTAGATAAGTTATCAATGTATTCAAATTTTACTGACCTGTGTTTGGAAATAAAATTCATTTACAATGCAGAATTTGTGTACTTCATCTTCAAATAGATCGCCACTTTGCTTTCGCTCGTAATTGTGAGGAGTTTGTATTTGAAAAGTATAATGATAAACTTTTAAATATCATATACATTTATATTAAACGTTTTGCATAGTATACATTATTTTATAATATACTTGCTTCAAATAATAGTATGTAAAACAGCTACGAGATAACACTGTATACTCCAGAGTATGGGAAATATTAAATACGGATTAGCATTAAACTCAATATAGAAAGTTATAAAGTAATGTAGGTTCTCTAGTAAGATGTTATGTGTTTTGGAAACAATAAAAACTATTGGGCGGTCTCTGTACGGTGTACGGTACCACTTTGATTACGTTTAACCTTCAACTTGGCCTTAAATTCTTGTCTTAATGATAATCTGCGTATTTCCACTATATGTGAATAATCAAAGTTAGGGCAGAATTAGTAACCATAGATTATAAATCTTGGGTTAGTGATTAAGTATATACTAGCTCTTTGTGTAATATAAGAGAAAATGAGACGTCTTCTCATTCTATTACGAAATGTCCGATTTTAGACAGAATCCATTTTTGTTGGCTTATGGTAAAAGGAAATGAAGAGGAATTGTTACACTATTATTATAGAGATGCGAATGTTTACAATGTAGAGGAAGTATTATCATACACGTTCACTCTGACCAATCAACTTAATTGTTAACGAGAAATAAATAAAAGAGGAAATATCAAGAAATAGCTGCAGACAAAAATAGAAAGGCTGAATCAGCGTTGCATTTTTATATAATAAATGTTGCACATGATTTTTATTACACCATAATGTTACTGTAGTTTTTTCTGAATACAAATATCCAGTTTTTTGGTTGTTATAAAATTAATATGTTCATTTCAACAGATATTATCTCATTGAACGTCTGTGTTTATTCTCTTATTGTAATTTATGGCAAACTAAGACACATATATGTTAACTGTTGTGCATCTATTTACATAGTTATTCTAGTTTGTTTACCATCGTAATGTATTAATCTGTTTTGTTGCGTAACTGGTTTTCAGTAGCTTGTCAGTATCATGTAAAAAAGCTTAACATTTGTACACTCCACCGCTTAAAGTGTCAAAAGAATAGTTATTGCATGTAAAATATGGTATAGTTGGTTTACTATTTTTGAGATACTATTTTTTAGAAACATATATTTCTGTATCGTCTGGTAGGAATTCCAAGCAAATATAATTTCACGATGCATTTCGTAAGTCCACGATAATTTGAATATGGAATCCCGATATCATGGAAACGTGTGTCGCCGCTAAGGAACGTCCAAATCCCACATTTCTGGTCTTCTGTGGAAAAAAGAGAGAAACCCACTCTTAAAAACTTTGAAAAATATGCGTTTATTGAAAATAAAACTCTATAAAATAAAAAAAATATTCGAAATGCATATATTACAGTGAGTCAGATGGTACGGTGAAATTAATAAAGGAGTTTTTTTACTACTTTCTGTATAAATATTATAATCGCCAATAATACAGGAAATGTTCTTATTGTTTAAAACATTAAATAAATAAATATATATATATATATATATATATATATATATATATATATACATGGGTGCCCAGGAATAGCTTTTCCAAATTAAATACGTAATATAAAATAGTGAAAGGAGTAAAGTCATGCAGTAGACATAGAATTTATGTTTCAAATTCTTGTGCAACCTTGTATAACTTGGAATATGGGTTCATTAACGGATAACATACAATTAAATAATTGAGTTGCTTATTGTAAACATAAGATCAAAAATAGATCAGTAAGTAAAAAACTATGTTATATAATTAACAACATTAATTGTAACATTACTGAAAAGGTAAAATAATAAGTCTAAAATTTAACACATAAAAGCGTAAAAGAGGTATCTTATTCGACGAAGTGTAACTAAATCAAAGAGTAGATGTGTAACCATGAGTGGTAGTTAACATAGTCTTTTACTGTTTACGGGCACAGTGAAAAGCTGGAACCAGAAATCTAACTAAATTATTAAAAGGGTCTTTGGCTTCAAGGTTCCCAATTCTGTCAAACATCAGTACTTAAAAACAATCTCTGATCATTGATATGTGTATTAACGTTTAACGTAAGCAATTTAGTAAATCCGTTTATTTTCTCCACTTCCATTCCGGTATAACTTGCCTCCTGAGAGATTGCTAACAATTTAAATTCAACATGTTGTGGAAGACAACTAGTTGCCTTTTGCCGCAAGAAAGAATCATCCCAGACCATCCTATTAGTGCAAGTTTGGTTGTGGACTCCACCTAGGCAATACCCACCAGTAAAAAGACTGTCAAATTACTGAAAACTCTTACCCCGCAGCATTAAAACTACTTTGAGATATTCACCGATGATTAACAGTAAAGTCCACGCGAATAATAACAGATGACAGAATTTTTCATCGGTATTGTAACACTAACCCCTACTGAAACTAACCAGCATCCCACCAGCAGTGTCCCACCAAATGCGTTAGTGGCTGCGGAATGATTTGAACCTTTAACAGTGGTTATGGAAATGGATCAGAAATTGCACTGCAGTCATGCTCGTTCACAAACATTGTTCGACTACAAGAGACTGCCACATTCTTCTGCACTAATCAACATGTTCAAAATATGGATGACACATTTAACCTGGAAGGCCAAATAGATCAGAATGACAATCCAATTACAAAACCAGTTTTAACCAGACAATTCATCAAGTCTGGTTTAGATTTGAACTCTTGAAACTTAACGTTATACATTTTCTAATACATAACGGTAGCAAATGTACGAAATCCTATTCCTTTCAAGTAACCCATCGTCCATAACAATATTTAAACAAAGAAAAATATTGACGTTTTATATGTCAATTTTATATTTTTTTACAACAATAAAACATTCTTGTTCTATGACTTAGTCCCACCCAAAGTTTTTTCCCAATAGCGCCAAGACAACATGAGTAATGGAGATTAAAGTACTAATAAGCACTAACAAAGCACAAACCGTTGATATGAACTTAATTGTGAAATTTCAGTACTAAATTGTATTTTATCTGGAAGTAGTGGGTGGGATTAACTTCCGTGAATTTAGCCTGTTCATAGTTCTTTCAGGATAGCGCCAAGAGCAGATAAGCACAAACAAGAGGATTGAAGTACTAACGAAACACTGACAAAGTATCTTCTTTTACAATAATAGTGTTTTCTGGGTGAGGATAACTTCGTGGATCTGAATATGAAGTAGGATATACTTTTTTCAAAGTGAAACACAATTTTATACATTTAATATTTAAAACCCATCATGGCTCTACACTATAATTTGCTTGACTACATAATCATGGAATTTGCCGCAGTTAGTACTGCATCTTATTCATTTACTTTTTATTACCAACTATAATTTAATTCCCAACTTTTAATTAACATGGGAATTTGGTTTTGAGGACTTTTCATATTTTTTTATGATTTGAAAATAATTACAATGTTAAACTCTTGAGAAATTATCATTTAAACAATGAATCGAATGTTTTATAAAAATCACTAGTAAAACTAAATTCCGTTACAGCCGTTCAGAATAAATTCAGAGACTGACTCTATTTTGTGTCACCAGATAGAAGATGTAAAACCATGTAATGTCAACTGTGACTTTTAAGGATGGTATTTAGAATTGTAAAATAGAGTTTAAGAAGCCTAAGGAAGCAAAACCAGACACCTTTTCCCCTTATTTCGGACACAAAGCGCAAACCTGTAGAACTTCTTTGGTTGTTAGTAGTTAATGAAATTTTATTACCTAACAGCAATCTTACTTCTCATGACTTACAATGCGTTATCCGTTATTGAATTTGTTTATTCATAGTAATCAATGAGGTTTATTTTCTTAAGTTACTTAAAAAAAAAGTTTCTTGATTATAATAAGGAATACGTCCAAAATCATAACCACTATGTGTGTGGATGTATGTGATTAATATCCCAGTGTGGTGGGCACTATAGATTATGTCTTCAGTATGTCGAGGGCTGCTAGAACTAAATTATTCAACTACAGCATACATACGTTATGTATTTGCAATAGGAAATCCGATAGTGAATTGCAGCGTGATTGCACCTCAGGGGGTCAGCCTTCAGGCTGAAGAAATATTGCAATGTAACTGATCTTAGATAAGTTATATTGAGAGCCGGTTCTACTAACGGCCATCTCGATTTTCGTTCCGACAAACACACTAACCTTAACAATCTCAGCTGGGCTAGAGCCAACTGTCAGGTCTCTACAGTTTTCCGGAATCTATGTTGTTTATTTACGGTCGTAGATTTATTTGAGTTGTTTAGTTTGGGAGGTATTACAAACACGCTAAGCGACATTTTTGTTTTAACTGGTATTATTACTTGTATTAATTAAAAACCTTATGATTTGATTACCGAAATGCTCAATTACGAAAAAACGATATACCCTATAAAAAACGCCCAATATCAATTGGTTTACACACTTACGAATCTCTTCGAGTAAAATAGGATTTAGGTAGTGAATGATTGTGTTCTTAAGGACGAAATAAATTCTCTTTTTAAATGCAGGCTCTTAATGTGTTACAATAAATGGAAAGCTAAATAAGAAAATGCATTTTTACGGGGGAAAATATTACACATTTATTTTTAATTCAGACTCTTAAAATGTATTACAATGAGTGGAGAGCTATAAATAAGAAAATGCATTTTACAGGAGAAAATATTACACATTTATTTTTTATTTTTAAAATGTTAAACATTTTAAAGCTTTTTATTAGAGAAGTCCCGTTATATGAGAAAAATCTGTCAAAACAAGTAGAGGTCATTGCTTAAAATTTTGAATGCCATTTTTCCTGCTATTTTTGATGGCATTACATTGAAAACTGATATCTCATAAGACATAAAAGATTATTTATATTAAGGTTCCTTTTATAAGTATATAAAATATATTCTATTTCTTTCCTATATAGATTCAGTTAAGTTATATGGTTTCAACGCCAGGAACGTTCCCTCGCGGGACTCGAGCCGGTTGTCAGGTCACCACCGTTTCCCGGGATACCCTGCCGTGCCGTGACGACTCCAGAACATTTCCCCGACAATGCTGTTTTCCCACATACAGCCACACCACTGCTAGGCCGCGGAACACCGCGCCTTCTGTCGGTCACTCACCCAGGTTCACCGCAACTAGCCGACCGAAACCACCGGCCATCTTCTCACCGTTCTTTTATTTGCGATTTGCCATGCCACTACACCACTTCCCTTTTATCAGGGTTCGTTTTATCTGCGAATTCCGAGGAAATGTCGTCTGGGTTCGTGGCGCGGGGAGTTGTCAAAACCGGTGAACCATCCGATGGTACCGAAAAGAACAAGAGCCCGCAATTAGACAATCACAAAATTGTTCAAATGAGAATGGTAAGGCAAATACATTGTAGTGCTTATCGTAGAAGGATGCAGAACAATGTAAAACTGACAATGAGAAGACGAAATGAAATTTGTATTAAAAAAGAGAGGCCAATTCTTTTTAGCCTTATCCTGCCCGTCTTCTTGGGTTACTGACCTGAGCAAGGACCTTATCAAACATAATAAGGCTGAAAGCTATGACAGTACAAAGTTGGCAGTATTGATAACAAATTATTCTGTTTCAGACCTGCGCCACCTCTTACTCAGTTCCTAAGTCCAACTCTGATTGCGAGGTCGCCGGATCTTCACTTACTTAAGTCAAAGTAACTGGTTAAACAAAATTCAAGATATAATACGGCTCTCCAAAGCATTTGCAGGCTATAATTTAAATTATTAAAATAAATAATTATACAATAGTATTTGCGTATTTAATTATAATTCTATCTATTATTGTCTTTGCCTGTTTTACCTTTTTGTTCATTGTTTGTTAACTAACTTATATTTCTTACTTACTCATTGTTTGTTGATTATTTACTTTTAACACTGTTTGTTATTTAAGTAAATATTATTGGTGTTATTAATCGTTAATACTCTTTTTTATATGTACAACAAGTGCAATTCCGTTGGAAGATTCCGTTACATAAATAATATCAATAATATAAAGACTGCGCTTTTATTGACGTTTTTGGTCTAAATTTGACGTATACAGAAATTTAAACTTAAGGTAACACGACAAAACTATTCCGTTTCATACATTACAAAACAATATTCTTGCAATACGATTCTGTTTTAAATACATCTTCTTAAAAGCTAAAAGTACACAATTAGATATAGCTTATGTCCAACAACAACAAAAATGGTAAACAACTAGTAAACTCTTGAGCTTATTGCATGGGTATGCAAGAAAACAACGCAATGCCCTACAGACAATAGCGTAATATGTATGCAATGTTGAACTGCTGAAATCATGCTGCCTGACCAGACCTGATGGAGGCCGCGCTGTTTCATGCTCAAAACCGTTTGTGCAATAATGGCGTCAGTGACCGAGCAAACTTTTTCCCCGATAAAGGAATGGCTGCGAGAATAGAGCAGATCATCGTTTTTAGGAATCTTATTAGACGATAGTCAAACTAAACAAAGATAGAGTTCATGAAACCTTTAACGTGAATACTGAAGACAAACAATGCCGAGCCGAGCAATTGGTTTTATCAGTGTTGGGTTATATGGTAGCTGGGCTATTAGTTTTATTACCAGTGTTGACCCAACCCTCGCGGTCAATCGTATGTTGGTGCACGATACCCTCATAACGCCATTTATACACTTCTAAATATACAAGGAATTAAGTACGCACACCACTTTCCCGTGACAGGCTTCGTTGTGGATGCTTGCAAAATTTCAAATCGATGCTCATTTCATTCTCGAGACGTCCAGCAGACAGATTCACAGACAGAAAATCATACAAGACAAAACAAGTTGACAAAAAAGTAACGCATCATAGAAGTTATTTTATTTTCAAGTTTCATGCAAAATTATAACTCTACATATGAAGGCTCTCTCGACATATCTTACTACATGATATATTCAGATTGGTTTCATTAAATTGAGTCACACACCTAGTCACTATAAAATTGAGTCACACACCTAGTCACTATAAAATTGAGTCACACATCTAGTCACTATAAAATTGTGTGTATTGGGATAGTTAGGCTACACGCGTTAAAATATCACATGTTTGAATCTCTTATGGGTGTATTGAGACAGTTTACCAGTTTATATGTTCTGTGATTTTCTCATTGCTATCATCGTTACCCATAAGACATATGAAAAAATCACTAACTCTAAACCAAATCCCATAGAATGATATGCACCATCATTGAACTCAGTTCTCCCCATATATAAATGAAGCCTCTTGCACTATTCAAGTCTATAGATCAGTTCGTCTTCGAGATATCGTGCGGATAAGTGATAAGCTTCGCTAAAGTTCAACCAATCATCGTCATCCATATTAATGTTACACCAGAACTCTAGTTTGTATATATACCGAAACTGCAAACTAAAATTAGTGACAACATTTTAAGAAATCCATCATTACAGAACTTCTTGATTGTAATGTCATAACATCTCTCAATATTTAATGACTCTTACAAATACATAAAGTCGTTTACAGTGTTTATATTTTACAATGTAGATCAAATAAAACGACTGATGAATATGTTTTACACCTCTTAATAAGAACTTGAATGGAACTATTAAGTCAATTAAATATATAACTCTAATAAAGAACACTGTATACTTCGGGTTTCCACAGGTTTGGAGTTATATGTTCGTTCAAAATGGGAAGGTGAGAAGCATAATGGACAATTTTATCAGTTCCTCACATCCGAACACAATAATTTCAAGGCTATGCAGGACTCTTTCTCACCAGGACAAAATATTGAAAATTAAATTACAAAAAACTGTCGTCAGTATCAAACCTTTGCTAATTGCACAGTAAGTGAAGGGAGAAAATCAATTAATGTCATGGGAGATTGGGGGGGGGAGGTAATTAGAGTTAAGCTGAATCTCTGCCAGTTGTTAGGACCTTATCAAAGGTGTATTTCCTCGAAAGTCCCCACCCTTCCACTTGTGCCCCTCCCGAACAGTGAACGTGCATGAAGCTGGTTTTAGCTCCGTCAGTACAAGCTCTTTCAGACGATAACACTTTTGTGTCTCACAGTTCGGCGAAACGCTTCCAGTATGAGATAGATCGTTTCTTCGTCTTTTTATAAACATGTAACGTGTTATACTTTATTAATCAGTAGGACGCACTTTTTAGGAAATACTCATCCACTTGGGTTCTAACAATTGGTACAAAAACAACTAGTGTCTAATCTTTCATGACAAAAATACTCATTGAGCTACTAGCCTTTGTAAAAGCTTGTTTTTCGGATGAAGCCACCCGCATTCGAACAGCCCCGTGATATTTGGACATCACCAAACAAAATCCACACTAACCACGGTATGTGTGCGGACTCACTACACAAGTGGGGCAGAACGCATTCTACAAGGCGTGAGTGTGGAGCAGACAAGCTAACCATACAACCACATGGTGATGGAGTGTCCGAGTATTGCATATGGGGGTAATTTCGATGACTTTCTGATAGCAACGTATGTTGCGATTGATTGTGTCAAACTTGAATGTATATTTGTCAAAGGAACTAATCTGTGACCGTGTTGTACACTTTTATGTATTTTATTCATGTAAGCCATACGATGTATAAAATAAATCGTGGTTTACCGTATATTGGTACAATTTGATTAAACGCAAGTCGTATCCATTTTTCAACCCTGCAGAAAATTTTTAAATAAAAAATGGAACGGATTAATTAGGAGTACTGAATAGATTTTTAATAATGAGTAAATATTTACAAAAATTCTGTCAAGAGAATGATTGTATTTAGCAGATTTATGTGATACGTGTCATATATCCTTATGACATCTCATTATTTTGCTGCTACAATGTTTATGCAATACACGCGAGTTTCTAAACACGACAGCTGCTGTGATTCCTAACATAACCAACCTTGATATGGGAATAGAACGTGTACATGCCTCGAATACATTGGATGACTCATTCATTAATCGGCTTAAAGATAGCGGTTGTCAGAGGTTCTGTGAGACTTGTCTCAGCTCATGTACAGTATATTCCGATAATGCAACGTTTTCAGAAACGTTACCGTTTTAAAACATGCATCGCTATTCATACGTCTTCACATTTTAAGGTTTCAATATTGGAATATTTCTGGTATTGTACCACTTTCGGTTTTATACATATTTTGATATTATTAATGCTTAAAGTTGAATAGACTGTTCGCATAAGAAGTGTACGGTATCATATCAACAATGTGGTAGTTATCACCGTAATTTATAACTAATTCCAAACTAAATTGTTACAAAAATAATGCTTACACATGATTTGGAAAAGTTCTTTATTCAGTCAAATTCGCAAACAGTTTCGAGATTTGCATTTGTGCAGGATTTTTTCTCAAAAGTTATCCAGCCTATATACTACATGATCTTATTCATGAAGCTCCCCTCCATTACTTTATAGGCAGCACTGGGTTATATGATGATGCTAGTCACTCCATGCGATTTCTCTGAACGTTAGCAAATATTTTTACATGGGTAACCTAATGTAATCTAATTGCACAAGAATGTAGCCAGGATAAAATTTGGGAGGGGGGGGGGTCCAGACAAACTGATATTTCACCAAGAGTAAGGCTCCATTTTGTTTCATAACAAGGTCTTGTTCCGTTTCTTTGTTGAGAACGATCTTTCAGCGGTACATGTCAGTAATACAGAATTATTTAAATAATAATAATCGTTTGCCAAAAAAGTAATTGAAAATTTTTAAAATTTGGGTGGACCCCTTGGACTCCCTTGCTGGCTACTTCCTTGCTAATTGGTAACCATGATGACAACGAGGAAATAGCAACATAAATAAATTGTAGAAACAATCATATAAGATTTTAACATGTTACATTAACACATGTAGCTTATTCATACAGTAAAAAGAAATTAATGAAGTGGAAAGTCAATGTTACAAGTTGTTCACAAGGTCTGACCTTTGCGTTGTAATAACCTTTCCTAACTTACCGGAACTTTTATTATTTAAACACTACACTGCTATAAAAACTAACCCAATGACCAAAAATGTGAATGTATCATGTGGTAAGATATCTCGAGATAGATCAGCTGCAGACTTACATTTTTCACGAAACACTTATACATAGATAAGAATTAGTTCTATAATGGTGCATGTACAACCGTATCTTTTGGCTGAGCGTTATTGAAGCCTATCTCATTCGGTAGGCTGTCTCAGACATTGTGCTGTTAAAGTTCCTCTTTTGTCTACCCTGGGAAGCTAAAATTTCTTTTCTGCAAGATGTCTGTCTGTCTATCTATCCGCAGCATATCTCGAGAATGTAATGAGCTACGGACTTGAAATTTGCATGCAACCTTAGCGAAGCCACGTGACACGTGGTGTGGCAAACTCCTACTTTTTATTACAGTACTCTATAACATAGCCGAAATAAGAGCGAAAACGGCCACTACCTTATTTATTATCATTTTTTAATCGAAGCTGCAGTTTAAACATGCCTAATAAATATGTCTCGGTACTCGTGTTGGTATCTCTCTATCTCTCGATTATCATGCCTCCATCTGCAAAGTATTAAATGTGCAATATGAAGGTTATTGAAGCCACGTGACACGTGGTGTGGCATTCTCCTACTTTTTTATTACAGTACTCTATAACATAGCCGAAATAAGAGCGAAAACGGTCACTACCTTATTTATTAACATTTTTTAATCGAAGCTGCAGTTTAAACATGCCTAATAAACATGTCTCGGTACTCGTGTTGGTATCTCTCTATCTCTCGATTATCATGCCTCCATCTGCAAAGTATTAAATGTGCAATATGAAGGTTATTGAAGCCACGTGACACGTGGTGTGGCATTCTCCTACTTTTTATTACAGTACTCTATAACATAGCCGAAATAAGAGCGAAAACGGCCACTACCTTATTTATTAACATTTTTTAATCGAAGCTGCAGTTTAAACATGCCTAATAAACATGTCTCGGTACTCGTGTTGGTATCTCTCTATCTCTCGAATATCATGCCTCCATCTGCAAAGTAGTAAATGTGCAATATGAAGGTTATTCGAAATAAATATTACATTTTTATAAGGATAACACAATTTTGGTTATTTTCTATTGTCGTTTGTTACAAAACTCTAAAATTACTTTCGATAAAATTAGTTTCTAGGTGATTATTTAAATAGTGCGTGATAAATTTAATTAATTTCTGATTTTTATGATATTTTCATTGTGTTACAGTTGTATGGATAGCTGATTTTAACGGAACAGATTTTTAGTATGTAATAAACATATGTTTAAACATGAATTAGGGTACTTGTTTTTTATTCACTGTGTATAATAACAATTTTGTATTGGAATAAATCAACTTACTGTAAGTAATTTTATGGTTTATTTCAAATAATGCTTATGTTGGTTTTAAACCATTTTGGATTAATTTACTAAAATTTAATTGCCTTAACGTTTTATTACAAAATTAAAATACGTTAATGTGATGGTGAAAACACCATTTATTATAATATTAATACTGGAGATGATATTATAATGTTACTGGAGATATAAAACTCAGATACAAATGTGATATGGTTTGTAGAGACAACATTTGAAAATTTTTATTTTTTCATTTAGGCTTGGACCGTAAGAAGGACGCCTTTTCAGAAAATTTCACGACGCATACCAAACAACCCTAAATTTGATGTAAAATAAAAATGGATTATATTTACACCTGCATTCATTCAGGAATAGTGTATGAAGTCTTACAACTTATCGATCAGCATTTTAAAATTAAACCTTTTATTTCCACTAAACTGTTTGAATTACAGAGACTTTTAAAATAGAGTATAAAATTATTTAGGTTTAAATTTGGAGGACTCGGTAATCGAACCCCTAACCTACAAATATTGGCACACCGTGTCCTTAATAATTTATAAAACAATTTTAAAACTGTTTTCAAGAGCTAATTTTGGTGGAGAAACCGTTTAGCTCACTAGTCTTGTTTAATCCGGAGTCTTACGACCTATTTCAGACGCCTTACATAAAACACTGGTCGCATAATTTGTAAGACATTCCTAAACTTTGAAGGTAATATTATACGGTTATCTTATAGTTCATCTAGAATATTGCAAGCTTTATTTGCGTACTTTACCTTGTCAACAGTTCCGAAAGTTATTTGAATATTTTTGGAACTGCTGATAAGGTAAAGTCTATAAACTACAGTTCGTGCCTACAAAAAACATAGATTCATATTTAACTACGTGTTAAAAGTGGTATTTTACGCTTATTTACACCATGTTTTACATTATGGTTTAAATTATTAATTGTTGTAACATCTACCCAAAATGTTATAAATTCAATAGGAATGATACTTACTAAAATAGACAAAATATTTCATGTTCTAAGAAGAGACCGGATAAACTACAAAATGTATCTACTCACACTACTGAATTGGTTTATACAAAAATGTTGTATAACTTTGCTGGAGAGCTGTGAAAAATACAAATTCAGTTTCACAAGCATTTTTGTTTGAATGATTATTACTTTTCAAGACTATTATACAATAATAAAAACTGTATTGCTTTTAAAACATTGCACCATACCCAGTATTGTATAATGAATGTTTTATGTTCCTAGCAATACAATATACTGAGAAACTTTGCATTTTGTTATTTCATACATTTAGTTCTAAAATGTTAAAATACTCGTATACGAAATTAGCAGTAATAGCTGTTGTGTGAACCGTGCAAGTATGAAGACGATATTGTAGTGTAGGTAAAACAATAACCATTAGTATAATTTATGCCTTTAGTTATCTTTATAACAATGAGAATTAATTACTGACTACGATCTGAATGTTCTAAAATTATTAAATAACGTGTGTTCAAACTTTACACTCGATAGACAATTAAATACGATTTGGTCATCGCTGAACAATGGACGGTTACGGAAAAATCCAATGTTTCTTATATTTGCCGAGGAAGGTTATGTCAGTTTATTGCCCCCAAACGTCTTTCTCACAATCTCAGTTTCTTGTGTACTACTTCTATTTTGTAACTGCTGTTTGTTCGACCGCTTGTTATCACTGATGTTATCACTAGTTATTTTCTTGACCTACTGAAAGCTGTATTGTACTCGAAAGTATTAAGCAATATTCAACTTCAATGTAAACATTTGGTGTGATAAAAAAAGGCAATCGAAGGCAGATTAATGGTAAAAAATATCGTAAGAGTATTGCTAACAAGGACGTTGGTTGATTGATATCGTAGCATCGACATTTGTTACTGGTGAATTTAGCTTCTACCGATGAAAAAGTGAATAAGATAAAGGTAGATGATTAGAATCGACATTATTTATAGTTGTAAGTTAACATCATTATTGGGCGAAAGAATGTAATTAAAAAATTCATTTTGATAATTATAAAAGTAAAACTCGAAATTCGACAATACGCAGTACCAAATTCCCTTGAGACCGGAACCTACGGACTGCAAAACTCGGATTACGAAACGAAATCAGTGAGAATATAAAAGTAAAACCAGCTTAACTGTTATTCAAGATGGAACGCAGTTTTGGACCGATAGACGAACGAAACGGTGTTCGGAAAGTAAAGTGGCCTGGCTGTAGTGAACAGTGCGCATGCGCGAGCCAGGACAGGGTCACGTGGTACGACAACCATGATCTTGGCAATGGTTGGTCTCCTCCCCCCTCCCGCAACCTGTCGTCGAAGGTCTCGGGACAACGGTTACCTGGTCCGCTCCGCTCCGCAGTCTACCCCAGGACTTCTGCTAGTGTGGACCTCTATGGATATCTCACACCGGTGCTTCAGAGTCGACCGGTTCTACAAGAGTGTGGTGTGCGCGACCATGGACTCTGCTCAGTTGTTCGCGTTCAACGATAACACTTAGATACACTAGTTACAGTGAGTGCGTGGACAGTGGGAACTTAAGTGTTGTGAGTGTACGCTGACGTTCCTTGCACGATGCCGAAGATATTCCTGATCAAGGACCGGCTGCTCCAGCAACAGCTCAAGTTATTAGATCAGCAGAAGCATCACAATGAGGGGCTGACGCCGCCGGGCTCTCCCCTTTCGGACTCCCAGCCTCTTTCTCTTATCGTCAACAAAAGACCTTCAGGTAAGTCTTTCAGCACGTAAATCCGCATGAGTTGTAGTAACATTACGTACCTGAAACGTCATGTAAGAAGAAAAATTGTAAGATAGTACAAGGATGCTGCGAAGAAGATTTGGATCGTGAAGCTCTTCATTCTTGACAAGGCAGTAGATCTTAATGGTAATGATAAAGATAGCTGCCACTTCTTTAAACTCAACACTTTTGGGTTAATTTCTCAACATGTCTACATTACTCACTATTGTTGATAAAACAGGTTCCATACTGATAATTCCTGATAGTATTTCCGTTATAAAACAGGTCCAATTGTGGATTCAGTAGCAGATATTTCACTGTGTCTAGGTTATATGTAATATCCTAAAATGTCTAAACTGTCAAGTAAATATTAACTATTTTATTAGCAATGTTACTGGTGTTGTGATTTGTGGTAACAAGACATTTTAAGAGACCGGCCAACTGATCATTTCGTTTAAGTTAGTTTCTTACAATGTAGTAGTAGTCAATATTTCAGATTGTGTTTCTAATTGCTGTAGCACTTCGTAGTTTATTTTATCCATTCATTTCCTACATCTTCATAAGGATCAATGAATGGATAATCTATTTTAAATTCAATCCGCGTTAATAAAGTGTGTAAAATCAAATAAATGAGGCCTTTACAAATTGATATTACATGCATTTTATATCAATTAAGGAGGTAGATTGCTTTAAATTACATTGCATTTCGAAACTAAATCAATGCATCTGTAAAAAAGAATGTGAATCACCACCAGCTTTTCGTGCTCATATAAACTACTGAAGGCGAGGTCATACTTGTCAATTGAATTGTAAGTACACTTTCCAGACATCTGATTTGAACGGAGAACAAATCTGTCTGTTAAGATCAAAAATACATAAAAGTACAAGCAGGCTTCTTCAGAGTTGTAATTCCTTTTTGCACAAATTATTGCCGTTCGATAGTTAACGATAATCGAACTCATATTCGATTAAAATATTCGTTTTGAAATAAATCAACTCGTAACAAAGACTTCATTTCTGTCTCGCAGTGTTTTCTTTTTACAGACGGTAATTTAGATTATTCGTGGATCTATTATTCCCAATGACCTTCTTGTTTCTATACCCATTACAAATTGAGAGTGAGATTTCAATTTGGATAACCACTCCTCTGATACCATCACATACACATCAGTGGCGATCACGACTCTTCTTAGCGATTTAATGATTTGTTAGTTAACATTTTCAGGTTTTGATTTTATCATTTGTTATGCTTTGCTGTATCCTGTTTGGAGAAGACATCGCAAGTTATTAATCTACAAGCATTGAAAATAGAGAAGTAATGCATCTTGCAATGGAGTAGTTCAAATGTGCGTTTTAATATACAATACCTACAGATATAAATCAGTAGTTAATTTATTGTAATGCTGTTTGATTTGATTCTTACTGCCTAGGCAAATCAAGAATACAATATGACCTTGAAGAATAAGCTTTGTTAATCGTCGTACTCTTAACATCTTAACCGTTTAAGTATGTTTTCTACGTACTTTAAACATATGTACTCAACATTGCGTTGTGTACTTTTGAGAATGTGGCTTTTAAAGTATACAAGGAGGTCGAGGCGAGGTCTACAGTAACTTTTGAACAAGGGACATTCTACAAGTCCCGTGTTCAGGCCAGGGCCGGCTCAGAGTGTTGTCGACGCTGGCCTGGGCAGCCTAGTGCATTCCTCGTGAAAACAATACCGGGAAAGCCACAAACAAAACAGTCCCCAGGCTACCTGCCTCGGAGATCCGAAGACCCGTAATTTGACACGTTTCAGACGGTTGGGAGGGTGAGGCACTTGTCGCGTTTCATTCTCGTTTTGAGAGTTCTGACAGGGTCAAAATCACGAGTTTGCCATTTAGTTTTAATTGCCACCACTGACAGCTGAGTTTCCGGATCTTTGTCTTAGCAAGCTTTGGGAAATCGTATTAGTCTGATCCGTGACTATAATGTACGTATTTATGAGATAGTCTGTAGTACATGTACGTCCTCGTCGATACCATGCCAAATTTAAATTACACACTTCAATTCAACAGTATATCGTGTAAAAATCAGACCCAAAACTGCTAGGGTTTAGTGTATTTGCAGATTATTAATAGAGCGCATTGTTGGTTCGGTCTTTTAATGAATTAGTCGTTTCCAGTTAGAACACGAGATCCTATCAAGGACCAGTAATTAGCAGAGTTATCACTCATTTGTTCCGTTCTGTGTTCTTGTGTGTTATCTTATCACAGTTTGATTTAACGCCGAATTGCTACAGAATAACACCTCTAAATCCTATTCGGGTAGTCATGATAATGAATTAATTATGTGTTGTTTACAAGTGCGCTTTTTAGCTGTTCATCAACTTGGAGTATTTCGTAAATCGTCTGATTTAGTATTTCTATTACTTATTCTTCTAAAACACCATACCTCAAGAATGAATGTTTAAATGCTATATTAATCAAGCATTAAATTACCCGATTAATGCTATTGTGGAATACAGCCTATAGTACATCCGGCCAAAGACTATGAGCAATATGTAAAACATCAGAACGCGCCTGAGATGATAATATTCATGTGGTTCATGATAATGTCTCCAAAGTGCTATACATATAAAACATCAGAACGCGCCTGAGATGATAATATTCATGTGGTTCATGATAATGTCTCCAAAGTGCTATACATATAAAACATCAGAACGCGCCTGAGATGATAATATTCATGTGGTTCATGATAATGTCTCCAAAGTGCTATACATATAAAACATCAGAACGCGCCTGAGATGATAATATTCATGTGGTTCATGATAATGTCTCCAAAGTGCTATACATATAAAACATCAGAACGCGCCTGAGATGATAATATTCATGTGGTTCATGATAATGTCTCCAAAGTGCTATACATATAAAACATCAGAACGCGCCTGAGATGATAATATTCATGTGGTTCATGATAATGTCTCCAAAGTGCTATACATATAAAACCTGTAGCCTACGTGAGTGAAATACCTTGTAAGTTCTTTTTTGTGAAGAAGCAATGTTCTCTAATATTATAATGAAATTTAAGCACTGCAGTCTAGTTCTTCGGTAACATAGCTTTCATCAAACTAAGTGGTACATAATTCGATTTTTTAATTAGTGTCACTTGTTTACATCTAAAAGCGTTTACGTTGTTCATCGGTAAGTCTTATTACTCGAATCTTAAATGGACTGGCATTTACCGGCTTTAAAGGGGAAAAAACACCCAATAACGAATCAATTAACTGATTATTGAAGTAATATATGCAAGTACAGGTTGAATAAGTTTTAATTTAATTAAGCTAGTTATCCAATAGTTATGACACAATTGATGATTGGTAACAAAACGTCAATATCGAGAATGATAATTATAAACAGTGGGTGGTTTACATTGTTTTGTTGTATATTTAGAAATTAATCATTTAAATATGATTTGACCGTATGTAAAAACGTTTATAATTTTCAACACATCTTCGTTTTATTAAATGTCTCAATTTTTTAAATTTTTCCAATAGTAACATAACACAAGAATAGTTTGTCTTCCATTTCCTCAGCGAATCAAATTTTAGATATTCAGATTGAACCAAATATACTCATATGTGTCAAAAGATAAAAATACCTCATTGCTTGTAATGACTTTTAGACCTAGGAGTAGGGAAATTATAAATTCGATTTTGAACTTGTCAACATTTTTTAAATTTTGTAACCAATCAAAACCAAAAACGTTCTCCATATTTATTTGTTATATTAATGTTGTTAATTAACCCTGCCTTCACGATGTCTTGGACAAATCCAAATGGGCACCTGCTAGTAATCTCACTACACATATACAGCGTTGTTGCAAGTGCTTCGTCCGTGATTCACAGTCTATAGGTTGGCTGCACTGGTCAGACAAAGCGTGCAGGACTGACTCAGTTATGCATCACCGGACTCTAAGAATGGATAAAGGTCGAAGGTGACCGTCATTCTCGTAATGAGGCATTCGTGGCGTGGATTAGTACTAAAACATTTCCATATCTTGTCTAGTTCGGGGTTTATAACTCTGCTGCCCGAGTTTCCAAAAACGTTTATAAAAGCCGTGCCGGTCAGCTTTGCGTCATCCCGTGAAGGCCCGATGTGGGATGATCGGAGAACGTACGAGACCGGTTTAGGTCAGCCGCGGAGCGTGTAACTGGACGAGAATCTTATTTACGGTGCTCGGTGTGGGATGTCAGACAACAATCGCCGTTATCTCGGTGTCCTGAGTGTGTGGTAGGATGATAGGGTAGGAGGCTGACCAGTCTCCGGCCTTGGTGACATTTGGTACAGCCGCTAGAGTCCTGGAGGACCTTGGGTCTACTGCCGAGCCTTATACAGTGGAGTGTGTCATGCGAATAAGTTGTGACCAAGTGGTTCTTCTTGAATCATACCTTATGGCCGTAACCAAAAATGAGCAAATCAGGTTCGCTCAGAAGTCAAAGTATATAGCCTACGTTAACTAGCCTGCAAAAAATCCCTGTGAAATAAGAAAGATATTTTGTTATTAAGGATATTCTTCCTCACCACTTTGATACTACTACATTTAGTTTCTCGTGATAATGTCTACATTACATCTATACTAAAGTTAGTTTATTCTTAATGCTTGCAAGGAACATTGACAAATTCAATCGGTAGTTACAAAAAATGCGGTACTAAACTGATTACGAGTTTGCCTATATAAGGTAGTGGAAGAAATGAATATACACTGCCAAGTGCAGGAACTAAAGTTCAATGCCACACACTTTCTCTCTGGCGCCCTAAAAGGCTGTGAAATACTGAGCCCTCACGCTAGAAAGGAGGGAGCGGCGCGCAGCAACCCCCAATCAACTTTTCGGCACTTTGGGTCCTCCATCCGTCATAAAGAGAATTCCTATTTGTCAATCCCTTCTTTTGACTTTTGCCGCTATTTACTACCTCCAACGTTCTCTTGCTTTTCACTCTTCATCAATGGCTTCTGCGATTATACTACTTTATGCAACCGTTGTGTCATGATAATTTTAACTCGCAACCTATGAAATTATAAATATTATGAAATTGGTGACACGAGCTTAATGAGTATAGTTATGTTATAAGAGTGTATCGTGATGTAATAAGGAAGTGGAATATTTTACATTATCTATGTCTATATCCTCTACAGTACATTCAAGAATAGACGTAATTGCAGTAACATAAACATTGTGTTTACATTTAAATGTAGCTTCCATTATGATTCCATTACTAAATGTTGGATGCTTATGATCAATGGACTTAGTAAGTAAGTCCAATATTGTATTCACTAAATTAACCTTTAGATTAACAATAGACTCATTTTTCATAATGGACAGATGATTTTCGACTTGATATGTTGTTTGTACTTTGTATCGTGTTGTGTTCTCAGTGTGATTAATTAATTATTTACGGATTCCTCAATATTACTCGACTCAAGGTTAAAACTCGTTGAATGTAACGAAACCAACGTCCGGCCTAACGCTGCAAAACGCAAGGAAAATTTCGAACCGTTATCGTTTGTTACGTTAATCGTTCGTTTTATTCCTCAGCGCTTTATTTTAAAATCTTTAAAAAACACGGGATAACTTGTACAGAATCAGGAGAAGCACGAACTAAAATAACGATACAATGTCCATGTAACATGAAATATGACTCATGTGGACCTACATCAGAAACTCGTGCATAAAATAAAGGGGTTTCTTTTTAGGAAAAAGGTAATTTTTAAGCCTTCGTGTTTTTAGAGGTAACAGCTAGTAACAGACAATACCGGGCCTAACAACAATAGCGCTATTGTGCAGCGAGCGGTGCAATGCGGCGCGGCGCGGCGGGGCGTGTGGAGGTAACAGTTATTGTTCTCTAACAGAGACAGGTACAAGTGTTCTTGTGATTAAAATTAATAGGACGAGCGCTAGTTCAAGGCTACGAGTGCTGATACCGGGCTATTACTGCACCTAATCGCCGGGACTGTGTAGCCGCTGGTATCATTGCAATGGCTATAAATTTTAGTTAATAGTTCTTGTTTATTTTAACGCGAGTGTCATCGCTATTTTTGTGAGATAGAAGTGCAGCTATTCGTTGCTTGGTAAGTGAGCGGGAGTATTGTGTATTGCTAAGTTTTAAAAACTTGCATCTAATACACTTACCTAGTATGAACGTCTGATGCTGCAATTCCGTGAGGCATTTTGCACGTCACAGAATCAGCTCTTAATCATTGTCCCTGGAAGAGCTAAATCATTCTTTAAGGCGCTTTTCAGTGCTATCTTCGAATATATTTAAGTGTTGAATTTATACACGAATTGGTGGTACTTGTAATAAGTACAGTAATCAATGTCATACTCTTACACCAGGCTGTCAATCTCATATGCTTAATTATGGTTTGCCGGTTACCGCTTGTGCAACCAAACGTGTGAAAATGTTCATGATTTATGCTTATTTCAACACCAGAATTTAATTTTCACAATTATTAGTCAACCAATCAAACAAATGAGGTACTAAATGTTGTAAACTTTTATAACCAATTTTTTATGTAACAGAAACAGAAAAATGGTTTGTTTCTTCATAGGTGGGTTTTCTTAAAAATAATTAAAATTCTTAAAACCGCTGAAAATGCTTAATTTATTATCAGCCTTTTATTCTTACGTTACAAAACATTAAAACTTAAATAATTTAGTTTTAAAATATTGAAGGAAAACCTTTACAGACAAACAAACGTACTATCTAAGTGGAGAAACGTAGAACTTTTATGTTCCCATAATCCTTTGTGTGTCCACCTTCGTTTACCGAAGTTGGTACAATAGGTACATTATACTACATGAGAATATTAGAATTATACAACTTCTGGACTTGCTCTTGTCTCGGGAGTCGAGCAGAAAGAATCGCTGTCGCCGGTAACTCGGTGACTCAGACATACAGATAACACTGTTGATTTACACTCTGGCCTCTCTGATAACAGTGCTGCCGCTGCCTCCAACGTAACTATCCCAGTAAGGTGAACCGTCAGGATTGTACCAGAATTTCGCTTTTCTACTCGGTTTGTCTCACTGCGTTTGGTTCAAGACACGAACTGTTTATAATTGAACCGTTTTTAAATTTTACCTGGACAACTGAGTTTACAATATAAATAACTAATAATCCAAGAGTCGCAAATTCAACAATTCGTAGCGAATTATAAACAGACCATAAAGAATTCAAAAATTATATTTAATCGCTCTGGTGACAGGCTGGTTCACACGAGGTCAACATCAACTCAAACTCAACTGCTTTAGTATTTATACTGTTATTAAACGTTTAATAACTGATATGACTAATAGATCGTTTGTAATAAACGCCTAAATAATCGTCAACCTATTCCACAGCGTCAGGAATCTCTATTTTTTAAGAAAAACAGCATTTTGAAAATGACCTATTGTGAATTTTGCGCGCCAAAAATCTGGGAACCCGCATAGTCCATGTGGATTTCCCAGGTTTCCCTCACTACCTCAGAGTTAGGGGCTAGGTGTCGCTCATCACTCGATGAATAGACTATAGTGTGTGATGTATTTGACAAGTAACAGCTCATGCCTCATCGTTAGAATTCTAAAACATTACTATACTCGTTCTCCAGGTTAAACGAGAATTTTGAACTTCAGTACTCACAATACAATAGATCAATCGACGCTCTATTGCATCTGTATGGCGCATTGAATGTTGCCGCTCCGCGGTGAATATTAAGTGTGATCACACATCCGATAGTACTATACCAATAACGTACCGTGTCTCGCATCTTGAGCGAGTGCAAATTATCTGGGCGTGTTCCAGCCGGGTATCGTGTCCGATAGCGTACATCGAGCGAGCTGAGGAGACCGGCCTATCAGGTTATCACGCTCCTTTGTCGCGATCGTAATCCGCTTCAGTTGTCGGCCCTAGCCTCGACCTTGTCTCGAGCCGTAACAATCCAGCAGAGCCGTAGCGCAGACTACAGAAGCTCATCACAGCAGGACCGTCGCGTAGGCAAGGCTAGCTTTTGTTCGTTTCAAGGTTTTGTTTAGCTATTTTACGGCTCAAAGTCGAAGTATCTAAAAAAAACACAGGTATGGTAGGTCAGTCACTTAAGAGACGTGTGTCAAATTTACAGATACAATAATGGTCATTTACGCACACAACCACTTCGAACTAGGGTTCCGGTACGTTGAATTGGAAGTTCTTTAAATGTTCATCAAATATATGAATGTATTTTTAACATAATATTACGATTGGTAAGGAGTGTGGATATCTCGGGACTTTAAAAGATTCGGGAGTTTTAAAAAGTTTCCGAAAATTATCATTCATTAATTGTTGATATGATTGAATGACAGTATTATTGAAATGATTAAATTTTGATACAATTCTTCTTGTTCAATGTCTTTCATATAATTTGATTCTTACCGTTCAACCCTTGGATTTTACTATTTGAGTGTTCTATGATGCAAAGGAAACATTTAGGAGTATTTCCAGTTTAAATTTCCTCCAAATCGAGGTGATTCCACTTTGTGTGTTTTGGGCTTGAAGGATAACGAAATACATTTTTACAACTGAGTTAAAATTGCAAAGTAATCATAAACTTCCAAGGATGGTACTTAACGTTGCCCCAGTGACAGGTTAGTGGATGTATGTTCGCCATTGCCTTCTTCCATAAACGTATATATATATATATATATATATATATTTATATATATATATATATATATATATATATATTTATATATATATATATATATATATATATATTTGTCTTACTAATTTGGAACCTTCTTCAAAATTACATATTATATACACTACTTGGATTCACACTGACACGTCATAAAAACATAGTTAATTATTTCCAATATTAACAAAATAAATGCTTGTATTATAAATATTCCTTTCTTATTTTGAAAACAAAATCACTGGAGGTATTTTTGAGGCAGGTCATAAAAGTCAGAATTTGAATTAATTCACTTTAATATACGCTTGGGGCTAAATGGAAATTAATTTGATGTACCAAAAATCAGAGATTGAACTACTCCTATTACTTTCATCATGAAGTAGTCACATTTTTACCACAGCCACCTTTTCTGTTTTGCCAGTGACGTATATTCAACAGATAATATTGTTTGGGTGTTGATAATGGTATCTATTAACTGGACAGTGGTGGGCGGGAGGGGAGGTCAAAGTGTAGCGTAACCGATAACGGAGTCACGGTGCTGCTCGCGGCTTGGCGGGAGAGTCAATATTGACCGTGTGGAGCAAGCGGCGACACCGGTGTCAGACAGCGGTAGGCAAATGCTGGCGAAGGCCGAGTTTCGGTGTACTTGGCCAACTGGGCCTAGGTCGGCCGGAAACATTGTCCAGTCCTGCCTCGATACACGACCGGTGACGTGCTCAACCATTATATCCTGCGGGCTTTAGATTTTTTGCACGGTTTTTGTCCCACCCGAAGAGGTCGCGCTGGACTAGGCCGTCATTGATACTTTTGAAATTGCTTACGAACACTACGTTGTTGATTGATTAGTCAACCATGTGTCGTGTGCGTTGTTGAACTGACCGTTTTAAGGATCGACTAAACACTTCTGAAAACCCTGTCGATCGACTACGTGTGTCGATCTTCTTAATCATCAGCGGCATAAACTATGATACAAACAAAACTAATTTCTCAATCCGCCTGTAACAATTAAATGTAAACATGTTTTCGTTAGTAATGGTGTTTTCTTTGTGTGGTTATGAACCTCGGTATATATTCAGCTCGGTAGTTTATATTTTACTTTTCCAACGAAAAATACTTGAGAAATGAACTACAGTTAATAATTAATTAATTGTACCCTTAACATATGTAATTTAAAAGTTTTTTAATACGTTTGATAACTTTTTGTGAGCGTGCTATCTAATCTATTACATAGCCCCTCCATTCCAGCAGTTTTGTCGTCCACTTTGGTGTACAAATCTTACAATTTAGACAACAGTAAGCTCCTGACAATGTCTTGTTATTTAATTGCAAAGACGACACATATTGTAAGGAAAAACGGAAACGATCGGCTAAGCCGGACAATTGTTACGGTGTAGAGGACAACAGTATGCCTTTGACAATGTCTTGTTACTTAGTTGGAAAGACGGACAGGATCAGCTGAGGCTGACAATTGTTACGATTTAGACGACAGTATGCCCTTGACAATGTCTTGTTACTTAGTTGGAAAGACGGACAGGATCAGCTGAGGCTGACAATTGTTACGATTTAGACGACAGTATGCCCTTGACAATGTCTTGTTACTTAGTTGGAAAGACGGACAGGATCAGCTGAGGCTGACAATTGTTACGATTTAGACGACAGTATGCCCTTGACAATGACTTGTTACTTAGTTGGAAAGACGGACAGGATCAGCTGAGGCTGACAATTGTTACGATTTAGACGACAGTATGCCCTTGACAATGTCTTGTTACTTAGTTGCAAAGACGGAGACATGTAAGGAAATACGGACAGGATCAGCTGAGGCGAGGTGTAAGAGCGGGTGTAGGTGTAACGGTGGTGTAGGTTACAGTGGCAGGTTGTGTAACCTTGTATATAATTACATGGTCATTCGTGCTAGCTCATTGTTTACCGTGCACGTGCTATTCCGAGCGTCCTCTTTCAGGCCTGAATCAATGCTAATCCTTTTCCCACAGTCAATGGTCACAGTCAAGATTTGTTCTTCAGCTTGACCTATTTTTGTGGCCCATTGTTCGATATTTGGGAATGTAAGATGGATTATAAACATCGTATTAGTAATGGTAGCCTAATATTTGAGTCATTCTTCACTTCGAGCCTCTCATTCATTAATTTTCACATTGATGTGGTTAAAATATTGAAACAAATTAATATCACGTGAGGTATTACTGAATTTACTTAAACCTGTAATATATAATAGGATTTTTAGGAAAACTATACCTACATTCTGTCAGGTGTTGGATATAACGCACCAAACCCGTTACTATTTTTAGTGAACAGAATCTTTAATTCTTATTAATCAAGCAGGAATAAATATCCTTCTGTCATTTGGTCACGGCTTTGAATTAAATTCATTAAGTTTATCAGAGTGTATTGTGTAAGAGTACGTGTCATTTACTTTGTTAACATCGTTCTTCCAGTCTTATTGAGCTTGTTTTCAAAACTTCAGAATCCCTCGGATTTATCTTTTGATTATCTTAGCGCCCTACAACCTGTTTATCGTTGTTGCCTGGTTATGGGTGGGAACCCCAGCCAGCGTAGCTGTTGCCATGATCTCTTGTTGCTTGGTTATGGATGGGAACCCCAGCCAGCGTAGCTGTTGCCATGATCTCTTGTTGCTTAGTTATGGGTGGGAACCCCAGCCAGCGTAGCTGTTGCCATGATCAGTAGTGATGGGAATGCGGGAACCGCGATGAGCGAAGCGAGCCGGATACGAGGTCGTGACGCGGGTGTTGTATTTTACGTACTCGACTCCCCAGCGCGGTGCGGCGCTGTTGCCAGACTGGACGGCCGGCTATAATTGCCTTGTTGCCGCATAATGTTCGCTAAGTGCTTGCGGGACCGATAACAGTCGGTTCTTGTTCAAAAATATCGCCTCATGATGCGAATTACGTCATTGCTCGCAGCCTCAAAAACTACATTTGTGATGTAGTGATTTATTTAATAACACGTCACCGCCTTCTCAGTTTGTCGTGATTCGTATTTGAATTCCTCTTACTACCGATGTCCACACTAACATGATGTATTAATTCCTGTTATCACTGTTTCACCGGTTGTTGTGAGTCATGTTCCATGTCTAGCTTTCTCCTTGGAGTATGTTATTGGAACCGAGTAAACAGCTCTGGCACCCTCGCTGGAGGGCCGCAGCAGGTAGTTCCGGGCAGACCGGCCTCTGCTGCCTTTGTTCCCCCCGTCTGCAGCCCTGTCACCCCCACAATACTCTGCACTCCACCGACACATTTACACCACCGTTACGCAAGCTGTCTGACCAAAACGAAGACTGTAAATCAGCTTTTGAATAGACCAAATGTTAACTCCACGCAGAATTTTTACTTTTATGAAGTGGTTGTCCTGTAAGGTGAATGAACTATGACATACATGTATATTGTTTCAAACATATTCCAAACTAACTGAATCTTGAACAATCCATGCTGTTCCAACCAGAATTTTTTACTACGCCCGTGTATCAACGTGAATCTGAACATCAGTACCACCACGCGTTAAAGTCTCTGTGGGTACCATACAAAAATTATGTCTCCAATTTTTTGTTTATTCGTTTAATACGGACACGTTTTACAAAAGGATTTATTTATACCGAAAGGCTTCACAATTGCGTCTTGGCATTCCAGTTTGGAACTAGGCGTGAATTTGGCGAAGGCTGTTCGACGAGACTCGACATGTACGTGCGTGTTTGTTCCTAGCTTCTATGATTGATCACACAAGATGGCGGACGGGCCCAGACCGTTGCGCTATTGCCCAAGGTCACCATATTCTAATTGCTCACACCTGTTAGTGACCGAGTGGGTAGACAGTTTGCCTACTACTGCCAATAATTCAAGATCTTTTAAGGTGTCTCATTCCAGTTCCAGGACTCGCGATTATTAATTATCTGGCAGTATCGTGACTTAAAATGTATCTGCGCTTCTATACTGGAAACTTTAGCATCACTAGGAACAACTACTACATACTCACATGCAACATATACTATTATATGGCTATCTTGTATAGAAAGTGTGTGTAAAGGAAAGGATCGAGTTCTGCTTGGTTATAACACAAGACGTTAATGTAGCACTTCTTTAGTCACCATATATTTTAGGGTTACTTATTTATGAAAAAAAAAAAAAAAAAAAAAAAAAAAACAGTCGATGCTAACTAATGCAACAGATCTTTGCTACAAATTCTATTTCATTCATATGTGCCGTATAACTGGACATGTGTGAAGGAAACAGGATTTTCCGGACATTTGCCATCGTTCAGTGAAACAAAAAATCAGTAACACTACGTTTCGAGATCTGTTATCTGATCTCTTCTTCAGGTAAATAACTAACCTAATACATAATTACCTAATACATATAGTAATACAGGAAAATTCTGTTTCCTTCACAATCATTCCATCGCCAAAAATAAACTTCAAACAAAGAATGGACATGTGTATTACCGATGCATCTTTTACTACTCATTATTCAGTAATATTCGTATCTATAGGCCTACACGCATCCATGCGTGTATAGATGCGAAGATAGTATACGTGTATAGATACATCTTTATGTACGCATTCCACTAATGTTTATTAGATGCAGAAAATAAGTTAAAGGAGAATAAGAATACTGGGAAACTATTATGTAATAGACAAAAACATTTTACTACTATGTTGTTAGAGCCCCAATACGTCACGGTAGCGGTGGTGACCTTGAACACTAGCCAGTAGCGAACAAGACAGGGCCAGCTAGTAGCTCGCAGGACGCAGGACTCCCTCGGTCTGACCCACACCAGTTCCAGGAAACTAGCGGTTTTGGCTCGCTAGCTTTCGCAACGAAATACCAGGAAAGGCCCAAACAATTTACTAATAAACATGCCATGCCCGCTTATTGTTGTTTAGTAAGTGGGAAACAGTCGGCCAGAAATCACGTTTAGTCTTATAGAGGGCCGGTACCAATTTCTAGTGGTTAAATATAAAATTATGTTATTTAATCTTTTATAAACAGTTTTTCACTCATAAGCGTTCAGATCAAATAATTCTTTATTATCAAAACCTATTGTAGACCTACATATTGTATACGGTCAATTCATATAAAAAACACTAACGTAATTATTTACGGCGTAATGTATGCTGTATAACAATATCTTCGCTAGCAACACTAATTTATTGTCCAATGTTAATTCTTGGGTTCAACTCTTAACATTAACAAAGACAGTTAAAAATACACAACATGTTAATACGCTGTGTTGTTGAATTGTGGAAAAAGTAGTTATGGGTCATATGACTACAGTGTTATAAATAACTGTTCCATACAAGCATTGGCTTGTTGAGATAAATAAACGAATCTAAATAATATAAGTCAGTACAGAAGTGTATTGTGGTGATGTAGTTACTATATAATTCAATTTTGGCCCTTCTATATACACTCTTATTTCAATGCCAGGTATGCGCATTTTTGTCCAAATAACCCAAAATATAGGCTTATACAGGAATGGTATCAAATTATATACGGTACTAAAAACTTGATGTGGCGAACATCACAAACAAGTATGGATTCATCTTGTTTCCTTTCATTTATCTACTTACAAGCACTCATTGAAACTGTATTTTTGTACAGTACTGAGGAACCTGTAGTAGTACTCGTTGAGTATCGTTTTACAACATCGTTTATAATCCACGCTGTACTAATTGAAGCTTTCTTTTTCGTTTAATTTATGTTTTCCAGCGGTAAATTCTACACTCTTCTCATCCACCTTGAGTCCCACCAACAAGAACGGGAGACGATTCTTTTCTCCTCGCCTTAACCTACTCGGATGAGTCAGACTCGCTGATGAGGATTGTCTCAGACAGGACCTGTTCCCGGGTGCCAATGGTTCCCAAGGCTGTGCCGTGCCATGTCCTGACATCACCCCTCTCGTCTTGCATCACCGCCCTTGGTCCTCGGGCAGCCAGTAACTATTGTGCCCTTGGATACTATCTATACGGTATAATTTGTGGTCGGAAAATTGCCCTGTGCGTGCGCCTCTAATCACCCAAGTTTGGTGTGCACTATCGGTCCCCTGTAGAGTCAATCATCGGTAACTGTGAGTTAATAAACGCGAAGCTGAGGTGACCACTCTGCTCGGACTTTCGACCTTCAGCCCAATGTCAAGCGGCGTCTTCGTGAGCTCACGCATACCGTGACGTCATATTGGTTGGTACTTCCATTGTGTGGCATGTCTGCCAGAAAACCGCAAGAGCCGGTGCTTCTGCGTTATAACGATGTACACCTGATGGACAAATCATACAAGCCTAATTACATGTATTTGAAGTTTTTTAAATAAGTTTTTCCACCGTCAATGGAATTCCAATTCAAAATAAACAATAAAGAAAACTCACTTTTTTACTTGCATTGTTATAAATTATGGCGCTATTCCTCTAATAGCATACTAATCTAAAAAATATATATATATATTACGGTTATTTCAAATTTTTATTGATTTGGTGTTCTGCATGTATTGTTTTGAAATTAAGCATTAATAAAACAAATATTAAACTGAACCAATGCAAATAACTAGTGCTATTCCCAGGAGTGCCTTCTTGGTCTCTATTTTCAGCAACATATCATTATCAGCATGTGCAGCGATTAGTCCAGTTTAAATGTTCAGTACTGGCCACAAGAATTGAATAATCCAGTGAACCATCGGACCACCGACATCGAGATTCAAGGCTACCACCGATTGTTCTGCCATCGCCGTTGCCATGACATTGCCATTCTGTTCCATTGTCCTTCTCTCACTTGCTGTGTCTGTCCTGTCTCGGGTTCTCACGGAACAGCCCGACCTCTGTCAAATAATTCTAATTTATTCATCTCTTTCGCCCACCGCCCGCGTGTAGGTGGATTTTTAATCACGGTCATGATCCGGAGAGTTCTCGGGAATACATGTTTCGTCGGTTCTGATCTGACCTACAGATAGTGTAGAGGTATGATCGTAACACATTGTCCTTCTCCTTGAGTGTTGTCTGAGCGTTAACGAAGTGGTCTGGATAATTTACTTTGCTGTCTATCGAGAACGTGAAGTTTGTATGGAACTTCAGCGTAGCCTGCTACGCGACACGTGGACTGGCGTACTGCTATCTTTTTCTTAAACGATGTACACATCACAAACAAATCAATGAGGCTAAGTAATTGAGTATTATAAAATTGTAAGGATGGTAAAGGATGTTATTCCCTGTAAACCTGATGGAATTTGTGCAAAGAACATTGTTTACCCTTAACTCGCGTAATGATTTGGACCGTGTATAAATGATGCATCTGTTATCTTGCACCAAGAGATTTTATGGATGGAGAAATCAACTTCCTCTGAACTTTCTGTGTCTTGTGGCTCACTCTACAGTCGAAAACTGATTATTAAGATATAACTCAGAACGGTTCATTTTGTAGTGTGAAGAAGTCACCAAAGAGTTGACATTATCACTTTTAACACAACGCCAATGTTGTTGAAATACGATAAGGTTTAACATTATTATTTATATTATCTCATTGAGCCGGGAAGCAAGACCAAGAGGTCCTCGGCTCCGCTCTAGGCTCAGATTGCCCGTTGTTTGTGCAGCCTGTGTGTTCAGGGTTATCGCAGCAGACACCTTATTTGCTCCCCGGCATCGTGCAACACTTTTATTGCCCAGTACAACAACTCTTTTGTACACAGCCACGCCACTAGATAACCATTATAGACCGACAATCATTTCCCATTGTTCCCTCAAACACGCTTTGCGACACCGCTCTACTAGTCTGTCTCCTTGCTTCCTCCAGCGTATTGTGGCACTGGAGTATCGACGGTTTGCGATATCGAGTTTTACGTCACACTGTTGTGTAAGGGCAGGTATGACATTGGGTGGACACATGAGAGTCGACCTAAAATAGTAGCCAAATCATGGAACATGACGCCTCCCAAGATTAATGATAAATTGTGCATTTTCGTGTAAAATGATCGAGAAGTCTTCGACTCGCTCGACTAATGATCGAGAGAATTATAATTTAATGTTTTTATTTAAAGTACATAACTTACGATGGTTTCTTTTTAAGGCATCGTGAATATTACATTCATATAGATGTTAAACTCCAAAGACGATAGTTTGGAACCAGTATCTGTACTCCCACTTAACATCTAGGTTTAAACAAATGTAAACCAATTCCAGGGATTTGTGTTGGTCTGGCTGAGCGAAACATTTGCAAGTGACATTACGCTCAAGAGGTCCTGTAATGAGTTAAAACAACCACTATATTAAATATCAGACTTGACTGTTACATGTATACTAATACATTCTGAGATACATCTAAATAGACTGCAAGTTTTCTGAAAATAGTATCCAATAAACTGTAGTGATAATATCTAAGGTCATATACTTTTACAATGAACATAAACATGTCAACCTCATCCAACCTTTACAATTCTTTACTGTTTGAGCACAGTCAATGTCATATGAAGAAAGGCAATAACAGCGTGATGAGTATTAAACATTTATTTACTCTTCGTCACATTCAGACTGTCTTATACAGTATTCAGATTCATTGGCGTGTCACCTTTTGTTTTCCTATAATTAATTATGATTATTCACAGGTTAAAGATAACTCTTGAGCCAGTTTGTCACTATTCAGTAATTATCAACTTCCTGAGAAAAGTACATGTGTGAGTAGATGATGCAAGTGAAACAGCAGCAAGAGGCCATCTCAAGGAAGCTGGTCTAGCAGGCTGGGCTAGGTTAGATTGTGTATCTATCTTGCCGCTCCATAACTGCTGACTGACTGACTACTAGTTTTGCAATCGGCTCTCAAGGTCACTTTGCTTTTCCCTGATATTTCCTTCCATTAACATTCCTTACACAACCGACCTTCCTTCTTTTAGCGTCGTGTCATCGCCGTACCAACTTCAGGTTTTACTTCCGGAGATTTTGAATTTACTTAAACTAACTCTACAATTAGTTTAATAGTACTTACAAAGCCGCTACTGTTCTTTGAATATTTTACAGCATTACGTTATATCTTTGTTGCACATAGAAATTTTCCACTGTTAATAGGACTAACCTATCATACACTGTCTAGTAATTTATGTTGTAATTTACTTAACAGATTTACCACTCCAAATGACGAGTATGATCCCATTGGGTTTTTGTAATCTTGGGGAACGTTTTGTGGAAGAAGCCGTTTGGGAAAAAGCCACGAATTAGTAATATAACATTGCAGGACTTGTACAGTAGTTAATTCTATTCCATCATTTACTATACGAAACTCCAATACTGTGATCCTACCAAAGTAGACATTCCTCGAAACAATTAATACCAGTTCAAGGGCGACTCCGGAGTACTCACTTAGGCGTATGAAAGAACCGACCAACATAACAATCAGGTGCGTAGTTGGGAATTTTTTAATGGTTTACAAAACCATTTCAGAAGGGAAGGAATGTGTTAATGGCGGTCTAGCCAGGAGCGAGCCGAGACGACCAGCTCTAATGGTGATGTCAGTATCTGTAAGTAAGGCAATGGGCCTCAGTCGGGAGCAAGGAGCAAGCCCAGGACTCTCGGTTGCACAACGCCTCGGGCTGGAGCCTCCCCCCTCCACCCACCGCGGTACAACAAGACAACTCTTCTCTCCGGGCATGACGGAAGACCGGCCATAAAAACATGTAAGAGAACCGGTTCCCCAGTTAATGATCCTTCTCTTCTTCGTTTTCTGTGCCTCTTCGTGGTTAAATAACTATAATTACATTTCCCGTGATACAACGGAGACGGTCGCATACCCTGCAGATGGCGATCTCAGCCTCTCGCCGTCTTTTGTTTGTGCCGTCTGGCCGGACCGAGGGCACCGTTGGCCAATTAACGTCCTCACTCGACTATTCGTAGATCTTCCCGATCGTCAGGGTTGACGCGAATCCGACCGGAATAACGTAGGGTAGATTGTCCTGTTAAAACTCTCCAACGTTCGTCCTCAAGACATTGACCCCAAATAAATTATTTATAACGATCTTGTGGCAACGTTCTTTATGTAAAATATAAATGATTTATTTATACCATTACGAATTTGATTTTATAAAAACCGTAGGGCGGTAAATAACGCTTGTATGCATAAACGCTACTGCCGAGGACGTTGCAGGCGGGCGACAGAGGTGGAGACGCATCTGCTTAGAATTTATTATACGAATGGTCGCACATGATTCCAAATAACCGCATCGAGCGAAATGGACGGATATTCGTCTTCTACGAAGGAAGTTTGTTGTTTTCGATCCGAAGTTATAAACGCCAACGGTTCTGAATGTAAAATTGATATCTGAAAGTAAAATGCTGTGTTGATACAAACGTGTTTCCTGGTCCGGCTGAAGGTCCTCCTCCTCCTCCACAGTTTGAACACTATCGTTGTGTTGAAACTGCTACATTCAACAGCCTTCTCTGACATACATTATACACTTTAAATTATATTGAGGTGTCATAAAGTCATTATTCCAGTAAGCAAATTAACTTAGCTAAAAGCTCAGACTAAGAATGGCGTACTTAGTTTAAAGGCAACGATAAAATAATTTTAAACAAAAATTTTGTTTATCATTGTGATGTAATAATATCCTGTTTAAGTGATAACAATTTTTATTAACTACTACTGCATGGGTGATTACACTTTGTATAAAAGCGTGTTTGCTACAGAGGTTATTGTTCGCTCTTGCCGCTGGACTCTTGAATTTCTGGTTGAAAAGTTTATAAAAGTATTAATGCAAAATTAAAATAATTTTATTGATTTTTCAGAAAATTCTTAAACTGTTTTTGTATTTCATCGTTTAAGTATTGAAAAAGTATGTACTTTAGCATTTGGATGCGTACTTATCATATCTTTAAAATGAGACATCCCATTAGTCTGGGTCCAAAAATAAGTATATGATGTTGAAAATTGTTCTTTAAACGTAACATTCAAGGTCGTTTGACTACAGCGAGTCTTAATGCGTTAGTGTAAAACAACATATATCCATTACAATGAAACATGTCGAAGCAATTTCACATTGGTGGGTGTGTTACACTAGGCATCTTTGACCGTACAGATGCACAGCGGAGAGCTGGTAGCGGGATGAACGAAGAGCATGGTGGCCAGGAACAGTAGTAGGAAGAGGCTGAGGATGTAAGTACGATGCATGATGGAGGACCGTGGCAATGCACAGCGGAGAGCTGGTAGCGGGATGAACGAAGAGCATGGTGGCCAGGAACAGTAGTAGGAGAGGCTGAGGATGTAGGCGATGCATGATGGAGGACCGTGGCAATGCACAGCGGAGAGCTGGTAGCGGGATGAACGAAGAGCATGGTGGCCAGGAACAGTAGTAGGGAGAGGCTGAGGATGTAGGTACGATACATGATGGAGGACCGTGGCAATGCACAGCGGAGAGCTGGTAGACGGAGGAGCATGGTGGCCAGGAATAGTAGTAGAGTGAGGCTGAGGATGTAGGAAGGATGCATGATGGAGGACCGGGACGCTGTGACCGCTACTACAGCGGATAGGAGCAGGACAGCCCGGTATCCTTGACCGTGGCGGTGCGGAGCGCTAGCTGGTAGCGGGAGGAACGAGGAGCATGGTGGCCAGGAACAGTAGTAGAGTGAGGCTGAGGACATAGGAAGGATGCATGATGGAGGACCGGGACGCTGTGACCGCTACTGCAGCGGATAGGAGCAGGACAGCCCGGTATCCTTGACCGTGGCGGTGCGGAGCGGCTAGCTGGTAGCGGGAGGAACGAGGAGCATGGTGGCCAGGAACAGTAGTAGAGTGAGGCTGAGGACATAGGAAGGATGCATGATGGAGGACCGGGACGCTGTGACCGCTACTACAGCGGATAGGAGCAGGACAGCCCGGTATCCTTGACCGTGGCGGTGCGGAGCGGCTAGCTGGTAGCGGGAGGGATAGCCTTGGACAACCAGCATGGCGGCCAGGAATGCACGGAAGACTCAGAGCTGAACTTGGCTCTGCTAGCGCT
Source organism: Homalodisca vitripennis (assembly GCF_021130785.1). Lineage (NCBI taxonomy): Eukaryota > Metazoa > Arthropoda > Insecta > Hemiptera > Cicadellidae > Homalodisca > Homalodisca vitripennis. Next base: position 105,896,390 of record NC_060211.1, read on the forward strand.
CTCCTGGTCGTGACTCACAGATCTCGGCTCAATAGAGGCTGCTTGCTGCTGCATTATCTGCAACAAAAACTGTTTGTGTACTTGTAGGAGGTTTGTTCTGAAGCGGTAAACCCTTCCACCAACTTACGTATTCTGCAAGTCATCGACAACAAATTATTCCCGCCATTCCTGTCAGAATGCATTTCTAGTGTGGGCACCTTGTGAAGTGCTCAATCATATCAATGTAAATTATGTAGAATGAATGTGCCGTATAGCGTTATTCTGTTTAGTGACAAACATGCACACATTTGAATTTATTTATAATATAGTATTAAATAAATTGAAGAATATGAAAATGTGTCAATACTGAAGAGTTACATTAACTTATTTATATAATACGATGGTAGTAACCTACGCATATTTTTGGCACTGGTATTGCCTATTACGCATTTTGCTTTGTTACTTATGTTTCCATTAGATGACTCAAAACACCAACTCTTTACCACATCATCCTGTAACTCCGTAGGAGAAATTCCCCAGAGATACGTTAGTACTGCTAATTATCGTAGGTCTTCCAATAATAAACATTAACATTTATACTAACTTCTAACTTGTACATTTATTTACCGGTACATAGACATATTGTAATCATAACATAATTATATGTAATAAAAAGTAACAATAGTTACAAAAATAGAGACGATTTTCATCCCGAAATAGTTTCTCTTAACCCAAAATTTATTTGATTAATTTTATGGTTATTTCCGATTGATATTAGAAGTCAAAACTATAGTAGTGTTATGACTACAGTTAAAACTGTTTGACGAAGGTTATTGTTATTAATCAATCCGCAGTTATTAAATAATATGGAAAATAACGAGATGGTTAAATCAACGTAACTATATGAGTGGATGGATGCCTGGAGACTTTAACGCTCGGTTTCAAGGACTGATGTAGTTTAATAACATAGGCTACTAAATGTTGGTATTGGGATATTTAAGAAGACAGCTAGCTCTTTGTTATACTTAAACATAAATAATAACAGCCTTTATAGCTTCATCCATTTTTAAATTTTTGCCCAATTACAGCTAACCAATCAAGAATGAGTAAGCTCTTCAAAGTTTTTACTGGTAATGGTTATCCTTTTCGGAATGAGCTATGATGAGTTTTTGTCGCAAATCGCTCGCCACCACAGCCGCAGTTAGTGTGGTGTTGTCGAGCGTGAGGTAACGCCAAAAACCACTCAGGTTGCGGACCGTGACCGCTAGCTAATGCGGTTCCGCCGGTTCGCCGTTCGGTTCACCGCCCCTTCCTCGCTCCGAGCAGCTATCCTGACTTGGCCTCATTGTCCGCTGTTACATTTCAAACTGTTGACTGTCATCCATTAAAGCTGCACCATAACCAACCGAGTCGTTATCAAGTCACTAGAACTGTTGTGTGGCGTTCGCGTATAACGCGCTTGTCGAAACGAATGTTATCATTTTAGATAAGTACAGCTGACACTGTCAGGTGTAGGTAGGGCTTGTAGTTTGGAGTACGATTTTATCTCTGCGTTTGGCACTTTCTTAATTTTGACGTTCGCCACCTCAACCTTTTCCTATTCTGAGCTTTCCGGAAGCTATTCATTTCTTTGAATAGGTTACTCGTTATAACTCCTTTTTAATAGTAAGGATATTAGAGGAGAATTTTTTAATCGATTATTCCGAAATTTTTGTAACATTTCACAACAAGATATAGTAAAATACATATCACTTTATCCAAGGATGAGGAGATATAATAAATTATTTACTATATTTCCGAATAAGAAAGTGTTCCTCACTTTTCTCATTAAACTTAATATTGTTCTTAACCTTATCTTTCATTTTAGTACTTTTTTTAACCGTAATTTATTTAACCGATAACTTGCCTATCCCCATCCTATGGACCAACATCTGAACAAGTATCACCTTTTGCATCGCAGAAAAAAACGAATAAATCGATACAGAACTAACTTATTGATGCCGGTTGTGATCCAGAAAGCACTCTTCTCTAATTTCTGAGTCTAAAACAGACTGGCATACAGTCCCTTGTTTCTACTTCACAAGTTTTATCGTGATAACAAAGTGACACAATTATTTTTACTCGACAAAAACTGTTTGTCAAAGTCATCGTCTGTAGTAGTAAATCATGACTATGATGAATGCCAGGCGTGTGCTTAAGTCAGCGAGGCAGGTTATTGGCAGGCCTGCTGGTTGTGCATAGCCGCACAGGTGTCCGACCAGAGCAGAGCAGAGCAGATATCTGAGTGGTTGATCACTTCACGGTCACGCACCTGGGCACTGGGCAGCGACAGAGACCTTGACAGTTTAGTCACTCCTCCGGACCATGAGAGGAATGCTGTACCCTTGCATCAGCCTATATCGGTATTATGCACGGCGAGTTAGCAAGGTAAAGGCTAATTCTGATCTTTAGCTTTAGCGAAAGTCATACCACCGAGGACTTTATATAAGAAGTCCGACCAGTTAAAAACATTCCGTCGAGGACATTGTTACCACTTTGCCATAGTAGCATCCAAATAATGATTACATCTAATTGAGAATTTTCAAGTTTTATTATGACAGTGGGTGAAACCAATGACATATCCCCATGATTATGCATATAACACATGCAGTCTAGTTCTGAGAAGCGTGAACAAACCTGTTTAATATATTATGTTAATCAGAGTATGAGCATATACAAAGGTTATACAATGTAAGATTGTACAAGTGCGCAGGCTACATATATGCATGTGATTAGCCAATGTGTGGTTTGATAATATTTTTGTAATGTATAAAAGAGTTGTTTTACCACATAAGCCCAATTTTAACTAGATCACATAATATACCATTAACTTTCTGGTTGATACTTGATGTTCCTCTAAAAGGAGCAGAGAGTACGTATGAGTTAAAGAGACAATAATAATTAGCCATTTGATAATGAAAACAATTTCATCCACATTCCCATATAATGCTAATCCTTAATCTCAGTGCATCTAAGTTGTGTTTAAATAAAACCAATCCATCCGTCTAAATAAAAACCTCAATACATTTGTTTATCTATTCTCTTCGTGGAAGAGAAAAGATCAAACTCAACATGGTCAGCAACTATATGCTATTATTTTATTAGAATCCTTGCAAATCACCTTATGATCTTTGACAATAATTTTTCTGACTTTTACATCTATCTGACTGTACGATCAGACAAATGAAGATAATAAAGAAGACACATGAAATATACCTTAGGTAATTCTGTAAGTTATTACTATCGTACGGAGCCAAGAGTTACTTTGAAAGACATAAATCATTGTCTATGGGATCCTCGATTACAATGGCCGAGCTTTGGTGTCATCATGTCACGGCCTGGACACACTCGGCTTGTGAGCCGCGCCGCGCTTCAGTAAGCCAAGGTTTGAACTTTGCCCGACGAAGCTGATGTCATTGAAGATAGTCTCATTACATTGCCCAAGCCCCCTTATCTCTACTCTAAGTTCTTCTTATCTCTACGTGCCTCCATTCTTAATTATTTGGCTTTCAGCGGAGTCATAAATTACACGAACTTCACGTGCCGGTTTCTCTAGGTCCTTTTAGGGTTACTAGGTAAGGTCCGAGGACAATCCTGGTGTTGCGATACTCGTGTCCTTTGTCTTCCTGATGGAAGTATTAGACTATATAATTACGAAACGTTGGTCATATAACGTTTACAAGCGTACAATGTATAAAATAAAACATTTATCACTTCTAAGAAAAAATACAAAACACCTTTTCCTTTAACTATTATGCAATTGCTTCCTAATAATTTCATAATGTGGTATATTACATTAATCTAATTTGTGCTCTATAATATTTTCATACCATATACAAAGGTCTTCACCGAAGAAGGCTGAACATGAGCAGAGGAGTCAACACTTAAAAGAGTAAACCAAGAAATCGTGAGAATGTTTTATGTTCATGTAGCCAATTAAATTTATTTTAACTTGTTTCAGACTGAAATTTTACCTGCTCGTAACTTTATTTTTTTAAATGTTGGAATGTACAGAAATTTATAAATTTATTACTACGGATTTATTTTTGTCTAGGATTCGAGTAGACAATCCAAATATCGGGACATTAATGCTTGATAAATTCATAAGGTCGATTAAAATCGTCATAATTCATAATAAACAGAAGCTCAATCTATAATGAAATAAACGAAAAATGCTAAACATGTTCGGTATATTTGTTTCTATTATCGATGAAAAAGCTGTTGGATCATCATCGCTTCAACAATGTTAGTGTCTCATTGAAGAACAATGGGCCATTGATCATGTAACAGGTTACGTAAGAGAAAAGACGCGAGTGTCCACGATAGACACCCTGCTAAGCCAGTCACCACTGCACAGATGTGAGGGCCAGGGCAGCCACCGTGACTGTGACGTGTGACATTCCACCGACCGCTGCCCCTGCCCTTCCCGCCCCGAGGGTGTGGCCACCAGCTCAGTTCAAGGTTATCAACAGGTGTGCTCTAATCGCTCCACTGTCAGCTCATCTAATCATCCTGACGTTCTGTCAGAATAATGTTTTGTTTATATCCATTCATGTAGTGATTGGACCGGTGACCTTCCTTCTATATTTTTTCAAATCAGGATGTTTAGTTGTAGCTGTTGGGTTGTTTTGGCTGTTTCCATCTCGGTGCGGACATGCTGCTTTATCTTCTCGTGATTTGCGCTGGGCAATGACCGTGTCCTGTTTAGAGTGCAAGGGACTTTAGATCTCCCCGTTGGTTTAGTGGGAGATCATATCTGTGCTCTATACTGTATCATAAACTGTATCTAAACGAAACCAAGTTCGTGTTATCTCATTTTAAGTTATTGAGTCTTTTTTATACTAATTTTGATATTCTGTGTTATTCGTAAGTGTATCTTTAGCCCTCCTCTAAGCGTGCAAGGACAAAATCCAGGTAAACAAATGATCTTTATTTGCGATTCTTGTAACGGCCGTGCGATTATTAAAAATGTCGAATACCACTGCTTTAAAGCGTTTACAAATACATTAAATAATGTTCTTTTTAAGTCTTCGGCTGATTAAAATGACAAGACTCCAGTGCGTGGTTCGAAATCTGTCTTTAGTATAAGCGAATATATATTTTAGCTTTCCTAAGGAGACGTCTGCAAATAATATCTGAGCATCTATCGGCCACTCTGGAGATCGTCGGTGGAAAAAAAGTTTCGAATTTTTGATAGGGATATAAGAAATTTCGATGCAATGTACCAACTGGCTACATAAATTACCTATATGAAGATCTTGGTTAGTGAGGTGAAGAATTCTACTTTCTTCTCCCGGCTAGTGCTTTTTATTCAAGTCTCAGAGTCACTCAAAGCCTGCACGGCAACATTGCTGGAGAATAAACCGTCGTTCTTAGAAGTTGTGAAACTGCTGACATTTAAGTTCCTGTGGATACGGCGGGTGAACTTTGAACCAGAAATCAGGTTTTGGACCTGCTTCACAGTTCACTGTGGTCGAGTAAGTCCGTTGAAATCTTCATGTAAGTGGCACCAGTACATAGTGACAACTTTCAAGGCTGTACATAGACGGTACATAGTAAAACCAGATTCAAATCTAGTGCTACTGCACGATTATTGCCGGAATTGTTCAAGGATACGGCGTATCACAGATTTGTTGCTGAATGTAAAGATCCGCATGTTTTGGTTTCATCCATTCAAAGCTATGATCCTTGATAGTCATAAATATGGATGTCTGGAATCATTCACCGGATGAGACTACAAACGTGAGTAAACGATTTTGAACTTTTGTGCCAGAATGTTCTTGGCCTACGAACAAGGTTCAATGACATCTGTTCATCCTTCATAGTTACAATCTTCTGTATTGTTGCTCTAAATAGCCTATGGCTGTCATATGTTCATGTTTCGTCCACGTCACATCACAGATTCCTTTAAACGACTCGGAAATTCAGTACACAGAGCTAACAGAAAATACAATATAAGGCGAACTTTGTTAGAAAAAGCGGCTAGATGAGTTTCGCATAGTACCTGAATACAATAATTGTCCTGTTCTTGCAATTAATTTTCTCCTAATGACATCTAGACGTCACCAAACGCCTTCGGTTGAAAGTCTGACTCCATGGGGTAATACAATAGGAGGATGTGTGCCTTTAATGCTACAACTAATGACTGTTCATTTTTCTCGATGTCAATTTTAATCTAGATTAAGATTTATGAATTATCTGTCACATTTTATTGAGTTGGTCATAATTGGTAAAAATTAGTTCTTAGAAAAACTTTGCACGAGGAGAAAGATTTCATATTGTGACTACTACATGTGGTAAAGGAAAATTTCGACTATCAACCCAATTAAACTAATGTTCAAAAAACATCGAATCATGTCCTTCATTCATTTTTAACAGTTTCAGCCAACACTTTGTCTAGACAATTCTCTCTTTGCCAGCCTTGATCCTTCCTTGTCCAGTGCTCATGAGGTCAGGAGCCTGACCCAGACAGCACGGAACTCAGTTCTCCAGCACCGTAGACTGTTATCTCCAGCGCCAAGTCTGGGGCAAGGTTATCGCCTGCGTCACTGTTATCCTGCCTTTGTCATTGTCAATGAACTCTTGTCTAGAAATAATCCATCACAGGTACACGACAGCTGGCCGTAGGTCAATCTATTTTCTTCTACTGAAGTAACCACAGACCCAGCTTTAAACATATCAGTCACTGCTATGGCATAGCATTAGAGTAAAACTGTAGAGTAACATTGTTATGTAAAATCGGTTTTTTGTCTTAACACTTGTTAACGTCTTGAAGGTTTGTCGAAATTTTCTTTAAATATATTATAAAGTATTTTGTACGCTAGTATTTTAATCGGTCCAAAAGCAAGAGTGCAACTTCATCTTCTACATTTTTTGACAACACAGAACGTTTTTACAATATATCTAAAGCCGATTCATTTCTTCCAATAAAATTAAAAGACCATTCTAAATGTGAAACCAAATTATATTTGAACAATGAACTACGATTAAAGTAAATATCATTACAAAAGTCAATTGAATTGTATACTGGCTGTTAATTTACATATAAATTAAACGACATAAATATGACTGTATCAGAGAATTACAAACCATTTTTGTGCATATTTGACAACGGTTATTCGAGATTTATGTTTTACTGTCAGAAAGGATGTTTTACAGTTAAAAACAGTTCGCAATATCAGAATTTTAGCTTGGTTGTACGGCCTTTTAAATGAGAAGAGTTTTAAAGAGAACCAAGGTCATAAAATGCCGTTGTAAAATCTAGACACAATGAAAAGTATTGTGTTTATTCATTTCCAGTCGGCGAAAACATCAAAAGATCGTGTTTCAAGGCGGACTGATGAGCGATTTATGTCTTTCTGCCTGGAAACTTCCAGGAAAAGAGCTCCTCGAGGCTTGTGTGTAGTTCTGTTTGCTTTGGCCGACTCCCACCAATGTAGAGGATCTGGAGGCGTCTATTCTGGTCAGTTTGATTCTGAGAAAGATCGTGCCGAGTAGCATTGTCACTTTCCTCATAACACGATAACGAAACGGGAAACCCGTACTAGCGCCTGTTGGCATTGATAAACACGATCGGGCGCCTAGCTTCCACTACAACTTCTACATTGCGGTACACAACAGCCGCAGGCCGTTCAATACAACAAACATTTTATTGTGTTAAATTAGTTTATACGTATTGCCAGCGACATGAGCACGGGGATATTGAAAAAGGGAAATTGGAAAAGATTGATAGCAATTGATTCCACGGTTGACTGTTAGATTCACCCTGTACCATATGTTGGAAATGTCGAAAAATTACGTATCTCTTCGCTAACTAACCATCTTTTCTGTTTACTAAGCTTCCATTGCTGTCGAGGAAGTCATCACTTGAGTGGACGTAACAAATCGTTTAGAACTTCTGTTACGAAACGAGCTACTCCATGATGTACCTCTAAGTAAAAGTAAAGCTATTTTAACTGTTTGTTAAATACACAAGAGTCGCAAGCGAATATCCGCCGAGCAACACTGGCGTCTTGTTCACTGGCGACCGAAGACAGCAGACTTGTTCTTGCTAAAGGAAAGTTATTCGCTTGAAAAGACTTAACCATTAATTAGTTTAAAATCGAATATTCACAGATATAAGCCGTTAACAATTGTGTATTGTACGGGTACACTGGTAGGAAGTGGGACTTTTATATTTATTTTAAAAATCAAAAAAAGAAATCATCGACGGAATTAATCTTATCATGTCTTACAGCAAAGACATTACTTGGCTAAGTATTTAAACAGCAAAACATACTTATTTCGATATATTTTTGTGACAACCTTTCTTCATACGTAAAATATATAACCATGCCATCCGTGTTATTTACATCAAGAAAATTCATATATTTATAATATGGCAGGAAACATTTATAATCTTGATAAGTTTTTGTAATGTCACCTTTATTTGTTGGAATTAATTTAAAGTTTTTATAAACTCTGCTTGTCGAAGTGACCGACGCCGTTGGTTGTCCAGATGGAAATTTGAGAGAGGTGATGTACAAGGGACCACCCTGACCTGCCCCAGTTCCCACACCCCCACACCCCCGCACCTGCACCCCTCGTCCGGGCTCCGCTGCTCCGATTTTGCCCAAATCACAGATCCTGGGGGTGTTTGTTCCATACCTGGGCCGAGATTCTCACGGCCCACCCTTTCACTGCCTACCACTTCCACTTATCGGGCAGCTGAAGTGATCGATGAACTCTTTCCGCATGTGAGAAAACCCACGGAAACCATCTGGCCAAGGTGTATCGGCAAATATTCACGTGGGAACTCGCTTGTTCTCTCACATTTACCATGTTCTCTTTAGAAAATGTAAATCCTAACACATGTTCATGTGAAGGCACTTCAAGTGATGTATCATTACTGACTTTTCTTGTTCTATTTGGTTGACATTGTCAATAAAAATTCACCTTATTCAGACAAGATCACCTACTGTTTTAACAAACCAATCAGAGCTTCAAACTTGAACACCTTTCAAATAAAATAAATGTTTGTGAGCAAATAACTAGATTGATCAAATGAACCTCAAACCATAATAACTTAATCTGCCTTTGGCGTTAGAGATGTCTCTGCTTCCCGTGGATTCGAGGTGCGTCCGTATACACGGTTTCAACAAAATGCGTACTTAAAGGGAAGTTGTGTCCAGTGCTGTACCGGATTCTGTATTCCGTGCATTTAATATGCATTCCGAAACAAATATATTTAATTCGTGATCGAGTTGACCCGTGACTGAGGTTGGCTCCAACCCAAAATTTAATCCTTGACGCTTCCATCGCGTTTACGTCGTACACGACACAAAATCTGGCAATCTTACAGCGCTGGTGTCTCCTACATTTTTGTCATATCTTGGTTGCACACGGATGTACCACCAGTGTTCTCCAAATAAAAATTTGGTTTGTACGTGTGAGATCAAACACTCCGTCCGGCTATCTCTTATATACACATTCGTGTTGAGAATAATTATTTTCTCATTTTCCATTTTTGTCTTTGAAAATGCAAGAAATTTTAAAAATAAATCGGTATGTGTCCATAGCAGGTTTACGAACTAACTTGTATTTGTGCTGCAGTTATGTAACTTCTATTTGAATGTATCAAAGCAGCAGTTTACTCTGAAAGACTATACATCGGCATTGCAAATAAGACAATATTTAGAGATCATCAACTTTCATTAAAAGTACTTCTTCCAAATCGTCGAAAGAACTTGAAGGCATTGGAATTTTAATGCAACACAAGACCACCCATATATTACTATCGGATGATGCGTTCACTTCGGCTCACCACTCGGTCAAGATACGTCTGACAAAGACTGAATTGATTCCAAAAGAAGCTTAGGGCAAGGATCATTGCCTGATATGGCTCATGAGGAATGTGTTGTGCGTGATGTAGCCGTGGAGATGAGAAAAGCATTGTCCCAAACCACTTACTTGCCTGTGGCTTTGGGTTGCCTTGCTGCTAGACACTCATGCAACCTACTGACCATCTAAATTCCCGAGGTAGAGGCCAAGTGTTTTATCAAGATCTTTGCAGTTGCTAATAATTATTGTCTTTTTTGTTCAATTACTTACAGCGAACAATTAAGTGTGACCCACATTATCCAGTGTTGTACCTAAATATACCAAGTGCTTTCTCTAAATCCTTCTTCGTGACTATCTTCATGCATTCATCCAAACACGTTGCCAATGTTTGAAGAAGTCATGAGGATAGTAATGTCCATCAATTTATTGTTGGACTCGTTCGTAAGGCCATCATTAATTTTACATTGTACACCACTCTGCTGCCTTGTCATCCAACTATTTATAGCGAATGGGGGACAAATTTGCTACAACGACGAGGCACTATTTTCAGACACCACCCAAATTCCAAACTATTCTGAGAACCCTTTCTAATCCGCTTTTCATGTATTCCATGAAATCACATATCTATCGAATTTCTCTTTAATATACCACTATCGTTAAAATCGCGTGTTCTCTTTTAAGACTTAAAAATAAATTATACTTGTCAATATAAACGAGTCAATTGACACTCTTATTCCGCTCTTCAGTTAATGAATGCTAATTTATCAGTCGTTCCACGACAACGTGATAGAAGATGAACAAAAACAGGATCACTGTGAAGAACGTTACACAATTCATACGTAACTCACTTCGAAATCTGACCTCTAAATGTCCTCTATCGGAAGGTTTGCTGGTGTTGGCCTGTGTGCTGATTACATGTTAAATCTCCTCAGCCCAAATCCATCCAGAACTCTACTATCGATTTCATTTGCCTTCCATTTCCATTATCTAATCCTGTGTTACCCGTAGTATCGACTTCGTTCTATTGTATTATGTATACGAAACGTAAACCGATGGTCAGTATTGACGCTTTACATGGAGATTTCTTGGTATGCTTATGGTCAGAATCAAAACGAGTTAGTTGGCTTCTACTGGCATGAACTGAAAGAGTACGCTCGAACTTCTATACTTAATATATTTTGTACCAGTCCTCTCAGATAGTTTAACCACATGAATATTCTCTGTTCGCTCTGCTGCCATAGCATTTTTAACAATAAGTCGTTAAGGAACTTTTGTTAGCATCTCACGATAATAGTGACATTTACGAGCTTTGTTGTTCTTAGAGTGATAGTGATTGGAGCTCTCCAAGCTGAATGGAAAATTAGATTATTTAAAGCCTCGAGGCAGAGCCTGCTCTTACTGCATCACAGCGATAATGTTTTTTTTTTCTACAGTTCAGTCGTACATAATATAATTGTTTACTGTGTCTGAAACACCGGAACACTTAGTGAGTAGCTAAGTCCACAGGTATATCAGCTATAACAGACATACACCCAGTTGCGGATGTGTTAATAGGCCCATTAGGTCCAGACCGCAAACTGGATAATTAAACCACATTTATAAATTCTTATAGTTTGAACGCTAATTTAGAAATACTATCTGACGTGAACTTTGGCAATGGTAAGAGGGAATTTTCATCAAATCAAGCAGAAAATGTCAATGTGAAGTAACTTGTATTGTTTACTTTGTTATGTAATAATGATTTCATTGTCGTTTTGTTATTTAATGGGAATTTAGTACTTGTTCATTTAAGTGGTGTAGGCTATAGTGTTAATCAATTTGGATAACATTCATAATACAGTTAAAATATCTCATGATGTATGGAGGTGTATGTCAAGTCATATTTAGTTAATACATTTTTGCAGTAACTTAAGCATCTATATTAATGCCAATCAAATAATAATAATAATTTCTGGATTATTGTCTAAACTGAAAATATTGATTGAAAGCCTCCTTTAACGTGCTTATACTAAATGTTTACTTTAATCGATTCTATTGAAATTAATTAAACTCATATTAGATCATGTTCATTAACTGCTAATGTCAAAAAGTGTAATGCTAATAAGTACTCAGCAAGAAGATATTAAATCAATTACGAATGAACTAATCTAGTCACACTGGTAATAAGACTTAACAATTCAGCAACTAAACCAAACTACAAACTTCCACCCTCCGTCTTTTCCGTGTCAGTAAAAATTACCATTTTTTTTTAAACACGTTTAAGTAATGATTGTTTTGTCATTATCGCACGAACACGTTTATATACTTTGTTCAGTCTGAACAATACGCAGTCTAGTCATCAAGATAATCAGAGATGCACACGTCTTGTTACTAATGAGTTTAATCTTCCTTAAAATTTGATATTTTTTGCACTGCTAGTGTCACCGCCCTTGGTAGCAAAAATGAGACAAAGACTACCAGAGTAACGGTTCCGTTGCGTTTGCGCGGTCAACCGATACTTCCGCATTCGATGACACCTGAACAAAATGGCGGCGACGCGGTGCGGTGAGACGGCACAGCATGTTTAATTCACCGGGCCTCCGCTAGATCGCGCTGTTGTACTCCCTGTCATGTTTCAGACTCCTAGCCGGACCCGTGCAGGACCTGGGCGCTAAACGAAGTTGTTAGAGTTCCAGGGTCATTGGCTCCCATTGGCCTCACTAGACGTCTCCAGTTACTATTACATTTAGCGGGGAAAAGATTTGTTGCAACAAATTTCAAGTCGTCTTATTTTTATATCTGTACTTGTTGAACGTTTGTTTAATTAGTTATAGTTGAAGTTTAAATAATTGCTTTCATTTATATATTTTGGGTTCTCAGATATCCAACGTTTTTTTAAGTTAGTGAGATCATTAATGTTGCTATAAATAATTTAATTTTTGCTAAGACTTGGATGTCTTGTTTTCAGATTGCCAACCACTGAAGAAGGAGGAGGAAAGAATCTGTCCTCACTCGAAATCTCCAGTTCCTCGAACTCTCTCGCCCAAAGAGGGACCCAAGGCGGAATCCTCGGAAAGCAATGAGAGCTGCCCTCCGAGAAGGTTTATCTCCTCCATTCTGGGGGGTGATGTGCCCTATGGAAGCCAGAATCATCACAGGCACCATATCCCGACATCCGCAGAGCGCAAAGAATATTTGCCTTTGGACAAGCCGGAACCTTCTGCCTCCCCTCCCAGATGTCATCCTGTCTCTGTTATCCAGCGGACCCCAATTGTACCTCTGGTCAAGCCGAAACAAGAGACAGAGATAATAGTTCAAGAACCAGAACAGGAAGCTCCTATCGATTATCACATTCCAAAGAAAGAACTAGATCGCAAAGAACTAGAGGAACCAAAAAGAAGACAAATAGCTCTGGCAATAAAACGAAGTCAGTTACTCTTTGCTGCTGGAAGAAAGTTGAGTCCAAGTGGGATGATTTTAATGGCAGCAGCAGGACACACGAGAAACGGTAGTGGAGGAGGTGGATCGAGAGGTCAAGGAGGTGGTTCTGGAGGAGGATCACAAGGATCATCTTCTGGGCACTCATTTGGTTCTTCTGGAGGTGGTGGTTTGAGCTCCAGCAGTGCTGGAGGAGCAATTGGAGGTGGTTCTGGAGGTGGTGGAGGTTTAAATCCTGGAGGGAATGGAAAATCTAACTACGGTCCCAGCAGTCCACCCACGGGTTCACTTCCACCTTTTTACGAGAGTCTCAAGAGTGGAGGACTCCCAGGCTACCCACATCAGTACAGCCAGTATCAATCTATGTTGTCCTCGTCTCCACTGCCCATGGATGTGGACACGGGACAGGATCTTGGAGCAGGCTTCCCTCCTAGTGACCTGCTTCCCAAACAATATTCTCTGCTACAGAACGTATGTGCCCAGTACGGTTTGGCAATGAAAGACGATGATGAATTGGCGAACATGATGAAGGACTCTGGGGCATTCCTGGCCTATGATGATGTCATGGTAGATGCAATGACAGGTGCTGTGGTGGACCCTCTTCAGTTCACCGCAACTTTAACCTTCTCCTCCCCAGACCACACAGCCCTGCTGGAGAGTCTCAGTGATGCAGCAGAACTTTTCCTTAGAGAGGTATTCATAATTTTTTGTACTATAACATATTAATCCTCTTACAGCCTTTGAGTGTTGTTAACCCCATGTAAAGTCGTAGATGTTCTTGATCAGGAGTGGGTGTTAATACTTTTAACATTTTTATAAAGGAATCAAATGAACAAAATTGACACCTACTTGAACGTTTGAACTGTTTCACCTATTATAAACTCAGATGAGATTTAACATTCAAATGACATCAACAATTATCAGCATTCAAGTAAAATTGTACTAGAAAATACTTGTAGTTATACCATAATTGGTGGAGTATGCAGGTTTTTTAGTAATTTATGGTTCAATAAATACTTTAGTTAAAAAAATTTTAGATACATACAACAGAAATAATTATTTTGTAAAGATTGCCAGAATTTAAAATTTACTGTTTTTTATGTTTATTTACAGTGATGTTGTATAAAAGTTGAAATTATCTTTAGCTTTTAAAACATTTATTTTCTGAAGAATGCGTTTAAAGATAATGTTTCTGTCTTGAATATGCCCAAGTTCTCAGACATCCCTGTATTGTGTAGGATGTTGACCTCATGCCGATGCACCCTTAAATCATCCCTGGTACTTGGCTGAATGTTCTTGTAATCATATTGAGATCAATATTTTCTATTAAAATTACATACCTGTTTCATTTTTAGAGTATAAAATACTTCATGTTCATGAACAATATTTTAATATGCAAATCTCCAGAAAACAATTGCCATATTACTACATGTAACATTAACGTAAATACATTTTATAAAAATGAATTTGCTTTCATTTAAAAAATTATGTTTTTTTTTTATGTAAATGTTAACAAATATTTCCAATTGCTAAACTCTGTGCATCTGGATATATTGCATTTGAATGATTAAGTAAACAATATTGTATATACCTTACTTATTTCTAAAGTATAAATAAAACTCAGAAACTGAAGTTATCCCTCTGATTGCAGCAGCCAAGTGAAACAATCCCCCCTCCAGTGGAGCCGTCGGTCAACCCCTTCCCTGAACACAGAGCAGTTAACTTCACTGAGACACCTTCTAGTAGCAGGTCTAGCTCTACCTTCACGTCGCCTCAGAGCAGTTACAGTGCACCCGGCGCAGGCGCGGGACCAGGAGCTGGTGGCCGAGGTCTGCCTCCAGGCTACCAAGACCTGGTCAAGGAGCGCGAACTTGCCCTACAGCTGGCTGAGGAGAGCAGTCAGCAGTTGCAGATACAGGTCCAGTTGCAGCAGCAGACTCAGCACAGTGAGGTAACTGCAGCACTCATGAAAATAAGAAGTTATCTAATATAATAGAAAAATGTTAACACTGTGGTATCCGAGAGACTGAGTAGGTTATACAGATGTGAATAGATTTTTACATACAAATGTAAAAAGGTTATGTTATTATCAGCACACACAGTACTGTAGGCAACCAAGAGAGATAACTATAGCTAACCTCTTAGTTGTGGTATCGCAGCAGAAACTTTTACAAATCCTCATGGCAACCCATGGATTGACTGAATTTAATCAGTTGTCCCCAGGTTAAAAGAGGGGTTCATAGCTCCAATCTTGAGGGACAAATTAAACATAGTTTCAAAATTTTGACTTGTCTGCTTCCTTCTGTTCACTCATTTTTATTAATGAAATGACTGTTTCATTGAATGTTTGTAGAGAGATCTAAAGAATTATACAATATTACATACCACCATTTCAGTAGAAACAGAATTTCTTCCTGCTATATTAAGCACTAAATTGACAATCCTGGTCTGTTGATGTGCAGAATACGAGCCAGTCAGCCCTGTTGTCCCCAGGACTATCCTCACTGGAACTGGATTCCAGTACCAGCATGTCGCTGCCCTCCCCCACAAACTGCAGCCTGGACGGCACTGGCTCCTTGTCTCCGCCGCCCTCCGGGGACCTCACCTCCATCCCGTCCCTCCAGATGCGAGTGGGTGCCATCAAGCAAAGGGTGAGCAAGCAACTTGACTTCGGCCCAGTCTTTTATATCAAGGGATGTTTTTATATTGTTTAGGATCTGTTCAAAAAGAATCAAACAATTGAAATGCTAAAAAAAAAACAAATAATAACCGATTTTAAAACTGTTCTTATTTTATTTTTAAAACTTTTTATTTCCACATTTTTTCACATAATAATTCAGATTTTAGATCAATTATTCTCAACTTTAAGACTAAAATTACTCATATTTTGAAATAAAAATAGCTCTTATAATTCTATAATTCATTCCATCTGTCTACAGCCTAATAAATTTGTATTTTATTACTAAGAGACAACTTGCTTGTCTTTAAATGTAGTAATAATAAAATGGTTAATAAAATGTATACAAAATAAAAATTGTTCTTAATAGTTTCATTGTTACTGCATCTGCACTCTTGACTGAAAGTGCTTGCATATAGAAAAATGACTTTTTGAACAGTACCTCATACAACAGAAGAAGTGAAATAAGGCATGTTGTCATGATTAGCTTCTCAAAAGCAGAACTAGCTGGGCATCTCTCAGATAACATAATACGTTATTATAATCATATATTATTGCTATCATATCATTGACATGAAATCTAAGGGACGATACTGGGCCAGCTCAATTTGAATGCTTTCCAATGCAATATAATTAACACTATTCTAAAGTATTTATGTAGGTAGTTTCTTTCTAACAATTTATTCACGAATTACACAAATTAATTTTCTTTCAGATCAGTAAGTACTCTACTCTAATATTCAGTTATAACCTATTTATAAAAAATATTGTATGATGTTTATGAATTTAATTGTACCAAAATGTATGTACCATAATATAGATCTGTCACAAAAATTGCCTAAATGTTAAATGTTGCCTAAAATGAAATACTATTAACATTCATGTTAGACTATTCTAAATACTTCTAGTACCTACCTATTAATACAGCTACGAACACACTTATGTTTCTGTTCTGTGTTCCAAAGCTGCATATCTAGGCAGGTGAGGCTACCAATGGATTTATCAATAGATAAGCTCCTGGTTCATAATCTCTCTCCTGATATCCTTATCACAAGCCTCTGAGAATGAATCATCTGCTGAGCACTATGTGATGACATTTTAATCTGATTTAAAACTTGTAAAAAGTATACAATTTTACCAATATCGATTAATTTAAAAACAATACTAATTTTTTTGTTGATTTATTGATTAGTTAACATAAATAAATCAGATTTATTAAGCATAAACATAGAAAACAACAACATTGCATTTCTCTAAAATATATTTCTTATGTTGATCAGTACTGTCATAGAATATTCTACTGAAAACATTTGATTTCCAGTATTATTTAGTGGGTGTGAATATATCTTTTTAAGATTAATTTAAGAATTTGTGTGCTACTTCTTATTTACATAAGCAACGAGAAGCTTTGTTTCCCATGTCTTAAGTTTCTATAAGGCATATTATAATTCAGAAGTGATTTGTGTTATTTTTTTACACTGCTTTCTTCAACAATTGAAAACATAATAAAAGAATACAGTTGGGAAACAGTTTTGAATAGTAGATTTGAAGGTTTCTCATATTCCATTAATTTGGTGTCTCACAATTCATTATATTCCCACTTATACAATAGTTAATATAATACTCTGTGCAACATTTGTAATTCTGTTAGTCTTCTCATACGACCTAAGACAATAGACCACTGTTCTTAACACAAAATTATATATTCCAGCACAATAAAATATGCTTAAAGAATACAATAATTTTTTGGAACCATTTCTAAACATTTTAAATACTGCAAATTATAAAATGAATTTTGATACCTCAATTAAGCTGGATTTTATAACTAATTAGTGTTTTCTTGCAGCTGGGTTTGCCCGGAGACATTGCTCTGGAGTTTGTTAATGGTGGACATGGCATCAAGAATCCTCTGGCCAACCACGAAGTGGCCCACAGTCTCCCCCGCCCTGAAGTTGACAAGGCCGACCCAGACACTAAGCCACTTCGTGAGGGAACTCGCTTTGCCTGCCACCTTTGCTCCAAGACCTTCAGTCTCCAACGGCTGCTGAACCGCCACATGAAATGTCACAGCGATGTTAAACGCTACCTCTGCACCTTTTGCGGCAAGGGCTTCAACGACACTTTTGACCTTAAGAGGCACACCCGTACCCACACAGGTCAGTTAGTTTTTTGGAATCAACATCAGTTCAATCTCATATAAACTGTAAACTGGGCATTGTCTTTCATCAGTTATAAACTCTTTCCCGTATCAAATATTATATTTTCCATACCAATTTAAGATAACTAGTTTCCATACCAATTTAAGATAACTAACTAGAATTACATATCAAGCAAAGGTTTCCAAATATTTCTCTTGTTTTTCTCCACATCTCTTCAAAATTCCGTTCTCAGAAACTCCATTATAGAGTTTTGAATAAATCTCCCATATTCTAGACCATTGATATCAAATTGTTAGTAATATTTCACTTTTTACCAATATTGCATTACATTCATTTTTTAGTCCACATGATTTCAGTAAAGTTGAAGTTACATTACATCCATTGGAGTTTATTGATGGTGCATATATCACTACATGGGATATGGCTGAGCCTTAGCGAATATTTTTACATTGGTCTTATGTAACCACAATGACAACGGGAAAATGACAGAATAAATAAATACATAAACAAACTGTGTACAATCATATGACATTTTTAGAAGTGACACTTTTATTCATAGAGTAAAACGAACATCACTTGTGTTGTATTATCCTAGCTAGCTTACCAGAACTTTTATAATTTGAACACTGCTATAAAACGTAACTAACTCAACAAAAATGTGAATGTATCATGATATACATTCTCAGATATATATCATCTGTAGCAAAGATATCTCTAGAAATAGTCCAACTGAACAGTTTAAGTTTTGCATGGAACTTCATTTCTACATAGGCAAGCATGAACTGTATGGTGGTTCAAGTCCAACCAAAATTTGGCTAATGGTCATTAAGGTCTATCACCTAGTAGGCTGACTCAATTTCTCTTTTTCATGCCAGAAGAATGTAAATATTTTTTCTGTATGGTTGTTTGTTCACTGTATGTCTATCTGAAAAACATCTAGGGAATGAAATGAGCTTATATAGATTTGAAATGTTCCATACAACCTTAACGAACCCTGTTTTGTGACACGTGGTGTGGCGTACTTTTACTTTATACCTAAAACTAGATCAGAGTCATTTTAATTCATAACTTGTATTTATCAAATACACCTCTTAGCAGAATTTCAGTTCACAAAAGTGTACTAAGTTAAACTTGAATGCTCATATCAAAATTCCTAAACAGGTTTTTTCTCTAGAATAACAATATGTTTGTTGTATTGCAGGTGTCCGCCCTTACAAGTGTAATCTATGTGAGAAGTCTTTTACGCAACGTTGCTCGTTAGAGTCCCACTGTCTCAAAGTCCATGGAGTACAGCATCAGTACGCCTACAAGGAACGTAGAACAAAGGTAAACACAATTCAATCAATAGACTTTTGTAGCCAAGGGAAAATTCCTGAGCCAGTTCAGTATAGTACCAATTGTTAATTCTTATAAAATAACATATGGGCCAATCAAAGCTAATACGATTGTGCTCTAAATTTAACTCTCAAAGTGACAAACTCAAAGTAGTGGTGCATGTATTTTTCAAAAACTTGTTTTAACCACAACCAATGCTCCAAATGTAACATGCCATATATAAACAGTGCAATCCTTTATACTTCTATATTTTATTGTTTCAAATTATCACAAGTACATATACAAATATTCACAAAGTACAAATGTAATTTTTAAGTCAAGTTTAGTTTGAATCCAGTTTTACATTTACTTGTATTGCTACTACTTTATTAGATAATTCCTAAAACTATATTCATCTCCATCTTAAAACCTAACAAGATAAGAAAATGTATAAGAACAAAAATTACTGTTAATGACCTGAAAATTCAACACTCTACTCTGTCTAGTCTTTCTCTACTATGATCAATACCTGAGATAAAACCATTCACCTTTGAAAAGTGTATACAAATTTAAGTTGTTTTAGTTGCATGCAGTTTGTAAACAACATTTAGCTTTGATTTATATTTTTAATAACACAAAAATCTATGTTCAAATGCGAACAGCTGCCACCTTGACATATTTATTAAATGTCTGACACTTATATAAGGCATGTGTGAGTTACATTTCCTAACAACTTTTGCCGGAATCAGTTAGAAACAATGTTATGGTAATTACTGTTTGCAAAGGCAATGTTATATTGATTACAATAACCAGATTTATAATCCATATTCATATTTAGAGTAGTATATTTCAAATGTGCGCGCTATCGTAATTTTGCCCAGCTAATCAGCTGTTCTGTCTCCAGATGTACGTGTGCGAAGAGTGTGGGCACACAACCAACGAACCTGAGGTGCACTATCTCCACCTCAAAGAGCTGCACCCCTACAGCCCAGCCCTCCTCAAATTCTACGACAAGAGGCATTTCAAGTTTACAAATTCCAACTTTGCCAACATGCTTTTACAAGTTAGAACATAAAAAGAACTGTAATTCATTTGGAACAGTTTTGAATCCTCTATCCAAACGTACAAATTATCAGGACTGTTTCAAATAGTGACTTACGTGCAATGTAACTTAATATTTCGGGTTGGATATATGCGGGATGGTGACTGCGTACTGAGGTGTTTAATTTGCTTTATTGCATAATAGGGTTTTCTCTACACTTCAATGTCCATAGTCTATTACGACTGTATAAACACTCCTATAAGAATGGTTTGGAATATAAATAATTTGCAAATAGATATTTTATTGTGAATTTGGTTTGAGGGATGTATTAGCAGTTTATGACAAATACAAATGTATATGCTAATCTAGTACCTACTTCATTATAAAACCCTGCTTTGCAATATTGCAATATTCAACTGACAACTTAATTACGACTTTTTCTGTCACATTTATTGGGAGGAATCTGTTCATTGTTTAGTACTCGATGTTGGAAAATAAAAATAATTTCAAACAAACAATTTATTTGATTTCTTATTTCTTGAAAAACATATATTTAATTTTCTGAAAATTATACTTACAGGATCTCACTCTAAAATTAATATGTTCATGCCAACTTCCACAAATCACATGTTACAAGTAGATGATGTGGGCTGTAGTGGCTCAAGATAAAAAAAGATCACAACTATATAAAATAGGTTTTTACCATTAGATTATATCAAGACAAATGAAAAATCATCAAAATACATTATTTATTATTATAGAATATATTCTAATTCATTAACATTTTATACATGGAAAAATAATACTTGCATTATAAACAAATCTGGAAAGTTATTGTTGGCGTGAGCATGTTGAGCAGTATGTCAGTATTATTTTAAGCTTTATTTGTATAGTAATGCGGTTATGTAACCCTTCATTTAAACATCCCCAGGAGAACTCTTAGTAATTGGCCTTATAAACATCATGGGTATTGAATAAAATCTCACAAAATGGATTCGAATTTAATGAACGATGAGTAGATTGATTAACCAAAGGTACACTTATGATATGGGGCTTGGATAAATGTAATAGGAAAAAGTTAACGTGTTTGTGTCAGTCTGAATAAATAGATTGTACTTTTTGTTTTATTAACTCGTATGTTGAGAGAGTAAAACGAAAAATACACCCCCTCACTTAGAATAGCATTGTGTATATATTTGTTGTAGTATGACGATAAGTCTGTTGTTATGTCAGTGTTATATACTGTTACTGTTAAGACTTCTGTGCTCTTCATTTGTGATATAAGCATTGTTTAGGTTTAAACCTTCTTCCTTTCTTTCAGCTCCATACTACCCCAGACTCAATGAAACATTGATTTTAAAGTCAATATTTAACGTTGAATTCTAACACTCCAGCATGGTTTAGTCAGTTAATTTTAATCTCTCTGAGTTAGTTTTGTTAACTCTCCTGAAATCACTGGCAAACTATCAGCTTGGTATCACAATTTACTCTTCAATGTTTAAAATTTTTACCAAAACCAAACATTTTGATTTTAAAAATGTGCGGCTTCTTAGAACATGCATAAAAAGTACATAGCTTTTGTATCGATTTTGTGGATATTACTCAAGTTTATTCATGCAACAAATTCAAAGTGAAAACCATTTTAATATTCCTCGATTCAAGTTGAGTTCTCTACTCTGCTGTCTGTTATGTCCTGTGTTTAAGACTTTGTTGAACAAAAAGTCATCTTTTCTGTAGAAGCAATCTTTTAGTATAGTAGTTTATACTGTCATTCATTGTGTAGCTGTGATCGTTAGTGTGATGGTTATATACATTTTATATTTGTTGCTAAGTTTTATTTTATAAAACTACCTTTTAATTTTAAAATTCCTAATGTCTTTAATTTTCCAGTATACAATCTTAAGTTCTGATTGCCTTGTAACATTTTGATTATATTTACTTCAAACTAAACTTGTGTGATGTAACAGTAACCTCTCTTGATGTTCATGTCTTTGATCTTTGATCAGTACTCTGAACACCCAACAAGTCTACAGAAACATCCAAGTACTAAATGTGTATATTATCACTCTTATTTAATATTAAAGTCCTCATTCTCCAAAGTATGTTATTGATAGATGTGTAATTTTTAGATTTTTATATTTACTGCTAAGCAATTTTCTAGGGGTGGTTGTGCATTAAGAAACAACATTGTTAGTTTAGGTGAAATTGAGTCAACAACTATAGATGTTTGAGCAAAATTTAGATTTAATTGACAGACATATTTTTGGAAGAGAAGTAGTAGTTAATTAGTAGATAGTGTGTAATTCTCACAATTTACTTATTCGATATGATTTTTCTAAATTATTAATATGATTCCAATTTTGTATAAAGATTTAGTTATAAGAGTGGACCAAAATGTATATTTTCATATGTATTAAATAAAACTTTTCTATTGTTTGCATGTTTATTAATTTTGTAACCGATAAAAAGTCTTAGCTAATTAATTTTGGTGATTTAATCAAATTAACTATGGTATTTTCCTTATTAAAAAGATACAGTTATAACATAAAATGTTTACACACTGATTTAAAATGGAAGTTGATTGAGAACGTATGTGTCATTTCAATCTCCTATATTGAGCTAAATGCAATATGTTCATAGGTCGGTTTCATTGGGGGAAAGTTGGCAGTAGTGGGTAGCTATCAACAGAAGGTTGTGAGAAGGTTTAAATTCTGAATGTCACGCTAGAGTAGGAGTTGTTGACATTCATCTTGCTTCCATACAGTATTCCAACGCTTTCGTTATATATTATTAATAATTTATAGCATGTAAAGAATGATTGACTGATCGTATGAATAAAAATGTATTTTATGATTATTGTTTTATTAATATTATTATTTTATGATTTTAGTAAAATAAAAGGTAATAAAGCAATTATGTGTTATGAAATGCTTTGCTAAAACCTTAATCCTGAGGCCTCTTTTATGCACATAATATCGTAAAGGCGATATAAAAACGTGTTTCAAACATGGGAATAATAATTAACCCTTTGAGTGCCAAGCGCTTATTGACGGGTTAGGCCAGTTAGTGCCAAGCATTTGTTACAGGTAATAGTTTTGTAGTTGTAGTGTTCCACCAACACAAACACAGTTTAATTCACAAACCAAAAAAATCATAATGGAATGAGTTTTGTTTTACTATTTAGGGTGACAAGTAGGTTATAACTTATATTTATTTAAACTATAATAGCTACTTGAAGTTTTTAATAAAAAGTGTACAAATATATAAATTTTAAAATACAAATCATTAATTTTATGATATTAATTTATTTTTATGGGCTTTTTTATTATTCTCTAGGAACAAATATACCAAATTAAAAAAAGTAAATATCCGTATAACTGAGTTTTGATTTTTTATAAATATATTAGCGCAAAATGTTGAAAATTAACTCTTTTACAAGGGCTATCCAGAAAGTAGATTACATTTTGAATATAAACAAAAATAAAAATACAAGGAAAAAATTATAATATAGGTACATTTGAAATTGGCACTAAAATACTATTTTTCAACATAGTCACCATAAAAATCTAGGCACTTATCTTAGCGGTGAACTAGTTTTGAAATTCCAGTTTTATAATATTGTACCGCCTGAGACCGACCAGGTATTTACACCCTCCTGCAGTTCCACGTCGTCATCAAAATGCTGGGTGCAAGGTCTGGACTGTAAGGCGGATGTGGAAACACCTTCCAATTAAAAGCATCCAGGACTCCTGAGTCCAATTTGCTATGTGTAATCAGATGTTGTTGTGCACAAACAAAATTTATGGTAACCTAACTTCTGCATACCAATTTCATGTAACAAACTCCTTGAAATTTGAGGAAAACTAAGTAAGAGTTCTGTTAAAGTGAATCGGCGGTGTTGTTGAATCTTCTCACCGAGTTTAGAGACAATTTCACCGGTCACAATGCTTGGCTGTCCACTTTGTTATTCATCATGCACATTAGTTCAGCCATTTTAAAACATAATGCACCACTGATGCACTCCACCTTCAGAAATCACATCGTTCCCATAAAGTTCACAGAATTGGCGATATGTCCCAATTGATTTATTGTGCTCAGATGACAAAAACATATTACCAACCACACTTCACAAGTTGTGGGATTTTCAGTTACATCACACATTTTACACATTACACTGTTATTGTAAAACAAGGAGAGACAGTAAACTTTCACTAGCACGGCTGGATAGCCACTGAGCATAGAAACACCCTGATATCAAAATGGCCACCCCATGATTGTACTGACCCTAGTGGCTACGAAGCAAAACGTAATCTACTTTCTGGATAGCCCTTGTAAAAGGTTAACTCTCGTATTTGGCAAAGGGCTACCTAGCTATAACAAATCAAATCAAGATAATTAGTTTATTTTTATTTCATTTCTTGTGTATGAAATGAGATTAAGTACAATGCAATACATCAACATTTAGTAACAGAATAATAATCGTAAAGCTGATCTAGTTGGCCCTCAGAACTTCTTGGAATTACTTGAGGGTCAACTAAATCAGCTCTTAGCACTCAAAGGGTTAACATGACGATGATTTATGTTTGACCACACTCAGTGGCAGCTCACAAGTCTTTGGCTCCTCACCAGGGAGTAACAACTGTTAGGGAACTAACAAACAGTGAAGGAGATTTTTCTTGATTAGTAATTTTTATGGCATTTTGACATATTTTAAGCTGTTATTAAACTTGAATTCATTTCACTATATAAAATATGTACAAACACTATCATATTTTGGCTTGTTGACTATGGTTACAGTACAATCAAAATTGATGTATTAGTATACTTGCAATCATGCTGCGTTTTTAAGGTTTTTCACTCTGAAGTGCAAACTATTATTTACTATTTTATTGAAATAAAGGTTTGGATGGTAAATAAGTTTAATATACAAGTTAAAAAATATCTTTTCTATTACATTATCATCCAACATTCAGCTATATGTTGATTATTCGAAATACATTGTTACTTGCATTATTCATACTCTATAAGTGGTGTAGAGAAATAAACGTAAATAGCTCTGTCTTTACTAATTACTCTGTCCTAGAGCCCTTACGGACATACTCCTACTGACCACACTTGTAACTAAGTAGACTTGTTTACCTCAAACTAAGTTTGGTTAGATCCTATGTTTTATATGTATTAACGCAAAAAAATATTAAACAACCAGCTGTGTTACTCAAGGTTTCGCTCACAATTTCCTGCTCAATAAGGTCGTCAAGAGATATATCCTTTTTAAATGGCATCCAAGTACTCCTGAGATAAGAGGTGGCAATTACACTCATGATCCACTTTACAATAATTATTGATTTTTAACCTAAAATGAAGACTGCAGCAATACTATTCATAAGCACCAATAACATAATTTTGATTTCTTTGCAACATTCTTATTATATTTTGATTGGATAGCTCCAGAGTTGGACTTAGGAATTCTTAAGTAAAATTCCATAGCTTTCTTTCTTAGTGAGAGCTCTTAAGGTGTAATGACACAGCCCTATGATAATTTTGAAATTGGAGTAGGCATATTTGAGGTATAGATTATTTTTTGTTCGTGCTAGATTTTAACAGAATTGTACATAGTAGCTTTTGTATAACAGAAGCACAAATACTCAAACTGTCACATATATTTCCAGTTTCAATCTTTATTTGTTATGTTATCTTATTTTCTTAGTTCAGTCTATGAATTAAACTTGTATATACCTAATAAATATGTATCCCTTATCAATGCAAAATCGACTAGATGTCTCCTTGATTGTTTTTGTAAAAAATAAAGAGGTGGGTGCACCTGGCAAAGAATGATTTTGTAGTGAACATAAACTTCCAAGAGAGCCAAGTTTCCAAATTTGATCTATTTTTAGTATAATAATATAATAAATTAAATTGATATGTTAATTAAATTAAATTAAATATAATATATTTTGTAGAATAATATGTATATGGTTCAAAAATGCAGACAACTGATTTTGTTACAATGAATATAACTGTTTACAAAAGCTCAAGAATATAACACTAAACCATAAAAGTTTGTAATTTATACTAAAATGAAAAAAACCGCTATAAATACTACACAGTTATTATAAAGTATACGACTAAAATATATGAATAGATATGTTTTTTTTTTTTAACTGACCTAAGGATATTTTTTTGAATGTTTATGATAAAATCCTAAAATCACTTCTAAAACATGGTCAATAACATTTAGTACTTTTTGTATGATAACAATTATAGTACTAAACCACTTATTCGAACAAAAAAACAATATTAGAAAATATTATGAGCCTATAATACACTGGAACACGTACTTAAAGAAATTAGATAGCTAAACATTATTTCAAATAACAAACGATTTACAACGGTTCTCAATCACATTTTACTCAGTTTTAAAAATAAGCATCACAAAATTCAGAAACTGTGAAATATCCCTGATGTGAGCTATCGACTGAAAAAAAACAGGTGATGCCTCTACAGAAACAGCAAAATAATCTAATTATTTAGATACTACCACTAGTAGAGCAGGATATTCATATGCTACAAAGTTATGGTTTAACTCTGACATATACAATATGACAAGAGGAAGAATTTTTTTATTAATAACATGTGTACTCGTATATGTTATAATGATAATATATAAACTGCTAAAATTGTCACATAGACACAAACACAAAGACCGAATTCATCAATTAATGTACATATAATATGGGAAGTGCCGATTGCAACACTGTCTATGACACCACACTTAAGATCTGAGGTAGAGATAGTGTAAATTGAAATCCTGTCTGTATCTGTAGCACTTGTAATCAATACCATCAACCATGTACTGTATCAACTCTCCCCATTATTCTGTTTAATAAGATTCTCGCACAAGCTAATGGCTTATGAGGACGGATAGAATAAGAAACAACAAAGCCAGATATAAAATTGCATCTTGTAGCAATTGCACAGTTTGACACAATTTTTTAGCTGCACAGCTGATTGTGAGCTTTACAAACAAGACCATCCCATTAAAGTCTAAGTAACGTTTTGAAACACTGAAATGGGTGGAGAAAGCCCAACCTATCCTTGTCTGTATCCTTGCTTCGTATACAATGACATACTGCGATCCTAATCTTAACCTGAGACTTGCTTTTAATGTGTTAAAAAATAAATGATAAAGAATATCAAATGATACAAAATTTAGATAGCATTAGGAGTAGATCTAGTAGCTTGTATGACACAGTTCACGAAAGGGTGTTTGCTCCTCCACCACTTAACTTTCCCTCACAAATATATTCTGTTTCTTCCCTCAACTTGACCCAGCAATGTAGATATAAATCCTCAATACTACGTTGAATTTCCAAATTCACACATTTGGTAACAAATAAATTAAAATAATTCATAGACTTATTTTGAAAGAATCAACTTATATTTTTTATCCCTGATGGGAGATATACAACTTGATGCCCGGTAAGACAAGGCTTGAACGGAAAAATAAAAACAAAATTAGACTAGATCAGAAATAATAGTTAAAAGTCGTTTAAGAAAATTAAATTTCACTTTAATTCTCAAATCTAATATTATTTTAAGTCACATACCAATTATTATACTTTCTACATTGAAGTATGAATAAAAGGAGCCTAATGACATATAATGTTTAAAGCCTGTTGTGCCCTGATCATGTACATAGTCGTATCAATTAATAAGAGTTAAGCGTGTATGCTTCTACTCTTACCATCCTTCATTAACCAAGGTCATAAGTAAAATGGGATAAGTAGGGATGAATTTGGATTTTTTTCTTCTGGAGAATATGCATTTTTTAAACGTATAATGCTCCCAGACACTCTCGTATTCACAGGTAGCTCATTTAATATATTTTTTTTTTCTACTATTCTAGAACTGAATAAAATATATGTGTAAACTATATTGTCAAAACCTCAATGAAGTTGAACACTAACGTTCATGTAAGGTATTTGTCTTGCCACATCTCAAATTAGTAATGGATTCATTTTATAACATACTTTGGACTGGATTGCAATTTTTTCCAAATCAAATGTAGGCAAATGCAAAAGGAACACTTTCTCTCTACTTCCGTAAAATGTATTAAGGTCTCAATACATTAAGTGGTTGTATTAAGACATACCCAATGTTTAGTGATAGGAGTATTTGGCAATGTCTCACTTCCCTTTCGTTAACTTTGCAAATTAAATATGAGGTGTGTGGGGCATCTATCTCGTGACCACAAATGGCATCCCTAGATCGTGGGTGAGACAGCTGCTCCAACATCGTTTTGAAATCAAAGATACTTATAAATAGAGAAGTAGCAGTCTCATTGTCTCATCAGGTGCACAATTGAGTGCGCTACAATGTCTGACACTATCTCTAAGCGCGATGAAGCCACTGAGTTTTTCTACACATCGTTTAGCTATTGTATAAAGGGTTGATTCAATCCCCAGGAGGGTTCACTTCTGACTGGTTTATACTTTCCAGTTGAATCCCCACTGGTTACAGCAAAAACTGATGTGTCACTTAAATCTGGGCAACCTTATGGATGTCCAGGAGCAGCAAATCACTAACCATGAGATTCTGAAGCGCAAGGGTAATTTGATGTCTTCTTCTATGGGGCAGCTTATTGCCATGCACTTAAGCCTTAAGGGCCTTTTGCGCACCCCAGAAGCAAACCAAAAGACCGACCAGTCTACGGTTTCAGCAGTACAACAGACCGCCAAAAACAATCAAGTCCTCCTGGGGAAATTCACGACCCTTGTCCAAACTACCAAAGAGCATACCGCTCCCTTACAATTGCAGTACAATCCAAAGAGCAGGTGTTCAACAGTTTTCTCCTGCTCATCACACATTCTACAGAGTGGATCTCCTGAAGGACACCAACTCTGTGAATATGCTTCCTCAGGTGACCTTGTCCCATAATCAGACCCATAACCCAAGAAGACACGATCTACTTAGTGAGAGAAGGTCAGACGCCACTATAGAGGAAGGCGAATGTAGAACCAGAGACCAGGGGATGTAGAGATCCCCTTATGACCAGGAACCATTAGTCACATTGCTGATTCTGGTAAGGGAAGAAATGGCTTTATAGCAAATCCCAGATAAGTTTGGAATTGAACACACAAGATTCCAGTGCCTTCAGTACTGCCTAGCTATTTTTTTTTTTTTTTTTTTTTTTTTTTTTTTTTTAATTTAATATCTTTATTTATATTTTGCACATGAGTACAATAAATAGCGTCACTAAAAATAAGTTACTATAATAGTTATGAGTAAAATCATAATATTGTATAAAATTCTTCAAATGAATAAAATGCCTTTTTGAATTAAATACTTTTTTAACATTGATTTGAACTTCTTTATGTCTCGAACACTTGATATTTATTTTTGGAATTGATTTTAAAAATTTTATTCCAGCATAAGAAGTTTTTTTTTTATAATACTCCAAATTATGCTTAGGTAATACTAATTCCTTCTTATTTCTAGTGTTATATGTATGATTTTCACAGTGACTCTTGAAACTGGACTGATGATGAGTCTTAACATACATCACACATTCTAAAATGTAAAGGCTATGCACTGTTAAAATATTTAGTTCAGTGAAATGATTTTTAACTGATTCTTCCTTATCAATTTTTAACATTATTCGCAGCGCTTTTTTTTGCAAGATAAGAATTTTATTAAAATTTTGATTTTGTGGTTCCTCCATACACACCTATTCCATATGCAATATGGGATTGAATGTGGTCATGAAAGACCATCTTTAAAGCTGATAAGCTGCATAAATAAGACAGTCTTTTAATAGCATATATTCCAGAATTGATACGATTTATCACCTGTTCAATATGCAAATCCCAAGCTAAGGTTGTTGTCTATGATTAGTCCTAGAAATTTTGTATTGCGAACTTGACCCAAAACAGGAATCATTTAATAAGATATTGGGACTTGAGTGTTTTCTACTTTGTTTGGTACTGAAAGAAATAAAGTTAGTTTTCTCCGTATTTAGAACTAATTTGTTGTCAATGAAAAATGTTTGTAATTTTGAAAGTTCCAAAATACACCGTTATTTCTAATTCAGCTTCTGTTTTGGCAGAAATGATTTAAGTTTTGAGTCATCTGCAAATAAACAGAGCTGGTTTTTGTTATTTTCAAGAATACTAAGGCACTATGGCATTTCCCTTATGTAAACAAATAAATAATAAAGGACCCAAAATAGACCCTTGAGGTACTCCATTTCTTACTTTTTGGATGTTAGATTGAAATTTTTGTAATTTGTTATTTTCTATGTGAGATATCTCAACATACTGTTTTCTATTGGAAAGATATGTTTCAAACCATCTTAGATGGATGTTATTGATTCCTAAATTTTCCAATTTCTCGAGTAAAATGTCATGAGATATGCTATCAAAAGCTTTTGACAGATCCATGAATATTCCTGTTACATTTTCGTTTTTGTCAACTGATTCTATTATAGATTCAGTGAACTCTACCAATGCTGTTGTTATAGTAGATTTATTTTTTCGAAATCCATGTTGTGCCTTGTCATAAAGATCATTTACCTCTAGATGTTTGACTAACCTATGATACATGGTTCTTTCAAAAATTTTTGAGATTGATGGTAAAATTGAAATTGGACGATAATTTTGAATATCTGTTGCTGAGCCTTTTTTGAAGACTGGGATAACCTTTGAAACTTTTAATTTGTCAGGAAATATGCCTGTAATGAGAGAAGAATTTATTAAATGCAATAATGGTTTACTTAAGGAATGTTTGACAAATTTTATCAATTTCACTGGAACTCCATCATATCCACTAGACGATTTTATTTTTGAGAGAGTCAAAAATTTGTATCAATTCTGTTTCAGTCAAGGGTGGGCATTGAAATTTTAATAAAGTGTTACCAGGTTTGTGATTGTCACATTTGTCATATTTTGGCTGTACTGAAGGAAGATCCTTTA
The DNA here is from genome assembly GCF_021130785.1 of Homalodisca vitripennis. Lineage (NCBI taxonomy): Eukaryota > Metazoa > Arthropoda > Insecta > Hemiptera > Cicadellidae > Homalodisca > Homalodisca vitripennis. The sequence continues at coordinate 105,927,806 of NC_060211.1, forward strand.
ACAGTGCATCTGTCACATTTATAAAATAATCATTAAAGGAGATTGCAATAAGAGATGGATCACTAATAGATGATTCTTTAGTTTTTAGTACAAGATTGCCTTCACATTTACTTTTATTCTTTTTTGTTTCTTTATTTATAATTTGCCATGTTGTTTTACTAATATTTTCTGTGTTTTTGATTTTGGTATCAAAAATAATTTTTTCTTACATTTAGTTAGTTTTGAATTGTATTGTTTAACTTTATTCTTAACTTCATTTTTTAAATTATCAGATTTTGTAAGCCTTGACAATTTACTAAGACAAATTTATTTCATTTTTTTCATCCTTTAAATCTTGTGTAATCCCAAGTGTGCTTTTTATTTTTTCTTTTTTAATTTGTGTAAGCGGAAAACAAAGATTAAATTAGTATCTGAAGATACTGTCAAAAACAATCATATTTTTCATTGACTGTTGAGTAAAAGACTGGGAGCCAATCTTCTTTTTCCAATAAAGATTTAAAAAAGTACCATATTATTTAATGAAAATTGTCTTCCAACAAAAGTTAATGTTTTCCCAGTTTTTATTTGGGTTTGCAGAAGTTCGAGCATTTGTGCATCATGGTCAGATAAGGCTGTTATAATTCCTGAAACTTTAACTTCATTTTTATTAATATTTGTCAAAAAATTATCTATACAGGATTTACATGTTGGTGTCACTCTAGTAGGAAAAATCAATTAAGAAACTCATTCCAGCTATATGTGAAAATGCTTATCGTCTTACTCCTATTCCGCAGATGAAGATTCTCACAAACACACTCCATAACGACTTTGATTTCTGCCTGAAAGATTGTGGAATAAGGACCCATAGGGACCACCACTTACCTACATGGTCTTACGCTGACAATTCCAGTGCCTTATTTAGAGTAAATTTTATTAAAGAGCCGTCTATAAACCATTCAAGCTCCGCTGATGGAAGAGGTTTCTTTCCTTCCAACCAATCTTCCCTGGAAGGTATAACAATCCTAAAGTGTTTGTCAAAGGAATTTTCTGATTAAAGACCATGTGCAAAGCATTCCCCTGAATAAGGATGCTAATTCCGCAGTCCCCACTGATGCAGCCCGAGGCCAACCAAAGTCCCACCTGCTGAAGACAGTAGGCACTCCTCTTGGCCATAGCCCAAATGACAATATCCATGGGGGCGAGGTTGAGGCAACAGTCTAGAACTGCCCCGGCGAACTTGGAAAAACCCGATTGATAGCAAGGTAAGCCATTGGTTGCGGAAGTGGCGGAGTCTTCACACCCCAGCACATGTGCCAAGCCAGAGCATCCATGAAGCACACGCACAGCTATCTTCTCTCTTCTTAAGTGCTGTATTTTCATGCGCGCGCACCTGGGAACTGCCTGATCCAATTCTTGACATCTTTGATTATTCTGATCAGGCTGAGCAGATCTGGCGGGCTTCTTTCTGACTATCCTTACTACACTCATTTTTCATTTCGTACCCTCACCTATCGGGAAAACTTCCAAAAAATCTGGCTCCGACTATACTGTACTATCCTAAACCTAAGTTTCTTTCTTTATCCAAGCCAAGGTGGAACAGCATATACCGAAGGCTGCGTGATCAAGGGTGTGCTTGGTCGTTAATATACGAACTCTGGATACCTGGCGACCTGCAGTTTAAACATAACCTTCCCCAAGTAGAGTGGGACAATGCTTGGGGTGACCTTTAGATCTCCGCTACTCGTGGGAACACTATGAGTAAAGAAATACCAAAAAATTTTAACAAATCAGAGAACTCTAGCAGCACTCAAAAAGTGGAAAAGATGCGTAAGTATACATGCGCCTTATACAGATTAACCTTCACCACGCTAAGGGTGCAACCGACATCTTAGGTAGGAGGTTTATCTCAACAGACCTGGATATCGCCCTAATCCAGGAACCTTGGATCAACAGAGGATTGATGACTCAAGTTGGTAATCTCATATATGCTCACCACACCTACTGGGGAAGCACAAACAAAAACCCAAGAGGAGAGGAACTTCTACAGTTTATGTTCTGTAATGATTTAGTTTTGGAAAACAGAGGGTCCAGTCCGCGTCTTTATGGACATTGAAGGAGCTTTCGACCGAGTAGCATATCAATCCATGGAGACTGCTATGGAACGTTTTGGAATTCCCCCAGATGTAGTTAAATGGATAGTAGCCCTCCTAAAAAGCAGACAAGTAAAAGCAAAGTACGGAGACGAATCTGCCACAATCACGGCCCAGAAAGGCTGCCCCCAGGGGGGAGTTCTGTCCCCTCTCCTGTGGTCGATGGTGGTACATGATCTTCTTAGCAAAGCAGAGAAGAGGGGAACAAGGCTACTATGTTATTCGGACGACCTAATGCTTATGGTCAAAGGAAAAAAACAAAGGCACGCTGGAATGCCTAATTCAAGAATAACTAAACCTCATAAGCAACTGGTGTCGTGGGGAAGGTCTACAGATCAACCCATCTAAAACAAATATGATAACCTATACCAGGAAAAGAAAGTTCCAGCTTACACAACATATTGTGGAGGGAATCAGTATAAACCAATCAAAAGTGAAATACCTGGGTTTAATCCTGGATGAGAAGCTCACATATTGAAAACAGAATATCCAAAGCGACAATGGCCCTTGGGGCCTGTAAGAGACTATTTGGATTTAAATGGGGATTGAAACCTAGAATGATATATTGTATCTACGAAACCATAATAAAACCAATGGTCACATATGCTGCCTTAGTGTGGTGGCCGAAAGTAGAACAAACAACAGCTGCTAAAAGACTACAGAGTCTCCAAAGGCTAGCTTGCTTAAGCATCACGGGAGCAATGAGCTCCTGCCCAACACTAGCAATTGAAGCGGTCCTGGGATACACTCCTCTAGGGCAGGAGGTGATGAGAACAGCCGCTCTAAGTGCAATGAAGCTTCAGGGAACAAAGGTAATACATACTACCTCCTTAGAAGGCCACATGAAGATATTGCAGGTATTTCCTGATGCTGAAATGCTAACCAATGGTGTCAGACGCAATGGTTAAGAAATACTCCTTTGATAACCCATATACGGTCTCTATCGAAAGTAGGGAGAGTTAAAAAGGAGGCCTACCCTACAAAAGGAGTCCTGAAGTTCTATACAGATGGTTCACCCCTTGACTCTAGGGCAGGATACGGAATATACGGACCAGGAGTTGACATGACTGTTCCTCTGGGAAGACATGACACGGTTTTTCAGGCAGAGGTCACGGCAATAGACTCATGTTCCAGAAGGCTCATACAAATGAGGACGAAAGGATTAAAATACTTAATACTTTCTGATAGTCAGGCTGCACTAAAGATACTCGATACCTGTTCGTTTGACTCGAAAGCAGTCTGGGAATGTAAGAATGCTCTAGCTGAGCTGGCAACGAATAACAGGGTAACACTCGGTTGGGTGCCGGGTCATGAAAGCATTCATGGAAATGAAAAAGCATACATCCTCGCCAAAAAGGCAGTAGAGTACATAATGGTGGGGCCTGAGCCAGATTGCGGGATAGCCTTCTCCAACAGTAAAGCTCTGGTCAAAGACTGGGAAAAGAGGATAAGAAACATTAATCGGAGTACAGCCTCACGATTAAGACTATCCAAAATGTTGTGAGAGTGGACAGCTCTCTTAGATCAGAATAAGGAGGATATAAGACTAATATTAGGAATGTTGACAGGACATGGCCCCCTAAGGAAACATCTTATGAGGGTGGGCCTTAGCCAGACTGACAAATGTAGACTCTGTGGAGAAGAGGAGGGATCAGCAGAGCATATCTAGTTAGATTGTCCTGCCATCTTATAAACTCGGAAAAGATTCCTGGGAGCATATCTCCTCAGCCCCAAGGACATTAGAGTCAAAGTCAAAGTCAAAGATTCTTTATTTACATATACTTAAAGTACAGCAATGGCGTCAATTCTTAATATCTAAATATCTAAAAATAGTCATGTGTTGTAAAATGTTTTAGAAAAGATTATCAAATCGGTTCAACACATAAATTGAAACAACAAGTTGTCAATAGTTACATACAAAGCAAGTAGCATAAATTGTTTTTGCCTGACGTTGTCATGAGGTTAATGAATAAAAAGGTCTATATTTCTAAAAGATAAAAACTGCAAGAATATTAAAAGTTACTTAAATATATAGTTAATATTTAGAGTTTAAAAAATCCAAAATTTAGAAAGTTGTAATCAAAATTTGAATGAAAATCTGAATTTTGTTAAATATCTTGATTGTCTATGTATTCATTCAGTGTGTAGAAAGGTCTAGTTGTTAGCCAGTTGTTCAATGACGTTTTTAACTTCTTTCCTGAGAGAGTCTTCATGTGTGCTGGTAGTAGGTTGTAGAGCTTCTTGCCCATGTAGGAGGGTTTCTTCTCATACAGTGTGAGGTGATGTGCCGCCAAAGTGTAGTTTGCAGCATGACGAGTGTAGTAGTCATGTTGGTCAGCTACACCGTGTCAGGTTCTTGCCGTCAACATATAGTATGACCTCCTGGATATAAAGAGCAATCACTGTCTTAATTTTAAGCTCCTTGAATGCTTCTCTACAGGAGTCTCTTGGGCTGAGTCCATTTATAACCTTTATGGCTTTTTTCTGGAGTCTTAGAATTCTTGACAAGTTCTGTTGAGCAGTTCCGCCCCAGACAGATATGCCATACCGAAGGTAGGATTCGAAAACAGCAAAGTACGTTGTTCTAGCTGTAGCTGAGTTGCTAATGGCTTTAGTCTGTTTTAGGACATAAAGGCTGGTGTTGAGTTTGCTGCATAGTGTGTCTACATGTTGTGTCCAGGATACATTTTCGTCTATAGTTACTCCAAGAAATTTGGTCTTTTGCTTCATGTCAACGTCTGGCAGGGCTGGCACCTGGTCTCGCTTCCTACCAAAAAGCTAGCTGGTTTTGTTTTGGACATGTTTACTACCAGGTCGTTAGCATGACAGTACTGGTATGCTGTGCAGGGATATGAATGACTTTACAGCTAGCTGGTCGGTTGAGTTTTCTGAGGAGAGCAGGGTGGTGTCCGTCAGCATACATTAGTGTATTACACAGTCCATTGAGGTATTGAGGCATGTCATTTGTGAACAGTATGAATATCATGGGGCCAAGGACGGAGCCTTGTGGGACCCCTCTCTTTACTGGAAGAGGCTTTGATCTTCACACTGTAAATTTTATCACCTTATGCATGTTTAACTTCACCAACTGCCTTCGTTCTTCCAGGTAGCTCCTAAACCAGTTTATAGCGGACCCTTTTATTCCAAGGTTGTCAAGTTTTTTTTAAAATTAGATTGTGCCCAAGGCAGTCAAATGCTTTACTAAATTCAAGCATGATGCTAGTGACCTAGCCTGTCCCGACTCCAGGTGGTGTATAACTCCACTAGCTCGATAATTGCAGTGGTGGTTGATCGTCCTTTTAGAAAGCCATGTTGACTTGCAGAAAGTAACTTCTCTTGCTCAACAATGATTCAATAGTCTTCTCAGCACAACTGCTCAATTACTTTAGAAAAAGTAGGAATTGAGCGAGATTGGCCTGTAGTTACTTGGATCCATTGGGCTTCCACTTTTAAGCTTAGGGTTAGATCTTTGCAAGCTTTAAAGAGAGCGGGAATTGGCCTGTTCTTAGTGACATATTTGTAATATAGACTAGTGGAGGTGAAAGTGAGTTGGAACATTGTTTTACTAGTTTTGATGAGATGCCATCGACTCCTGCTGAGGTTTTTGGGCTTGAAGCTTTTGAGTATTTCATGTATTTCTTTTATGTCTGTAGGTTTTAGGTGTGTGAGATAGTGATTTATTTGTTTGTGATGGATGGTGTTTGTACTCTTGTTGTGCTGATTATTTATTGCTAGTGTGGTGTCTGCTACGTTAGTGAAAAATTTAATTTAAATGTTCTGCAATTTCATTTGGATTGTTTGTTTCCTTGCCGTCAATCTCCAGATTCAATTTTGTTGGCTTCTGTACACCTTTATTTCTCTGAGAGTTTATGACTTGCCAAGCAGCTTTAGACTTGTTCTCTGCGTTATTAATATATTCAGCAGATGCTTGTTGCCTGAGCATTTTGAGATGGAGGTCATAGTCTTTTTTTGCTTTTGATGCTGCTGCATTATCTTCGGTAGAGCCTGTGAGTCGATGCTTGTCAAGGCATTTAAGATAAGTTGCTTTGAGGCTGAGTGATTCCTTATCCTATGAAAGTTTTGAGCTTTTTGCTTTTTTTATTGCCTTGTCCTTTTTACTGGACAGGCATAGTCCATTGCCATTGTTATTGTTGTAAGGAAGCTGTTGTAAGCATTATCAACATTGTCAGCCGTGTATACACCATTCCAGTCTTCATTTTCCAGTACAGCTCTTAATGTGTCGATGTTATCTTTTATTAAGCTGTCTCCGTGTAAAGCTGGTGTAAGAGGTGATAGTTTTCTTAAATTGTGCTGTGGTTAACTGGGCTGTGTGGTCAGATATGCCTGCTTCTATTATTGATGTTGTGAGATTTTCCAGGTTGAGGTTTGTGCAGACACAGTCAATTGAGGAGACGGTTAATGGAGTGATTCTTGTGGGAGGGAGTTTCATTCTTGTTAGGTTGTGCCTATTCAATCTTTCATTTAAACTGCGGGTATCCCTGTCATGAGGCTTTAGGGTGTCCACATTAATATCTCCCATTATTATTAGAGAGTAGTTCTCTGCCTTAGTATCTTCTAGAAACATCGGAAATAATATCTTAGGGCTTCGTCAAGTTTTTTCACCAGGTGCCCTGTATATGCCTATAACATAGAGATGTTTTTTTCCGTGTGACACTTTTACCATAGGCCATTTCACAGGGTGAAACTCCTTACAGTGGTGTGCAATGTTTATGGCTTCAGTGGTTCCATCACAGTCATCTGCTACGTAAATGGCCACCCCACCTTTCCGTCGGAGCTCACGGCTGAAGTAATTTTTCAGGATATATCCAGGAATTCTTGTATTTCTTAGTAATTCATCCTTCAGGACCATGTTCAGTAAGTATTACTATATCTGGCTAAGTGGACTCAAGGAAGTGGATAATACGGTTTATCTTGTTTTTTACTTCCTGGCAGTTTTAATGGAGGATTGTTATTACTTTTTTTATTGTTTGCTTTGGTTTGTTCCTAATGCCTGAAATATGTTCGCTTTTTGTTGTTTGTTCCGGAAGTCCTGTGTTCTTATTGCTGTATTTGTAAATATTTTTGTTTTGTAATGTCTTCTTGGTTGTTTTCCTCCGGTGACTTCCTAAAAAATAGCTGCTGTGGTGCTGTGCTGGTGACAATGTTTTGTTAAGATATTTTTGGAGTGTTATGGCTTATGCTGCGGTTTGATATTGTTGTGTATTGGTAGGTGTTCACATCTTTAACAGGGTGTATTTTTGCTTCTGTTTGGATGATTTGAAAGTCTTCATCATCGGATGGAGGGTAGGCTGATGATTGAGTTTTTTCCCCTATATGATTTCATTACTTGTTTTTCAGTTGTCCAAGTTGTGGGGTTCTTTTGTATGGGTCTTTTCGTAGACTTTATCTATATAACTAGAAGGTGAGGTGTAGGGCAGATGGCCGCCGACAAGTGTGTTGTGTTTAGAGTATTCATAAGTACCTCTCCAATTTGTTTTTCGTCTGTGATTTGTTTCTGTGCAATGGTCAAATTTGTTTGTTTCTTTGTCTCACAGGATATTGTAGGTTTGGTTTTCAGAGTGGGGTATATTTTCTGATCGGGTGGTGGTTTTCTATGACGGGCCAAAATCCTGTTCTGTGTATGACTTTATTCTTTTTATCCATTTACTTAGTGTGTCTTCTCCAACTGGAGTATAATAAAACAAAACGATTTGGTGTGCTAGAAATTGCTACTAGGCAGTGGGGTAGGGAGTCATAGATTTCGTTGTATGTTTTAGATGCTCTGACAACGGCCACATGTTCAGCTTGTTTACCCTGAAATTCATGGATGGTCGAAGGTTGTTAAAAACCAAGGGAGATCAGGGCTCTTTTTTTCACTTTGTTTGAAGACTAGAACTTTGTATTGTTCTTTATTGATATTAAGGTGATCTATTGCATAGAGGTAAGCTGATTCTACTTCATCTTTTACTGGGTTACAGGTTTTACAGAGAACAGGAGCCCTCAAATCTGATTGGTTTTTGCAAAAGCCTCGGACTATTAGGACACAAAATTAAAGTAAGGGAGGCGCAAAGGTTCTTTTAGGACTAAGCACAGTGACAAACTGTCCTTTTCCCTCAGGAAGGAAAAAAAAGCCATCCTTTGGATACCAGCCAGGCCAACTACCACCTTATTGGCCTCTGTTTTTGGCCACCAGACAACAGCCCCAAATATTAGTGCAGGTCTGACCATAAAGCCAATACAAAAGCATCGACACCAAAGCTGAAAATGAACCTTTATATTATTTCGGAATAATGGGAAAGTGAACTTGGAGGTAAACTCAACATTAAAATTGAAATAACCTTTCCTACCATAGCTACATTATGTGTAGAAAGTCAGTTTCTCCACCCCACTTAGAGATCATGTCAGAAACATTCTAGTGCACTCAATTATGCATCTGATGCCACTTCACCTATTTATAGGTGTCTTTGATGTCAAAATAATATAACGGTTAGTTTTGAGCTTCATCGTCACGGACTTTCTTTGGATCTCTTCAGACGAACATGACTCCAGATTTCATTCCAAATCAACATTCAAACTGAATCAACCTTTCCTACCATAGCTACGTTATCAGACACCTCGTTAACAAAATATAAAATGTAATGTAATCCAGGTGAACATTTTTATGACAAACATGTGTCGAGCAAGTAGTTCTGGCATTTTATACTAGACATCAGCACTTCCTTGGTCCTCTGTTATGAGTGTTTCATCTTTATGACTTTGTTGTGGTCATACAGTGCAGACAGCTACAGCAAGTTGTTGCGTGTCATCCATCCATCTTGGAGTATTTTATGGTTTATTTCTAGTGTTTACACTATATCCGACACAAAAATAGACAATGGTGGTATGTTTAGATAGTGGTGGCATGAATACGGATACTGAAAATAACTCTGTGGGCAATATATAAAAAATAACCAAAATTTGAGACACTAAAAATAACTTTTTTGTGTAAAAAGTATACATCTAAACTCTACAAATCTGTTTCTGCAAAAAAAAAAAAAAAAAAAAAAAAAACAGCAAAACACTTCAGCAAAACAACATAGATTAAAATACAAAAAGAAAACCATTAAGGGTGTCTGTACAATCCAGGAATAATAATACTCCGAGACGGTATATGGTGTCGTCATTTTAATTATATGGGATAATAATTGATTTTATACATCTAAAATAATATTATGGGGATAGGAGGGACAAAATACAATAATGAGGTAAGTTCTACTTATTACTTTATTTGGCACAATAATATACAGTGAAACATCACTGGTATTACGGATAAGTAAGTAACTTAAATTAGGCCCCTTAGAGCAAAACATTTTATAGTTCAGATCATCCAGGGGATTAGAAATTTTAATACCTAATTGAGTTAATCTCATTAAACTAAGCAATAAATAAAGAATATAAATTATCATAATTACATGATTTTCAATATTTATAGGTACAGAACCACTTTGAGAACTGTGTCTAACAATAAACATCCCAAAATTATGTTTATATTTCAATTAGATTTGTTTTGCATACATTTCCATTTGTTAACAGCTAAACCATTTTTTTTTATGAATGAAATACTTTCAAAATTAGAATTACTTTAGTAAACATAATCTAAAATCTAGAAACAACAATGAAAACATATTTCTATAGAATTACAAGGGCTATTCAGAAATGGAATGTTTTCATCTGACGCTGCCAGGTCGCCAATCATTTATATATTGGTGTGCTCATACTCTGCTCCTCATTCAGAGTCCAGCGGTGACAACGGGAACAACCCCTTGCTGCCCATTTTTGTTATAATCAAATTTGGAATGAGTGCTGCAATCAAAAATCCTGCCAATTGTGAAGTGGGGTCTGTGATTCGATTTTGGTTGGCAAAAAAAATAAAACCGATAGAAATTTATTGGGAACTGTGTGAAGTGTACAGGAACAACATAATGACTACAATAATTTCTGTCAGGAAGTGGTGCATTCCGTTTAAAAATGTCAGAACAAATGTTTATATGATCAAGAAAAGAGTGGAAGTCCGAGCATTGCGACTGACGAACTGATCGCCAAAGTTCGCCAAATGTTCGAGAATATCACCGTTTCACAAACACCGAGGTTGATTTTCTAGAGCGTGGTGCATCAATAAACTCTCGGTACTTCCAAACACTACAAAATCTTAGGAGAGCTAAATGAAGACCTTGCTAACAACACAGTGTTTTGACAATAATGAGGAGGTAAGCGTCACTCACTGAGTGGCCGAGATCTCAAACGGCAGCAGAATTCTATGACATACGAATTGTAAAGCTCATTCACCGCTATTATGAGTGCCTGTATTTGTATAAGTGATTATGTAGAAAAGTAGTATTTTAGGCTCTCTTTCACATGTATATAATAAATTTTTTTTCTTGTACTTGGTTCTTTTATAATTCCAAAACGTTCCTTACTTCTGAATAGCCCTTGTATATATATGCATCAAGATTATATTAATTATCTATATAGTTAATTTTTACAAAATATTAAATGTGATTGTCAACTATTCAGTCCAATAAAATAAATATTTATTAATCATTGTTTACCAACTTCTCCGCAAAACATAAAGCATATATTGGTCAAAACAACAAGCATTGTACCACACAGTACAATTTGGACAGTATATATATAAATAGATATTTCACAGTTTATAATAATGACTATGTTTGTTTAGTAAAAAAACAACATATGTACATAACAAATTTGTATGTTCCATTATAAAATGATTAAAAACATATAAACGTGACATATATATTTCATAACAATTGCTTTAACTAATTTAATAATTTAAATTAATCTTTACACAACCAAGAACTAGGCTAGGTAGACCTCGGCAGTTTAGGAGCCAAAAACCAATTTTTATTGTATAAACACAACCTAATTTTTCATTAAATCAATAGAGGAATTTCTCTTAAGAAATAAATTGATTGTATCACCCACACTCGTCTTGTTGGAAGCTGGAAGTGAGAGTATCTAAATGGTTAAAAATATCAAAAAGTAATTTTTTCTCAGATCATATTTTTTAGCTGACATACTAAAAATCAACTATTAGTTATATTACAACCAACCAACGAGATAAAATGATTAAAGTAACACCTTTTAGCCAAATACTTGGTCTTATAAGATTGGCTGACAATGATTTAACTATTTTCCTGATAGTTGATTTAAAATGTGTAAAGCTAACAAAATATGAAATATGAAAAATTTATCAATAGGTTTTAACTCTGTTGATACTTATTCATTTTAACACCCTAAAAAATTTAGCATTGCTGATTGAGGAATCTCCCCCAATCCCTCCCTCAATCAATCTTACAAAACACCCGGTTGTGTGCCCAAACAATGCAAATTGGCTATTGCCTCATGGAATACAAAGCAGATGCTAGAATCCTAGTTGACTATGGCATAGAGAGAATATTATGGGTTTAAAAGCTGGCTGCAGTGAAATGACCTCAAGGTTTCTCCCATAAGAACAATGTTATACCATACACATTTAAGCCCTTGTTTTTTATTGCAGCATTACAGGAGATGTCTCAGTTTAAAGATATAATTAATATTCACTTCAATTCTTTGTTGTTGTTTTTTGTAACACATAATATACTTTTTTAATGTTTAAACAGTGATAAACAAAAATCTTTTACATTTTTCCTGAATAGCCTATAAAAATAGTGCAAAAACTAAAATACATTTTTATGTGAACTAATTATATCTCTAAAATGGAACTCTCATAATTCTAAAACTAAAAATACGGTCATAAAACTGCATAAGCTTTAACATTGGTTTTGTGGGGCTACAATAAAGTTGGTAGTCAGTAAAACCAGCTCTTTAGAGTTAATTAGCACTAAAAGTGAAACAGAGTTAAAGACCATAACAAGATATAACAAAAAATAAAATTTAAGAACAATCACACAAAAGGCAGTGCAAAAATAGAAAGCATAGACAATAGTCTAAGCAATGGTATGTAGTTTTGGAAATAACATCCTGCTGTTGATGTTTTACAAATATTCTACTTAACAACTGAATGCACATAACATTTAACAGCAATAAGCCTATTTATACCTCAAAATAACTTACAATGAATTAAGTACAAATAACATTAACAATAAAGTTTTATATTAAACTATTGAATTTAAATTATGTATATTATTAAACTGTACATAATAAATGGACTTTTTTAAATAGAGGGTAGACTAGTTTGTTCGTGTATTGCTGCCTTCAATTTATTGTGAGATGATGAGGAGTGAGGGAGGATAAGGGGAGAGAATGAGAGCTGATATAAGATTCAGGAGACCTACCCAACAAACATTTTACAATCTTAAAGCAACAAAGAACTTTATACCATTGCTGTTTCTATTCAGCTAGTGACAATGGGTACCATGACACAAAAGACTTTTTATGAGAGCTATTTGGAAAGTAAGGTCCAATATCTGGTTTTTAGAGGAATGGGAGAAGCAGAGTGACTTCTACATAGCTGTGTAGTGCAAATAATTATGTCTAGTTGTGCTGTGGTAATGTAGTTAACTATTTTGCAGTGTTAATCAAAATTGTCGCTTGTAATGAAAGTCTACTAACAGTGAATTGTGTACTGTAATCTGTTAAACAAAGAGCTGTAAACATTCATCATGGACTTTTTCAGCATCTGGAGAAGGCATTAGGAACAACAGTGCTGTAAAAGAATGATGTCCTCTGTTTCAGGAAGACTGAATGAGTTTCAACCATTTCCTAAAATGAATGTCTAGGATCACACAAATCTGAAGATGATGACGAATTATATTCAAAGCATGGGTTATTTCACAAACAGAATTCTACAACATGAGCACTCAATACCTTGTTTCTCAAAATGATGTGTCTTTATGGAGGAGGCAAATATATAGAAATATAGCAGAGTACCTTTTAATGCTTTATATACAGCTGAACGGAATTTACTATCTGAACAGCCCTTATGTGAAAACACTCAGCTAAGAGTAACTTGACAAAAAGTTTCAGGGAATGTTATTACATATAGCTTGAAATTGTAGCTTAAAAATTCTTACTTCTGACAAATACTAAAAAGAAATAGATATGATAAAGACAGTAATATACGCTCCTGGTATCTTCTTCCTTCAATCTACACTCCAAATTTGGGAGAAACAATTACTCCTCATCACTCCACACCATTTTAAAGTCAATAAACATAAATACTGCTTATTGCATCATGGAACTTACTGAGTGGCTACTTATTAAGTACAAAACATATACTTATTCAGTTATAAGCTGCACAATTATTATTAACAATGAATAAAACTTACATTACAATATGATAGATACCATTTACTTGTAAATAATCTGCATTTCAAAATATATTGTTTGATCCATTTTTATTATTAACCCTTCTAACCCCGGCTATTATATCAAGTGATGTCGCTCAAATCGTTGTCATTGCCCACATCCATGCCACTTACTAACTGGTGTATTTTAGATTATGGGAGGCTTTCAACGATACCTTTTACTCATTTTCAAATCAAATAGCAAACAAACTAAAATTTAATTGCTGATTTTAAACCGTTTTAACCCAAAAACATGAAGCAGGGTTGAATATTCACAAAGTAGTGAAATACAGTGAGCAGTCAGGTGAGATGAATTGCAATCTCTCAATCATAGACTGACAAAATACAAAGTTAGCTTTACGAACTAATATATTTTGATACAATATATCTTTGTAAACAAGTCTGTGGAATTTTAAAGCACTTGGTAAAATAGGTTGCCAGTAAAATAATAAAAAGTGTACCTCCGCACTATACGGACGTCTGGAGTTGACACCATTTTTACAACTTATAACAAGGATGTTGGGGTTAAAGGGGTTGTAAACCACTATAAATAATTATTTATTTACACTAATTATTAGTAACTGTTGTAGAATGAAAAATAATCTATTTAAACCATATTAAACATATTGTATTACACAACTGTACCATAAAAATACAGTATCCCTGAATATCGGTTATCAAAGTAGTATAACATTATCAAAATCATTCTCAAAACAGACATGGCAAGGTAACACCATGACTGATGGGTAGACTATAGACATTCTGGAATGTCAGTATGTTGTACGTTTATAATAGTAAGAGCAAATGAATACAACAATATCCAAAATAAAAAATATTTGTCTTGTATAAAACCAATCTCTTCGAACATGGCAACTATAACCAGAAATTCTGAATGTGGAGATTATTTCACACAAGTTTCTACTGACAACTGTTTAAGCAGGAAACAAGCTTCTTGATCGCTAAAGGTAAGAATCAACCAACAGTTTTTACGAGGGAAAGTGTGCACAGATGACAAAGGTTACGAGCAATAGACTGCTGCTTCCTTCCGCCAAGTACAAACAATAGTACTAGAAGAAACATTTGAGACACTTCCCGTCCTGTAGTGCTCTCTTACAATTTATACTTAAGTTAATGGAAAAGCAAACAGCTTTCTTTTCTGGTAATAAAGCTTTAAAAATCTAATGTTTTATATATATATATATATATATAATTTATTTATTTATATTTTTTATATATTTAATTTATTTATATATAAATTAATCTTGATTCTTGTTTCTAATTACTTGAGGTTAACTATCATTGCATCAATATCGAAAGACGTGTCAGTAAATAAAAAAATATGTTTCAAGGGTATTATGTTTCATGTATTTCAATTTAATTACTATAGTGAATTATCAATTTCAAAATACATAAACCTGGCTTATATAAATATTAAATATTATGTTCAAGAACATTCCTACTATTTTTTTAAATGGCATTCTGTAACATCAATACTATTTATTAAAAATTACACGTACTTGTGAACCAATTAATCTAATAGTCTAGGAGCCAAAGAGCCAATTTACATTGTATTAGTACACAAAGTAGTTTTCTTTAAATTAGACTAGAGAATTTCTCCAAAAAAATTTATTATCAGCTGAACTAGTTTTGGTGAAGGTTGAAATGGGAATGTATAAAAAACAGGCAAGAAATTAATGCAAATTCATTCAAAAGTTATTTCTTAATGTAATTATTATCTCTTCGCCTTTTTAAAACCAAGGCACTAAACTTGATCTCCTCATCTTGTCACCCATTTTAATACCCCAGCAGCCATGCCTGACTTTTCAAATTTGATATAACAGTAAAAAAAATACTGAAAATTACCAATAATTATTTTTATTGGAAAATCCCTACTGTCATAAATCTTAATAATAGTGACTAATTACATGCCAGATAAAACTAATGAACATTGTATAAACTCTGGTCCCAAAATGAATATACTACACTGGCAAACAAGCAGTGCATTGACTATAATCTGTGAGCACTGGTAATTAACAACAGTAATGAGTCAAATTACAATAATTAGTGAAATCATAGGAACTAAGCAATATTACGTATTTGGTTTAAAAGTTAAAACTGGTATCTTTCAAGGCATTAGTTATTATTATCACAACTTATGGAAGCATTAGTTAGTATTAATAAGATGTGCTATGAATAGAGTAACAACCTAAGTCTTATCATTTATTAAATATAAATTAAACTTCAAAAATTTGTCTTTATTGGAATTTTGTACATATATGAAAAACGTTTCATACTTAAATAAATAAAATAAAATTAGAAGATAAATGTGTAAAATGTGTATGTTCAATACACTAAGCTGTTAAGGAAATGCTTTGAATTTTCATAGACCAGGAAGAGTACAGCTGTTGCTGGAATGGTTCGGATGAGAGTAGGCCTTAGTCCACTGTACAGAGCCTTTACTCCTAGAATAAACAACAAAAAATGTTACAAACTGTGCAGCATGAAACACAAAATAAATATAAATATTTTATTCATAGAATATAAATTTTACATTTTTTTTATACATAACAAAACTTTTAAATTTTAATTCAAAGAAAATATTGATGAGTAATTCTTAAATATACATACAATACTGTATGAATGATACGCAAATTAGTTACTATGTATATTCCAAATAAATGTACGGGTTCCCTTATGAGCTCCTAAAGGGCTCCATAAAAACTATGATATGCTTTTCCAGACAAATAATCCAGCTCTCTCTCTTTTACTAACTATTGAAACATATTGAAAGTACTGATATTTCTAATAAAATATGGGAGTATTGTTAGGAGGGTTTAAACCAAAAGAATTTTGTATTTGAATTTTTGTAAAGAGACAACTAATTTTTGGGAGAAATAATTTATTTTGTCTCTGGCATTGTAACTGTAATTTAACACAGGAAATTAATTACAATTTTTTTTAACAAAAAGCAAAAAGTGTGATAAATTTTGTTTGCATAACAATACTACAGAACCAGAATTGCTCTCTACAACTGTCCTGCTATCCCAGACCCCAGACAATCTTCAAGGCTCTCTTCTGAATATTGAAAGGTTTATAAGTATATGGTTTTATAATAACCCTAAAAAACTAGTACATGGGTCATTTGTGACTCAAACAAGCTTATAAGACAAACATGTCCAAGTATATATAGTGAACTTGGTTGTTTACATATATGGTTGTTTGTGTTCCCAATTTAATTTACAATCAAGATGAACTCCAAGAAGTTAAATTCTCATCGTTGTAAGGATTATTAAATTCTTTATAATATGTTGGTTCTATATTTGAAAGTTGATTAAGGCCTGAGGTAAACTAAATCCAAACGAAAGCTGATTCATACAAGAAGTGTTTAGTGGCAAAACTATGAAAACAACAACAATAATTATGGCATCAGTGAAACAGTAGTTATAGAAAGTTACAAATAATTCCAATAATTCTATAAGATAGCTGTATAAGTTAGAGAGAATTGTGATTAAAAATGACTAAATCATTGTCAATGAAGAGATTTAAAAAAGGTTTCATAAACTACTCCTATATAGCATTCCTAGGCATAAAACATTCAATAAAAGGGGACAGAAATATTGTCAATAGGCATTTGTATTGGCAGTTTCAAAAGTAGTCATATGATGGCAGCATAAAGCAGAGAGCAATGATAAAGGAGATAGAAACATTGCTTGAGTCCAGTTCCAGGTTCCCCATTGGGATGATTTGTGGTGATTCCTTGGGAGGGATAAAAAAGTTACCTTCAAAAAACAGCAGGCAAGATAAAGAGTATGACTAGTATTATGCTGCTAACCTGGTTTTATTTGGAAGCGAGTTCCAGAGTATTACGCACATCAGCTTTCTCTCCTTTGTTCCTGACTGGATAAAGTGTTCATGTTGAGAAAAATTAATGTATAACATGATAATGAGGAGCATATCTGAAACCCTCATGTATCTCTGAAGATATTGCTCCTCCTGAATAAAACACAAATAAGCTTTCATGAAGGAAGTTTATAAGATTCTGATTAATCTCTATCTTCTCATGAAAAGCAAGATTTTTCCATTGGGCAACATTAGCTTGATAAGTGTTGAAGTCAGATTGATACTATCTGTTTTGACTTTCAGAAGATATTCAACAAGCAATAAACATATTGCCTCTTTTTAAGAAAGCTCATAATGTTCAACTTTATCTTGGCTTTATATTCTGGATTAGGTCCTTATCTATTAAAAAGTGTTCAAAGAATGGTTAAATAAGGGTTCTAAGGATGAATTTTGAGGACAAATATACATCAAAGATCCAAATTTTTGGAACAACTCTTATGAATTAAAAAATGGTGTAGTATCTATCCTGAACTGCAAGAAATTTCCTTAATTACTTATTTTGAAGACTTGCTATGTGCTTCGCTCTGAGGTTAAAAAATGATGGAGAGGTGTTGAATTTCAAATCACTTAAGTCATGACCAGCAAAATTCACAAAGCAGTGAACTCCTTCCATATGTTAACAAAGCTTATATTCTTTTTAGCACATCAATTTTATCTGCTCTCGACTGGACAAGTCCAAAAATTAAAACTTGAGACAGGAAAGTGAAGGGCAAAGTGATCACCTACACCCAAGAAATGGTAAATCTTAAATACAATTTCCTTAAAGCACAAGACAAACATCTTATGACTGGAAATGTAGATGACAAAGAGGCTTCCTCAGTAAAGAAGGAAATCTATGACCAAAAACTGAAACAATCTAGACAAGAAGCTAATGCAGCCCATACTTACCAAGCTGATAATAAATCGAAAGCCATCTGGAAAATTATTTACAGTGAAAGGGAGAGGGAGACTGAACCTGAAGTGACTAATACAGAAATCTGCCATGACATGGAACTCCTAACAAACACCAATGAATATTTTTAATACATACTTCTCAAATGTAGCTGAAGAAACATACTCGTAGAAGTTAAATGATATAACAAATAAAAACTCTGAAGCGACAATCCAGAACAGCCACGTACTTCCAAGAGACATGCTATACACCCTGGCCCTGACTACAGCAAATGAGATGGCTGAAGTTATTAGATCTGCAAAGAACTCAATTTCTGCTGGTACAGATGATATATCAATGAATACCCTTAAATTTTGTGCAGATAAGCTACCAACACCCCTAGTAAAAAATTACAAATCTGTACGTGGAAAAATACATCTTTCCACCAAAACTAAAAACAGCAAAAATCCATCTGAAATTGAAACAAGGTGACCCCAAAAACATAACTAACTATAGACCGATCTCTTTATTACCCTCAGTTTCCAAACTCATTGAAAAATTCATACTTAATAAACTTTTAAACTACATACAACAGAATCAACTACTAACTGCCAAGCAGTATGAATTTATTTTTGGAAAATCAACAACTACTGCAATAATAGACCTATTTGAATACATAACATATTTAAATTGGCAATACTATTACTAGTTTATACCCCTTAGCAAAGCCTTTGATTGCCTAGGACACAAGTACTGGCTAAACTCCAAAATTTGGGCATTCCACAATCTGCATTTAGGTGGTTTACTAGCTACAACAATGATCAAAGACAAATTGTGGAACTAAAGGAAACTTCAAACAGAGTGACAAGATCAGTTCAGTCTGAGCCTCTGCCAGTAAGCAGAGGCGTTCCACAAGGCTCAGTTTTCTTCATTTTGTTCATTAATGACTTTCCAGAACATCCAAGAGAATATTGTAAAATGGTCTTGTATGCTGATGACATTGTTCTAGTAACATGAACAACTAGAAATAAACACCTACATAGCTCTGAACAATAATACACCATAAAAAATGACCTTGTCCTTAATGAGCAAAAACAAACAAACGTCACTGAGTACCAAAAAAGGGTCAGTGAGTGAAATTCCTGGCCTCTATACAACAAATTAAGTTAATAGACAATAGACGATATACTTTATTTGTACAATTCATAGAGAATTACAAAAGCGTCAATAAAAACAAGGTGTCATAATATAGAAATTACATGGTCTTATTAGGTAAGTTAAAGCTAATCATAATGATGGTTCAAAGTTCTCCAGTTCAAAAATTCGTCAATAGAATAAAAGGAATGTTTAAAAAGCCATTTTTTTAGCTCTGTCTTGAGATTATCTTGTGTTTTCATATCCGCAGGTAGACAGTTAAACAGCTTCGCACCCATGTAGGAAGGTTTCTCTTCGTAACAAGCTGTACGATGTTCTGGAAGTGCCAAGTCAGCAGCATGGCGAGTGTTGTATTGGTGAAAATCATTACATCTTATCAAGTTCTTCTTATGCACATACATAATTGTTTCAAAGATATATAATGACACCACAGTCAGAATTGAAAGTCTTGCAAAAGCAGCTCTGCAACTCTCCCTTGGCTGCAACTCCGCTAGAACTCTGACACATTTTTTCTGTAAGACTAACAACCTATGAATATTTGCTGCACTGGAATTACCCCAGACCAAGATTCCATAGCAAAGATGAGTTTCAAAAAGGGTGAAATATGCAATAGTTGCAGTGCTGACGTCACTTATTGATTTCACTCTACGAATAAGGTAAAGTCCTGAACTCAACTTCTTACAAAGGTTGTCAATGTTAAACACTTAAGTGGTTATTGTGGATGAAATCTTAAACTGGAAGAGTCACACAGACATCCTCTGCCTAAAGATTAGCTCCGCATTATTTGCTTTAAAAAGAGTTAAAATAACCAGCACCCATGAAGCCACAAGGACAGGTTATCATGCATTATTCAAAAGCCATCTGAGCTACGTAATTACTGGGGTGGTTCTTCAGAAGGTAACCTTTGGCGAGTCCTGCTTATGCAGAAGAATGTAATTGAACGAGTTCTTCACATGGAATGATCAACTTTAAACTAGAATACGGCCTCATCCAAATTGTAAATTTCCCTATCACTTCCCAACCCTTTTTTTCTTTTTTCATGTCTCTGTAACATATCTCAAAGATATTGTTAGTAAAGAATTGTCTATTGTCTATATGTCAATTAGCAAGAAATTCGGGAGACTGCTATTCTAAAAGCTGCTGAAGTGTGATCTTTAGCTCCTAAGGATGTCTTGGAGTTTATTAAAAGCCTCAAAGTAACCTGAGCTGTCTAGATTTCATGATTCATCACAATAAATCCTTAGGGTCAAGGGTATTCTCTTGCCCAGTCAACAATATGTATCATCTAATATATGCAAGTAGCCCTTGAATATAATATTAAAAAATACGAGGTCAATCTAATCCCCATCCTCTAAGAAATATGAGCTGATGGGTTTGAGCCTTTCAAAAGTCAAAACCAATTTACGACCACTCAAACTGAATCCACCACTGATTTACAATACAAGTTTTCAAAAATATCAAATAAGTCAATAACAAACACAATGACATGACAATACCTTCTTTCTTGATAATATCCAGAGTGACAGAGAGGAAGGTTCCGTCAAGACAGTTGACCTGTATCCTCGACTTGACAAGATCTGCAGGGAAGATGACAGTCCAGAGTGCAAATCCTCCAACTGCTCCTGCTATCATGGTTGGCACTGTGCCTGCACCAACAATCAGAATATCATTGTACTTACTGTTACAGATTCCTCCTTGTTTTAAATGCCATAGGCGTTAAACTAGTTTCATGTATAATCTCACCACTCTTTTTGGTGTGTGCAAAACCACAAGCCCAGTATTACCAAACATTGAGTGAAAAAATTTTACAAAACTTGTATTATGGCTTTTGTAATTACTCAATTTGTTACACTCTAATATTTTTAATTTAATGGGTAACAAACCTATTTTCATCCACTGAACTCTTGAAATGGTAATTATAGCGTGATCGATTAACCAAACCACTCCCGTGACTTATCTTGTTTTCATGGTGAGTTTTGGTTTGTTGTCAATGTTTATTATGTATATATAGTAAAGTTATTATGAACTGTCAATGGTCACCTTAAACAATGAGTTGGTTGTATTATATTAAATTAATACATGCAAGATAAGTTTTATCATAACTTTACTATTACCCACAAATAATCTTTTTCAGCCATTATTTTATTTCCCTCTCCTCACTAAGAGTAGATTATATTTTAAATTATTAATAATATCAATAACTATTAGTTATTAAGGATATCATGTTTTGCAAACAGGCATGATACTATGTAATCCTAACATTCAAATTCACAGTGACACTTATAAAATCTAATTAAAAATATAATATATACTCAAATATATTTTCAATTTTTATACTAATTTAATACTTGGGGGATATTGGCCATGCACTGGCAGACACCCCATTAGGTACACTAGACATGGGCCCAGGGGCACAGCCCTTGAGGGGCAGTAGTCGGCCAGATGTATTGTTTTGCGAGTAAATTTTAGGAATAAAAGTAGGAAATTGAAATTTTTTTTCTGAAATCGAAGTTTATTCAATTTCATGTTGTCAGCAATGATGACAGTTTTAGAATCACATTTCAACATCATCAATTATTGCCGAGGACAATCCTATGACAAAACAAGCAATATGTCTAATAGCCTACGAGCACATGTTAAAATAATTAGCCACAAAGCATATAGTGCTTTCACATGTGCTGCATACTCACTCAAACTCTTGGACACATGACAAAGCTGTTGCCAGTAGGTATGCAAGTTTAAAAATTTAGTATATAAAACACAATGACATGAACAAATAGCGTAGAGGTGTTTTCTTAGTGTCATTGTGTTTCGATTGAATACACCTTTAAAATGACATGTCACAAGATAGGGGTTGCAATTTAAAAATTTAACGTTACCCCTATACCTCCCTCTGAAAATGGGGGGTTTTATCATTCAAAAAAATCCAAAAAAGTATTTTGATAAGTATGGTGAAGGTTGTACATTGATATCTCAATCCGTTTGGAATATATCCAGGTGTATCAAGACTTAATTTACACCCTGTATATATAGGTACTGGGTGTCTTAAAAGTCCCCCCCCCACAGTAAACTTTCTTATGAACAAAGATGGAGTAATTTATTTTTGGGGATGTTTATATGACCTATTGAGGAGTTTTTTTAATGTATGATTTTTTATTCCCCATCCCCAAATGGGGTATTTTGAGGGTAAGTCAAGATTTTTAAATACGAACCACTAGCAAGTGACACCTCATTTTAAAGGTATTAAGAATGTAATTAAAAGAAGAAGAATGGCACAAACTAAAGGTCTCTAATGTTACCCTATCAATTTTGATGGCTTTGAATTGGTTTATAAACCCCCATTGCTGTGTGAATAATTTTGTAACGATCAAATGGAAAAAATCTGAGGAAATATCACCTCAATTTTACTCAGATGAGATACTTGAAATGACTACCATGTACTTCTGGAAAAAAATAAAACCTGGATTCAAAACTGATTTTTAACATTTCAGGTGTTTTGAGGTAGCAGGCATCTTTAATCATTATTCCTTATTCACTGAGGTTTACATGGCTATTTAAAGTTAGAAATTTTATAAAACCCCCACGATTTAAGATACATTTAAATTTATTGTAAGGCAGAATTAACATTTACACACCATTTATTTTGAGAACAAGACACCAAATCATAAAACAATTTATTATAAGAAACAACAAACATTAAAAACCATTAATAATCCAGCATTTACTAGGTTGTGCTCTGACTGAAGTCCAATCGGAAGTCCTAGGAGTACAATAGCTGGGTTTTCTATGTTATCCTTTATTGGTAAACAGTTAGTACGAGTCATATCAATGCAAGCCTGGGTTGTGGCATAGTGTTGCCAGATGTAACGGGAGAGTAACTATTGATGGGGTAATTGACTGAATTCAACAGTCCAGTGGTCATTCGATTGTTTTGTCACCTGACCTTTCACCTCTGGATTTTTTCTTTTGGGGTTTTCTCAAAAGTAAAGTTTATAGCACAAAGCCCGTAAACCTCATCTCATCTGAGTGAAATCAAGGTGAGATTTCAAGACTTTTGCTGTTATTTTTAAGAGTGTGTATATTGCGCTTATTGTTCAAAATTGATCAAATGCAATAATGTCACAAGCACATATCTTTCTATGAACAAGTTCCTTAGAGAAGAGAACTTGCAAGATACTTTTCCTTACATAAATATAGCTCTTGGAATGGATTCATGTACTATAGGTAGCAACTACTCCACGGAATGGTAATTTTCTTTGCTGGAGAGAATTAAGTCATATCTACGTTCTACTCTCAAAGAGTAAAAATTGAATTCTTTTATAATTAATTGTGAACAGTGAAGCTGGTGTACTTAACCGCGTAGAGTTTGGATTTAAAAAATTAATAGAAGAAAAATGTTTAATGAAAAATTACATTTTTATTGGTAACACTTAGTCTACCAGTTTGTTTTTGTGATGTAAATATTAAAAAAGCTATATTCCACATAAAAAGTACATTAATGCTAGTTTTTTACAAATTTGCTCATAATAAATGTTATATATAAATACAAAAACAAGTGAATTTCCCTTGTATATGTTAAGACAATTACCTGTTAAAAATGAACAATATGAATTTCTTATAGTTCAGTGTTTTCAAGAATGTAACAAACAATATATTTTGTTAAAACTAATCACCTGTTTTTATATGAGTAAGAAAAAAGTGTTAATGTAGTCGGTAGAAAAAATGTGATATAGATGGTGGAATCAGATAAAACAATAAAAAATACTAGTAACATTTCATCGAAGTTAGTCTTTTATTTACACATGAAGTAAGACTACTAGAAAATGTAGAGGTTAAGGTTCAAATATAACATCACCACCTAATGAGAAAGTAAAGGTGTGTATATATGTATATTTTTTTAAATATATATATATATATATATATATATTCAAAATGTATTAAATTAAAATATAGTTCATAACACAGTATATAATAATAGCTAATTATAATGATTATTATATAATTGATTACGTATATTACATAAACCAAGAAAATATGTTAATAGTTTAATAATTACAAAACTATACTATAACCACTAAAACCATAAAAAATAAGTAATCTAAGTTAATTTTAAATTTAGCCAGAGCAAATTACGTCCAGCAATTCATTTCGAGATTTAATTGTGTGTGTTTTATTGCTGTTTTGCGTGATTTATTGTATTGTCTGTTTGGTTGTTTGGATTTACTCAAACAAGAGTAGTGTAGGTTATATCTGACAATGTCATTTGTTTTGTACCTGTGCTATATTATTATGAAATGTTTGTGACAATAAAGATTTATTATTATTATTATAGACAAATTCACAATGAAAAGGCATGAAATATGTTGGTTGCTTATAATGGAAAATGTTACGTGCTGACTTTGAAATAAATATGTCTTTTTCACTTTTAGCCAGTTTCATACCATATCAACAAGACAATATATAACATGTCATATTTAACTTTGTTTTAATTTTATAATAAAAGCTTTAGAAATCTCAAAAACAGGGTGGTTCATAATAAATGTTTAATAAAATTTTAGTTTTTGGAATGATACGTTTAAAAAGACCTCAGGAGCAATATGTTAAGACAATATAAAAACTGATTTAGAAAAAAATCTATCGCAAAAGACCAAGTTTGTAATAACTATAGAAAACACCCACCACATTCTTCTTTGGTCTTCCCCGGTGGAGTGAGCATCGACCGAGTGGCCTCATAGCCACCAAAGAACACAAAATATCCTGGCATCTCCCGCGCTATGGTGGAGCCCAGTCCTCTGAACATCCCTGACACACCTTCAGTCTGTATGATATGTCTTGTCAATTTGAATGCTCCAATCCTCACCTGAAACA
This sequence comes from Homalodisca vitripennis, assembly GCF_021130785.1. NCBI lineage: Eukaryota > Metazoa > Arthropoda > Insecta > Hemiptera > Cicadellidae > Homalodisca > Homalodisca vitripennis. Next base: position 105,953,074 of record NC_060211.1, read on the forward strand.
TCAACATTTACAAAGTTATCAGGTAGAAGAGGCTTGATGGTGTTGCTATTAAGGTGGACCCAACTTATAATCTGTAGGCGGACATCTATTTCTTCAGTTGAACAATTATTATGTTTTTACTTGGTGAATTTTGTCAAAAATAAACTACCTAAATCCATCCAAATTTTTAGCTCACTTCTCTTTTGTGTATATTTAAGTAGAAAACAGAAGAATTGTTCTGAATACTGATACCTAACAATGTTGCATTTGTCAGTTTTATCCTAACACATTATTGTAGGTCAGGCTTTCTCGATAAAACTTTGGACAGTCCATTTCCTGGTGAGGACTGAATGACACTTCATAATACGCAAGAAAACATTTCATAGCTTGTACAATATATAAACAGATTAAAATTTACAGTTTGAAGTTCTACTCCTATTTACTACTTATTAGTTGGTAAATTAAAAAGTTAGGCTATTGCCCAAATTTTATTTCTCCAATAGGCTACGAAATATACAACCTACGTTCATATATGAGGTGAAATATCATTTTTAAGCAATTTACAGTTTGTCGTTAAGGAAAATAATGTTATTTCTTTACATTTTGTTTAATATGATATCTACATGAAAGATATAAATTATAATTACAATTTCTAATTTTATGAATTCTAAACTTACAGATGTTTCCATGTGTGTGTTTTGAAGTGAAGTGAATTTCATCAAAACCAAAGAAATCAGTTTGTTCATTTGCTCAGTTTTATTATCCTAACCAGGCATTGACTATTACACATATCAGATAACTTCATACACTAATTTATCAGTTGTTCCTTTTTAAAACCATTTTTATCTGCATGTCTACTAAATTATCTTTTTATTTGTATGCTTAGAAGTTATGCCTTCCAGGGTCATATAATCTCCAAGACTCTTGGACTCTTCCTTCTCAGGAATGGAGGATTTGGGCAAAAGGAGGTTAGTGAATTTTAGACCGTATATCCTGAATGTAGTTGGAACCCACTAACAGTGACCCAGTGAAAGTAGGACTAAAAACCCTTGATTTATACTGGTACCATGAAAGCACACACTAACGTGCACTTGTCCCAATTGAACAAATAATGCATCAAATAACATCCAGACTCTAACTTAATAGTCTTGCCATTGAAACCCTCAAATCCATGGTGTCAAAGAGTCTTTGCATAAGGGATAAATGGCACAGGGAGAATGAATCTCCTATGAAGCACTTGAGATACGAATGCATAATAAGCAGCTTTATAAATATTTAGAACTTTAACATGCTACAAAACAAAAGTAATCTCAGAATTGCTTGAAATGTTATTTGAAAAGAGGCTGCCAATTAGGCCCTTTGATATATTACGAAAAATACGATTAGAACAAGGCAAATGAAATGAATTATTTTTAGAATGAGTGTGGGTGCACTGTGAAGTCTTGTTACAATATAAAGTGGTTGATCCTCAGAACTAATGGCCCAGAAACTAAGTGACCCACAGTTTGATGTGGACTCTTAAACTACTTAGATATTGGTTTGACTGTATTGTCTGATAGACAAAGCTAATTCTCAATTCATAAGTCAGACGAGATCTGATTGATATCCCTAGTTGACCCAGTCATAATAGGCTTTTCTAGCAGTACACTTGCAGACTGCTAACTGTTATACATGGTTAAAATAATACAATTCTAATAATACCATGATGTGATAAATATGTAGGAAATAACAATCTTCCACCTTGAAAATTTCAGTCCACATCCAAACCTTCTACCTTTTATGGCAACATATTTCCCTCATCCAAATACTCCGCCAGCACATCTTTATCCATCATTAGGTGTATAGGTCAATATTGTACAAGTGGTAAATTCCACCAATGATATTACATGGTAGATTATGTGTTTCAAATAGTACTTGTAAATAATTGCCAATTACTAGTTGTATAACAGTGTCTTATCAAATTTACCAATTGAGCTGTTAGATAAAACTTGTTTGGCAACAGTAATTTTCATATAAACTGTAACTAAGCCTCTCAGCAGCATTAAAAGTGCAGAAAATATTAGTTTCATCAATATGCCTACATATAATTTGAAAATTGTGTCTTTTTATAGGTATTTAACCTTAATAGTATCAATCAATGGTTATCAGTAATAGTAAATAGTTTCATGTTGACAACAGGAGGGCAACTGTAAATTCCCAGTCTGTCTTTAGATATTGTATAATTTTTATGGTAATTGCAGTACAATAGGAAAAAATTGTGATGTTTCAAAAGAAATTAGAATAATGTCACAGGCACTCTATAATTACTATTTGCATGTGTAATTTGGCAGTATATGTATTAAAAAATGTTATCTTATCAAACATAAATCACATCAGTATAACACCAAGAAAGAAATGTGATACTCTAATTGAAGTTTATAGACTTAGTAAAATTTTAAATAGTCATATTATCATTTCAGTTAAAATCTACAATAAGTTAGTAACTTTAATAGCTAAATACCCTATGAATACTTTTAAAAGTAAATTTTACAAGTGACTTCTAGATATGCCCTTTTTATTTATGGATGAGTTTTTAAATGTGTATAACATAAATTTTTAGCAACTGGAAACCATATTCTGTTTACGTTTTAAAATTGTAAATGCATCACCGTTTAGTTTATTTTACAATAGTATCTAGTATTTATGTGATGTACTAAATGTAGGAATCAGATTTTGGAATTAATTACATGAATTAACCACAATCTTTACAAAAACATTCTTCATGGTAAGTAATGACGTCAAGTATATTTATTTGAAACCATCAAAGTATGTTAAAGTCTATTTTAAATATTATATTTTAAAGTATATTTATTTTATTTTTTAACTCTTGTGGTCTCAAGAACATTTTTGACCCAGTCTAACTGGCTGTATTATCAACTTTGTTAATAACTTGTATGTATGACAAATAAAGATTATTTATTCATTACATCACTAATATTTAATGTTATATACACAAATAATAAATATACTGATGCATTAAAGCAACAATTTCAATGAATTATATTCTTATTATCATATTATTTCAACCATCAGTTTCTATAATATATACAGGGAATAGAACTAAATAATATTTTATAAGAAAGTATTTAACTAAAATAGCCTACTTCAGTGACAAACCACTCATTTTTACCACATAAATTAGATTTACTATAACAAATAGAGGCTAAAAACATATACTCAATTTTTTTTTATACTCAAAGACAAAGTAAGTAAGCATGTACACTCCAAAGTAAATGAGATATCAAGGCAAACAACTGTGACACTGTAGCAGATCAGACCTATCCTAGCGGCAGAGAAACTTAACACGTAAAGCGCAAGTCACCCTAACCTATTTAAAACCATATTAATATACATTAACTACACGAAGAAACTCACACTACAGTGACAAGAAAACAACAAGGATCTATAACAAACGAGGATTTTCTAGTGCAGAGAACAAATTATACGACATAGTAAATAACCCTGCGACACCATCAAGACACAAGCACCCCCAATAATTTAAAACATTACAGAAAGCCACTCACAGTTCTAACACAAATGAACACAGTAACATGGGTGGAAAACATACAATAGGGTGCAGACTTACACAGGACTCCAGTAGCGAAAATCCACAAGATTTTTTAGAACAAATCATCCTAGTGGCAGCATAAACTATCAAACAGAAGGACAGACCCTAACACTAAAGTTAGAGTTTATTCCCAGCCATTTATCAGGCACAGCACTAAACTTGGTTCAAACACTACAGTCAAAAACGAACGAGGGGAAGCCATACACCCCGTAATGGGATCAACTTGCAAAAAGTTTCATAGAGGCTTTCACTCCATTAGTCATAGAAACTCAGAGTCTACCAGAATTATTTAGAACACAAAATACAGGAGAGAACGAGCCAACACTAACCTATATTTTTACTTTCAGATGATAGGAGAAGACAACATGGCCGAAGATATGAACCCCACAATACAGGACAAGCAAACTATACATTTTATCATACAGGGGACTAAAACCAAAAACCTGTGAACGAGTTATAGGCCTGGTTCAAGCAACGTTCACCTTAAGTGACTCTCAGAGAATAATTTAAAAAATTACAGAACAGCTGAGTCTGCAAGCACAAATGAAAACCACAAATCGGAAATCATGTTTGCAGCCAAACAGACCCATATAGTACACCCTTATAGAACAAAACATCAATCATAAACTACAAACAGAAGTTAACACCCTAACCAATTTAGTAGCTACCCTAACTACAAACCAAATTTCAAATCATAACCACAGGTACGAAAGGTCTCCATCCCCGTATGAAAAGGAATCGACAAATTACAAGATGAATGAAAGAACACCTAGTCCTCACCAGAATGACATATGGAAAGCCCAAACTAACCCCAAGTAATACTCACAAACCCAAAGGCCACCTATGATTAAACACGTTACTTTCAGTGATAGGAGAAGACAAAACCATTCCCAAATACAACCTGCTAGACAAAATAGGTATTGCACTATTATGCCGTAAAAGACACACCATAAAACTGAACAATGCTGGTTCAATGCAACGTTCAATTAACTTCTCAAACCCAAAGTAACCCCTGCTTGGCACCTAAAACCAACAATAACACAAGATCTGTTTCTGCAGGTACTGCAAGCGAACAAACCACAATATCGAATCATGTTACAAGTCTAATTATTATAAACAAAATCATCAAAAAACGGAAATAGGGGAGGTCACACTAACCCTTACCGAACTTCCCCCTTATCAAAAGCGAAAACAAATAACACCATAAGATTTTAAACCAAAGCGAAATCGACAAACTTACCAATGTATAAAGTCTATGACATTTACTCCAACTAACCCCAAAGTAATAACCACTATCAACCCCTGGAAAGACCATTCAGAAGTGATATTTAAAGCCATAGATTATAACTTCAAGAAATTCCCACCCCTTAAAGAAGATGGAAGAAATTGAACAACCTATTATGCAAAAGCCTATACACACCATAAAACTTCAATCTGTCTTCAATCCAACACCAACCCTAAGCGAACCAAACCCCCTGACAACAAATATAAATAAACCCAGCTTTACAAGAAACCTTGCAGTCTCAGAAAATTTCACACACAGATAAAACCTAGTGTATTAAAGGGGAGTAGCGCACGAAAAACAGTTTGGAACAAAATTTAGTAATGGGGAGGTAAACACACATACTGGATTGGAAGAAACCATTAGATAGACACTATACAGATTTTAAATCACATAGAGCAACAGAAGAAACAGAATAATGATAGATTGAACTAACTTGCAAGAAATAACGCAAGACAGGATACACAGACCGGAAGGAAAAATACAACATTATTATTAAGGAAACATATTTATTGAACTCATATTTAATTGCGAAAATAAAACCAAGAAGATACCTGTCCTAAACAATAGACGTAGCCTTGACCACAAACCCTCGACATAGTACCCTGCATTATATAGATACAGATGTAACATAAACATTATTAGAGCAGACCTAGTTTGTGAAACAAAAATTAAATACTACAACATAACCCTCGTTGATATCGGCTAACGGTATACCATTAACAGTTCTGGGTTCAACAAAGATCGCCATAAAAAATTGGCAAAGTAATACTTGAAGACACGTTTTTATGTGAGACACCTGAATCTAAACAGCCCAATATGGTAGGAAACATATTCCTATTCAGAAACTGCGTGGAGTTAAACTATAAAAATAAAACAATAAAAATTACCAAATATCCAGATTGAACATATATAATACCTATTGAATGAACAGTGGCAGTTACAGACACATCAAGAATTTTAAAAACACACAGGAGTTAGAAGTACAGCAAATAACAGATGTAACGCCCCACAAGACATAATTATAGCACCACATCAGCATAAACTCTTAGGATTAGCTCCTTAAAAGGTATCGAGTTCTCGAACGAGCCATCGAAACAGATAGGAATCTAAGAATAAAAAAAAGAAAATGTCATGCATTATCTTTCAGAAGGGGAAGATGGTACAGATACAATTGTAAATATTTTATAATGCATCAAATTTCCCAAAAAGGATACCCGCACATACTACGCATAGGACATATACATTACCCAACTCTTGAAGCACAGCCTACCCTGGAACAACCATCCCACTAAAAGTGACACAGGAAAAACAATATTTGACAGATAAGGACGGCATAGTATTTGATATCTCACCACATTTAACCCTCCAAGAACACAAAAAAGTCCTTGACGTTTTTACAAAAAATACAGACACATATTTACAACAAATAATCGATTAACTCCTGCAAACATACATCCTGTAAACTTGAATTAAAACGAATAACGAAACCTGTAAACTCACCACCGTATAGGCAGAGTAAAACAGAAAGGAAAAATTAAACAAATTATTGGACGATTTAGTACAAGCAAAAATATTAGAGGAATGTCAGATTACACAGAATATGCAAACCCAGTATTTTTAGTGAAAAATAAAGATGGAAGCGACAGAATGGTAGCTGATCTCAGGAAGGTTAATGCACATGTTGAAAACAGATGCGCCCACCCCATTCCTTCAGTAAACCTGGTTTTAAGCTCTTTGAACAAAGCGCACACATTTACAAAATTATACCTTAAAAATGCATTTTTATTCCATGGAGGTTAGGAAAGAAGATAGGCACATCCTAGCCATAAAAACACCTGATAGACTTCTACAGTTTTGGCCGACAGCCGATGGGACTTTCAACTTCAACCACATTATTTAGTAAAGCCTTGAATGCGATATTAAACCGTCACCTTTATAATAAAGTCATCTGTTTACGTGGATGACCTAATTTGTTAATGGTGACTCATTTGAAAATGACTTACATAATCTAGAAACTATAATTAGAAGAATTAGAAAAAGCTAATTTGAAACTAAATACAAAAAAGTGTAAATTTCTCTACAAAAGTGTAAACATTTTAGGACACGAGGTATCACACGGGAAGGCATTTTAAAACCCCAAAAACAGTCAGTAGAAGCTATCACCGAATTTAAAAGACCAACTTGTGTAAGCAAGTGAGACAATTTTTTAGGATGCTCCAGGATTCTTCCGCAGATTTCATCCAAAATTATGCCAAAATAGCACAACCCCTTACTGAGTAATAATAAAAGATTCAAATAAAAACATGGCATTTAAATGGACGGATCTATGTGAACAGGCTTTTTTTACAAAAATCAAACAAATTTTGACAAACCCACCATTACTATCACAATGGAAGGGACAACAGGAAGCACACATTTATGTAGATAGCAGTTTTGATTGGATGCGGAGCAGCGTTAGTACAGTTAGATGAAGAAAATAATAGAATGTACCCAATTTATTACATGTCAAAAAAATATTCAAATACCCAAATGCGTTACAGTAATGCTGAACGTGAAATGCTAGCACTAACCTTATGCTGTGAACTACTTCAGAGAATTCACGCTTGGTAGACAAACAACAGTTTAATACGGACTGTGCCGCATTACAGTTTTATAAAAATTTTAAGCACACGTTCCACTAGATTAAACAGATTAGCACTGGTCATTAACAGACTACGACATTGTAGTAAAACATTAAACGTTTTGGCGCTACAAAACGTGTAGCAGACCGCCTTAAGCAGAAATCCTTTAGAAACAACCTTTGGATGAAGAATTTACGGACGTGTGTGTTTAACTGTCAATACTTTAATTACAGACAAATCTACCCCTACTACAAGCTCAAGACAGTTATTTAAAACAAATACGCCTTGCGATGACCTCACCTGAGGCGGTAAAATTAAAAAAAAATCAGACGGGCTTCAAGACATTACGAAGAAATAGATGGATTGTTTATATCTCAAAACTTCAACGGACGAGAAACTAGAAACTTATTGGCTATACCCCAAAAACAAACACAAGAAATATTAAAAATATTCCATGACAACCCCTACACGTGGTGGACACTTATCACATTACAAAACAGCTTCAAAAATAAAATTACGATATCACTGGCCGAATATGTACCTGATATCCTCCAATATACAAAAACTTGTGAAGAATGTCAACTACGTAGGCCAAAAACGAACAAAAATTACGGCCTACTACAACCTATTGCACCCCTCCATAAAACCCTTTGACAGAATAACAATAGACTTTGTAGGTAATATTACACAAAAGTAATGGTTACAAATATATCCTAGTTGCAACCGATGCCTGCACTAGAATGGCAAATTTGCGACCCCTTGTAGAAATGCAGATGCGAACACAGTAGCGCAAAAATTATTAAATCTATTCTGCACATTTGGATTTCCCTAGAATTATTAATCATGACAGAGGAACACACTTTATGAATTCTGTAATTTTCACAGTTACTAAATGCACTCGGGATTGAACAAAGGCCAGGCGCTGCTTATATGTCACAAGTACAAGGTGCGGTTGAAAAATACAACCACACGCTAATAAAGGCAATATCTCATTACGTTGTGGAAAAACCCCAAACTTGGTCAAAATATGTACAAATAGTTACATTTGCCTACAACACGTCTGTAAACATTTCAACAGGCTACACACCGCACTACCTCATGTTTGGTTACGAAAAGCTAACTTACCGTCTGATTGTATATATTTACAGGTTAATCCCGAAAAAATGTGTTGGAAAATATAGAAATTTTAGAGTCAAATACGCAAAAATATGCCCGAAAATCATGAAAAAAGCCCAGGAAGCGCAAAAGAAATACTTTGACCGTGACAAAACTCATTTGGATTTAAACCCCGGCGATGAAGTCTTGGTCCATTTCCCGAAAGACCACACAAAAAATATAGTAAATTTCAAACACCATTTAAAGGTCCTTTCGTTGTCAAGAAAAAAAATTAACGAAGTGACATATGCAGTAGAAATTTTACCCACAGGGGAAGGTTAACAGAACAACCAATACATGTTTGCTAGAATGAAATTATTCTATAAGAGAATATAAAACAAATATGAAGGGACTTGAGCAATAATAAAAATATTCAAGAATAATATATACAATATTTCTCATGAACATCACTATGCACTCACTGCCTTGTAGTAAAATTTGAAGAGAGTGAAAAGTATATTCGCAATAATTTCATAATATATGAGGGTCATAGTCATGCAAGAATCGCTTTAAAAAAATAGGTATTATACTCCAGGAGTTGAGAGACCGGTTAACTTGATTACGGTTTGAATGATTCATTATAACGTTATATAACCTTGAGAGTCACTGAAGTAAGTCTAACAGAAATAAAAATGTATATTAAAATCTCGATGTTGTGTCGGAAAACGATAGAGAATAAAGACATAAAAGTTTTAAGAAAAATAAAACGCCTAACTTTGTATTTTAATGTGAGGTTTACTGTAATTTAGTTGATTAAGTGATAGGTTACACGTACCAAAGATATTGGTATAGATAATCCCAATACACAGGACACTAACACAGCACACACGACACGACACGAGCAGAGCCTGTAACCCACGGTAAACCGTACTTGACTGGCTAGTAAGACTTGACCGTGACTCTGGTATGTCTCCCAGGCAGATAAGTTTTCTGCTAACTCAACTAACTTCCCACGCTATACTACACCGACTATGTTGTGACTATGACTAGGGGGCATTGCCTTGTACCAGCGGTCTGGGTCGCCAAGGGCCCTGGTGGTTCAGACAGCTTAGTATGCAAGTAAGGTTTCCCACGTACTCGTTTACTACAATAACAAAAGCGTACTCTAACTTGACACAACGTACATATTATACTTACCTGAGGGATACGTGTATACATAGCCCTAGTAATAAAGAATATAAAATATGATAAAGTGTACTACATATATCATATTTATTTAAGTTAGTAGAATAGCAGTGTTAACATAATATACCCAACAAGGACTCAATATTCCTGAGATGCATCTCAAAAAAAGAGACGTAGATTTTCTATATTATATAATCCTAGGATAAACAAATACTTCAATATATGACATGTAAATGACTTAAATGACATGTTTAAATATTACATAGCTAATATACCATTGAAGGAAAGTAGCATATATCTAAATAGCATGTATTAACACGGCAATATTGCTCGTTAACAAACTATACAGCTTGATTAGGCAACATATATTATGATCATAATAATGACTATGGACAATAAGCACAAAGAAGGGTTATTACACATTCCTCAGAAACAAAGGTGCGTAGTATCGTTTTGTAATATGGATAAAATAACATAATTTCGAACCTTATTTAAGAACACTAGAGATTAAGATGCTTAGTAAAAACATTATTACATAGAGCTAGGGAAATACGACACACCATCGAGAGGTCATTAAAAGATTTATGTAAATAAAAACCTTAGACATAAATGTTGTATTAATTATAAAATATTAAACTAAAATGTTATATGTAACCTGTAGATATTAAGTTTTAGAATTACGACACCAAAAAGCCAACTACAACCTGAGACACCAGCCTACAAGACACCAATCTACAAGACACCAGTCTACAGCACTCTAACCGATCCCGACCACCCACGAGAAAAAATGAAGTCTTCACAGCACTTCCTTCTACTACTCACAGCACTTGCCATGCCTCATTCGACCACCTTTGCCAGCACATCAACCCACAACACAGAAGAACCCAATAAGCCTCTAGTACAAATCTTCAAAGGAGCGTACTTCACTCCAATGTCTCAGACACTACCTTATACCAGTTCCATCCCTATATTATACAAAATTCCTTTCAACACACAGCAAAATTTACCTAAAAAACGAACCCTCTCTAAATTTCTGCCCTAAAACCCTCAACAACTCCCAAACCTATTGCAAGATACAGAACAACCTTTCCACATTACAAACCCTCATACATCAACGAATGATAGCAGAACACCTCCCATTCATCCAAAGACAGCAACCAGATAGAAACAGAAGATCGCTCACGTTCGTCGGAGATTTCTTCGAATGGTGTTGTGGCATTTGCGACAGATAACACCAAATACATGACTTGGCAGACAACAAGGAAGATGTCTACACAGCATTCTCAACACAACAACACTACCTACTCTCCGAGCTACCTGCGCATTCACCTGCTTTGTTCACAATCTACAAAGACAACACCACTTCCAGCTAAAGCACGACGACAAAAACATAGTAAAACAACATGGAACTCATTTTGTACATTTTATTAGCCTGGACTTCTATAATAACACTACTTCTTTTTATAGACCTCTACTTCATCCACATTAACAACATCAAAATAAAATTCCTGAGGCCTACAGTACATGAACGTGACTACCCAATGGATAACCTAAATTAGACAATAAGTACGATTCGTAGGTAGAATCGTCATTAAGCCAGGGGAATGTAAGACATAATGTATTATTAGTAAAATAAAATTCATAGAATAGATGTACAGATAGTTGCTGGAAAGGAAGTCTCGTATTGCAATTCGAGACAAACATCCTCCGGATGTAAGTAGATACGCACATCCGCCCAGACGAACCGCCGATGGTGAACAAACAGGAAATGCTTATTTGTAAAAACCGTGCGACAATGTAAGGACAGCCATGCTGATATGGAAAATTGTTACTCACCAATTATGATGGAGAGATTTGGCAGAGGCGTGGTCAATGAGCTGGCGGGAGAAGAACATCAAAACTGAAGAACAAGGAGGAGAGGTGGAAAGTGGAGGCCGGGAATTCGAAAAGTGAAGTTCGGGAGTGTTTGTGTTCGTGTGCGGAAAAATATCTCTAGGCGTAATAAGTGTGATGTGAAATAAAATGTAAGTAATTTTAAGAACTTAGTATATTTTAGGGTTCATTAATCATTTTCAATTCCATATCTATTTAAATGTTTCACAATTTCGAAAATATAAATTCATGTAAATGTTTAGCTATTTTAAAAGAAAGTTTTCTCATGTTAGTCCATGAACTCATTATTATTGCAACACTACAAAATTACTAGTAAATGTTATAATGAATTAAATTCAAAATAAATTGTAATGAATAATTTAATATTAAATATGTCTTCAAAGTATTAAGACATTAAGTTTTGTGCTTAATATGTCGATTGACTGCGCAGTCAATTAATCAATTTAATGAAATGTTGTCACAAATAAATGTGTTGGTTCATCATTTGAGGGTATTTGTACTGCCAATCTAACCTATAATTAAATCCTCTCACAGCAACCCTTGCTCAAAATATGTCACAACCTTAATCTAAACTAAACCAACCCTACAAAACCTTACAGTTTTAAAATTGTAAACGCATTACCCTTTAGTTTATTTTTACAATAGTATGTAGTATGTATGTGATTCACTAAATGTAGGAATCAGATTTGGAATTAATTACATGAATTAACCCACAATCTTTACAAAAACTTTCTTCATGGTAAGTAATGATGTCAAGTACGTTTATTTGAAACCATCAAAGTATGTTAAAGTCAATTTTAAATATTATATTTTTAAGTATAGTTTATTTTATTTTTTAACTCTTGCGGTCTCAAGAAACATCTTTTAACCCTAACTGGCTTTATTATCAACTTTGTTAATAACTCGTATGTATGACGAATAAAGATTGTTTATTCATTACATCACTAATATTTAATGTTATATACACAAATAATAAATGTACTGATGCAGTTAAAGCAACCATTTCTATGAAATTATATTCTTATTATCATATTATTTCTAGCCATCAGTTTCTATATACAGGGAATAGAAAATATATTGGTATACTTTATACTGATAATTGTCTAAACACTGATTTTGTCCACATGAATTAGATTTACTATAACAAATAGAGGCTAAAAAACATATACTCAATTTTTTTATACTCAAAGACAAAGTAAAGTAAGCACGTACACTCCAAAGTAAATGAGATATCAAGGCAAACAACTGTGACACTGTAAATATATTTTTACTGTAGTAATTGGCTTCTCAGTAATATTATATTCTCTCATCAGAACAACAAGCCAACTTAACTGTGCCATCAGAAATATTTTAGACTGTGAGTTGACTGGAATTTACTTTTAACTGTTTTACTTTGCCGTCTCTTACAACGAAATTGATTGTTGACCCCTTCCACTTTACAAAGAAACGCTACAACAACAAAGCAGAACTTCTTCCATGGCAAGTACGTAATGAGACTTTAATTACCATTACAACAGGATATTCTATGTTGGTGTATTTTATCCCAAATACAAACTTAATAAATAATAACAACAACTATTCTTTTGCTACTCAGTAGAGAGAAGTTTATTTTTAAAAGCTTACAAAGGAGTAATCTATTATTTTATTTCAACAGTTCACTAACATCTGGAAACTTAGCCTTGTATAAGGCAAAGTTTATAAAGAATGAAATAATTATGTCCTATGTACATTGTACAGCAGCACTATCAGCGACTTACAGCCCACTTACAAGAACTCACATGATGAGAAAAGGTGAGCTCAGCATCAAGTGTAACTTCTAGACTTTTGTTAATTGTACATTAATTTAGAGTTGTATTAAAAATTCACACTCCTATCACAGCTATAGGAGTCACTATTGACTGCCCCCTACCCGATTCTTAAGCAGCATTAAGTACAAAATGCTTTCTAATCATTCTACATTGATACTAGTAATAAAAACTACATAGTGTCAACAAAAAAATCAAAGTAGATTAATGAGTAGGTGATCCACCGACATGAGCAAAATGTTAGATGATGAGTAAATTAGATGGAGATTTAACAACACAGCAATGAAATTCATTTATGACATGCAATCTTCACTTAAGGCTCACACTTAACCACAGTGTCCTCATGCCATGGGTCTTCCACCCAAAACTGTCACTATTGTAATACTGTCACATAGAGAGTAGCTACATAAGCCTCTTGTACTTCAGTCAAGTTGGCACATAAATTAACCTAGTATTTATACTTAAATGACATTTCAACTAATGTTTTATTTCATTCAAATTTCAAAGTAACACGCTCTGTAAAAGTAGTAAATTTTCTAATTTTTCCTCTTTTTGCCACCCTTTTCTTGGAGGTGGTGTGAAAAATGCATTACTACATGAACGGTTGGCATTACTGTAACCAAGCCAACAAGTGTGGGGCTCTCTGACAGCTTTTTCCTGGAGGCATACCCCACTAAAAAAAACACTCCCTGCTCTTCTTGGACCAGCCTGGAAATGGTGATTCCAATACTTCGGGCTAGGCCTTTTGTTTGAGCCTTATTCAAACTCTCATCTAGTTTCCTTTTTTTCCTAGATTAGTTGTTCATGATCTAGAGTCACCTTTTTCACCCTTAGGATTTTCTAAACGTATTTGGCCACCATATTACAGCATTCCTGTCCTTAGAGCATAACTCCAATGATAGTCTGCGGTTGAAGATCTTCTTGCAACTGTGTCATCAGCTTCCTCTTTTCTTCTGTTCATTGTCTGCACTTAAAGAAGGTATGTTCCACATCATCCTGAGATGAATCTCCAAAAACGTAAGCGGGCAACTCCCATTTCCTCATCCTGTGCAGGTATGATCCAAAATAACCATGGCCTGACAAGAACTGAGTGAGAAAGAAGCCCACCTCGGCATGCTGTCTCTCCATCCGATCTGTGATGTTAGCGATCAACGTTTTTGTCTAACTTCTGGAGGATTCAGCATTCCAGCGAACTTGAGCTGTGCATGCTCACAACTTATGCAACTCGCTCTGCTTCCTCAACTTCAAGCTCTTCCTTGCTGTCAAAAACATACTTACATTATTGCACCTTTAAATCGATGGGTATTACAATTGTGATGACCTGAACCACTGGCTCAGACTGTCTGGTATGAGCTAGCAACCCTTAAAGCAGCTTTTCTCTGAACAGAAGCCATTCTCTTTCGATACTTTCCTTTCCTTAGAGTGTCAGCCTTAACCTCACATCCATAGAGTAGGATGGAGTTGGTAATTGCCGCCCTAGACAGGCACGTAATTTGTCTAATGGAAGCACAACCCCTGATTCTCTTATTATGTCAGAAATACTATTTATATTATACTATATATAATACCAGTCTTTAATAGAGATTTATCATGTTGTCATTACTCGTAATTTAGTTGTTATGACATGAAAAATCAATGGAGCGATGTGAAATCAGTGAGTGGAAACATCAGATTCTGTGCTGTCCATAGGCAAGGTAAATAAACACTATTATTTTATTTTGATTATTTATTATTCTTTCCATAGTTCAGAATGCTCATTTTAGCACTGTCCCATTTTTGGGGGCTGGCTGTCCCCTCGATTGCCAAGCCTGTGTTAACATGTTCTAAACAGCTGCTTCACTACACGATAACAGTCGGCTGAGAAACTATCATGAAAGAACATGGTGAATTTTGATTGTGGTTCACACAGTATGGCAGAGTTGAATGTAATAACAATAAGAAGTTTTATCTATTTTAGATTTTTCCAGATGCGTTGTTATGAGGCATTCAGCAATGTAACTTTTCTGAGAATGATGCGGACTCAATTTTTCTACCACAACCTGACGTGGCAAATCAGGAAATTCTGGTGGGAGTTTGGTAAATGAAGATATTGCTAAAGGTGATCACGGTGGGAAGAAACAAGCTACATGTGTACTGACTTTTGCTCTGAGCGCAAAACATAAACCTGGCAGTAGCCTATAACACCGATAAAAACTCAGCACTTAAAGAGTTAACAGACTGAAAAACAACTTCAAAGTATACTTTGTATGTATATATTTATTTATTTAAATCAAGTTTGCTTGTAAGACAACCAAATATATTTTTTACGCAAAATCATAATTTTCAACTGATATTTTTATTCCTACGTGTACAGAAATAATAAAATGTATCTCTTACAATTAATCGATAAATGATCAAAATTTTAAATTAAATTTCCCTAAATTTTGGTTGTATTTTATCTCATACCTCACCGCCTACTTATCACCTGTCTACATGTTTTGCTTCTTTAGCTCTGGGTTACTTTTATTTTATATCACCAATTTTTAAAGAATATGTATTATAAGTGCATTGATTTCATCTTTAAGTGTAGCCTGATAAACAGTTTTAATCTAGACAACTACTCCACAAGCTATATCTCAAATAACTTGCCAATGTAGAATTCTTATCACAACTCCTAAAGCTATTGTAAAAGATTTGTGATTTGATGGTTACCTGTTGAATGATTTTCTGTATATTTGTTCTTGGACTCATTTACGAGACTATTTGTAATACCAATCTCTTCAACTTTACGGTGAGTTTATAAGATCATATTTGTATTTAAATATATGCATGTACCAATTTCCAACAAGGTTATTTATGTTCAGTCAACTGATTTGGTATTGTATTGGCTACGTGAATATTGAATTTGATTATACCTGTATTACTACCATACTATATAGAGACCACATTAATAGCCTACTATACTCATTTCAGAAATAATTACTGACTTGCTTGGTATGTTAAGTTTTAACAATGTGAACTATAGCTAGAGATGTGTTGCCATTCAATTTATTCTCTACCAAAAGGCCTATTATAACATTCTAATTACAAGTTACTGATCTGCTTGATATCCCAACTGTTACAATTGTGTACAATAGCTAGAGATGTGTTGCATTCAACATGATCATTACCAAAGATCATAGCCTATTATAACTTTCTAATTAAACATTACTGACTTACTGAAAGTGTTGATGATTAATACATTTACTATTCAAGATTTTTGTTATATAAAAAAGGAGATGCAGATCCTCTGTTACAAATTATTACAATTCTATAATAATGTTCTTATAAACAGTTAAAGTAAAAAAAATAACCCTTCATAGCCAAAACATTAACCCTTACAGTGCAGTAAGACATATTAACTGTATGTCAGGTTACTGAATAAGTGATCTATCAGCAGTGTTTCAGTGCAATTTTAATCATCCTAACACTATAACTCTTTCACTCCAGTTATTGGTTACCCTTTAGCTAATAATTCCCAAAATACTTAAAGGCCAATTCAGCCTGTAAGTGGTTGTATCCGAGAATAACTATTTGAATTTTAAAAGTAAATAAAAACTTTTTCATTTAATCAAAAGGAAATTATTTATTTTCAGGTTTGGAAATTGTTTACAAAATTTGGGCTATGTAGAAGTCATTCCAATTCTAATGTGTCTCTTTAACCCTTTAAGTTCTGAGTGTCAAACGTGCTGTTATACGCTACTGCCAGGTTTATTTTCCACTCCACGGTCAGCACAAATGTTGTGTGTTTCTCAATCAGCTTTAGCAATATCTTCATTTACCAAACTGCTGTCAAAGGGCATTTAAGGGATTAAGGGTTAATATTATATATTTAGTAGTATATTAATTTCAATGACCAAAGCACAATTACCTTGTCACTTTAAGTGGCATAAATAAAGAGTCACAACTCGTTAATTATAGAATACAAGTTGCAGAAAGCTTGAGAAATTCCTCCTGCATATGTTGATGGAACATTGAGCCAATTTGTTGGCCTGGTGTCAAACCAAGTCCCCAGAAATTTATTCATCTCTCTAAGGATTTGTTTCTCCTTACTATGAGATCTGGTGACCTATAAGGATGTTTTGGGATCTTAAGGATAAGGATCTTTCTCCTCTGCTCCAAGACTTAATCACATAACAGTTAAGTAATCACATAGGAGTTAAAGCAGTTTTACATCTCTTGTAGTACTTTCATTCAAAGAACGTTTTTGTTCTGGTAGCTTCCCAATAATTTTTTTATCATTGTCACTTTTTAAGTAGTTAATTTACAAACATCACATCAATAATTGTCAGGCATTTTCAAAACATCTCAATGTAGCACCTTCAGAAATGGAACATAATCAATTTTTATTAGCTAGCACTGGTTTGAAAATTACTCTGCTAAAAAGGATACAATCCTGTCTTATCATGTTTGGTCAAAATAATTGAGCAAACTTCACATTATACCTTACTTCAATTTTCAGAATTGATTTGACAGTGTGAGTTCCTTTATCTTTCCAAAAATGTTAGATCTGAAAAATAGTATGCTGGAATCCCTCTCCTGTTCAAATTATATTCCTCACCTCGGCCATATAGTTCAGTTCAAAGTGTCTTTTTTAGACAATGTATCATGCATATGTTACACAGGCTTAGTATTTACTTTAAAATTGGCTTATTTAAAGAAGGGAATTGTTTTTAATATCTTTTCACAACAGCATTAAGAGATAATAGAGTTATATTATTTGTTTCATAGATAATAAAAATATATTTTGCTTCTTTACATTTTGATCAAACACATTTTCACAAGGCTTGGCCAAATTTAATAATGACAAAATTTTGCTCAAAGGAAGCGCATCTTACTTGTCACTCAACATTGTACATGACTGACACTAATTCAGGACTAGACTGGATTGATAAAAGCCATGGACCAGATTTAATGTTTATAAATATTTAATGGCTGTTTTTAAATATATTTAAAGTTTTTAATAATACCCGAAGTAAAATAAAATATTAATTTTAAATCAATTTGAACTGTTATTATAATATGATATAATAATATATGATTTATTTAAATACGTTCTTCTATTAAACTAATGCAAATGAATCAATAAATTAGAACTTCTACATTCAGATTGCAATAACATACATACAACAATGCAGTATAAATTATATTTTCTTATTCTTATTAACAATTACTACTAGATTGTATAACACAATCTATTGTAGAACAACAGTTACAATATCAGTACCTTTTGGTTGTTGGCGATAGCAAACTCTCTGGCAGCCTGCAGCTGCACTTTGATTAATTCCGTGGGACAGAGGGTGAACGAAGAGAAGAATGATCCCAGGCAGCCGGCTGTGGCGTTCCCCAGGGCTCCGAGATCCTCCACCCTCTGCCAACAGTTGTGGCTCACAGTATGTTTCATTTGGTACTTATTATACCTTTACCTAACATAACTATTAGAATGAGATTAATTTATTTGATCAAGGCATCTTCAATCCTAATGTCAAAGTTTGAAATAAATTACAAGAAGTTGTTGCAGACTTAAAAGTTGGGAAAAAAAAACAGTAAAACGACTTACTTTGGTCCATGTAATTGATTTCAGCTTTCATTGCATATTTAAAAAATATTACTAGTAACATTTTATCGGTAACTAACAAAATTCAGTTCTTTCAAAGTTCCTATGAACTAGAAGTTGATAATATGCTGTCTGCGCATAATCTGAACTATCATAGTAAGCCCAGAGATTGATAGCAAGAAGATAGAGAGGTAAGGGAGAGAATTAGGTTTAAGGATCATTTAGGTTTGCCGTTGTCATAGTGATTAACAGTACTAGTCTCTCTAAACTTTACTTTCAGCGTTGTTCATTCTGTTTGCACAACACATGTTCAGGTTTGATAGTACTTCAAACAGATTCTATATTGCATGTTAGAATAAAAAAATCTTTAATCTTTAAATAATATTTCATAGGTACATAAAACATACATCATAGGAGTAGGTGAGCTTTATTTAAATTTTTTTACATTTTCAGGACCACTTAAAAACGTTTATTTTAATATATCACATTACTTTTTTATACACTCTTATTGAATAATAGTTTCTTCTCATCATCAATCATATGTAATTATGCATACAAAAAATACACTGTCTTGCTCTAATTTGTATTTAGTTTTTTTCATACATTTTATTAATTATTATATTCTTTATCAAAATCAATAACAACACATTATTGCTTAATACTACTAAATTTCTTGCCCTATGTTAATTTTAAGACTCAGTACAGAGTTGATGACATGTTGAAATGACTAATCAGGAAAGTTAACATTAATTGGCACCCAGACGATAATTTTAGTATGAGTATTCATATTGAGAAAAACATCTACTGTATGAGAATGGATTGACGAGTTGTGTGACAGATGTCCTAACATAAAAACTCTATCACACAACTTTATAAAACGCAATTGATTTTGAACAACCTTATTGGCTGCTAATGACACAATGATTGAGGCCTTTGAAACTGTATTAAAATACATCCAAATAAGTCAATAATGGAGTTAATATTAAATATTACAGTATCGAGGGGGTTTTTTAGGCTTGAGCACTAAATTGCCATTTGTGCACTAAAATACAAGCTATTAAAAAATTGTTATATTTAAATATTTTTTATATATCATATTTTGTTTTGTTATAAATAAATTAGGAAATATGATGAGAATATTGTAATGAATAAACCACATGTGTATAAGAGATAAACTATAAACATATTATTCTCCTAGTTTTATACAAAAAATTTAACTTTATCCCATTACAATATTTTTATGTTATCACCATCTCATACTGTTACAAATTGAACAGATTACATGAATCATAGTTTTATATGCTATTTAGTAAGGCTACTTAGTAACATGAGCCCAGTCAATGAATGGTTCTAGAAGGAAAGTAAAAAACAAAAAAAAAAACTAATAATGGGATATTGTTCAGGGTTCCTGGTAGTATACCATACTAAAAGTCATCAACCCTAGGAGTGGCGAAAGAGGTAGAGGGGAATTCAAAGGTCGCTTTTTGGGTTTTTGCCTATAATTCAGTACGTGTTGCTCTTACAGATAACTTAAACATATAAAAAGTTAACCCTTTGAGCTTTAGCTTTTTTGCTATGTTGACCCCTTAAATTGTTGTTCTAATTTTTGCACATTTTCAAAATTTTTGTGATGTTTTCTTAGGAATAAAATAAAGATGTTTTATATATATTTAATATATTTTAGTGCAAATCTTTTAAACTCGAGTTTAATTCAAAATTAATTGTCCATGTATTATTATTTTAGATTTTTATTATGAAAGGCCATGAAATTATAAACAAAATTCATGTGTGTTATTATATTTTCCACACTGAACTAATGTCAACAATAGATTGTCAAACTTTTATGCACTTGGCAGTATTACTGGAAACAATAAAAGAAATGAAAAACTTGTTCTCACAGAAACATTTAAAACGTATTTAAAATTTCATAATAATTCTACATTAACAATTTTAAAAACTTATGAACAAAGATATAAAATATTTTCGGCTATGGATTAAATAAACATAGTTCAAGTTACTAACAATAGTAATTTACTTATATTTGATACTTTTATAATAACATGTTTAACCTATTATAAAGCAGTAGTGTAACTTACAAAAGCACAGAATGTTCCATGCCTGCTGGCACTAAAGACAAGTATTAAAATTGAATTCAAATAAAATAATTTTTGAGTACAAATACCACTAAACATTTCATTAACACTTGAAAACCTTATAACTGAAATACATACAGGAGTGTTGGTGACATAAGCTACTGCTTTCTGGCAAGCTCCGTACGCAGCAAATAATACAGAATTCTCTGCACAGTTGGCCACAAGGGCAGGTACAGTCCCTGCGTACAGTCCACGTAGCAATCCCTCATACCGGACAGTCTGCCGCATACAGTCCCACATCCCTCTGTACATGTGTGGGAATGTCTGCATCTTCACCTTTACCGTGTCCAGGGGCTGGCCCACATAAACCAGTGCCACAGCACCTGTAGTCAATCAGTCCTTCAATTACACAAAGTTACTACATATAGGTGTAAATTATTTTACTAAATATTCTATGGTAAAATCTCCAAAACGACATAAATACAGAATCATCACCAAACATGGAACTCCTATCAATCAGTGTTATGTCTTAACGTAGGCTCCATAAATTGAAACCATATCTGTAATTATTACTTTTCAGATCATTTCATACATTAATGCGATTGATAATAAGTTAATTGAGATATTTAGGAATTTGTAATGTTTTGGATAACAACGGTCAAAACTGCTTCAAAAATGTACCTGTTACGAATACAGAATATTTCTTTATTATATTGACAACATGAAAAGCTGTTAACAGTGCTCAAACTCTTCATCAAGCAACATGCCCTCTCTCACTTACACTTATACATGCTCACTCCCTCTCACCTGGATTTGAAATGAAATTAAATGAAAAATGCCTTTATTAAAGAGATGAAGTTATGGATATCCAGTTAAGTCCTCTTATATTGCCATAGCCATTTGCCAAGCCCAACTCAACCACATATTGTATACAGTAAAGAAGATCTTTATGTATACAGTAAAGAAAAACTTTATACATATTATGATAGATACAAGAACATTCAAAATGAAGAGTAAGAAGCAAGAAACATTCAATCACTCTAACACACCGATTGACCACATGACCGTCACAAACAGCACCACCCGTCATCCCCACAGGCCCCTGCAGCAGCAAGCCCCTAACCCCCCTAACACCCGCCCTGAAGTCAGCACAGTCCTCAATACATCTCAAATCATCAGGGAGAGCATTCCAAAGGCAGCAAGCCTGAAGAGTAAAGAACCTATTAAAAATTTTTGAGCAATGAATTGGAATTGATAGTAATGTGATTCCCCTTCTTGTAGGTCCTTCACTAATATCAGAGATAAATGATTGGACAGATAAACATGATATTTGGTTTTGATAATTAAATGTAGAATAGAAAGAATGTAGAATTCACGTAGTTGATGAAGTTTCATGAGTGAAAATTGTTGAAAATATTGTGTAACTTGCTCATGAGGTGCGGATTTCTACTTGACCAAAAGATTACTTTCCTATTTATAGCAGAAAAAATCTCCAATGGAGAAGAAAAGATTTTTATACAAAGGTATGCTTTAATCAAACTTCCAATGTCTGGGCTGTTTTAAGAAAACACTATTACCACATGTCTATGAAGGCAATGCATATAGTCTTACTGTAGTACTGTATTGTACTATTTGCTAGTTATGCTTGCCTTTTGTTTATAGAAGTATATGGAAGGCAGATAAAATGCAGTTTAGTTCAAGTGTTTTAATTCTAAATATACATAATTTTGTTATCAAAATACCATACAAATGTGCATAATTGGATAAACAGCATACACAATTAGCAAAAGCTCTTGCAGATTTCTTTGAATAACGTCACTTACATATTTCTAAACAAAAATTGGTTTGTAAAAAATTATAAACGAATTAAATAAAAATTTGCCACTAAGTCTTACAGATCATACACAAAAAGTAGAACTAAAAATAGTTGGTAGGATATGTTTGTTTTTTTAATATTCATGAAATTTAAAACTAAATAAACTGAGCATGATATGCACTATGCAATATATATTATTCTTTTATAGTTTGGATATAGCAAACATTTTTGTACTGGCCTATGAAAGATTAAACTACATAGTGGCTTCCAACCACACTAATTTGGGACCATTAGAGAAGCCCTCAAATACATGATTTTATTTCCATTTATCACATTACTAGAGTTCTGTTTGAAAATAAAACAAAAAAGTAAAGGGGACAGCAATGATTGCTACTCTTTAGCCTACAGTAATTGCTTAGGTTTGGGTCCAGACCCTTGATAATTTGGGTCTAATAACCAACTACTAACCTTTTGTCCAAAATAACGTAAAAAATTCCACCCAAATACTTCCAGTTACAACTGATCAATTTTTATACACTTCCACAGCATTACATTAAATTATCATTGTATTAAATTATACCTTTTGAGATTTTGAGGAATCTCATAAATGTGAGATAACTTTAATTTAGAGCTCCATTTATAGATAACAAGTCTAAATTACCTACAGAACTGCATTAGAATTGATTCACTGAATTAAATTGTTGTACAGACTATCCTTAAACTTTTAAGAGTTGAACTTAAAACATTCTGGCTATATTTATTTTATTAAGCCCTCTACAGTAGGAATAATGTTATCATAAACTTGTCACAAACATGATTGATTAGAAATAATTAGTCCTGTTAAGAAATCAATATATTTCTAAGAAAAACATAACTACCATGCAGAATATAATTTCCAGATCTTTCAATACATTTATTTAAAAAGTAACTATTTTTTTCTCGCAACACAATAAATTTAATAAAAGCGTGATTAACATCATCTGAAAATTCTGTGAAAAGTAGAATTAATTAATAAAACCAGTCTTTTAAACTGACTAAAAAGAGTTTTCCGTACATTCATACAAATTTATAATTCAGATTCCCATTTACATTCAAATTGTACTAAAAATGTGTAGTAGCAAATTTTAATAGATATGAAAATATTTTTTAAATTCCAAATAAAACATGTTGGATATAAGTAATGAATAATGCGTAAATAAATAATCACCAACTGTGGTCTCTAATGATTTTTGTTTTGTTTTGAATATTACAAGTATTAAGACAGACAGTAAAAAGCGAGTTTATAAAAATGTTTTAAAATAATTGTTACAGCTGTTGAAAATTGGCTCCATAGGCAATTAATATCTATATCTCTTGAAAATAAAATTCTAGGACTTATTTTCTATAGTTGCCAGTTTTTTCAGCAGATTAACTGATAATCTACTATATGTTTTATACATTTTACAAAAACATTAAGATGTTCATTAATTAACATGTTTGTTAAAAGAGCTGTAGCTCAAGGAGCTAAGTAGCAGACTACATAATACATATTCTATAGAGCAGTCATTGCACCACTTGGGATACAAGTGTTAAATAGATATTAGAAAAGTTTATAGGTATTTAATCCTTCTTGAAATAAATTCCAAGAAAATTTTTTAGTGCTATATCAATTACATTACTTCATAGTAAATACATTTAAATGTATAATTTATGTTTTTACATAAAAATAGATCACTTATTTCGTTTCATAGCCTAAGATCAGTTAAGTTACACAAACACATGCTAAAGTGCTAGTATAGAGTCAGAAACGTCATTAAAAGAACGTCATTGAAGGATGACTGATAGATAGTTTTTAATCACAACGTAGTATACGTACGTAAATGACCTTGTTTTCTATCAGTTTTATAATATTGAGAGATAAATATCTAGTAACATAGAATACCATCTTTTTAATTAATCCAACTAAACCTATTGGTTAGAGTAAATGAATCACATAATATCACAATGATTAGACAGCAGTGGCTAATGAGTCCTAAGCAATACTTAAATACAGTTTTTTTATATATATTTTTTATTATTGGTTTTGTTTTACCAGTATATATACTGGTAAATGTTTGGAGTAAAAAAAATTTAAAAATATGAAAGAAATAGGTGAAGTCTCTAATTTATTACTTCATACTTATATGTATCACCCAGATTAAAAACAGTTAGCAGATTTTTTTTACTAATTCAATATTTATTATTACTGTTATATAAGTTCATATTATTATTATAATTTAGTGTGTGACATAATGAAACTTGGAAATTAATAGAGAAATTTGAATATTTTAATACTACTTCAAAGGTAACATTTTATGATAAAGAAATTTTATGTATGTTTTGTGATTAACAATACATACATAAAACAACTTACTTACATACTTTTGTTAATTAATCAACAAAAGCCCTCTTAAATTAAATATAAAATAATACAATTTAAAGTTTTACTGGGGAAAATTACAATTATAGATCAATCACATATGTTTGGTCTCAACTGAAAGTTATTTTACATATGTGTTCCTTGAGACAAAATTTACAAACACACATACAATACTGTATTATGTTCCACGTACAGTAGTTAGAATCTTGCTGTGAACCGAAATAAAGAGTTCCATTGTATCTCAAACAATACAACCCAAAGTGCTAACAGCCAGCTCTGTTTAACTACTGGATCACACCTTTTCCCTCCAATGGCTGGTATAACAAACCTAAACAATCAACATTCCTGTCTGAGCATTAGACTTATCTTGAAAACTTTACCGGGTTTGAATCTTGTCTACTTATTGAAATTTAAAAACCTAGACATGGGATCATTCTTTTTTGTGAGATACATATGTAATTAATGTATTGTTTAACACCAATTATAATTATGTCATTAGTAATGAAAATAAATAAATGTCACTTTTATGCCTAACCAATTTCACAAATAATACATCAGAGTGCTTGTTAGAAAAAGATAAATAAGAATTATGACGGAAACAAATAAAAACTCTTTTAACAGAGTCCATTGAGAAGTGCAAGAGAAGACTGTCAAACAACCTTTAGATTAAACTAAAAGTACCCTATAATAATTAAATACTAAATGTACTATTAATAATATGAACTATGTTAAAGAGAACCACAACCACTTAAAACATACAAACATTTACTTCTTATTTACAAAATTAAACACTCAGGACAGTTATGCATAAATGTACAAATCTGTTTATTGATTTCCACAAGTGATAAACGAGTACCATATGGTTCATAATATAGGTATGGGGTTTGTTGGTTTGTACCAAAAATATTCTCTGGAAGCTATGACATCTTTGGTGCTTTTTACATTTAATTTTTGTGTCAGTTTCACATCCTAAAATTAAATGTTGTAATTTATAAGAGTTAAAAAATTATGCAAGGATACAAATGTTCAACAAGTTTCCAGGAAATTGGATAACATGGATGGTACACTACTTGGTCATTAGATTTGTAAACAATCGATTATTACCTCTAGGGAAGGATTAAAAGTGTTGTTCATCTCATAATACCAACAACTAGAGTAAACATGATTTCTCTGTTTGTAAGGGTTTTGTTCCTAGTACGTTTGACAAGTCAAAGTGCCAAACATACTTGTTGGCTACTAGATTAAGGGTACGTTAAGATGGTTTAGGAAGGGCTACAATTCTTTTTATGGTCCAGCAAAGGTTCTACCTTATAGAAGTTATACTGCAGCAGATAATTCTTTAATGAGTTTCTACATTTGTTCAGGTTGACTATTTCTATTAAAAACTTAGCAGCACATGATAAAACTTAAAACCTATACAGTGGATTGAAACATACAGTGGTTATGTTTTTAACAAAGCTAAGTTATGGATGGTAACAACAAACCAAAATTTGATAAAATTCTTATATTGCAATTAAAATGCACTGCAAATAATGTTAAAAATTAGGAAGAAAGAGTAAGTTAAAAATTCTTTTACTGAACTAAACATTTTACCAGTGCATTATAGTCTTTACATTTTATAATGTGTTATGTAAGGACTCACAAATCTAGTTATAAAAGTCATTGTGAAAACCATTCTTATAACACTAGGAATAAGAAGAATAAGACCTAATTAGGAATATTTCACACCAAAGATTTCTTATGCTGGAACAAAATTTCTAAAACCATTTCCAATAATAATAAACAATTATTGGGAGACATCAGGACATTTAAACTGAAGTTAAAAGAACATTAAATTAAAACTGCATTTTATTAATTTCAAGACAGCAATGTTATAAAACCTACATTACTTTAATTATTCAAGTACCTTAGTGATACTAAGGTATACTATTGATACTATTTATTGTACTTATGTGCATAATATAAATACAGATATTTTGGCTTGACTTAACTTGATGGTACCAAAAACATTGAGTTTTGTGACTAGTGTTATAGCCATGAGCTCTTTGGCTGTGGTGCTTAAAATTCTGGATTATGATATTCATGACCGGCTCATACAAATAAAAAAAACAGGGTACTGTCAGTATACATAATTTTACAAACAGATCTTCGCAATGCTCCCATAATTATAGACTAAAATTGCCCGTTTGACTAAAATGATTGTTTTTGTAATAAGACAATGGTATGGGTGTGGGACAATGTAGGTGGGTCTTAAAACCTCCCCAAAAGACTATTGAATAAGAAATATGTCATTTGATTAAACTAAAGTATAATAATTAGATATATTCACTTTGTTCAATTTACTGGCCCTTATTAAGACTAAAAGCTAACAAGATAGGTTTTTTCAATGTGGTCTGACCATGTGAAACAACTGTCCATACTCGCTCTCAAAACATATTATGTGGAATCAGACATGTTCAGTTTGTTTTCTTCAATAAAAACATTTGGTCCAAGAACTAAATAGAATTTGCTCTCTATTGGGATTGAATACATAAATATTAATTTAACATTAACCAGTTGTTGGAGAAAGATTACGCCAATTGATTGATTTTTACAAAGGTCTGATTTTTAGACTTTCCACTTTACTGTGTCTATAAAAGAGTGTTGTGTTCTGCAAACACAAATAAACTCTCAACTGGCACCAGATCCAGCGTATAATTGATATAGATCAGAAACAGCACCAGGCCAATTGGTTGGCAGAATCAATCCCTGTGGTACCGTACTCCATTACTAGTGATTTATTTTTTCTGTAAGAATTGTTTACAATTTGAAAGAAAGAAGAGACAAGCCAACCAATGGTTTACTCTTTCATTTGAAAGAGATTCAAGTTTTTTAACAAAAATGTTGGCATCAGTAAGTCAAATGCTTTAGAAAGATCTGCCAAACAACCAATCACAGTATCTCCAGCACAGAGTGCACTAATGCTTTAATTAAGAAAATTAATCAATGCGAGCTTGATTTTCCAGAAAACCATATTTTCTATTGCAAATTAGGCTGGCTCTTTCTAGATAGTGTGTGAGTTGGCCGCACACCATCCGTTGAAATTTGTTTCAGAGTGCAGGTAGGATGAGTCCGAACAATAGTTTGCCATTTAGATTTCCAATTCTGTTTTAAAAATAGGTTTTAATTTTGCCAATTTGCACTTTTCTGGAAAAATTCATTCCTGAAATAACTTATTGACTATGCGAATTCTTATTATGAAATGATGGCGAGGATAAGAGAAGCAATACTTTCTATTTCCAAAGAAGAGATCTAGTGTGCCGTGCCATTAACCCTAGATATGGCCATTCATTTTTCCTGTACCAAAAGGCCTAATTTGGCTGATTTGCAAAGGTTTTCATATAACACTGTTCAACATATTGTTTTTTACTCAAAAATATACTTGGTGAATATGTTTATTTTTCAGTATAAAACGTAAAGTGTAGATATGTCATTTGTACAAAATTATTATTGTACATAAAAAAATCACAAAAACTAGTTACCGTTACAAAACTTTGTTCAAAAATATAACAAGTTTCAGTTCCATAGTTCCTAAGAAAAATGTTTATTGAAGAAATCAAGATATCCAATAATCAGACAATATATTTGAGAGTAAGATATTGCAAAAAAATTATTAAAAAATTAAGTATAAATATTGTATCCAAATAGTTATAAAAATGTCAAATTGCTAAAAAAAAATCACATGCCTCTTATCATTGTGCCAATAAAAAGTAGTTTTCTAGATCTTATAATTTATTATTAGAGTATTGCAGATATCTTGTATTTTATGAGTAATAGTTTTTACTGCACTTCTAAAAAAAATTGATTAATTATCAGACTTAAAAATTTATAAAATTTACTTACAAAAACTTGTAAAACAAATAATTTATTCTCTAGCACAAAGTTTTTTCATAATAATTGTTATTTAGTGTAATAACTGGGAATCCAACTTTTGATTGATATATAACTTATTGAAGATCTCTACTATAATCTGATGGATAGCTGAAAAATTATATGAAACGGAAAGTTGGAATATATAAAGTTTCTATTGTATTTTTTCATAATCTACAAAATAAATACAATATGTCTCCTTCTTCAAACTATAACAAATGCTTCACGCAAATAAACATAAGTAATGCCAAAAACTAACCGACTAAGAACTAGTCCTTGTATAGCTGGCCAGTATGGAAACATATTATTGCAGCTGTTTGTCAGAATATTTTTTAATACGGAAACTAACTGATCTCTTCTATGATGTACCCTTCGTTCTCAAGCTATGAAAAATTCTCTAGCTATTGGAGACATAGCAAAACTTTACATAAAATATTTGTTATTTATTGACATTTAATGTTATGTACAACAAGACACAAATGTTATTCAAACATTGTAAGTACTTTATTTTGCTTTGTTTAAGTATTATCAAATTTGGACAACGAGAAGAAAAATTTCCTTACTTAAGGTACAATTAACCATAATTAATTAACATTGTACTACAATAATCAAAGTTTGAGATATTTAAAATGAGTTATAACAAGATATATTTTTATATTTAAAAATGTGTAATCTCCTTCTTCTAACATGTCATTTAGAGATAGCCTATGTGACAGTGTTGAAAATTATTTCCTTGAGCTTTTAGAGTTTCAATTCAAACAAAATTTCAATTAATAAATGGCCAAAGGATGTAGTGACCCAGATGATCTGATACATGGTGTATAATGTAGCCAGAGTAATACACATAACGTAGCTATAGTTGGAAGGGATCAATTGATATGAATATTGAGTTTAGTTCCAGTTCACCTTTCTTTTAGTGCATCATCTGTGATCTAATACTGTCACAGACTTTGAGTCCTAGAATTTGGAGTATATTTATCTGTCAGATTTTCTAAATCAGTGATCGATGAAGAAACTCCATTGTTACGTTTCGACATCAGAGACTACAAAATATAGTGTAATCTAGGTGAAGAGGTATTTTCATTATCTCATTAGGTGTATAATTGACTAGACTACAATTTTTTAGACACGATCTCTAAGCACAATGGAGCAACCGAGTTTTCAGTACATAACATAGCTATGGTATTCCAGGAGTCAAGCCTGCTATTTCAGATGCTGCACTAAGAGGAAGGTGAACTGGAGCAAAACTCAACAGTCATAAGTTTCCTGTATTTTAATGAACAAATTCCAAAACTAAGTTAGAAATAAATAAGTTTATTAAATTTTGTTTAATTATTGTTGAATATACTAGGCTTCGGGTAGGGTACGATAAGCGGACCCAGTTTTTTATATCGAAATTGGCAAACAATATTACTTAATCATAACCATCGATACAATCAATCAATACTGATTTATTATTTTTAACAATTTACTTAAATAATCTATATCAGCAGCTGTAAACACTATAAAATAATACAAGTAAGGTAATATTTCAATTTTATATAAGTAACATTTGATTATTAAAAATGACAGTCAATTTTAGAAAACTACACGACATTGCTTTGGAAGATGATAAGACATGTTTTTCATGACTTCAACATGTTGGACTCGTGCGGAAAAACCCATTATGTGAAATTTGTGGGAAACTGTAACTGTGAGAGGAGCAAATATGGCCGTCTTCAGTTTTCCTAATTTTGGTTATGATAATTTGTTTGATCACTGTAAATATTAGATCCATATTTTAATTTAACAAATATGATTGTTATTGAGAACTATAGATACTTTATATCGATTGATAGTCTAGGATTTGAGAGGCGAATATTAGGTATCGATGATTACATTCTTCAACATAAAAAACCGGGTCCGCTTATCGTACCCTACCCTAGGCTTCTAATACGATATTTATAAATAATATATGCTATCCTTCTAATTTATAATGGTACTCTATATATTTTCTATTCATGAGTATCAAATATTGGTAAATAAATAATTTACAATAAAATAATGCAATGGCGTAACTAAGGGTGGGATAAGAGGTACAGAATTTCTCCAAAAGCTCTAAAAATCTTTAAATACTGGCAAAACAGCAATCTAAATTGATTGTATACTAATACAGCAGTTAAATGTTTTACTTTTGATTAGTTCATATAATATATTTTTTAACAGATTTATTCCATGTGGTGTGTTCTTCAATTGATTATCCCCTCCAAGTCCTAGTTACGCCACTGAAATAACGTTTTAAAAATAGGCAGTCTTACCAAGGGTGCCGCTGGTGAAATCAATTGCTCCATCAATTAATGCCTTATAACTACTACTGCTACTTGTAACGATGTTTTCTTCTTTGTGAGCAGAAGCCATAATCATTCTTTTCATGCAAAAGTAAACCCTATCGAATCATTTTATTTTTCTGAAAGTCGACTATGTTATAATTTAGGCTATCAAAAATATAACAAAATTTCACTGAACCAACTCATACCAATTGTTTAAAGTAAATGGTCAATTTACCGTAGCACGTTAACAACAATTATTTATAGACTTTATCTTATTTTTCTGATAAGTTCGAAGTCTGATATCCGCCTGATGTAATTCAAACGTCACCTAACACCAACAACAACATAACCAACAAATATACCATGTGGAGACTGGTGAGTGATAAGACTGATGCAACCACGCAACTCACTATTGCTTGACCCTGACAAATCGATTCAGCGTTTGAATTAACCTGTCGCAGAACCCACGAGCAGACGACTATGACTGTATGATAGTACCATTGGCTACCACCTTTTAACAGTTTTCGATTTTTTTTATCAAAAGAACATGTGTTTGGGAACAGCTGTTTCCATTTCAACCAAGAGATTCATTTTAAAAACAAACATTTTGATACGCTTTAATCTTATTGTCACTATAACAAACATTTTCTCATAAAGATTGTTTCCTAGAGAAAATGGATGTGTATGTCTTAACAGCTACTCTCACAACAATAGTTATTTAAATTTGGGTTGTTGGTTCTTAAAATATTATCATTATTTTTCCAAATTCTGAAATAGTCAGTGAAACGTATCCGATTTTTATCTTCTTATACACCTTTTTTCTTTTTCAAAAAAGTAAATTAGCCGAAATGGTCCAGCTTTAGCAAGATCACCGTTTAACCACGCATTTGGCATTTAATTCTATTTATAAGCAGATGTATTGTAAAAGAAGATATTGACATTACGCTTACGTTGTGAGGATGATAGTGCGAATGATGACTATGATGGGATAGAAAGATAAGGGCCAAAGTAACAAATGTAAAAAAAAGAATACAGCAGTATATTTTTATTAGTTTTTGAGGAAAGATTTCCTTGTTTGGACATATTGAGAGGGATTTTTTCTCTTGCCTATTCAATAAACATATAAGAAAGTGATAGACTAACTCAAAACGTATAGTTACTTTTCAAGGAAGCCACGTTGTAGGGAGAATAAGTTTTGTCTCAGTGGACAAGATTTCAATTCTTAAAAAAAATTATTGCCAGCTTACACAGAACAGGTTTAGTTTAGCTGTTACATTTATAGTATCGCTCATACACTTGACATGCATGGTTCAAGATTTAGTTAAGAAAATTGACCGATTCAAAACAGCTTATCAATGTTAAGATAAACATAAATAAAATTACATATCATCACATAAGATATTTATAATTTAAAATGACAAGTGTTGTGCCTTTTTCTGTGTTTAAAAATCTCAGAGAACCAAAGACAATTGAACAAGATTTGATTGAAAATGTGTACTTCCAGATCTGACGTATTAAAGGGTATTTAGGTAATTATTATTAGCGTCAACAATAAAATACGAAGTTCGGCCTTATTGATACATTTGTTTATTAGTTGTACAAGCCCCTAGCTTGTTTTACGGTTGAACTCCTTATTAGAAAACTTTTATAATAAGTTAATGACGTTCATCCAAGAGAAGTCGTTTTACAGTGTCTTTAACATGACTAATGAGATCTGTTTTTGTTATCTTTTTGAAATGTTAGTATGAACCACAAAATAACTATGAAAATGCCATTTAGTTATTATTATATTGTGTTTTAACGTTGAATAACTGTACATTATTTTTGTCTGTTTGCCCATGCATTATAGCAATAAGCCATTTTTATGTGTGATTTATCTTCATTTTTAATAATGTTATTGCAAAACTCTGCTATTTTGTAAACTAAAATATATATACTGTATTTTAGAAACTTATGGTTGCTGACATTAACATTTTGACAAGTTTTTTTATTGTAATATGTTCATTGAATGAGGAAATATATTCGTATTAATAACAATATCACACAATTGTGGCAAGTATATATACTAGACTATTATAAAGGTATAACTTTTCCAAACCAAACTGGATATAGTATCGTAGCCAAAACTGTGTGGCAAACTCTAAGGTATTAAACAAATAAATTATAGAAAACAATAGGATTTCAGACATTTACCATTGATATATATATATATATATATGCTTTTTAGTCTTAAATTGTACTAGCAGTTACCCGTGGCTTTTCTCATATTTGTTAGGCTATGCATGTGTATATGAGCACTACTGGTGCGACTGAGTCATATATCTGACGCCAATGTTAAGTTTGCCTTGTTGATCAAAAAGATCTGTTATGAAGAGTATATTTAGGTACATTGCAATTTAATACGGCCCTATTATTTTTTTTTACATGGTTTATTTTGCCTCGTTTCTCGATCAAGAAAATATCTATACATACACAGATTTAAGGAACCCACGCCTTTCGAAAGATAACTAAAATGGATTTCAGAACAGTCTTTAATATCTGATACCTAATATTTCTTAAATAAAGCTTTTTTTATTTACACTTTTAATTTTCTTACTCTGTGCTCAACAGCGGCTGCAGGAAAGTATGAAATAAGATTAAGAAGTGTTGTGACTAACAAGCTTATTCTATGCTTTCACACTATAATGTGAACTAATTGGAGGTTGGTTAAATTTAGGCTTGCCATAATTTTTTCACCGGCCAACCGTGACGCCTCTGTTCGAAATGCGTGGGGGGGGGATAAATATGAAGTCAAATTAACAATAAAAACCTAAAAACTTTGTGTATAATTGTATGAATTTAATTTAATTTCTAAATAGTATAAAAAGTGATTATATCTTATAACAATAAAAATACAGTTTGGGTTATATTTTTTACACGGCTTTCATTAAATAAATGTAAACCATTAAACAATCAAGCTTACTTCAGGCTATACCTTAAAAACATTGACAGCTATAAAATGTAAAAGCGAGGGCTTATTTTTTATACCATTCGTATTTCTCACTAGAGCAAAATCTTTCTAAATAAGTCTTTTTTACTTTTTATTTTTTCATAAAATTCAGTGCAGCTAACTGTAAAGTTAACTTTGCATAACATTAAATTTCGAACTGTGGATTCGTGCATTAATCCTCGATTATCACTCCAGGCAATGTTCATCATGGAGAAAAACTCTCTCAACTGAACTGAAAACTCTCTTATTTCGGGACCACGCTGAACCGATAGAGTGTTGTGTAGTTGTGAACCTCTAGACTAAACTACAACTAGGCCTAGCTCAATTGTTTTAAAACATTCGGCTCCTCTGACGTGACCGGGACAAGCAGGCAACCGGGCGGGACACCGGGACAAGCTTGTAAAAACCGGGACGTATGGCAAGTCTAGTTAAATTACTTGAACATATGGTTGTGCCGTTTATAAAACAATTTTGACACAAGACTTTAGATTGACATATTTAACAGGATATTTCAATTAATATTTCACAACTTTTGATAATCAAGATGGGATTTTTCGCTGCTTTAGAGGCCAGTGGGGCATAACCCGGTGATATGTTTCAAAATAAGAATAGGCTAATAATCATACCAAGGAACTTAAGAATGTCCATGTAAAATTTGAATATAATCAATTGAATAGTTTGTGTGAAAACAACATTTATATAAGATATAAAGCAGTATGATTATAAGATGTTAATATAGCATATATATATATATATATATATATATATATATATATATATATATATATATATATATTAGAATGTGTGAGTGTGTGTGTGTAACACCTTATATCTTAGGGGTTTTAACATCCAAATAAGAGGGTTGATTTAAATCCTCGAAAACTAGTGTTCTAATTTTTTTAACATATAAAGATGCAGAATATCCGGGATTCTATTATCCTTTCAAATCATTCATTGCCATTAACCCCCCCCCCCCCCCACCCCCCCCCCCCCCCACCCCCCCCCCCCCCCACCCCCCCCCCCCCCCACCCCCCCCCCCCCCCACCCCCCCCCCCCCCCACCCAAATAAAAAGTAACTAAATATTATTACACTGTTTTGTTTGTTACATTTTATAAATATACAGGGTTTAAGCTCAGATGAAAATTTTCGTAATAAAAATGGTACAAGCTCTTCAGACATTTTAGCAATAATATTTGTCTTGTAGCACTTATTAATAGCATTGGTATTCTGAGGAAGATTACAGGTACAAATAATACTTATCGAAAAACCAGTCTGAATGTTCCTTTTAATACTTAAGCCTCAAGAACCAATATATATATATTGGTTTATACATATTAGGTCTTTATTAAAAGCAGTCTAGTTATGGAATAAAAATTTTAAATCCCATATTTGTAAAAGTATTAAAAAAACAAAGAAGTCTTCTACTTAATTTAAGACACAAAACTAAAAAAAAGCATGGTTATTTGTTTTATAAAAAAAAAGTAACTTTTGAACAAATTTATCTTTAAAAAAAATCAAATTGGGCCCTACCATACATCAATCTGTCTGTAGTAAAGTCTCTGTAGTAAAGATGTCTGGGTTCAAATCCAAATGTTGTCATTATATTTTTGCATTAAAAGTTAATTATTGTTGTTTATTAAGTAAACCAAATATTTATATAGACAAATACATTTTTCTTTTTTTTTTCCTGAAGTTCATTACTTCATAATTTCTAACAATTTTTATATAAATGAATAAGAAAATAAATTTACAGTACCCTTGTTGGTAAATGTTCTAGAAAATATAACCAAAGGCTGTCATGCTATACTTTGTACAGGAACATGCTCCTATTTGGTTCCACAGAAAATGTACTTCTCTCAACTATTGGAGGAATATAAAAGTATAGCCACAGGTTACCAAGAAAATGGCTCTGTGAAAAATGTACATCTGTTGATTTCCATTTGGATCATGAAAAAGAAACTATAGGTATCAATCAAGATGTAACTCAAGAACTAATAAATCAACATGAAATTATAAATTCCACTTAATGTTGACATTAACCAAGCTCAAAGAAATGGAAATTTTTAGTCTTAAGAATCAATAATTATACAACTAGAAACTTTAGTTAAAAAAAAAAGAGAAAACAATTATACAGCTGGAAGAAGAAGTAAAATAGACTACGTACTAAATTGAACCAAAAAGAAAATTTTAATAGTCTCTACAATAAAGAAAAGTTAAATTCGGATGTACATCATAGTCTGTCTCCGTTGAATTCCACACCTTTCCCATGATAACACTGGTACTGAATAAAAAGTTTTATGGAGCTCTGAAATATACAAAGCTGGAAAGTTTTTCTCTGGTCGTAAAAAAGTATAAAAAAATATACCTAACCCTATACCCAAGACGTATAATGGAAACCAAAATCCAATAGAATTAAGGAACCAGTTTGAGGCATTTACAAGTTGATGAAGATGAGACTTCAAAAGTTAGTGATCTCAGTTACGGATGGAAGCCACAGTGAGACACCACATGAATAAGGTGCTCATTTGTGCTGATAGTCATGGACGCAGATTTAGCCTGGCACCTTAATAAAATACATAAAAAAATCATGAAGCAGTAGGTTTTGTGAGGCCTGGGGGGCGTACAAGACAAATTTTTAAATTATACAAAATATAGAAAATGTAAATTTAAATAAAAATGATTACTTGGTTATGGTATGCGGCACAAATGATGTGGCGAAAAATGTAGCAAATGTAAGCTTTGACTTTTTATAAATGAAAACCTTGGACAGAGCTACATATACAAATATCATTTTAGCTAGACCTCCCACACCGTTATGACGTAAGTACTGAGCTAGTGGGAGTTGGATCTCCTAAGATGATCTATCATGTAGTATGTCAGTATGACCAGATAGAAAGTTGAGCATATAGTATAAATAAGCGCCTCTAGAGAGCTAACTCCCCCCCCACGTCAGACTACGATCGAACATGACAGCTCCCCAGGCCACCCGGCCCCGACCTCCAAACGCTACAACTTACTAGTGAAATCCTCCCCTAGTTAACCCACCGCACTGAAGAGAGACTTACACTCTCCGTCAAGGTGTACCATCCACTTAAATTCTTTGGGGTCAAGAAAGTGGTTAGCTGAAGTAATAGCCAAAACAAAAGCCCACCCTTATCTGCCAAAGGAATGATCATGATCACAGTCTGGACCTACGAGATGTGCAACCTCCTCCTCCAGGTAACTTTATGATGTGTCAGGGAACTGCCTACCAATTGGAAAAAAATACAGTGCACAAGTAGAAAGCTCACCACAATTTAAGGACTCTTGCCTAATTGTTTATCACTTAACAAATATTCAATGTATAAGAAATAAATTAGAAAGAATTAAACTCTATGGTCAAATAAATTAAAATATACATGTATTAACTATAAATGAAACACTGGCTTTGTCCAGAAGAGAAGTCTTTGTTATATGTTGCACGAGCATAGGTTTTTGTGTAGGTAGTGTTTATTGCCGAAAGCCTCCCCTTAGAAAGAGGGGGGGGTTGTCGTATATATGTTAAAAGAGATATAATGTATAAAACTATTGAATTAGAACATTTATGTGTCGATTTCGTTTTTTTTTTTCGAAGGTTTCAGGTATATTTTTAGTTAGTTTGAATGCTATCATTATAACAATTTATCGAAACATCAAATTCTCACATTAATGACTTTCATAAGTATTTTTTGTATGATATACTTGTTTATATAAAATAAAAAATATTCTAAAAGGAAGTTGATTCAATATCAGGTTGATTTTAATATCATTATATAAAAAAAGTAATGTCGAAAGTAGATTCTTTTTTCAATTTACTGCGTTCCACACAACATGCATTGCTTAAATCTAGAAAACACCAGGGGGTGAGGCATGCCTTGATAATATAGTTACTAATGTAAAAAAAGGGTACTGTAACTTGTAATGTTATCGGAACCTCATTTATCAGATCACGCTGCAGTTTGTGCAAATTTTCACACAATTGTTGCTCCAAACGCTGGTGATAAAAAAAGGTATTTCGAACTACAACCATTAGTAACGTTTAACGCCATATGCTACTTAAAAATTTTAGGGAAAGTTTGTCTCATGTAGACTGGTCACAGCTACAACGTGTTTTACTAATGTAGATGCAGCATTTGATTATTTTAACTTTGTCTTGACAAGCACTTTTAATGTATCTATTGTGCTTGGTCCTTTTTAAGATATTAAATTAGGCATTAGTGACAATACTAATAGGTTACAGTAGTAAATGGTATACAAAAGAATTGGAAAATTTTAGGAAAATAGTAGTTGCATTGGATGATAAGCTTAAGAACAGTAAGGGTTACAGTTCATGAACTACCAATGTTAAAAAAATGTGTACACAAGAGCAAAAAAATCTGTTATAGTATCTTGAAGATTTAAAAGACAGAAAAAAAATTATTCAATGAGTAGAATATATTACCAATTCAAAAAATAAATGTTAAAAGCTGAACTTGGAAAATAATTAATACACCTCAGAGAAAAAAGGTTTGAAGAAAAAAATCATGAAAACTTTTATTGATTTTCTAGGTAACTTTTAATAACTTTTTTACACTTTCACCTTCTAATATAATTAATACTTCTGCACCACGCAGTAAATGATATTAACATTGCTCTTGAATATTTAGAAAATTACTTAAGAAATAAGGGTGTATTAAAAAATGATTTTTAAATGGAAAAATAATTGAAAGAAATGATGTTTTTCTATATTGTACATCTAGGGTTGAGTACCTCAAAAAAGTGAGGATTTATTATGGTTTTTCCAATTCAATTATGAAAAGACATCATTGACATAGTATTAGAGCCAGTTACTTATTTATTTAAACAAAGGATGCTAGACCAAGGAACATTTCCTCAAGCATTAAAAGTACAAAAGTGAGTGCCAATTTTTAAAAAAGGAAGATAGGACTGACCCTCTAGCTATCGACCAATTCTCATTAGTTCCGATTCTTAGTTAAAAATTATTTGAGTTTTGTATCAAAGAACAATTGTACAACTTTTTTGTTGTAAAATAATTCTTTTTTTGTCCGGACCAATTTGGTTTTCTCTCCATGTTTAAACACAGTAAAACTAGCGGTTGATAACTGTAACAGAAACAGGTTATTCTGAATTGTTTGAAAACAAAATGATGCACATCTGACTACCTTAATTGGACTTAAGCCTAAAGCTTTTGATTGTATTCCTTCATGGACACTGCTTTGTAAAAAAAGCTACATTTTGTATGGCATAAAAAAATAATGAATTAAGTTTATTTTCATCAATATTTACTAAAATAGAAGGCCAGATGGTTTCACAAAAAATAAAGATGTATCTGGTTTCCCAAAATGTTTTTTTACAGGGAGTACCACTAAGGGCTCAGTGCTTGGTCCTTTTCTGTTTATAGTAGCAATAAAATGATTTTTCATTTAATCTATGCCTTGTAAGGTTCTGTTCTATATGCAGATGATAAACAACTATTTTAAATAGGCAAAATAAACATCTGGAAAACTTTAATTTGTAGAACAGGAGCAGGGCAATGGCCTGAAGCTATTAAGTGGTTTGAAAGCCAAACTCCTTCTGGTGGTAAATAATAGTAAAACAAGAAAATCTAATTTTTTACTCTTGATGGAAACTGTTGGTCCTGATGATTGGTAAGTACACAGACAGAAACCTATGTAGGCTATTTAGGAACTATTACATGGGACTAATCGGTTAAATTGAGGGATGGCACATGTAAGTTTTTCTTTGTAAAAAAAATTAGGCTAGGTGGGAGAGTGTTACATACCTTATCAGGAAAACTAAAGTTATTAGTACTTAGTAGTGAAATGTTAATCACGAGGCATATTAATGCCCCTTTTTCCATTCCCTAGCTCAGATATGGTTTTGTAAACACTTTGGGGGAATAAGTTCTAGTGCTAAAAACTGCTTTCATTTGGGTCAAAAAAGGAAAGTTTTTTTATGAAGTGTGGAAAGGTGTGGATGGGGTAGGGAATGTAATATTAGAATTAATTGCACAAATTGGATGTTGGGCATATTAGAGTTTCTTGTGTTTACCCAATTTTTTAAAAAATTATAGAATTATGACCCTTCCATCCTCTGTAATATTTACTGTACTTTACTTAGTACTCAAAGGAACAATTTTTTTTAAGACAGTTTTATTAGTAGACAAGAGAAGATACATTCCTACTGTACAATGAAAAAAAAAATTTTTTATATACTGCTTGTGAACAGGATGGAATGTCTCGAGGTTGGAGAAAACCCACAAAGGCACTTTTATCTATATGAAAGATTAAACTTTTTAATTAAAACTTCCTGAAATTAAGCATGGAATGGGTGGGGGGGATGTCCCATTAGTAGTAGATTTTAAAAAGTGTGTGTGAGTTAATTGGCTTGTTGATAATACATTTTAATTCTGGTAAAATGACTACCTTAACCTGTGATATTAGTACTTTAATTTTTTAAATAGTTATGTTTTTGTTAATAGTTTATATCCTATTGTTATTTATTTATTGTTGTTCTAAACCTATTTTATTGTAAATTTATATTTGTTGCATTGTTATCTTAAAATTATTATTGTTACTTCGTATTGTGTTTTATTGTTATATATTTATTGTTTTTATTTACTATTTTAATTTATTCTATAATATAAAGTTTGTGTTTAGATATGTTTTTATATTTAACGAGATGCTGCTAAAACCATTTTTACTTTTTTATTTTTCGATGACCAAATTGTTGGCGTTAATTCAACATCTACCATGTACATATTAAACATTTTACTTTGACTTACTGTTTTAATCATTTACACTTGTACTTTTGGGATTTTAAAGGTGTGATAGGAGTAGGCCTTTTAGCATATAAGGGAAAAATTGACCTGGTTGTCTCATTTGGCATTGTCAAGTGCCTTAAAAGACAATAAAGATTTCTTTGATTCTTGATGTCTTGATTTCTTTGTTTACGTGAAACAGTAATATTTTTTATAAAAACCTCATTGAAAATGGATTGCTTTTTATTAGTACCTTCAATAGAGATCATTAACAAATTGCTTAAATTGGTTATACTTAACCTTTTATATATGTCTGTCATTTCAAAATTAAAACCAAACTATAACATAACCCCATAAAATCTCCAGTACTAGTTACAGATGCCAAGACAAGATGTTTAGAAGCATATAATGTTCGTTATTGTTCGTTATGTGTATCAGCCACGGCGCATCAGCACCACTGTCATACGAAATAAACATGACCGTTCGTTGGATACTACTCTCATGGTGGGTCATAAACATGCTAAATTTGCACCGACTCTGGAACAGCTCTGTACACAGCAAATAAATCTTGGCAGTAGCATATATCAGCTCCCTTGGAAAACTCAGCACTTAAAGGTCTAAAAGAAAAATAATTAACTGATACAGTTCTCGCATTCCATGATAATTATGATGTACCCCATTTCTAAAAAACAAAAAAGTTTTGTTTTAGTATGTCAAACAGTTGTGATGTATTTAATTGTGTGAAATCTCTCAGTTGAAAATATGAAATAGGTGTACTATACTTACTTAGATATATAGACTAAACTTCTTCGACAAGGAGATATTTTCTGTATTTTATTCTACTTCTGTTCATGTTACATATATATATATATATATATAATATATATATATAATATATATATATATATAATATATATATATGTATATCAGCCCTTTGACTTTAACTGTAAGCCCTTTGACTTTACAGGTATCCCCGTGCGGCAAAACGAGTTGGGTTTTCAGCACTGAGGGCTACACTCTACCAGATATCGACAGGTTCGTCGGCCACCTTTGCCTAAGTCTCTGCATGAGTTTGGAGCCATTCTTGAGTCTGAAGAATGGAACCACCTTGGCAGGACACTCATGGTGGAAACAGAACACAAGAATGTAGTTGGCGGTGAGCAGGATGGCTAGTAAAGTTACTGGTATCTGTTTACAAGTATTACCATTAAAACAATTAAAATTGTTTGTTAATTCCTATGTAAAATCACAATCTGAAAAAATATGCTCTTTTTGGACATTTAAAAAACTACAATTGGATTTAAATATGACATTATAATTTATTCTCTCATAAACTGTCAGGAATTAAATTATCTGTTCAAAATTTAGTTTAAAAATTTTAATAATTCAATTACAATTCACATGCATGGGCATGTGTACAAAAAGTGTACTAAAAGTGAGAAGATTTCTTGTACGTCATAGTTTTTATCATTTCTGTTTACAGCAATCTTTATAAATGTTTACAGTATGAATTAAGTAAATAGTTTAAAATAAAATTGAATTCCAGATTCCGTTTTTGGGAGGATTGTAGCACTGTCTTTCCAATAATTAAAAAAAGAATATTTTTAAAGGGGGGTAATTTTATATAGAAATAACCTAAACTAAATATATTTTAACTATTTTCACAAATAATACCAGATGAATGTGGTCTTCTCGTCGTCAAATCAGTATGTGCTGCCCTTGGCAGTACTATTCCCAACAAACACGTTCCTTTTATCTGTGCCTGTTTGGAACATGTAAATAATTATATTTATAAATGTATTTTTGAACTTTTTTTTAATGTCGGGAAAAGAAAAGGGAATTAGATAAATTAGAAATGAGACACTTGAAACATCTGACAATCAAATCACTTTAAAACTGAGATTTAATACCGGATATTTATAAATGAATATCAGGGTTTTAACACTTTGTACATATAACTTAAAATTATAATTCATACATTAAATCAAAGAGCAACTCAAATAGTTTCGTTTGTCCATCTGTGTGCATGTGGATGCAATGTTTCCTGCGTAAAAAAGCGCTAAGTAGCAAAAATGGCTACTTGTGAACAGGGGGCTTTTTGTGTTCTGCAGTTTGCAAAGACCGAATCTGTAGTAACTGTGTAACAT
Source organism: Homalodisca vitripennis (assembly GCF_021130785.1). NCBI lineage: Eukaryota > Metazoa > Arthropoda > Insecta > Hemiptera > Cicadellidae > Homalodisca > Homalodisca vitripennis. The sequence continues at coordinate 105,996,559 of NC_060211.1, forward strand.
TGCGTTTCATATAAAGTTCAGTGTGATCCTCAAAGTGGTAATAATGTCAGAATATGGTATCATCAGTTTGAATATACTGGCTGCCTTTGCAAAGGGAAGAGTACAGGATGACCAACGGTTAGTGAAGAGAGTGTTGAGCGAGTGAGGGAGATTGTTACTTGCTTAGCCCACAGAAATCAGCTCAGAAGGCTAGTTGTGAATTAGCAATTTCCGTTGACAACTGTTTTAAAAGTTTTACGGAAAACGCCTACAACTATGTCCTTATCGTTTGTAGTTTGTTACAGGCTCTAAAATCTGTAGACTATGGTTTACTTGCCAAGTTTCAAACGACAATGAAGATTTTTCTGGATCTTGTAATTTTTAGTGATTAATCAACACCTCAGTGGACATGTGAAACACTCACAATGTTTGTTTCTGGGGCTCAGAAAACCCTCAAGAGATGGTACAATTGCAGCAAGACTCCCCTAAATTGAATGTGTTGTGTGTCATATCTAGGCACCCCGACCTGACGCCATGTTGATTTCTACCTTTGGGGATTCAAAAGAATTGGCCTCCGCTACCAGCTGACCTACCAGACTTAAGGCACAGCATTGAAGCAGCTGTTGCAGTAACCACTCCCCAGTCACATTGATCAAAGCTTGGGAAGAACTTGGCTATCGACTTGATGTGTGGCCTTCTTACGATTGAAGCTCACATTGAACACTTGTAAGCTTGTAGGTATAACTATTTGAGTCACTCTTTAATTTCATGTATTAATTATAATTTTAAGCTCTATATAATAAATACTACAAAACTTTAAAACTCTAATATTTATATATTTTTTTACATTGGAAATAAGAATAGTTTGCATAAGAATTAGTAACTATGATGGCAGAATAAATAAACTTGTTATACAAACTGGATACGACATTTTAAACATGTGACATAGCAACACATGTAAGCTTAACTATCTGCAAAGCTATTGTGAGAAAGATTTCATCTGTTAGACTGCAAGTTTTGAATGAAACATCATTTCTACATTTGGCTGAGCGTCATTAAAGCCTATCACTTAGTTGGCTGAGACAGTTTTTCTTTTCCCAGCATCGGGCTGTAAAAACTTTCTTTCTATATGGCTGTCTGTGTCCTGTCTGGCCACAGGACATTTTAAGAATTAAAGTAGCTATAGACCTATTTTGCATGCAACCTCAGCAAAGCCTGGGTCATTCCACATCAAAGCAACCAGATGAAACTTTACATTTATAATCCTTCCTTATAGGTAAGGAAATATACCAAATTTTACATTCCTACCTCAACGCGTTTTTATTTTGATAGGCAAATTAAGTTTTGTCAAATGAGCGTTTTTACATATTCCAAGAGCTCTGGAGAGGAGCTTGTACTTTCATTTTAAAAAAATGTAATCATTTATTGTATAAATGTAATGAAAATTTGCTATATTATTAAGAAAACTGTACTGATTTGAGAAGAATATATAAACCTTAGCTATCTTTATTTATGTGGCTTACAAAAATATTTTTGGTAATATTTTGTGTTTTTAGAGATGGAAAAGGTTTTTTACTCAAAATCGCCATATCTTCAAAAGGCAGAGTGATAATCAGCTATTTCTTTTGTTTTTAATTAATATCTACAAAAAGCATAGAATCACATATAAAAAATTAAATTCATGGTATTTTGTATGCTTCACCTAGTAAAAACGTTTTTAAAATAAAAATCATTATCGTACAACTGTTAGGTTTGGAGGTTTAAACAAAACTAAAGCCTAATATAACAATGAATAACTTTAGTTAATTAAGATTAAAAGGTTAAGTACAACACTAACAAAATATTTTTACAGATGCAGACATTATAATGTAGCCTAAAATTACAACATAAAATTAATTGTGTTTTAAAACTGTAAACTATTTCAAAATTATTTTAACTTACGGTTTTTTTAGTATTATTAAGGTGGAAATTATCTTATGTTCTGAAAAGAAATAGTTTTATCTCAGTCATTTAAAAAACAGAGCGAAATGGAAAAAGGCTTTTAGAATTTTCAGATAATTTAAAAACAACTGATATTCTTTTTAGTTTTTTTTTATAATTTCCCCACGTGTGAAATGAAATGAAATGAAAAAATGTCTATATTGAATACAACGAAAAAGCATACTCAATTGGCTATGGTTAGGACTATTAAGTCCTCTCTTATACCTAACCATAAATTAATAAACTGTACTATTAGTGTAAAACAAGACCCACAATATAGTCTACATTACTATTTTAAATTCAAAAATGATAATCTATATTTATATAAAATAACAACATTAAAAAGAAGGTTCTTTATGAAACTAAAAATAAATAAAATAAAATAGAACACTATTTTTTTGTAGGTAAGTGTGCTGACTAACCTACAAAGCAACTTTGATAAGCATACAATAACACTGAATTAATATAAGGGAATATATACAAACGTAATTTATAACTGATGTATAAGTTTAGTAGCTTTCACTCATTTCAGTTCTTTAATTGTGTTATCTTAATAGTGTTAAAATTTTTGTTACTGCATCTAATTGTAGTTATTTACAAAATAAACATGATCTTTTAAGACAGATTTTTGTATTATACTTTACACTTTATTTCAGTAGCCTTTTTCCAAATTATTTGTTTGGAATTTGAAGAATAATGCTAAAAATTAGTTCCTTTACTTAATTTACTCAGTTCCATTTAATATCTACTTATTAAATTTTTCACTATCTGTTGCTCATTAGATGCATAAGAAAAGTGATGGGAAATTTTGAAATAAAAACAATATTTTAAAACTATACCTTATCAATAATGAAATAAATTATTGCCAAACGTTTTTCATTTGTTACAGTTGGCCACCCCATCTACTGTTGCTCCACTGCCTGCCACACATACCACTAGGTGCAAGCAAAATATTGCAGATATTCCTTTGTTTAAATTATGTAAAAATAGTTATACAGATAATATATGATAAAGAATTTGATTTGTTCTATATTTCTGGTGCAATTTGATGCATATTATAACAAATAATCACTCACTTTAAAAGTATCTATTAAGCCATGTTGTATGAAGGCAGATTCTTTTAAAAGTGATGGTAGTTTGTCATTCTTTAATAGTAGCTGAAATATAGAGCAGTGAGATAACATATAAATTGTATGTATAACCACCTTGTTCTTCAACAATAACAGAGGACAGTGAAAACAGTCCTAAAAATGAAGAGCCAGAAAATGTGTACTCTTTCTGATCACACAGCAAGCTTGACCAGCTGCAGGTTTATTTTCACTGAAAGTCTGAGTCTGTCAGCAGAAGTGGTGGCCCTGAAAACTTCTTCATGATCATCTTCCTGGAAGCAGTTTACCAAAGTAAAAAAGACTGACTTGAGATAAACATCTTATTAATTTGTTTTCTCTGTAATAGTGGAACAATAAATTGCCTCCCTTTTTATTTTTATATTTCTAACGAATAAATTTCTTATTTTTTATCTATTGTATGCGTATTTTATTTCCAGTTTATCCAATTTTCATTAACTTACCTCTGGTCCCAATTAATCTGAATAAACAAGGTTGTACTGTATAAGTTTATATGTTGGTATATGATAACATTGAATGTTTACAAGCATAATTTATATCTAATTTAAACCAAACCAAATTCACGTTTTAAGAAACTTTAAGCCTATAACTACAGTAAAACACCCGTTAAACGAAATGGGAATCAATTGATACCCAAGTCAGCTGAAACAGTTGCATGATGTTAACGTTTATATAAATAAACTAAGCTAAATATTTAATATGCCTGTGTATTACTTACCTTCCCCACTCCTGCTATCATTCCTAAAGTATGACTTTAAAGAAGTTGTTTGTACGTATTGATTTCCTCTACTCACGCATTCTTGTTATTTTGAGATGTTAATTAGGTTAACCAAAAAATTGGTTTTGTGAAATGGTCTGTTCTCCCTTTATTTCATGAAAACAGAGTTTTACTGTATTTGTTATCTTAAAAGATTTTCAAGATGATGGAATTTCTAAATTTATCAATATATACCATCAATTTAAGAGTCATCATACCATTTATGTACAAATTAACGTACCTACATAATAGTGACACTTGTTTTGTAGTGCGGCATATCAGTATTTCTCCTGTTTTCACTGTAAAGGGATATTTTTTAATATTTAACTGTTACTTTATTATTGAGATTATATAACTTAAGTACCAATACGTTTTCTAGTTTTTTTTTTTTTTTTTTTTTTTAATGCTGTAGTAGCAATTTATTGCAACCGACTATTTTATGTATCTTTGATGTTTTAGTTTTTGGGAAAATTAACTTTTATGGAAAATAATTTTAATTTATCGTTAGTGCTTTATGAAAAATCCATACTCTTGGGAAGAAACTGACAAAAATCAACACAGCAATGTCTCTGAGGTGTCTGTCCATTTATTCCTGCTGTACATGGTACTATTTTTAGGGGAAATAATGGTCTCTAGCATTGTCCTTGCTCTTTGCCATTTAACCCTTTGTTATAGGTTTAATAATGGTCATGTTAATTTGCAGGTCATTTCTGATCATTGTTAAGAGTGTTTTAAATTAATATATAGCACTGGAAGTTTACTATGATTACACTTACTTATATTAGTATTGAAATTCTAGAATGAAATTACTTTGTGTTTCCAATGATGGTGTAAGGATTAAACAATGGCCAAAATATGAAACACATTTTTTTTCCTTTTTGTACTGAACATCAGTTACACCAAAGTACCTATTTTAAAAATGGAGACACACTGTGATTACTTTCAGCACAGCAAATTGAAGTGACTGTTGAATATGGAGAGCTATACAGTCATCACACCAGGGGGCAAATCAAGATAAAGCCTGCACCTTGTTGCGAAAGGGTTGTGCACTACATTGCAATTAAAATAACTTTGTTGAACAAGTCATATTTGAGACAATGCCTGTAGCGGGCAGCGTACATTGGAAGCTATGCCGACCTTTCAGGCTATGTCACGTGATTTCAGATCTTAAATTAAATTGTCTCTGTCATGAATTTTTACTGCCATTCAACACTAAATAGGCTGGTCAGAGGATTGTCTTGTCAAAGCAAGAGCCTTCCAAACACAAGTCAGGTTTTCAAAAGTTATTCTATCAATTATAGCGAGCCATCATCCAACTGAAGTCCTGAGCCCACTGGACTCATTCAAGATAACAAAGCGAACTCTATACAGTATACCAAATCATCCAAGAAGTTAGAGAGAAACCAAGGATGAGAATACACGTATAGATACCTGCAAAGCTATCCAACACTGTTTAACAAAGATAGGTAGGAAATTACATTACCTTGGCATGGATTTCAAGGTCAAATTAGGGCAGAGGAAGGCTGGGAAAAATTTACTCTATCATAATTTTAAATAAAACTCTTTAAAAAACAGATATCTAATCATTGTGCATCCTTTCTTCTTTTTAACAGTATGTAAAGTAACTTTGGGAAAGTTGAGTTCACTCTGTATGGTGGCAATGGCTAGGACTCAATTTGCCTAAGGAGATCATGGTATAAAATGCTCCAGTGGACTATGCATTCTTTTCTGAATTGTATTTTACCATCTGAATTGGCATAATAAAAGTGTGTATGTTAGGTGGTAATAATTTCATTTGATTCTTATTGGATTGTGACTCAAACTATTGGCATGACTCAGATTTAAGTTTCTGGAGGCTCAAATTGACTCCTACTCATATATTTTCATTAATAGCCATGTTAAACCGGAAAGTAAATAACGTTTTAAAATTAAAACACTACATTTTGTTAAAGATAGTTTGATTTTTTTCATGAAACAAAGTACTTTACACTACTTTTCAACAGAAGGCCTCCTATTTTATGATTTTTCTTTCCTTCATTGAACTGCCTTTCGAAACCCACTTTCGCACATTTCCATAGCCATTGTCTTTTCACTTTCATTGTAAATCTCTATAATCTAACAATGGATTTTGAGTGCCTTGACAAACTTTACTATCAAAACATGAACAAATCTAGTCAGCAGGATAGTTTTATTTGTTTTGATTTTAACACCTTCACTGTGACACTGGTCATGTACTTGGCTATAGATAGCCGGGATAGTATTATTGTGTGTTCACCGCAGTTCAATATGTTAAATAGCCACAGCAAACAAAAAACACAAGATATTCAACTTTAATGGGCATCAGTGCAGAGCTGATAAATTAAAGATTAACTAAATAAATTTGAATTATTAGTTTTTAAGATGAAAGACAGTTTAAATCTTTAAAAATAATAAGATATTAATTCTAATAACGAAAACTTCTTAACATCCAAATACACGATACTGAGTCATCCACCTATGGCTAGGGACCAGAGTCTGTGGTGCCTGGGGCAAGCAAACTTTCCTTCTATTTCGCAAAGGCTCCACCTGATCTCTTAGTATTTAGCAGTGCTGATTCAAAAATTAATTTGTTATTTTTCTTGTTCATTTTTCAACAAGAGTGAGTGTTCTATGATGCTTTACAAAATCATAGCCCAAAGTTATCTTTAATATGCAACCAATGTCTGAAACAGAGGCCAAGGTTACAGAGCTGTTGCAATCTATGCAAGAAAGGTCCTTATTGGAGCTGCTTGAAGTTTTCTCCGATTATGAAAATATCACCAAAAATAAGGTTTATGATTTTTGTTTGTTTGAGAGTCCTCTTTGTTATTCCCTTCTTCAGAGTTAATACTCTGTCAATATAATGAAACAAAACACAAATATAGTTTGTGAACTATGATACTTGTACAAGAGCTAATAACTTTTTAATCAGTTTGTTTAGTGTTTTCTTTATTATAAATATCTAGCACAAAATGTTTAGTACAAATCTAGAAATTATTTTTGTAACAAAACAAAAGCAAGCATTAGTTATAGTCTTTCTTTTCAATTCATTAAAAATATTTGCTGCCAAATAGATCAATACTGTAAATTTAACAAAGTTTTTAAGATGCATAAAACATAGTGTGAGAACATAACCACTAAAACAATACTATTTGTATTATTGCTCATGTATATTTCATTACATCGTTTTTTTACAAAGCATAAAATGAACCCCCCGCCACCCCTCAGTCTTGTGTCACATCCAAGATTGAGACAGCTCGTAGACTGATAATTTTTGAAACAGTGCAGGGTGCATACACAGTGCCCGCATTTCCCTATAGGCCCACTAGGCCCAGGCCTAGGGCGCAAAATTTTAGGGGGCGCATAAATTTTAAAGTACACAAAAGAAAAAAGTTGCGGCGGCGGGTGGTGTTGGCGCTCGGCGGGGCGGGTGGCCAAGGTCAACTAGGTCCGGGGTGCGGACGTTGACTCATTCATTGGTTTATTGCTTTTATTTATTCAAAACACTCCTATATATATATAATTTGGTCCTAATATATTGATAACGGGGAAAGCCTGATAACAGTAACAATTAGAAATCACAGCGATCTATTACAATCGGAAACACTTCCTGTTTCCATGAAGTGTTGAACAGTTCTCCCTACAGTTGTTCTAGAAATTTGCTGCCTCTCGTGAAAGTAGTCATTAAATAAATGGCATGGTTCCTAGTGTGATTGTCTGTTATTTCCCCAACCAACCATCATAAGAAGTGTTATACGTTCACGTTCGTCAAGCGACATAGTGTAGTTGAAGAACTACAAGCAATATGACAAACTCTTTTGTACTAAAGCGCACTGATAAAATGGACAGCACTATTTAAACAAGAAAACTAGAATAGCCTACTATGAATAGACTAGCTAATAGGAAAGTCCCTAACTGCGACCCAAAGATAAGAGATTTCTAATTGTTACTGTTATCAGGGTTTCCCCGTTATCAATATATTAGGACCAAATTTGTAACCCTTGAGGATAACTAATGTCATAATTCACTTCTGTACAACTGACAAGCATAATGTAGTAGTTAGCTGCAGTATTTGTTTGGTTGCAGTTTTGGTTTACTGAGGTTATGGCTACTAATAAAATGTAACCAAGTAAAAACCTTTGAACAGCCGCCATTTTGTACTGGATCAATCTTTTTGAGTGCGGTTTGCGGCATTAAACTCTGCTAGATAAGCCCTTTAAAATGATGTCCATATTGACCTATGCTCCTATTTAAGATTTCCTTCTGACTCCTTGCGGGACGTCCCCATGATATTACAGAAAACTGATAGTTCCTTCAAAAAGTATTTTTTTTGGTGTAGTATTGATGTACCAAATCTTGTTTATTTATCTGTTATCGTTCAGAAAATATTATACCCGTGCAGGACTTTATGTACACCCTGTATATATATATATATATATATATTTAGTATAATATATATATGTACTATTGTAATTATCTTTCATCAAAATTACGTAATTAAGAAATTTACTGGATTTTCTACGTCAGTGTAATCAGAGTCCTCTGGGGGGGGGGGCGCTCTTTGGTCTGTAGGCCTAGGGGCGCCGAATTTGTAAATGCGGCCCTGTGCATACAACCAAAATCAAATGGAGGCTTTGGATGTTGAGTATTTGATTGAAGATTTCTGAACTTCTTGCACATGGTGTCTAGAGATGTAGTTTGAGTCTTTGGATCTATTTCTTAGTTTGCTGATGGACAAGTAATCTTGATATACAGTGACCCAAGATTTTGTATTATTTCCAGCCGGCATTATTATACCCTCGTTATGCTCTTTCTTCATTCAAGGTACCATAATATCACCTCTGCTCACTAGGGACTAGAGGTGGCTATTCTTCTACGCCCATGGGTGGGGAAAAACTGATCAACTTGTCTTATATCTTCTCTGTTGTTAACCATCATTCCATCCAAAGTGTAAAACATAATAAAGCTTGGCTGGTATTCTAATTTCAGCTTAAAGGAGATCACAAAATTTAATGGTGTTTATTGCCTTAATTTTGAATTTACAGTCAACTTTTAAATGTGTTACCATAGTTATAAAATTGTTCAATTGTTGTTTGCAATATTTATTTGGAATTTTGTTCTTTGAATAATGTTGGTATTAATCACCCAAAAATGTAGAACCATTTCATAACGTCCTGCAAGATTTTACATAAGAATGAAACAACTTTTAACTATAGTAAGAAATATAAATTGTGACATATAATTTAATGCGATGGATTAAAAATAAAAAAAGAAATCAATATGAAGCCTTATAAATATAAAATATATTGTCTTTGTGGACACATTTTTTTTAAATACAGTAGGCTACAGTACAATCTATATAGTTGTGGGTGCGCACACATCCTAAATAAAGATTATGACAGGTAAAGTATGGAAATATGAATAAAATCTTATATACGGTAGTTACATTAATCACAATAGATTTAATTTCCTTAACACATATTATATTTCTGAAATTATTTTTTTTAAATTTTTACTGTATGTAAAAAATTAGGAATATTGTTTAGGCAATAACAAAAAAAATCAACCCAAAACTTCTCATATATCATTTAGAAAAATCATCTTGACTGTATTTAGTATCATTACTTGAGTGATTAACTTACTGGGTTGATTTAGATCATACTCAATATATTTGTGTAATCTATTAATACCTTCTTACCATCTTTGTTGTTAATAATCAATCAATTTACTATCAAAACAAAACATCTTTTCTTCTAAAACATAACATATATATCTACATTTTCTCAAAATCTTACATAACAAAAAGGTAGTAAGAGTGGCTGTAGAGAAACAACTTTGAATTTTTTTCTTATAAGTAAATGTGGTTTAAGATGTGCACTTTTATGCCCTTATTTTAGGTCGTACTATCATGGGAGCAGTCTCATTTTTTAAGGTATAATTAATACATGCAAACGCTTTTCAGTTTTTCTGTAGTGTATTTTTTTAATACTCAAACACAAAATACAAAAATACTTCAGGTTTTTTTCTAAATAACTAATAAAATATTGAAAAAAACAAAAAAACTTTTGATACATATTAATTACATCTTAAAAATTACATACTTCCTATAACTTTACAACTAAAAGTATGGCATAAAACTGCATAACATTTCTTACAGGACTACAATTATAATTAGTAAGCTGGCTCTTCTTTTAAATAACACGCAAAATATATAAAATATTCATTTTTGGGCAAAATTTATTTGTATCCATGGTGGATTTATAAAAATCCACACATGTTATGTTGAAAAAAATATTTGCTAATGCTCAGCCAAATGCCATAGAGTGATATACACTATCATCAAGCTCGATGTTGCTTTTGATATAGAAATGAGGCTTTAAGCAAAGTTTAAAATATATAATGTCAGTTCCTTCTTGGGATAATGCGTGAGGACAGTTAAAAAGGCAAACAGATATTAAATTTTTTGGCCTTTAGTGGCTTTGCCAACACTTCCTAGTCAATAATTGTATCTGTTTTAAGTATGTTAATGGCAATGAGTGATTTGAAAGGATAATAGAATCCCGGATATTTCTGCATCTTTATATGTTAAAAAAATTAGAACACTAGTTTTCGAGGATTTTAAAATCAACCCTCTTATTTGGATGTTAAAACCCCTAAGATATAAGGTGTTACACATACACACTCACACATTCTAATATAGATATATTATGTCTGGAAACACCCAAATATATCCTTTTAATAATTTAAATATAAATTTGAAACCTCTTACAATCGTGATAGAGATTGGGCATCTACTTTTTGGAACAATGTTTTGTTATGTCACACCAACGGGGGACGTCCTGCCGAGGGTATCATGAATATTCTTAATGGAAGCCTATACCTTGTGATACATAATTTTAAAGGTAATAGCTTACTGAATTGAATGCCACAAACCGCATCTCAAAGGAATTTATTCTATCAGAAAATAGAGCATTTTTAGTATTGAAAATTTACTGATTTTCAACAAATGTAATTTTAACATGGTTCTTGCCACAAAATGTGTTACACTAATTTTTTAGCATTTTTTAAATGTTCAATTAAAATAAAATAAACAATTTATTTTTAAGCTGGTTTCATTAGTACAAATTTACCAGTTTTTATTACAATGAATAAAACTTATGAGTCACTTTCTCTGATTACTTATGAATCTGTACTTGGTGTTTTCCAGTCAGCAGGAAGGTTTAAAGAGACAAAGGTCACTAGCCTATGAGAAACATTATTGTGTTATTAATCATCTGGTCTACAGGTTTCAGTTTGTTGAGCATGGAGCTTTCACTAGACAGGTCTAAGCTTGGGAATTACAAATGGACAAAGGTCATATCATTCCTGTCGAGTTAATCAGTGTCTCTGAAGCATTGCTGTCAACAAGTTATCTAATTACAGTAGTTCAGTTTTTATTTGGCATTTTAATGGAATTGTCTGAAAGAGAACGAATTACTCTGTTGATGATGCGATGGATATGGCAGGATCGTCAAAGACTGTCTTATCGGGGAAAGTTATTGTAATGAGTTTGTTTTAAATGACCACTTTTCCCAGAAAGGGATATCCCATAAGTGTTTCAACGAATAAAAAAAGACTATTGAGCGTTTTGAAATGACAGGGAGTGTAAACGTAATCGGCACAAAGTCCGGGTAGGATACAATCTGCAACAGAATGAAAGAAACATGCACTAGATGCTTTTAATCATTTATTGAAGACTCCACATACATCGCTCTGAAAGAAAAGCTGCACCGAGGCAACATGATATTGGCACCCCTAATGTCTGTGAGATAGAAGGAATTTTGAAAAATTTAATAAATACAAACCAATTTTAAATGTTCATTTAGTTCCAACAGATTAAGTAGAGGATGATTACAATAAGACAGAAGAGTTGAGATTTTGTGAATTGTGCATGCGCAAGAATGTGATGACAAATAGAGATTTTCCCTGACTCCAACATACTATTCTTCTGCATGAGGCAACTTTTTTTCCTAAAAATGGGCAATGTTAACAGGCACAATTGCCGTTACTGTTACTGGGGCTAGTGAAAAAACCCACATTGGATTTACTGAGTCCCATTCACAGCAACCACAAAAAAAACTGAACGTATGTGTTGTGGAATTTTTAGGGTAACAAAATTGTTGGAACCCTTTTTTCAATACAATTGGAAATTTAAATGCCGAAACTTTACTATCACATATGCTCCAAAATGAAATAATTCCGCCAGCTATTCAAATGTGCTATCAGGAGAATACTTTGATAATTGTAAAGTGGTTTTTTCAAGGGGCCCCCAGGATGGTTGCTCCACCCCATTATGGGGAGACAGGTAAGAGAGTATTTGGATTTAAGGTTTCCTCATAAATTGGGATTGGCGCGACCGGAGCCGAAGAGGAGTAAATCGAATGGCCTCTCCAAGGCCTCTCCCGGATTTTGTCACCAATCGAATTGATTTCCTATGGGGTCATTTAAAATCCAATGTTTATAGAAGAAAGCGCTCATAATTTTGAACGACCTCAAGAAAACAGGATTATAGAGGGAGATTGCTTTGATAACTGAAGAAATGTTAGGGCAAATACAAAAAATAAATAATTAAAACTAATTACACCTCTGTGCGCTAATCATTTTACACAAGATTGGCTCATTGATCAAACTAGGTTAGTAAGGAACACAGTTCGGAACCAAATTGCTTTGACATCCCAAATGCAGGTAATTAAACGTTGTTGTTGTAAGAAAGACTATTTCTAACAGCATACATTAATTTTTTCTATTTTGTAATTAAAGAAATCAATTAACATAAGTATTTCCATAATTGTTACTGTAATAAAAAACTCCGGCAGAATTTTGTGCTAATAGTTTGAAACCAGCTGTAAAATGAAATTTGTTGTTTTATTTAATTGAACATTTTAAAAAAATGCCTAAAAAATAAGTAGTTGTTGTAAACACATTTTGTGGCAAGACACCAATGTTGAAAATTACATTGTTGGAACATCAGTTAAAAAAAAAAAAAAAAAAAATTTTCGAATACTAAAAAATGGCTCTATTTCTCTAGATAGAATAATTCCCTTGGAGGATGCGGTTTTGGTGGCATTTTCCAATTCAAGTAAGGCTTATTAACCTTTTAAATAACAGATCTATGTATCACCAAGGTACCAGGTAATAGGCTCTCCAATTAAGAATAATTCACGATACCCTCGGCAGGCACGTCACCCCCGTTGGTGTGGACCATAACAAATAACGCAATTGTTTCCAAAAAGTAGATGCCACAACTTCTCTATCAATCACGATATGTAAGAGGTTTCAAAATTTAATATTTAAAATTATCTAAAGGATTATAATTTGGGGTAGTTTCCAGAATCAGTTAATATATTGCAGCAACCCGTGTAGATATAGTGTTTAGTATTAATAAGCGATCTTATAATCATACATGCTGTTATATCTTATATAATATGTTGTTTCTCACACAAAAAACTATTCAATTGATTATATCGGATGGGTTTATAAGCACAGACCATTGTAAGCATCCACTTTTTTTCACTTTTGAACCATTTTTTATATCTTTGGAGAATGCTTTTTAAGTCTTTCAATCTTTCAGATTCATCATATATTAGTATGTCCAGTATTACAATAGCATAAAAATTAATAAAAATTACTTTAAAAAAAAGTGTAACACTTTGGAGAATGATCTAATTTTATACACTGCATACTTGTAAAAAAAGGGGCATGTCTCAGTGACTGCAACTATCCAGCTGAATCAGATGAGAAAAATACCGTGTAGAAGCATCAGATATACGTATCTTTGGACTTGCAAGATGATTGTGCATGTAAAATACTAAGGCCTACTCTCGTCTGGTATTTGTTTTGCCATCTTTGCTAGTATGTCCCAAAATTATTTCGCTGATCTCAAGTGCCACACTCATATAGTATGTCTAACATTTTTGTTTTTAACAATTTAGGTTTGAGATTTAGGACATTACAACATCTGTGCACAATCAGATACATAACATCTTCGTCTCTATAAACAATAAATCGTAAAACCGACGAAGACTTAATGTATTCTAGTTCAGAAGCTGTTAAACACCTCTATTGAGAAAGCATGTGTTATAGATCCGCTTTTCTGAATTAATTTTGTAATTACCAGGTTAATTACTTATGGAAGATTTTCTAGGTTGAAATTGTAAGAATATGGTTAGGTCGCGGGCGCAGAAAATCCTCCTAAGCTACTCTTAGACAAAAACTCTGAATGGAAAGGTGTGAACCACAATAAATTGTGTGACACTTAGAAAAACAAGTTTGGTAGGGAAGGTGATAAGGCCCAGCTCCTAAAACGGCAAACCCGAAACCTGAGGTTACGTGTTGGTCAAGTTAAAAGAAACACAAGATCACTAGATAGTTTTTTCCCAAAGAACAGAAGACTCATTACTACTGTCGTAAGAATTCAAAAAAGTTGTACTTAGCACCAGTGTTGAACATGAAAGAACCTTTACATGACTTTACGTCCAGCAATTTCTGTCCAAAAGTAAAATATTGAGAAGCCAGTGTAAAGAGCCAAATATATCCGCTTCCATTTTTAATGTCGTTGAAATGATCCTCCTTTATCATTCTATTATTCCCAAGAAGGATCAGTGCTCTAAATGCAACCATTACAAAAAATCGCTATCAATAAAGAAGGTTTTAGAAGAAGAGTACCTAATCACACCGGCGTCTAAAAACGCAAGCGATGGACATAAAAAGTGAGGATAATGGATCTGCCAAAGAGAAAGATAGGGTACAGCCAAGTTTGATCTTCAAGCGGTATTATTCTGTTCCCTTTGCTGGTGATGCCACAGATTTATTATAAGAGAAAGCTCTCTGTCAGAATTTACAACTTTACAGTTTACGATTCAAGAGGTGGAAAAGGTTTTTGCTATGTTTGCGGGATGAATACAAACGGTATGAAGGGCTCTCTAGCGAAAATTGGTACTGGATTGATTACATACATGACAAATCTTCCGAAGGGAAATTCAAAACATGTCACAACGTTTTCTGACACTTGTAGTGGTCAGAATCAGAATCAATTTATTGGCTTCTGGAATGATGTATGTTGTTAAACAGAGAAACACACATTGGAAACTGATTTAACTTAAAGTTCATGAAATCCTGGTCACTCGTAGTCTTAGAGGCAGACTCAACGCACGCTCACGATTGAAAGATGCGACACTAACACAGGAAAAATCTATGCCTACTTACAAGAGTGAGCACTTTTTGATTGGAATGGCTCGTAAAAAACCTAACCATAACCAATGTTGCGATTTTAGGATTTTGGGAAAATTCTTTGGAACCTTTGCAAAACTGGGAAAAAAATCTAATATTGATACAGGAACGAAAAAAACACCAAACATGAAAAATGTGAATTGGGCCTAATGCAAAGTGTTTCAGGTTTTCAAAAAGCAAACCCCTTTGAAGTTCTATACAAGTACGAACTAAATAAGGGGAATAGAGTTTTTTTATTACTCTTGACGTGCGTATAGATTTTCGAGATGCCCACTCGTTTGTGGGGAACACCAACTTCTCAGTCCGAAATTTACACCTGAGGCCTATTCCCGGTTTTCCAGTGCCCAAAGGAAAAGATTTGATGTACCTATTGAAAGCGGGTGTAATCCCAGAAACAATACAAAAAAAACGGATTTTGGTCACTGGATATTCCTAGTTTGGGGATTTGGCAAGAGATATTTGGTACCTTTACGTCGTTAGAGGGGAAGAAAGAAGGAATCGAGTCTCTCACTGAAGCAACTCCACAAAAAGAGAAAAAAGGAAGACACAGAGTAAAACCAGATGTTAAAGGCAAGAAACCAGAAAATAGAACTCAGCAAAGAGGCCAAGAAGAAGCCAATCTAGGGGCATTTTTTTTGTTTTGCACACTTCTGGCATGTCCCATATAATCTGTTGTTCAGAAGTGGCACACATATTGTATGTCCAACAAACAACGGTTTTTTGAATTTAAAAATTATTTGTAAAAATATGGCCTTAAAGAAAGTTTTCAAACATATTTATTTAGATGCTATTTCCAATAAATGTGACTCCATCTAAAAATTTATTTCCCATTCAAACATTTTAACAGTTAGTTTTAGTTTAAGTTTCCCCCAAAATACCAACTTTGTTTTTCGCAGTTTCCGAAAGTTTATGAAACTGGGACACCCATACAATGCCTGTGCTTATAACCATCGATATTCAAATTTTACATGGGACATTCCTTAATGTTCCCTGGTATGATTTATTGGCATATTCTTATTTTGGAACCATATCACTGGGCTATGCCCAACTGGCCTCTAAAGCAGCGAAAGAATCCCATCCTTGATATATATCAAAAGTTGTGAAATAATTAATTGAAATTATCCTGTTAAATATGTCATCATAAAGTCGTGTCCAAAATTGTTTTATAACGGCCCACAACTCATATGTGTCTCAAGTAAATTTAACCGAAACTCCAATTAGTTCCCCCCCCCCCCCACCCCCCCCCCCCCCCACCCCCCCCCCCCCCCACCCCCCCCCCCCCCCACCCCCCCCCCCCCCCACCCCCCCCCCCCCCCACCCCCCCAGTGAACAGTTGTTCCATTTTTTAATATTCTACAACTTCGTTATTTCTCATTTGCACCCCATCAAACCTGGTATTGTTTTGTTCTGTAGGATGATTCCAATAAGTTAATAATGCAAAACTCGTATTTTGCCGCTCCAGCTGTTACTTTCACAATTACCTAGTTTTCATCGTCTCACTAAAAGCTGGACCCTGTATTCAAAGGAGCAAGACATTATCTCATAGTTATTTGAAACAATGTGGCCAAAAATACATTCTGACACAAAAAGCGTAGGTTCAATAAGCCTACTAATGTTCTTGCCAATGTCATTACTTACTAGCCTATGCCAATGATTTTACTTCGATTTTAATTAAATTAATTTAAAACAATATTGTTATTTTATATATATAAAAAAAACTGGCAATGATTAATTATGACTATTTATAGGTCAACGTTTACATATTCAATGGTTTAGATATTTCTAATTGATAGGATGAAGACATTTATCCTTCAAAATAGTTAAAATGTAACTAGGCCTAAAGGGTAGGGTACGATAAGCGGACCCTTTTTATATCGAAATTGGCAAACGATATTACTTAGTCATAACCATCAATATAAATCAATTGATACTGATAAATTATTTGGAAACCATTAACTTAAATAATCTACATCAACAGCTTGTAAACACTTTCAAATAATACTCGTAATGTAATATTTCAATTATTTATAAGTAACATTTTATTATTAAAAAATGACAGTCAATTTTAGAATAAACTAAACTACATTGCTTTGAAAGATGATAAGACATGTTTTTTGTGACTTCAACATGTTGGACTCGTACCGAAAACCCCATTATGTGAAAATTTGCTGGAAAGAAACAACTGTAACTCTGAGAGGGACAAATATGGTCGTCTTCAGTTTTCCTAATTTTGGTTATAATTTGTTCGATCACTGTCAATATTCAATTCATATTTTAACTTAAAACATACGATTGTTATTGAGGACTGTAGATACTTTTATATTCGATTGATAGTGTAGGATTTGAGATGCGAATATTAGGTATCGATGATTACATTCTTCGATATAAAAAACCGGGTCCGCTTATCGTACCCTACCCAGCCTAAATGTTACACTAATCTGATTTATTTTTATCTAGAGTACTTACAGTTGACTTACAATCGTCGAATAACTCCTTTGGTGGCCGACTGTCAATCACAGCCCTTCTTTTTAACTCTGCTTTGAAACGCAAGATTTCCACCTCGACCTCATCAGCCTCCATGGTTATGTGGAATAGTAATGTTAACCTCATTAGGTTTCTCAACTAGAAAAGTTGCTCTGCTTTTGCAGGAAAGAGTTTCGGCAACGGGAATATACTGTCGCACCATTGTGGATTCGAGAAGTTGTGTACACATAACCATTATAAATATACAATGTGCCACGGTCACTGATGACTGGTTCCATGACAGACTATTGATAAACTGTCAAATCAAAATGACAAGAAAACACAAAACAATATAACGATTAATTTTTGAATACATTTCAGTAAATCATATAAAACGAACTATGCAATAAACATTATGTTTTTATTCATTCAAATAAATCAAGTTTTTAAATAGTTATACAGAACTACCATAGACATTTGCATTGGAAATTGACAACTACTTTTTTCCTCGCAGGACCACAGATAGCTAGTTAGCACTGAAGGCTAACAGGCGTTGGGAAACCCATGCTGCCTCTTAGTACAAAAGATTTTGCGGTGGTCCCTTTTTTTTATTAAAATGTAAACAAATTATTTAAATCTAAAGTTAAGTTTAAGTTAAAGATGTCTTATTTTCCAGGCGAAGTTAAGACTAAGAAGCCCTCTCTAACACTTAAACTGGGAACCAACGGCCTAAAGGACCATATAACAGCTAGAGGGAGACATAACTAGAGGGGTTCCAGCATCGGGTGCTAAAATTAGAGGAGCGCCAAACAGGAAAAAAAAGTTGCATTTTATAAAGTTCTCTAAAATATTATAACGGATAGGAGTAAATTTGTATTTGAAATGTTTAAATCCAAAGGACAAAAGTATAAAAAAAGGAACGTACAGTTTCACTGTAGTTGATATATTTTGGTCAACAGATTGTAAATTACAGATATGCGAATTAATTTAATTCAATTCAATAATAGACCTGCAAAAAAGACGAAGGCGATGGAAAACGTTTGCCGAGCGAGGCGCTAAGTAGGTTTACAGTTGTGTCGCCACTTAGTTTTGCAAGTGCGAGGGCGAAGGAGGAGGCTATGCCACCTGACAATTACGTGACTGTTTGCCCAAGTCAAGGAGGCGCGTTCCCTCCCCTCGAGGCTTGCCCAGTCTCCCAGTCGTGGGGTTTCGACTGCCACGGAGACCAGGTTCGCGACAAGCGAGAGCGACGGCACATTTAATTATAACATATAGGAAACAGTCAGTGGCAAGGGACACGTGTAATGTGTAATAGTTCTGTTTTTATTGATTTAAATTAATATTTAAGATCATATAAAAATACCGTCTGGCTCAGAGTTTTGTAAAAGAGGTAAATAAAGAGAAAAAGTAGCTCAAAAATCTTCTGCTGTGTTGTCGTCATGACTTTATGTTAACGATTCGAAGGGGAAAGGAGAGTAAGATATCTAAATTGTAATAGTATTGTAATAAAAACTATATTTCAGTTACATGATGTCCTTCTGCATCTAAACAAAAGAAAACCGTAACTTTATCTTTATTGGAATCTGATTGTTATTAAATCCATTATAGTAGGCTATCGGTTCATGCTCAAAAAAGATGCATAAATATTTTTAACCTCGGACCAAAGGGCGCTGGGTTGTAACCATAATATGGAGGTCGATTTGTCATATAATTTGCCAACTAAAATCCGGAGTAATTTTTTTTTTATTTCGAGTGGGCCGAAATTTGTTATTACCAAACAAATTTTCTAGTTATAATCAGTTAAAAATGTGTTTTATTTTTGCCAAATTAATACAAAAAATATATTTGTAAACTGTTTATAACTGGGCAAGATTTTTTATAGTAAAAAATTTGGGCACACTCGGATAAAAAAAGATTTTACTCAGGTTTTTAGTTGGCAATCATGACAAATTGATTCCGATTGGTTTCAACCCAGCGTCTTTTGGTCGGAGGTTTGAAACATTATGCATCTTGTTGGGGTAAACTGCTCGTTTGTAGCCTATATACAGTGATTTAATTTTTATATTCGAGTTTTAAAATAAACACCATTATTAAGTATTGAAATATTTAATTCTTTATTTTAATACTTATTTTTATTTTCAGTTGAGGAAAGCTGCAATACAAGTTATTATTTTTAAGGATCACATCGAAGCGGTTCAAAATTATTGCTAACTGAGATACAGGTTACCAGTACGATGGAAAAAGGTTAATATGAAGATCTATCATCATGTATATCAATTTCATAACAAGGTAGCAAAAAGACGACACAGATGAAGCAGATGGTGTTTCCAACCGTAAAGTATGTAAAGATGGACGGTATGGCTTAAAATTTAATTGCTTCAACATTATTTGTAAGCTTCTTCTTGATAATTCTAGTTCAGCAGCTGCCTTACGAGACGATTTACCGGGACTGCATACACAAGCTTGAGTAAACTGTCTGCAGGTTTTATTCGTTGCAAACTGATCGTGGACGACCACACTTCGGGGCATTTAAAACGCTTCCTGTGTTTTCAAATTTCTTATTTAACTTCCGCATATACTGTCGAGGGGGGTATCGTGACACTTTATTCTTCCACCACAACTGAAGGATGTAAACTCGTTGTTGGGTTGTAAACATTTTAAAAATACACACAAACAAATGACAGATCCAGCCCAAAAATTCAGGATATTGAATACATTAATTAATCATACTATCTAGATACCAGATAAATATAACTGAATTGCAGATAAATACCCTAAAATAAAATACCCTCAGCCCTCAACAAAGAAAACAGTGTTAAGTTTTTTAAAGCTGGCAGTCTGTAATACAGAAACCATATTGAATGTTGATTGGTTAAGTTTCAGTCATCATGATACAGTTCCACTCACATTCAACTAACGTATATTGATTGATTGCAAACTCATCAATTGTTGATTAAGTGTATAGCTTAGTGGATTTGTATTATTGGCAGATTTGTTTTCACATCTCTTGCTATGTTCGTCTGAAGAGATCGAAACAAAGTCAATGACAAAGAAGCATAAAACATTTACATCAGAGATATTAAAATTATAAAAATAAAATGTAATCCAGATGAACTGGTATTATCATTACCTCATTCTGCTAAACTCAAGTGTGCTATGGTTTGTTAGTCGTTAAGCACAAAAATCTTTATTGCGAAAATTGGAGAAAGCCATATGTTTATAATCAGTTGTGGAATGCACACAATACCTTAACTTATTTATAATGAGAGACCTTAAAATTAGCCTTTTTAACAACACATATAAACTTCTAGGAATCTTGGTACTCAACAATGAAATTTTTGTTACATTTAATAAAGTGGTAAGTAAGACAAAAACTTCTTATAAATACAAATATTTATTTTTTAAAACAATACAGATATATAACATTATTTTAAAATAATAGATAAGGCAGTGAGTGATGCATTTCTTTAAGCGATTTCTAAAAGATAACTTGGGAGAACATGTGTGGGATATTCAAGATACGTATTGAAATATTATTTTATTACAATCACTTTTCATAGTTTTGAATTCCATGATAAAGTACGGTAATTCTAAGCAATATATGGGTCAACCTCGATTTTTTCTCATATTACAATATAATGTTCCAATAGTCAATTAGAAAAGGAAATGACTAGAATTTCTTGCCGGAAAGCAGTTATAGGGTGCAGGCAACCGCCAGACGGTCATATATTGCTTAGAGTTACCTATTAGTGATCAGGGCACTGACGTGATCTGGGCTTCAAATTTGGAACTACTCGAGTTAATTTTTTTTCTAAAAGAGCAAGCAGCGCGAAGCGCTGCGCAGTGGGCAGGCATCGTGTGTGATCCTTTTTTTATTAAAAATTTCTGATAAATTGTTATTACATATTACAATATAATGTAGGTAATGTATGTAAAACAATTTTAAAACACATAATTACACACTGGAAAGCAAAGTAAACCAATATAATCCGCCCAATACAAAATCTCCGTAAAAATCTGGTAAAGGAATCTGTGTCCATTCCTTTGGCCCTGAATCAATTCAGTATAGACGAAGATCACGCAACGATGCTTGCCCGCTGCGCAGCGCTTCGCGCTGCTTGCTCTTTTAGAAAAAAAATTAACTCGAGCAGTTCCAAATTTGAAGCCCAGATCACGTCAGTGCCCCTGATCACTAATAGGTAATTCTCGCGGTTGCCTGCTCCCTATAAACTGCTTTCCAGCAAGAAATTCTAGTCATTTCCTTTTCTAATTGACTATTGGAACATTATATTGTAATATGAGTTGCCTGCTCCCTATAACTGCTTTCCCGGCAAGAAATTCTAGTCATTTCCTTTTCTAATTGACTATTGGAACATTATATTGTAATATGAGAAAAATCGAGGTTGACCCATATATTGCTTAGAATTACCTAAAGTACTATTATCTTTGCATTCCAAATCTATTTCACTTAAGTTAAATAAGAGTAGGCTTATTATTATGATATAAATCAATAGCGTTACTATGTAACGTGTATTTTTGGTAATACACAGAGTGTCTGCAAATCACTTTATCATCATTTTGATTACTCAGGTCAAAATTTTAAAAAAGTCATGTAAAGTATATCCCAACTTGCTTAGTTTATTGTCTATCTGTCTATTTGTTTTTTTATGGAAAACTATATCTTTAAACTAAGTAAATATATTAAAGTTTCAAATTTTTCAATATTTTTAGTCCTAATCAAGATCTCTTTTCAAACAAGTTTTAGAAAAATATTATATCAGGTTTAAAATAGCGCTCATACAACATTTTTAATTTGTAATAACTAAAAAACTGGAGATTTTATGAATAATTTATAAGAATAGTAAAATATGATTTACTTTTAAATGAACATTCTGATACCAAATTTGTTTCGTTTTAACAAATAAAGGTTTTACTGAAAACAATTCCCCCATTTAAAATACACTGATCAAGTTATGACGCTGTTCAACTACTGATTAACGATCAGCTGATACAATTAACAGCTGAAATTATTTACTCATTGCTGTCATTTTTGAACATCATTGAATATTTTGCCTATTATTTACTTTAAATAACTTAATTTATTAAATAAAATCAATTAAAAATCCTTACTTAAATATTCCAGTCGATTATTAAATGTAATAGTTTCAGCTATTACTAGATTTTGTTGTATATTAAATTTAGTAAATACTCTTATCAACAGTAAGAAAAATATATAATAATGAAATTCTGTAAATGATTACTCTCTGTGTCATAACTGGTATTTGGTTAAAACACAAACAAATCAAACAAAATTTACTGATTAATTTGGCAAAAACAAACATCTACTGCATCCAAACAAATCTTAATAACAAGTGTACCAATTATAAAAAAATGAGCTGTTGTAATTTCAGCTCTTTACAACAATAAGCTGATCATTAATTAAAGGTTAAACAGCATTATTAAGTCTTTAGTTAATTAATAGTTTATTTACTTTAGGCATGAAGTATAAAGCAAAATTATAGCTAAAGAGGCTCTTTCTTACATTTAACCTTTAACAATAACTACTCAACACTAACTCAGTCAACAACAATGTATATTAATGTATATTTTAATGTATATTAATTTTCTCAGTTGAAAATTAATGTATATTCGTGTGTTTATATTTATTTTATTTATAAAGTCATCAATCTAGTTAAAATCTTAACATCAGCATACATGCTAGTAAATGCAATAAAAAGCTTATTTTATTGTGATATATGATTTATTTCATGTCCCTGCAAATCCATACCATAAATTCTTATATAACTGGACAATATATAATAGTTTGATCATATACATACATATTGTTTTGTATAGCTATGTTAAGACTGACATTGCCAGGTATAATTAGTTATGTACTGTATATGTGCCGAGTGGTACCTATATAGTTCACAGATTCAGTTAAGTATATAATTATATTGACCACTAATTAAATATACCATCGTTTTACTATTATGAAATAATGTAAATGACACCACTCTTAAATTTAAATAAACTAAAATAAGTATGTACAGTATAATAATTTATTCCATGCTGAAATCTTCCACTATTTTATCCTATGGTAACAAAGTGCAGACAATAAAATAATCATGTTAAATCCACTTTTTATTTTTTTTGCGTGGGTTTTCCTGTTAAATAAATTATTTCTTTCACCATAAAAAATATGCAATAGAGTGTTATTTTCAAAAATATGTACAAAAAACGTAACAAATTTAAAATCAATGAATGTGTTTTAAAAAAATATATGTATTTATTAGTTATGTTTCAGTGCCCATGTTTTTCAGGCATATCTTTTTATTCATTATCAGTTCATTCTAAACTCAAAAGAAAAAACCACTTTTGGAAACAAAATATTTGCCTATGGCTAAATCTATTAAGCTCACTTAATTATTTGTAAACTCTTACATTGAACTTGTTGCTTCCCTTAATTGGCCCTTTACATTTTTTAAATGTTCCCTATAAATAGAATTAAACCTAATATTAGTTGTACTCAAAAGAATAGTTTATAACTAAACTTAACACATAAACATAAAAATGATCTAATACTTGTTTTTTATGTTTTACTTAAAATACAAACAAAGTAATGGACATAAAATAGTTAACTATAATAGGTGAAAATGATAACAAAATATTTATTTTGCCTAGCGTATAATATTTAAAACACAAAAACAACTGGTTAGTTTCACGATTCATGGCCCCTTATATACTTGGTCAACGACCTATATTTTACAGTTAAAACACAACTTTTGTGTTGTAGCCTAAATGTCAATATTACAGCAGTTTAAAAATAATTTGCTAGCAAATGCCATTCACAATCAAAAGAATATTATATTATTTTTATATTTTTAGAGCTTTGTGTATTAAATTAGTTCAGCACACATTAAAGTCTTTGGGTTGGGTAGAGTACTGAATACTGGAGTCAAGTTTCACTGAAACCAAACCTCCTGTAATGAGGACACTTCATATTCAGCATTTAGATGATTGTAGAACGGATACTTCAACAGTCACATAGTGTCAAGAGTTAAACAGCTGATGTAGTAAACACAGACACTAACAGCAGCAGACTGGTGTTCCTCAGACAACTCAAGGCTCCACTGGCGCAGGTCAGCCCGGTCTTGTCGGATGTCTACCTGGACGCTGTCTGGGTAGCGGCAGTTGTCATCTGTTACAGAATGTTGCTTCTTAATCTTTGTTTACTGGTAATAGACCAATGGTTAATAAAGCTTCCTGGAGTGTTTCATTGATAGGTTGATTCTTTAATTTAAATAATGTCGCTCCGTTCATCAAAAGGAATTATTTAAACACAAATTTTACAATCCACATATTATTGTCAGTTATCTTTCTAACAAGGAATGTATTAGAGAGGTTGTGGAGCTAGCAAAAAATATAACTGCATTATGATAACGTTATGTTTCAAATCAACACCTCAGTTTTGTGTAGTTTATCAAATCAAATAAATGTAAAGAAATGTAAATTAAGTAGTAAAATTGTATTAGATCCAGCCTCAAACTTACTAGGACAAATATTCTTTACTAGGACAGTATCAAGATTCTTTGGACCCAAGGGGAAACTGTGCCTCCTCCAGTACCTACTATCATAATGTCCAATTAATAACAAATATGAAATGTAAAGAACCCCCCCCACCCCCCCCCCCCCCCACCCCCCCCCCCCCCCACCCCCCCCCCCCCCCACCCCCCCCCCCCCCCACCCCCCCCCCCCCCCACCCCCCCCCCCAGTTCTTTTTGAATTTTGTTTTTGTAAATGAATACTATATGTTTGGATAAAGATTTTAAGGAGGGGATAGATAAAAGCCCTAATTAAAATTCAAATTCCTTGCTCACTTTCTATATCATAACAAATATGTGAGTGTTGTTAATAAAACTTAATTACCATTGCACTGAATTATATTTTTATAAGCAATGTCAGTGCAGTTCGGTAGAAGATCTTTCTGACTTGATGCCTTCATGATGAAATTCAAACAAATAATTATGAAGGTGCAAAAAACTCCTATTGTACTTAAGAAATAATCAATGGCACGGTTTTCTCAGTGTGTGGTATTAGTACTTTTATCCAATTACAAGTTTTTTTATGATCTTTGTTATAGAATATATTCCATAAAAACAAACCAGCTAATGCAAAAGATATAAACTTATAAGTTAATTACAACTGTTCCTCATTACTAATGCAATGTGCAATATTGTTTGGTTATTAATGTTTGGAGAGGTGTTGTTTCTAGCATGGGGTATCCGAGTCTGCTATAATGTCAGACATGCAGAGTCTCTGTACCACCTCATTATCATTGCAAACACTCAATTTTGTTTGGTAATTAATATTTCCAGGAGAGGTGTTGATTCTAGTGTAGAGCATTCGAGTTTGCTATTATGTTAGATAGAATAGAATAGAATAGAATAATGCTTTATTTCTGAACATCAAGTAACAGAGAATGGTGTCAAGTATGTTGAGGTTAGACAATTCAATATTGGATGAATATACAATGTTATCATGTTCTTAAGTTAAGTCCACTGTCTTTGGTCTTGTCAAGAAACTCTTCGATTGAGTAGACTGGATTATCTGTCAACCAGGAGCTCAATCTGTGTTTCAGCGCTTCGCCTGTCAGTAGCTTGAAGTCAGCAGGGAGATGGTTGTAGAGTTTAGCCCCGATGAATGATGGTTTTCTTTCATAAAGAGCTGTCCTATGTCTCGCAACGGGGATTCTTGATGAATGTCTAGTGTCATGAAAATGTAATCTTGTTTCTTTTGGGAGTCCTAATTTATCAACATGGAGTATGACTGCCTGTATGTAAATTGAGATTACTGTTTTAATTTTGAGGCTTTTAAATTCTTCTCGGCAACTGTCTCGTGCTTTTAGGTTTGCTATGGATCTTATAGCTGACTTCTGGATGGTGAGTATACGATTTAAGTTGGTAGTTGATGTGCCACCCCATACTACTATACCATACCTCAAGTATGTCTCAAATAAAGCAAAGTATGCCATCTTTGCTGCTTCTATGTTGCTGATGCATTTAATTCTTCTTATTACATAGAGAGCAGAGTTGAGTTTCTTGCACAGGATGTCAACATGTGGGCCCCATGTCAAATTTGAGTCTAGAGTGAGACCCAAAAGGTCAGTTTGGTCTGCAAGGTCAATATCAGGAAGGGCCGGGATTTGTTCACCTCTTCTGCTGAAATTGATCTGTTTTGTTTTAGAAGGGTTTGCTACCAAGTTATTTGTAAGGCAGTAGTCGTATGTCATGTTTAGGGCAATGTATGCACTGATGCTGATGTCCTCTGGTGTGTCTCCTTTCAGTAAAAGGGTTGTGTCATCTGCGTACATCACCACCGAACTGTAGTCCTTGATGTAATCAGGGAAGTCATTTGTCAAAAGTATAAAAAGTACAGGCCCAAGCACCGATCCTTGTGGTACTCCTCTTTCAATCGAACGTAACTTTGATTTTACTGTTCGAGTAACACCATTTTCCATGTAACTGAGCTCTACCAGTTGACTCCGTCCTCTGAGATAGCTTTCAAACCAGTGTTTAGCAGTTTCCTGGACCCCTAGTGCCTCTAACTTATCAAGAATGATATCATGGCTAAGGCAGTCGAACGCTTTTGAGTAGTCAAGGAGAACAGCAGTGGTGTATTTGCCTTTGTCAATGTGATCAAAGGCACATTGTATCTTTATTAGGCACATTATATCTTTGTAAATGGCAGATAATGCCATTTCTCAAGGTTTCTTTACATCAGAATACTCATCTCAGAGGAAGCAAGGCAACAAACGTTTTTTAGGCATTAGGCCCCCCTTACAAAGACAGGTGGAAGCAAGAAACAAAGGAAGAATAATAATAATCAACTCATCTCTGAAAAGACAACTATACTTCACCAGAATGTAGACCGCATTGGAAACAAGATAGAACGCTTGAAACTGTCCTGCTTGATAGTCATAAACCTGACATTCTCGTTATCACAGAACATGGGCTAGACTGGCGAATCCATCTCAAATGTTCATCTTATAAGCTATAAGCTAATAGTAAGCTTTCAGCAGGACCAATCACAAAAAGGGGCGGCGTCGCCATTTACAGCCACGACTCAATTGTTAAACCCCTTGGAGAGTCTACACATTGAAACAGTCTAGCAGAGAACTCCTTTTGGAGTTGTCAGGCATAAATATCTCCCTAACTAATGGAGGAAATCTTCTCATTTTGGTGTCTATCGACCACCAGATGCCCCCCTCGAAGATGCACTGGCGCTACTGTCGGATGTGCTTGAGACACTACCTTGTAACAACATGTGGGATCTGCATAGTGGGAGACTTAAATGTTGATCACCTGAGAGATTTCAAGAGATAAATCATCCTTAAATGAGCTTTTTAGCTTCCTTTGGTATACATAGGTTACCTCTCCCCGCCACTAGAATAACAAGTACGTCACAGTCTTCCATCGACCTAGTGTGCTCAAGTCTCGACCAAGATCTGGTAAAAGTGGATATAGTTGATGAACAACCTGTCCGACCATACTGGTCAAATATGTACTATAAATGTACCATCGTTGAAAAGTACATCGACTGTCTCTACTCGACGCCAGTTCAACTGCAATACAATGTTCACCTTTAAAGATATACGATCACTTATCAGTCCTGGGATGGGAGTGCTTACGGAGGAGAATGCAGACATTGCTTACTCCAAATTCATCACTCTGATGGTCTCCAATTTGGATTTTGCTTGTCCATACAAGACATATCGCAATAAATCTGTAAAAACATAAAATAATTGCCTATGACAGAGAGGTGAGGCGAAAAGAAGAACGCCTATATTGCAGCACGTGACAGATTTATTCTGAATGGAAGACCGGAAGACAAAGCAGATGCGGCTCATAAGAAAAAACTTTACGACCTCAAGCTTAGATCATTGAGGCAGTCAGCCAGCGAGAAATTCATCTCTGAATCTGCAAACAAGAATAAAGCCATCTGGACAATAATAGATGCTGAAAGAAAAACATTAAAAAACTTAACTGACTCAATATCTTCACTAAAAATAGCCAATGGAACTACTTGCAATTTACACACCATTTCTGAACATTTAAACAAACTACTTCATCAATGTCGCCGAAGAAACCCTGATAAAAAAATAATCCCCCAAAAAGGTATACACCTATTGATAATACTTTTACTGTTGACGATCATCTCAGGGTCTTCGCTCCAACTACGATGAACGAAATCCGGACAATCATCAGAGCAACTAAATCATCTTCTTCAGCTGGTGTGGATGATATGTCTTCAAGGCTCATGAAATCTTGCGGGGAGGAACTGCTGGTTCCTTTGACTGACGTAATAAATAAGTCTCTGGCACAAGGTGTGTTTCCATCTAAAATGAAGACCTCAAAAGTATATCCCCTCCATAAAAAAGGGCGAAAAGATGGAAATCAAGAATTACAGGCCTATCTCGTTGGTTTCCACCTTCTCAAAAGTCCTGGAGAGAGTTGTCTTAAGTAGACTCAGAGCTCATCTTCAGCGGAACAACATGAACCTTGAAGGACAGCATGGCTTCATTCCAGGCCGCTCGACAGCAACAGCTCTTGGAGATATCATTGAATGTATGATTAACGATTTGGATGCTGGGAAAACAATTATTAGTACATCACTTGACTTAAGCAAAGCATTCGACTGCCTTGACCACAAGATGATTCTAGGCAAACTCGAACATCTTGGAGTTGTCGGAATAGCACACTCTTGGTTTAAAAAAGCTACCTAAGCAGTCGAATGCAGCTTGTGGAGCTGAAAGGAATCGCCAATGGTATTACAACTTTGATCAGATCAAAGCCACTGAATGTTAAGAGAGGAGTCCCCCAGGGCTCGGTCTTGGGTCCAGTGCTGTTTGCCTTGTTCACAGCCGATCTTCCAAACCATGTCAGCCGGTATAGCAAGGCCATCATGTTTGCCGATGACACCATGCTCCTGACTAGCGACAAGGCGGCAGAAGCACTGGAAGTGAACAACTTCATTGCTGTGAGGCTCAGCACAAGACTACTGCATCAACAACGATCTGGTCTTCAATGAAGAAAAAACTACACAGTTGATTATGGGAAAGCTCAAAAATAAGGTCACTGGTCCTCCTAACATTCAAACCCTAACTTCAACAAAACACTTAGGTATAGTTCTTGATGATGAGCTGTCTTGGAACTACCATGTTGACTCTCTTTGCATGAAGCTGGAGCTCTTCAATTTTCGCCTTGAAGCCGTATTCGAGCCATCAGCAACGGCTGAAGCAACAAGAACATGCTATCATGCCCTCTTCGAGTCTCACCTCAGATATGGTATAATATTCTGGGGTGGGGCAAAGCAAGAAAACTTGAAACGAGTGCTGGTGCTCCAGAAACGAGCTCTTCGATCCATGGCGGGTCTTCAGCCAAGAGAAAAGCTGCAGGAACTCCTTTCAAAGCCTTGGAATTTTTAACTGCAGTCTCATTATACATCCTAGAGACAGTTGATTTCGCTCTAAAATCACCTCTTCCCAAGAAACAGAAATTTTCACAACTTACAACACAAGGCACAATAGCAACTTTAATCTTCCCATCCACAGAACTTCTATTTTCTCAAAGAAACCCTCATACGCTGGAGCAAAACTGTACAATATGCTTCCACAGTCAATAAAAGAAGGCACACCCTCCACGTTGAAGAAGAGGCTCCGGCAATGGCTTGCAGGACATCCCACTATACAGCATGGAGGAGTTTCATCGCTCGCGTAAGACCTGACGTCAGCAGTGCTACTTGACACTACACTACAAAAAATAAATAAATAAATTATAATTATATAAATTTTGACACCATTCTGTGCTTGAAGCTCATGAATAAAGTTATCTGTATCTGTATCTGTATCTGTGGATCAATAATAAATTTTTACTAGGTCTGTTAAGGCTGTGGCTGTAGATCTACCCTTTAAAAAACCATGTTGGCAGTTAGTGAGGAGGTCAAGTTGTGTCAAATGGTCTATGAGTCTCTTCAGGACGATTTTCTCAAAGATTTTGGAAAAGGTGGGAATTATTGAAATGGGGCGATAGTTACTGAGGTTGGTAGTTGAGATTCCTTTCTTCAGTTTTGGGTACACACTTTTGATACTTTGAGAGCCGAGGGGAAAATGCCGCTTTTGAAGATTTGTTGATAACATCAACAAGAGGAGCAATGATTGTTTCAGCACAGTGTTTTACTAGCTTAGCAGAGATTTCATCTAGACCACTGGAGGTTTTATTATTTCAGGGTGGTTAAGTGTATTAACATTTATTTGTCTTCTGATTTGGGATGTCTGTCTTGGTTGCTCGGTGGTAATATCTAGCACACAAAGTTGTCCTTTGTGATCTGATAGACCTGTATCAAGTATGTGCACTTTGAGGCTCTCTATGGGGAAGTTTGTACAAACACAATCAATCGAGGAAGCTGAGTGATAAGTAATTCTAGTTGGCGGAAGGTTTAGTCTGTTAAAGTTATAAGCTGCTAGAGTCTCTTCAAATCTGTTTTTGGATTTGTGTACCTTTAAACAATCAATGTTTATGTCACCTACCAGAACAACGCTACTTTTATGTGGTTCAGTTTGCTCTAAAACTTGTGACAAAATTCTGAGTGCATCTTCTAAATTTGCTTGTGGGGGTCTGTACACTCCAATTATAGTAATGTTGGTTTTACTGATGTTTAGGGCTGCTACTGCTATTTCACATGTAAGTTCCTCACTAAGATCTCCCACACTCATAGATTCTGCCTCAATCTTTTGTGAAAATAACTACTCCTCCATATTTATGTTGTGTTCTGCAGAAATTTGTGACTAGCTTGTATCCAGGAATTATTGTATTCAACAATTCATTCTGCTTTAGACCATGTTCTATTAGTACTAATATGTTTGGAGAGGTGTCATGTAATAAGTGGTTGAGTTGCTCTCTTTTGTTCTCTAGGTTTCCTTATGTTTTGGTGGAGGATACTAATTTTTGAAGAGTGTCTTTTTCCTTTGCTTATTATTGTATTTTTATTTTGCTGTTTGTCTTGTTGCTGTGTAATAAAAAATGATTAGGTTGTTGCACATCAGCTTGCAGTAGTTTCTAACTTTGGGTCTTGGGAAAAGAGTGAATCTGTTGTGTAGAGAGCTCTTGAGTCAAGGGTGCAGTTGCAGAAGTATTGTCGCCTAGTGGCGGGTTGGTCCTGACATAGGTATTTATCTATTCTCAAAAGGTTTTTATAGAAACTCTATGTGTTTTTAAAAAGAAATCTTCATATTTTTCATCTGCTAGTCTTATTTTTGCATTTATTGGTGGTGACTTGTTCACATTCAATTTTATTTTAGAGTTGACAGACATTGTGTTTTGTAGAGTTTTATGTTTTCTAGCGGTTGCAACTTGAAAAGAAACACTGTAGAAGTTTCCTTTTGTGTTCTTGGTTAGGAGAGATGTGTGCTGGGTACTGTGAGTAGTCAGACTGTCTTCTCGGCCAGATGTGTTGATGTGTTTAGAGCCTATCACGGAGTCAGTCAGTTTCTGGTCAATGGCATGTGTGATTTCTGATATCAGGGAGTGGTTCTGTTTTGTTGGGGACACAGTCAAAATGTTTTCCAGTTTTTTGGTTGCAGGTTTGCCTGATTCCTGATGTCAAAAAGTGGCTTGGGTTTGTCGGAGTTGTAGTCAAAAGATTTTCCAGTTTTTGGTTGCAGGTTTGCCTGATATATGCAGAATCTCAGTATAACCCATTACCGTTGTAATATTCAATATTGTTTGGTAATTAATGTTTCCAGGAGAGGTGTTGTTTCTAGCGTGGGGTATCCGAGTTTGCTATAATGTCAGACATGCAGAGTCTCTGTACAACGAGGCTCGCCTCATTACCATTGCAATATACAATATTGCAGTTGTAAAACATTACCATGGTAGCCTTCCAGTAAGTAGTTCATTTTGTCTTCTTTTCAAAAATATAGAATAGTAGATCCCACTACTCAAAATTGAGTTAAATTGTGACTGTTATTTGTATATAAACTAAGGAGATTAATTTAATATTCATAATGTAAACATATAATGTTATAGTAATAGCTTATTTATTTGGTCTCAACCATAATATCACAATTTCGGTAAACATGTTTCATTAAAATGTGATATATGTTTGATAAATTTGCTTTATGTATTGCAGTTTTGTTCGCTTGGAGCTTTGTATTCGCTTTTAATAGAAGCCATACATTTTAAGTTGTACCATCCAATGCATGCTAAGTCTATTGCAGTAATACCTACTTAACTTAAATCTACTTAATCTGATAATTTATTTAGTTTTAACAACTTCAGTTATAGTTTCTAATGAGCAAGACCAAGTGGTCTCCACACTGCCACTTCACTTTAAGAAACCTGTCACTGTTAACATATTACACAATCTGGTAATATGTCAATAAATGTTGTAAGTTAATGAAGATCTTAATAATATTAATATGTTTTCATGTAAACCAATCATACAGAAATTTTAAATAATGTCTTGTTACGATAATTATTGTTTATATCTGCTTGATATAATAAACCAGATTATAGAATGTTTAGGGATGTATTTTTCATTAAAAAATTGTTTTTAAGATATTATTGTTGGTATTTAGTTTTAAAAAAAAGTCGCCTTTGAGTTGGTTTTCAATGTCTACATGGTACTACACATGAGTAAGGGCTGAAAAGATAAATATTACATAAATAGTTGAAATGTTTTGTTCCAGTTTATTTCTATTCCCAAGGGCAGGCCCTGACATCAAATATCTCCTTGGGTTTGTCAGAACTCAGCTCAGCACTTCTGTCACAGTTGCCCTTGTCTTTGGCCCGAAGGTGAGTCTTATGAATATGGTTCATTATGTTCTATTTTTTGTAATGTGAATCAAAATACAAAACAAACTCAAACCGTTTTTATCTCTTTCATGATCGTTGTAGGTGTCCTGTAAGTCAACAATAATATTCAAAGATATGATAGGCCCAAATGGAAACAATCCTAACAAGTTACATAATTTCGTAAATATTTACTTTAAAAAAAATATGAAACGCTATTTTAGATTAATGTTTCATATACTAATGTTATGCTACACAAATTTCTACAATTATATCTTTACAGAAATAAATTTGTAACCATAGTATATCAGAAACACATCAAAATTAGTTGATTTTTATAGCTATATTTTAATAAAATTGAATGAATTTCAATTTTAAAGCATTTGACCCATTTCAAACAACAGTCATTGTGTACTGAAATAAATCACGTACTTTGTTAACATTTTAATGTAAAATAAATGTGCAGGTCTAAATAAGACATTCTAAAGTCATATAATACTTACTATTTTTTAGATGATAATAATAATGTCAACACTGTATTCCCATTTATTACGAAATCAAAACTTCAAACTAACAGATATTCATATGTTTAAGTTGCATTGCAAATGATAAAAGGAATGTTTTAACAAAGTACTGAGATATATATTTTAATAAAAACTGTTTAAAAAATCTGAAAAAATGAAAAGAATGTATTTTTGTTACATGTTTAATTGTAAATGTAATTTCGTCTTATGGTTACACCCCTTTTCATATTGGTTGCATTCAGAAAAATTGACATTTGTTTCCACAATGTCATCCTCATTTTGACAAAATCGCCTCCTAGTGAGATTTTTCTACCAGAGAACTGATAGAGGAAGCCAAATCAGGAGAGCAGGGGAAAATGTGGACAGAATTGAAATTCTGTCTACTTCAATTTAGCAATCACTGGTCAAGGGAAAGAATTTAAAGCCATATAGGGTACTTACTATTTTTTAGATACTAATTATATGTGGTTTTAATGGATAGTAATTATAAGGTGTGCTTTTGCAACCCTATTTTGACCCTCACCAAAAGAAGTGAAACTTTTTATTAATTTCTTTCCAATGGGAAATTCCTTTCTTGGATCTCAAAAACTAAGGTTGTATTTTTATATAATTGAAATTTGCTCTCTCCTTGGCAGCAACAATAAAAGACAAAATGTTTTATACAATCTTTTAACTTTCTCTTCATTAACATTATGGAAAGTAATATATAATATTTGTATTATAACCTCTCATGGTAAACATTAATACCACGATATGAAAAAATAGAAACATTTTTTTCATAATTCAGTGAGGAGTGGTGGACATTTGAAACAGAATTTAGATACATCTTATAATCAGATACAACGAAAATGACTCAAGATAAGAATATGAACTTTTCGAGTTTGTACATGAAAGATGACTGAAGGAAGTGCGTGTTTTTATTTATAAAACAATTTAATTCTTTTAAGAAAAAAGAATAATCTTCTTAAATGATATTTGATTTAAACCAATTTCCTAAAGCTACTATTACAAGCAATAAAAATTCAATTTTTTTCTTCAGCCTTTTTTTATTTGGGATGCTTACAAAACTGCCTAAATTTTCTACTTTAAATACCTGTAGGCCTAATTCCTCGTAATAAAAAGTGTTTTTTACTCTTTTCAGGGAAGTTATCTTAAGTTAGTGCTATCATTTTTAAGTAAAAAAAATTGTTCCAACCAAAAATGTATTGTATCATCTTAACATTTTATGAACATGTTTACATTATTGGGATCTTGTTGTCTTAGAGCATGGACTTTTAGATTAGTTTGAATCTGAAATTATGGTTGCTTCAAAGACATGAGTTGTCCTTTCAAACTTATTGTTTCCTTGATAATCCCTACTCCTCTCTCACTGCTGACAATGGACTGTGGTTGAGCAGGTTTTGAGGGTACTCAGGGGCCAGGGTGACCAGTGGGACAACAGGGCGAGGGCGAGGGGCGTCACAGCCTCCTTCTCTCTCAACGGCATTGGTCTTGTTCCTGATGAGGCTCCTGACCTATTTCAAGAAAATGAGGAACTCAAGGTAACAGTCTCAAAAACTACTTTTATGCTCTATTCAAACTAATTTGGTAATGTTAATTGCCTATATTCTATTCTAATTATATTCTAATGTATAAATCAACTACCATGCAAGTAACTAAAACAATTTCAGATACACTTTGCTAATGCTCTGTAAATACTGTATATTTAAATCGCTATTTCAAGCGACAATATAAAACAATTACTATATAATAATGTTTGTCTGAGATAACTGTATCTTTAATACAATATAAGTAATATTAGAGATTGAAAAGAGAAACAAACAAAATACTTTGAATCTTTAAATTTTTTTTAACTAATGATTTTTAAAATTCTACTCTACATTTAAAAAATTCAAATTAGGGTTAAAAAAAATCTTTGATGTGACACTGATCCCCTTTTAAGCCTTTATCTGCCAACCCTTATGGGCCACTGCTTTGTTCAGGATCTTATACAATAGAATAAGAAGGACAGAATACAATTCGAGGTTGATGGTTCTGATAAAACGTGCTATGGTCACATACAGGATTTGAACCTGCGCTAACTGTAACTCAGATCAGAAGTGTGCCGTCTTAGACCGCTCTTCATCTGCACCCCAAATTTTGTTGTTATGGTCTAAAATAAAGCATACAAAATATTTCAATGAAATGTTAATGGAAAACTACAACATTATGATTACACATATTATACAGTGTTAAACAAAATAGTGATTAACAATGATTAAAATAAATATTCAGGTTGGATTTTGAGGCTGTGTTGTATCCACATTTTAAGTTATTTAATATTGTGTATTATAGTTAATGAGGTGGTGACATAAAGACTGACCATAGATTACTCTATCAAACTTCACCAATTGATTTATAAAATAAGCAAGAAATGGATATCATAAAGAATAGATCTTCCTTACTTAATCTATCTGTTTATTTGTGTTTCTAGATACAAATATCTTTTAATTTAATAAAGGTATGAAGTTCAAACTTTCCAGAATATTTAGTCTAATTAAGAATGTTTTGAAAAAACTGAAATGTTAAAAAAAATATTGTATTAGGTTTTAAAATGGCCTTTATATAAAATCATTAAACTATAATAACTCAAAATGAGAGACTGTGTAAAATTTACAACAACAGTGAAATATGGGGTACCTTAAGATGAACATTTCGAAACAAAGTTTATTTTGCTACAGCAAATAATAAACTTGATGGTAGCAAATCAAGTAATGGGAGTGGGCCCCTTATTGTTGGTTCATTCTAGTTGCATTGGTTAAGTAGAAATATCATCTCTATTCTGTTTGGTTCTTTATGTTTCCTTTTTAGTTTGTTTTACAGAATTGACAAACAAAATGGCCTAGTTTCAACTCATGGTTGTGATCCGCTAATTTATTGTAAGAAGCTTTGATACAGATCCTTTTAAAAATATGAGAATCCCGATGTTCATCCCATCATTGTATGCATTGCCATCATTGAACATTGCCACACATCTGAAACATCCTATCTACCTTCACATTTCTTTCATTGTAAAAAAAAACTTTAAACAAAGTAACCTGCTTATCACAAACTTATAAACTGGCAGTTAAGGAGTTGTTATAACATAATATATAATAAATAGATGTTCTATTTAACATGTATATTTTTGCTTTGCAGGAAGAAATTCAAAAACTGGCTGGTCAGATGGAGTTTATGAAAATAGTGCATATGGAAATGAACAATCGGCACTTGAAAATGAAACCTGGAGGTTACTTTAGTGTTACTAACACTTCCGTGGTTCTGCAGAGTCCGGTGAGCAAGCCTTCGGCAGGGTTTGTCTTAGGGAAAAGTTTCAGTACCACGGAGGAACCCGATGAGCGGGTATGACTAGTCTTTAGTGGTCAAGAAGTTTGGTTGTGATATTTACTTCTCTGTGATTATAATAACTGAAGATATTTAATACTACATTTTGTCATCTCTACTGTTTCATATAACATAACCAATTAATGTTACTCATGATGTGTTCATAAAAGGTGTCCTGTAATTTCACTAAATGAGAATATTACTAAAGTTTCTTGTTGAATGTTTAGCAAAAAAAAAAAACATATACTCACTGATTATGAAAATGTCAAATTAAGGCATTTTTCTGTTGATAGCAACAAAGAAGGATGGTAAGCAAAGACATTTACTGATGCATACAGTAGTTTAAAAAAGTATGAGTATATCATTTTTCCATCCATGACTTAGATACACAGCTGTAATTATACAGAGTGGTTATAAATTATTGTACACATTTTAAGATTGAATAAATAAATAACCAATCAACTTAAAAACATGGAAATTGTTTTATTAAATAGCAAATTTAAAACAGTTTTATTACCAATGAAGGACAAAAAGATTACTGTTACTCATACTTTTACAAGGAAACTAAACTAATTCCACGTGCTCTCCGAGGTTTGCACGCAAAGTTTGTAGTCTAAATTCAACCTCACACCATGTGTTTCTGAGCATTACTGGAGTTATGCTTCCAATAACCTCTCGAACTCTATTCTTGAGTTCCTCAATATCTTGAACTTTTTTGGCGAAGACTCTGTCCTTGACATAGCCCCACAAAAAAAAGTCTAAGGGTGTAATGTCTGGGGAATGTGGAGGCCAAGGAATTGGACCATCCCGTCCAATCCAACGACCAGGAAACGTGTCATTTAGGTAGTCACGTACTATCTTACCCCAGTGTGGAGGGGCACCATTTTGCTGCCAGTAAACATTTGGCTGTCTATGCTCAATTTGCGGTATTGCAAAAAGTTCAAGCATGTCGAGGTATACCTCTTTAGTGACTGTCGGTTCTGCGAAGAAAAAGGGTCCTATCACTTCATCTATAGCCAATGCACACCAAACGTTTATTTTAGGGCTGTCTCTTTCTTGTTCTCGAACATTATGAGGATTTTCAGTACCCCAAATCCTACAATTGTGTCTATTCACCTTACCAGAAACATGAAAGGTTGCTTCATCAGAAAAAATTACTTTTTTCAAGAAATTGCTTTCTCCAATGTTTATTGTTTGTTCTTCGAGGTCAAGTAATCTAACAGCAAAATGGTAGCGTCGAGGTTTATCGTTAGGTTTTAGTTCATGTAATAACTGAATTTTGTATGGATGGAGCTTAAGGTGTTTGTGCAAAATTTTTAAGACTGTTGATCGAGGTAATCCTAATTCCAAACTTGCACGCCGAGTAGACTTACCAGGGCTCCTCGTAAACAATTCTCTTACTTGATCAACAATAGCTTCAGAAACTGGAGGTCTACCAGCACCTTTTCTATGTTGGACACTTCCCGTCTGTTCAAACTGCCTATACCAGCATTTTATAGAATTGTTACTCGGAGGATTGCGGCCATACTCTAAACGAAACCTTCTTTGAACAGTTTATTACAGATCTGCTTTCATGAAACCAAAGAACACACCTTGCTTTTTCTTGCACACTAGCCATTTTGATACTGAGGTTAGTTTAGTGTTTGTTTAGTCAACTGTAATTAACAGCTGGTGTGGAAAGATCCATTGTTGACCAGCTGACTATGTCACAACACAAGTCATTAAGAAGAATCATACCTTACACCCACAGTTTAAGTGACATTTTTACTTTCTTTTTATAACTACTTTTTCTAATTATTGTAATGTGTACAATTATTAATTTTCAGTCAGTATATAAAACTGTTTTAAATTTACAATTTAATAAAACAATTCCCATGTTTTTAAGTTGATTGGTTATTTATTTATTCAATCTTAAAATGTGTACAATAATTTATAACCACCCTGTATTATATTACACCTTACTAAGAAACTTCTAGTTACCAATTTATTATTGATAAGTAGAGTTTATATTTTGTGGAGAAAAATTATTTATACAAAATAAGGTGCTATTTGTAAGTATAGTTGATTAATTGAACAATGAAATCTTATAAGCAATAACAAATTTACAGGGATTTAAAATTTCCAACCATAAAACTATTAATATTGACTTTTTTTGTCTGTTAGATCCATACTTACTACTTATCATTAGCTTAAACCTTTAACTCATTATTATTGTATTTTGAATAAAATATATAAACAGTTTACTACTCAAACTTCCAATTCAAATTTTAAATTAGGTAAATAAAATACTAGGAGCCCTCTTAATTTAAATTTTGAACTATGTTCTTGTATATTGGTTTTAATATTATTTTAGGTGACAAGATCAGTTATGCACAGTGATTAATGGTTACCTAGATATGATAAGCTAGACCTAAAGCACCAGACTGCATCAGAACGCTTCTTCTTGCCAGGCATTATATTTGGCACAATATGTGCAATGTATTGGAGAACATGGAATGATCTTATAAACTCAACTTTTTGACTTACCTAATTGAGGGAAACCAAAACATAATCTCCAACATACGTTCCACGGATACTCTAACTGTGCAATTGACATCAAAATGGAAACAGACTGTACGTCTCCACAATAAAACATATGTACATTTTTAAAGAATGAATTCATTATTATTACTAGTACTAATTAAATGATTTGATAAACAACTTTAATTAAATTAATAGTGTGATAATCTATTTCTGCAAAACTTCACAACAAATTAAATGTTTTTATTTTTATGGTCATAAGAAATTTTTACTGAGCAAAAATATATTTATATCTAATACCTTTGATTGTATTAGTTGCCCAATACAATCAAAATATACTTTGTATGGAATTCCATCTCTATCTGTCACAGCATGACAGCCAAAACATGTGGAGTAACTGTTTCTATTTTTCAATGAATTTTCTTTGAAGAAAGGCCATATTATAAATAATATTTTGAAATAATTTTTTATTTTTCTGGAACTGGTAATAATTTTTTCAATAGGAAAGCATTATATTTTTATCAATTTTGTAAGGATTTTTAAATCACTGCTTATTTGTTTTTATACCATACAAGCTTTTTAGAAAGAAACGTAATTTACACAAAACCATTTAAATATAAAAAAATTTAATTTTGTATTTCAAACAAATTATAAATGACAAACATAGAAAAGAAAAAGATGTTATAAAATTTGTAGCCCATTCTCAGGTAATTTAAGGTTTTATGAAGTATTTAAGTGTCATTAAAAGTACCATTTTTAAAAGCAAAAATTATTTATAGGTAATTTAAAAGTAGGATCAGAAAAACTACAAATCCCCCAAAAATTGTTTTCTACATTTTATAGCGCAAAAACTATAATAATTTATTGGATGAATGAAACATGATTCTGTTGACAAAATATGGAAAGTAAAAGAAAATGTGGTTGCTATTGGGGTAAGGTTGTGTAATAACAGTTTTGCAGGGCTACTAACTTGAGTTTTATAAAAATCAAAATTCTTAGATCAAGACTTACGTAGTTTTGAGGAAAAAAAATGTATGGTTGAAACCAAAGATTGGGTATTTAGAATATAAATGTATTGAGGTTCACAAAAATGTACCATACTGTAATGTGTGTTTGTGTACACATATACTGTATATTTATTGTTTTAAGCAAATTAATAAAGATGATCATCATAAGTACAATATGTCTGAATATTATCCTCAGAAAGTGAAGACAATTGTCTGTATGTAATTGTGTAATACAAGTTGGCTACTAAGTTTATTTATAATTTTCTATTTAAAAATAAAATATTACAGTAGAATGCTTTTTATATTTAAATAATAAAATATACAACTTGTACCTTTCAACTAACTTGAGTTAAATTCATTTTACTAGTTGTATAACACAATCAAAAGTTAAACAAAGTACAGTAACTCCATTACTGTGGAGGTCTATATTGCAACAAGTTAATGCAACAAAAATTATTTTTAGCCAAATCAAGGATTTAAAATATTTATATAACATGATTTTAGTCAAAAATAAAAAGTTTAATTTTAAACAGAAACCTCTTTAAACAAAGATTTTGATTTATAATACCTTGGGTTGGAGGACAAAAAGGGCGGTTAAATTTTGATTAAATTCGACAGTTAGGAATAATTAGTCCGAGAAGATTTCTCTTCGGAGAACAATAAAAATAAATAAATAAGCAAGATCTTTTTGAAAATGTACTAGTTTCCTCAGGAGAAATATGTTGGTATGCCAGTTTATTTTGAAAAACAGCTAATAAATAAAAAAAATGCTTTTTTGTTGAATTTGAAAGGTCCTCTTTGTTCTCTATCGTACTATCTTTACTTCCTAACACTATTAATTATATGATGGCAGGAGGTTTTGAAGTTAATAAAAGTTTGAAAGGGAATGAAGTCCTGAATAGGAGAACAATATCTACTTTATGATTGTTATAAAAAATAATAATAATAGCAAGCTATTCTAATGTAAACCTATTATCTACTGTAGTGGGTATTTTGAGATATTGCTTGTGAAGTAAACTTGACAGCACAGATACAACACTTTGCTCAGTTTCAGCACAAAGGGAAGGTGGTAGTAGGTTAGTATCTTGACAACCTTTCTACTAGTCAATCTTACAACACTTTCTCTGGACCCTGAGAAATACAATGATCGATTTGTAAATTAAATTCTTACTTGTAAATAAAAATCTCTTCTGCTTCGTTAAGTTTTTTTGTAACTTCTCATATGTTTTACATTGTGATATTTCCTAGTCATATACTTAAAAATACATTATTTTCATAAGAAAGTTTACAAGAGATGACATTTCATAAACATGTGTTTTTTCATAATAACTGTACATACAATATCTTTTCGTTACATGTTGAGTGTGCATTTTTGTCGACAACTTATGAACATTACATTTCAATTAGAACTATGCTTAGGAATTTTGTATATGCAAAGTCTGTTTTGATTAAACTAGAAGGATGTAAGCTTACAAGAACTCGAGTAGAGGTGGTTCCTTAACATTACTAAGCTTATAAGTGTGATATTGTTTGTTATGTGTTGGTAGAGAATTATTAATGTTATAGAATATATGTTAGATGTAACATTACAGTAGTGGCCTTACCTTAGCCAGGTTTATATCAATTTGACAAAATCTGAGATCTGTTCATATTTCAACATTATTTTTGTAACTTATAAGTATAGATTTTTTTATTTGTGCAAACATTTATAAACTACATAGTATGTTCTCAAATTCACAGTTAAAAATTGTAGCAATTGTTTTAAGAAGAGCCTCGAATCAGATACATACCTCTTAACAATACTATTGTAGTCCTTAATCAAACATGGCTGCTTCATGTTCCA
Organism: Homalodisca vitripennis; assembly: GCF_021130785.1. Taxonomy (NCBI): domain Eukaryota; kingdom Metazoa; phylum Arthropoda; class Insecta; order Hemiptera; family Cicadellidae; genus Homalodisca; species Homalodisca vitripennis. The sequence continues at coordinate 106,039,259 of NC_060211.1, forward strand.
GTGCTAGTGTTTGTTTTAAAGGATTTAGATTGTTTTACAATACATTCAATCTCATTATGATTTAATGTGTTTCCAAGAATTTAACAGTAAAAAAACATTACAGTATTTCATTATTGACAATGTTTATATAAGTTTAATAGCTGATAAAACATCTTTCTGAAAATCTAAATATAATACATCTTGTTAAATTGTAGGAGAACAATCGTACAATTTTATAATATTGTGGATGTATAATGTCTGATTTCAATGTTCACGTATTTCTCAACATCTTTCTAAACTTTCCTATTGATCTTCTGATAATTGAATCAAATATAATTAATTTGGAAATCTGGAAAATTTGTATTCTAAAATGTTATTGATTTACAAATGAACTGCTGTATTACTATTATTATATTCTTTTCACAGCTTAAGATAGAATAAAATGACTGTTACTGTTGTTGGTTACTACTACTGTTGAACATGTTGATAAATTGTAACTACAAAATAAAGTAAGATGTTTATCCTAATCATCCCAGATTTGGGATTTATCTGTTTGGGATTTCTTTAGTTTTTGCTGTTCTAATAAGTATCACAAGTTAACCTTATAATATTTGTGTAAATGTTACAAATAAAAACCTGTTGAAATTAAAGTAAAAAATTAATATATGACTTAAAACATGCTTGTGAGTTATGGAAGATCATTATTTTATTAGTTGTACAGTTATTATTTAACTGGTGTTGAAAATATGATAACCGCATGCAATTATGTACTTGGTCAGATTGTTTTCCTTATGTTAAATATGTTTGTTAATGATAAAACATTATAAAAATATATAAATCAGTGTTACTGAACAAGTGTGTTGATAAATAAACATTAAATATTCATCACATTATTTCCTTCCTACCTATAAATCTGTAGTGTAGCTAGAAAAAGAATGTAAACCCTAGTGATTTGGTAGCAAGGTAAGACATATAATAACCGACTCACCAATCAACATCTACAGTTTTATATTGTTGATTGAGTGTCTGATGCCCATTACTTCAGGAGCTGGAAAAATTTCATTTCTGTCCATAAAATATCTCGAGAACTAATTTACTTATAGACTTGAAATTTTGCACGAAAACATCATTTTTCTATAGGCATCACTGAGTTCAATAATGATGAATTTAGCTGAGCATTAGCAAAACATTTTAAAATCGGTCTTAGGGGTAACCATGATAGCAAAAAGAAAATCGCAGCATAAATAAATTTATAAACCAACTGAGTTCATTCATATGACATTTTAACTTGTGAAGTAGTAATATATTTAACCTAACTATCAAAAGCAGAGGCTGTCTCAAGATAGATTGCATCTGTTGATTTTAAATGTTGCATGAAATTTCATTTATATACAGACAAGAAAGAATAGTGTATGTCCATACATAGGATTTGGCTGAGCGTCATTGAAGCCTATCACTCAGTAGGCTGACACAATTTTTCTTTTGTCTGTCGGAAGATGTAAAAATTTCTTTTATCTATGATTGTCTGGTTTTTATTTCTTTAAAATTTTTCATATTTTTAAGAGTCAAATGCGCATGAAAGGCTTTTGCAAGAGAGAAAACAGCTTAAGCTGTGAACAGGCAATCTGCCTTTGCAGGCTTTTTCCCAAAGCCTACGTTTATTTTCGTTATTATTTTAGTTTAACTCTATAGTTATATAAAGTTTATTTTAATTTATGTTCTACTCTTTCTGAGGAAATAATATATTTTTACTTAGAATTTTTATATTTTTTGTCTGTCTATGGAAACCTCAATAATGAAGTATGCTATAGATTTGATATTTGCATGCAATCTCAGCAAAACCGATTACGTAACACGTGGTGTGGTGTACTACTACCTTGTTTTATTGTCTACATAATAGACCAAATGGAAGCTAAAAATACAACGGCAATATGTGGACTTTAGCAAAGATTTTGACACACTTGAACTTGAACAACTGTTGACTGAATTGAATACTATGGTGACATGTGTCACTGAAGATGTAGGGTTTAAGACTTACTTTGACCAATAGACAACGAATATGTGAAATCCCGCAAACCCAAAAAAATAAAATCATACAAATCAGATCCAGTCCACTTCCCTTTCTTGAGGGGTGTTCCATGCTCTTTACTCTATTTACTCATGATGTACCCAGGTCAGTAGCGTAGCCAGAAATTTCGTTCGGGGGGGGTCCGAAACCGGGGGATCCGGGGGACGTTTTGTGTGTTATTTGCCAATGGGTTCACTGGTAAAAGATGCACCGGAAAAACTCTACTGATTAGAAAGTTCGGCTACTTTGGATTTCACTGATTTAGGTATTTATGAATGAGTTATAATGACGATTTTTTGTATCATTACACTGTAGACGAGTATATAGGCCTAATTATCGGAAAAAAATTTAAAAAATCACTTTCGGTCGGAAATAAAATACACCTGAAAAACTCTAATGATTAGAACTTCAACTACTTCGGACTTCAGTTATTGAGGTAAACGTGGTATTTTTTGATTGAGTTAGGACGACGATTTTTTGTTATCATTAAACTGTACTCGACTACCTATATAATTATCGAGAAAAAAAATCACTTCCGGTCGGTAAATACCGAAGAAAAGCACTCTACAGATTCAAGTTTTGACGATTTTGAATTTCACTGGTTGAGTGGTTGAGGTACTGATGGAGAGATTTCATACGGGCCCTGGCCTGGCGATGCGTAGTGGTCTACTTGTCATTTGGAAGAGTGGGGGTAACGCTTCCTCAGTCTGTATCGCGGAGCTGTGTAGTGCGGTCCTCGCGCTTGCTTGTTCAACACTCTTCTTACCTCTGTGTTATAACGTTTAAATTCAGATAGAAATATTTTAATTGTTACTATTGGAAGTATGTTAACTATACTGCCAATGTTAAATTTGTCTAACATGTGTTTAAATAATCGTACGCAGCACGCAGAGCCAGCACACTGGCAATAGTGACAGTGATCGGGTCGGTCAGTGTGCAGGAGCTAAACGGGCGACCTTTGGCCGAATATCGGAACGGGCGCAATCAGGCCGATTATCGGTGAACGGGTTTTGGTCGAGTACGCACTTGTAGGAGAGGAGCGAGAGGACGTGTACGCTGACCGACGCTGCACGCTGGCCGCAAAGGCAGGATTTGGTCTACTCGGTATTATACTCGCATGTTTGTTTAGGTGGGTATAGAATAGACGTGTACAAAAAAACGGACTCTCAGGCGCCGTCACAATAGGGAGTCAGTTATATAAAACTAATGTACCGGACACGAAACATCGACTGCGTATGATCTGTGTATGATTTGCGTCGGTTTGCCAATTATTGCTGTTTCTTTCGTCTTACGAAAATGTCCTCCAATTCCTGTTCTATTCCTACCTATGTAAGTGTAACCTTGTACAGTTTTATATATATGGTTTTATGCATGTTAGGTTATGTGTTATTATAATTGGGCAGTTTTGAGTATTCCTTTTGTTTTAGATCGGTGGAATGGTTTCAAACAACCCTTGCACGCATTTGCTGATATCCCGGTCCCCATGTCCCATCCTTACTATTGGCATGATATCCGATTTCGGATATGAAAATGGAACTCTTCTCCCCATCGTGCGCCGCAATAGCTCCTTACTTGGCAGAGTAGTATTACTTTTAAACATGAGAATGGTAGACGGCATATACCATATTTGATAACATAATCTCGAAATCGTGCACGCAGTATCATACTTGCTTGGTTGCAGGATTGGAATTATCAATTAAATGGTTGTTCATGGGTTCAGCAAATTAATGAATTATGGAGTCCACAGCACCCACAAGTTGGTGTCTAATAATACATTTTTCTTGTACAGCATAACAAACCACTATTACCATAAAAGTGGAACTCCTGAAGTGACTCCATGTGGGTACCCATTGATTAAGCGCACAACTATAAAACCTACAACCATGCAGGGCCGCATTTACAAATTCGGCGCCCCTAGGCCTACAGACCAAAGAGCGCCCCCCCCCCCCCAGGGGACTCTGATTACACTGACGTAGAAATCCAGTAAATTTCTTAATTACGTAATTTTGATGAACGATAATTACAATAGTATATATATATATATATATATATATATATATATATATATATATATATATATATATATATATATAGGAGTGTTTTGAATAAATAAAAGCAATGAACCAATGAATGAGTCAACGTCGCACCCCGGACCTAGTTGACCTTGGCCATCCGCCCCGCCGAGCGCCAACACCACCCGCCGCCGCAACTTTTTTCTTTTGTGTACTTTAAAATTTATGCGCCCCCTAAAATTTTGCGCCCTAGGCCTGGGCCTAGTGGGCCTATAGGGAAATGCGGCACTGCAACCATGGGCCCTTAATGCAGACGTTTGTTAATTTACCCAGTGCACAATCACGGCTGTCTTAATTCTATAATAGTAAAGTGCTAATGCTACCATTCTCATGTGAGGCCTCATATCAAAATTTTGTTCGCCGGGGGAGGATGCTGTCGCGCGATGTGGAGAAAAATTGTAATATAATATTTACATATATTTGCCAAACCCATCCTTCTTTCCTACTTTTTTACATCAGCATATCATGGCTCCCCAATTAAGCTCGAATGCTTTAATGTCAGCAGCTCCAACATGGTATACATTGCCCTGTGGATCTTCCCGGATTATAGGCGTATCCCATGGGAGCTGACAACTCCCTCAAATAGGGGGGGAGTTACCCAAAATTCCGTGAGTAGTCCAGATTGTGGATGGGGTTATGGGAAAATTTGCTATATTGAGAGTAGGGTTCTCCTATCCCTTCCTACCCACCCTTTCGTCGTATCCGTATAGAAATAATTTTTTTTTGTCAGCCCCGCCGGAGGGGGAGGTTGTGGCATGTAACCGCCACGGTGATCGGGTCGGTCAGTGTGCAGGAGCTAAACGGGCGACCTTTGGCCGAATATCGGAACGGGCGCAATCAGGCCGATTATCGGTGAACGGGTTTTGGTCGAGTACGCACTTGTAGGAGAGGAGCGGAGAGGACGTGTACGCTGACCGACGCTGCAGGCTGGACGGGTATCCGTGAGTTGGTCCTAGTGTTAAATTAAATCTCAAGTGTAATATATATTTTTATTACCATTTAGGTGCCAATAAATTATGTCGGGCTAGGCAGGTTAGGCGGGGGATCGTGGGGGTTGTGGGGATCGGGAATACGGGCAGCATGGTTCGGGTATCGAGGGTCACGCCGTGCTTTAATTTTTAGGGGGATTTAATTATGGGGGAATATTAATATCTAATTCTAAGTCAAAGCTGGCTAGAGGAGTTGTCCCAGCATAATGACCGATCCGGGCCTTTGGGGGGAATGTAATTTTGGTTAGGTGTTAGGATCACCACGTGGTTGACCACTTCCGGAAAATGGTTTTAAGTATTAGGGTAATTATCCGCATTCGTCTCAGTAATGGTAGCAGAGCGTGGTTATGAAATACTGGTTGGTTTGTTAAAAGAAAAGTTTTAGATGTCAAAATAATTTTTTTTAGGGGTTCAACATTTATTCAAAGAGGGAAAAGAACCCGTATTACCGTGACCATCCACCCCCCCCCCACAAATCAAATACGTTTCATACATTGTGTACGGTTAGTGTACTATTTTGAGTCTACAGAGGGGATTTAATTTCTGAAGAATTGTAATTTTGTCCCGCTATCATGGCTGAGAATTCGATAGGACAACATGAGGTAGAGGAACAAGCACAACCACCATATCAATGGGAATCGCGACCAAAAGGAACTTCTTGGGTGGACAAACTAAGGTCAAGTCAGGCAAAAGATCAATGCCTGGCCTGGCATATCACGCCAGCAGCCACCTTGGAAGCCAACAGAACTCTTCTTAAAGATTTCATTAATCATAAGGTCGAAAAGTTACTAGGCCCAATTCACAATAAATCGGAGGAAATACAGGAATTGGAAGATGAGGCGAGAACTACCCCAAATCTTAAGGAGGCACCAAAAAAATATAGCCACGGAGGACCAATGGTCATATTTGGTTAAGACCACTGCAGCAGCGGTAGGCATGGAGGTGGCAGCAGCTTTGGGGGACGCTAGATCTGGGCCAATCCCCAGAAATGATAACTCAAACTTTAATTTACCCAAGATTTTGGCTGATATGATTGATAGCTTTCCTTTGGTGTCAGGAACTGATCCAAGACGTTTAGTACGTTTCCTTATTAGCTTCAAGCAAGTAATTAAGCTCGATCTTGTCCCATCGAATAATGTGATTCTAAATGTTTTACCTAAAACCGAGGGTCAGCTGAGGGCGCTTTGGAATAGAGCCATAGTTGAAAAATACTCATCGAGTCAACTATTATGCTCGGTCTTAGAGACTTTTCTTCCTGGTCGAGTGAGGCAGCAGTGTGTATCGGAAATGCTATACCGGGTGCAAAAACCTAAAGAGACATTGGCTGATTTCGTAACTGATCTTCAGTCACTCGCCGATATTTTGTTGGCTGAATTTGGTGAGCAGGATCTGCTTGATACTATCCTGACCGGTCTCAATCCGGCTACGCGTGCTCGTCTTGCAGGTTTCCCACCGCCAACGACAGTAAAGTTGACGATCTATACGCACTCTCCCCTCGAATAGACGTTATTAGGACAACTGAAATGCAATTTCATAGGGAATATGCTATATCCAGCGGAGCGAGTGGTGGCACGCCCACGGGATATTTCCAACCGGCATTTTCAGGATGTTCACAATCGGTTTAGGGGCCAAAACAACAGTCGCACCGCTTTCGCGAGTAAACAACCCAATCAATACCAGGGACGGCACGGGAATATGAACTATAATCGGCAATACGATACTGGTTCAACCTTGTATTATGCACAAAATTCAGAAAGGAATGAACGATCCTTTCATAACCGCTCGGTAGACGGCAATCAGAGTAGAAATAATCACGGCATTAACCATAATCATGAAAATTTTCAGGGTCGTGGGTCAACTTTCATTCACAAATTCTCGTTACCGATCGAGCAACCATGGGTCGTCTAACCAAAATAATATACATTTTACATCTAACAATTTATAAAAGCCAAGGGAGGTCATTAATGGGCGCAAATGACTCTCCAATTTGTTGTGCCGCCCCTCCTGGATTTCACTCTAAATCGTTATCAAGTGTAAGGTCTTCACCAAAGTCAAAAATGGCTCCGTCAGTTCCAAAATCAAATCTTTGTTTTATAAATATATCTTTTGGTAAATTGGTTCAGAGAGCACTTGTTGATACTGGGTCCTCTTTCACACTAATGTCGCGGGAGTGTTTTGAAACTGTTAGGAATATTCCTAGAATCGTCAAATCGGTAATTTTGTGTTCGACAGACGGCTCTAGCGGCTAATGGGGATATCCTTGAATTTTGTAGTGGGGCACAGTTGCATATTAAGGTTAAAAACTTATCATGGAATATACCTTTCCTGATTAATGATAAATTACCAGTGCCTATTATATTGGGTTCGGACTTTTTATCCAAAACTAGAGCAATGGTTAATATGTCTAGTCGTACGTTGTCCTTTCCATACGGAACACCGCGGTGTCTGTTATTGTCTCCCGTTGTAGAGAGTAGCCGTGATTATCCAGTGACATTGGGTGAGAACCTCAAACCCAATTCAAACGCAGCAGGCTTTGGATCTTATTGCGGAGTTTCCCAACACCATAACTAAGAGGTTAGGCCGTACCAACCTCCTTAAATATACTATTAGAGTCAACTCACCGAAGATCGTCAGGGCACGTCCATATCAGTATGCTCCACCAAAATTGGAGCAGATGAGAGCGCACATAGATGATCTTCTTTCCAAGGGTGTCATTCGTCCATCAACATCTCAATACGCATCTCCGGCTTTTTTAGTCCCCAAAAAGGGTGGAAAAGAGTAGGACTAGTTGTGAACTATCGCGGTATTAACAGCATATTGGATCTTGAAGCGACTCCTATGCCAACAATAGAATCTGCTTTTCAGCATCTCGGTCAAAGTCGTTGGTACTCTTTATTAGACTTAAATCAAGCGTATTTACAAATCCCCTTGGAGGAAGAATCAAAGAAGTATACGGCATTTGTAGTTCCATGGCAACAGTATGAGTTTAATTTCTTGCCTTTTGGTCTGGCGTCGGGAAGTATGGTTTTGACTAACCTGATCGACACAATTTTTGGTGATATTAAGTTTAGATATGTTTACAATTTTTTTGATGATGTGTGTGTGTACTCATCGGGGACCTTTGAAGAACACATAGAACATCTGAGGGAGGTAATATCACGACTTCACAAGGCAGGTCTTACCGTCAACCCAGAAAAAATCACTATTGCCTCAAACCGCATTCAGTTTTTGGGTCACACTTTCAGCAACCAGACAATTTCCATCCACTCTGATCGAGCAAAAACCAATAGAGGGATTCCCAATACCAAAAAATGTTAAACAGTTGTCCCGATTTCTAGGCATGTGTGCTTTTTATGCTCGCTTCATTAAATCGTTTGCTGAGATTTCACAACCTTTGAATCAGTTAAAGCGAAAGGGAGTGAAGTTTGTCTGGGGTCCTGAACAGCAAAAGGCATTTGAGAGTCTTAAGGGATGTTTGGTATCCGGACCAGTGCTTAAAACCCCAGATTTCTCTGAGCCATTTCATCTTGCACACCGATGCATCGGGTTCGGCGGTCGGCGCGGTCTTGTCTCAAGAGCACAACGGGTCTCTCCTTCCAATAGCATTTGCATCTAGGGCCCTAAATAGACATGAACTAAACTACACTACTTTACAATTGGAATGCCTTGCCGTAGTTTTTGCCTTCACTAAGTTTCAGCAGTATCTTGAGCACCGCGAATTCCAGTTGCACACAGACTGTTCAGCACTATCATGGCTCCTGAACCATCCTCGTCAGCAAACGGGTAAGATCGCAAGATGGGTATCGTTAATTAATTCTTTCAAATTCGTGGTCCAGCATATTAAAGGCAGGGAAAATGTGGTCGCAGACTGTTTGTCTAGACTTTTTGAGAATACGGAAAAAACCAATGTTAATGAGGACACAAGGGTAACTAGTAGCTGCTCCACGGAGGGTAGTTGGGTGTCAGATGGTCAGAAGGATGTTACTATGACCTTATTTGCCATACCCGAAGCGTTTAAAGATATTGCACAACATCAAAAAGAGGATCCTGAGCTAGCAAAGATTATCAAAACTCCGGTTAAGTATCAGAACTACAGCGTAGAGCACGGTGTCCTTCTATATAAGCCACCAGGAAAAACTAAACCACGAGTCGTTTTACCTCAAAGATTAATAGATCTGGTTTTTAGGTACTATCATGAGGCACCAACTTCTGCTCATTTAGGAATCAAGAAGACATCAGCACGTATTACTCGTTACTTTTGGGCGTACAATCTAACCAATCTCATTGCTGACAGAGTTAGGTCGTGTTATTTATGCCAGAGATCAAAGCAAGCTCCTACATCTAAAATAGGTCATCTATCTTCAGAAATAGTAGATCAAGTATGGAAAAAAATTTTTATTGATCACATAGGACCTTTACCAAGATCAGGTCAGGGAAATCGGTACCTTTTAACTGTAGTGGATGCATTTTCAAAGTTTACCATTCTTTTACCGGTTAAAAATACCACTGCGTCTTCAACAGTGAAACTTCTCACTAAACATGTTTTTTCGTATTTCGGGTTTCCTAAATATCTCGTGTCCGACAATGCAAGTCAATTTCGCTCCCAAAAATTTACAGACATGTGTTTAGAGTATGGAATTCAACACATTTATACTTCGCCCTATTATGCCAATCCCTCGCACGCGGAAAGGGTGAACAAAAATCTGAAGGTCGCTATCAGGATATATTTCATCAACAGGATCACAAGTCATGGGACAGAAACATTCATTGGTTTCAATTGGCATTTAATTCTGCATTGCATGACAGCACCAAAGCTTCACCAGCCAGTTTGTTTTTGGGTCACGAAATTTCTCATTCATTAGAATTGGCTTGGAATCTGGATTCATTGGTACCTAATCAAAAGCATATAGTCCCAAATGATCAAAAATGGCATCAGGCCTTACAAAAACTTACAACAGGCCAGAAGACGTAGAGAGAGGTTGTATAATGCTGGACGGATGCCCGTTGTATTTAAGCCGGGAGATTGGGTCATGTATAAGAGCAATCCTATGAGCAGAGCAGCGGATAGCATAAATCAGAAGTTACTACCACTTTGGTCTAAACCTTGCGTGATAGAATGTTTCACATCACCGGTGACTGTTAAGCTACTTAACCCATCGACCGGAAAATTTGTGCGCAAGGCACACGTATCCCACTTAAAGAGATTCTTTTCACCAACTCATTAACTCCTGGGGCGCCGGTCGGTAGGGGACACTTCTCTGTAGTGATATTAGTTTTAAGTTTCAATGTGTACTCCTTCACTTTAACACTTAAACACAGGGATAACATCTGCTCCCATAGACGATTGTGGTTCGTTTGGTCTGAGGTATGGCTTTTCGAGGTCCGCCTAGAACGGACGGGTTGTCTTAGGGAAGCAGTGCCCCTAAACATTAAACTTTTCGGTGTGGTCATCGGGCACTGGGAACCAGGTTGAGTTTGATTTTTTTTTAGAAAGCAGTACTGCTAATTAATTAACCTTGGTCAAGGAGAGTGACTTTTTGTATGTATTTTTTAATTACTCTCTTTGAGCAAGACACTCAACAGTAACCAAGGCCCAGGATCCTACTTGTTGGAATGTCATGTCTTTCAACATTTAGGCTTGGCTGCACTGAAAGTACTCACAAAAAATTAAAAGTTACACAGAAATGTATATATGTATAGGTCTAGCCAGATCTTGGGTTATCCAAACGTAGTTTAGTTAAGTTAGTTGTTTGAATAAGCATGCGTACGTTATTAATTTCATTTTTAGTATAAGGGTTAGGATTTGGTCTACTCGGTATTATACTCGCATGTTTGTTTAGGTGGGTATAGAATAGACGTGTACAAAAAACGGACTCTCAGGCGCCGTCACAATAGGGAGTCAGTTATATAAACTAATGTACCGGACACGAAACATCGACTGCGTATGATCTGTGTATGATTTGCGTCGGTTTGCCAATTATTGCTGTTTCTTTCGTCTTACGAAAATGTCCTCCAATTCCTGTTCTATTCCTACCTATGTAAGTGTAACCTTGTACAGTTTTATATATATGGTTTTATGCATGTTAGGTTATGTGTTATTATAATTGGGCAGTTTTGAGTATTCCTTTTGTTTTAGATCGGTGGAATGGTTTCAAACAACCCTTGCACGCATTTGCTGATATCCCGGTCCCCATGTCCCATCCTTACTATTGGCATGATATCCGATTTCGGATATGAAAATGGAACTCTTCTCCCCATCGTGCGCCGCAATAGCTCCTTACTTGGCAGAGTAGTATTACTTTTAAACATGAGAATGGTAGACGGCATATACCATATTTGATAACATAATCTCGAAATCGTGCACGCAGTATCATACTTGCTTGGTTGCAGGATTGAATTATCAATTAAATGGTTGTTCATGGGTTCAGCAAATTAATGAATTATGGAGTCCACAGCACCCACAAGTTGGTGTCTAATAATACATTTTTCTTGTACAGCATAACAAACCACTATTACCATAAAAGTGGAACTCCTGAAGTGACTCCATGTGGGTACCCATTGATTAAGCGCACAACTATAAAACCTACAACCATGCAGGGCCGCATTTACAAATTCGGCGCCCCTAGGCCTACAGACCAAAGAGCGCCCCCCCCCCCCCAGGGGACTCTGATTACACTGACGTAGAAATCCAGTAAATTTCTTAATTACGTAATTTTGATGAACGATAATTACAATAGTATATATATATATATATATATATATATATATATATATATATATATATATATATATATATATATATATATATATATATATATATATATATATATATAGGAGTGTTTTGAATAAATAAAAGCAATGAACCAATGAATGAGTCAAACGTCGCACCCCGGACCTAGTTGACCTTGGCCATCCGCCCCGCCGAGCGCCAACACCACCCGCCGCCGCCGCAACTTTTTTCTTTTGTGTACTTTAAAATTTATGCGCCCCCTAAAATTTTGCGCCCTAGGCCTGGGCCTAGTGGGCCTATAGGGAAATGCGGCACTGCAACCATGGGCCCTTAATGCAGACGTTTGTTAATTTACCCAGTGCACAATCACGGCTGTCTTAATTCTATAATAGTAAAGTGCTAATGCTACCATTCTCATGTGAGGCCTCATATCAAAATTTTGTTCGCCGGGGGAGGATGCTGTCGCGCGATGTGGAGAAAAATTGTAATATAATATTTACATATATTTGCCAAACCCATCCTTCTTTCCTACTTTTTTACATCAGCATATCATGGCTCCCCAATTAAGCTCGAATGCTTTAATGTCAGCAGCTCCAACATGGTATACATTGCCCTGTGGATCTTCCCGGATTATAGGCGTTATCCCATGGGAGCTGACAACTCCCTCAAATAGGGGGGGAGTTACCCAAAATTCCGTGAGTAGTCCAGATTGTGGATGGGGTTATGGGAAAATTTGCTATATTGAGAGTAGGGTTCTCCTATCCCTTCCTACCCCACCCTTTCGTCGTATCCGTATAGAAATAATTTTTTTTTGTCAGCCCCGCCGGAGGGGGAGGTTGTGGCATGTAACCGCCACGGTGATCGGGTCGGTCAGTGTGCAGGAGCTAAACGGGCGACCTTTGGCCGAATATCGGAACGGGCGCAATCAGGCCGATTATCGGTGAACGGGTTTTGGTCGAGTACGCACTTGTAGGAGAGGAGCGAGAGGACGTGTACGCCTGACCGACGCTGCAGGCTGGACGGGTATCCGTGAGTTGGTCCTAGTGTTAAATTAAATCTCAAGTGTAATATATATTTTTATTACCATTTAGGTGCCAATAAATTATGTCGGGCTAGGCAGGTTAGGCGGGGGATCGTGGGGGTTGTGGGGATCGGGAATACGGGCAGCATGGTTCGGGTATCGAGGGTCACGCCGTGCTTTAATTTTTAGGGGGATTTAATTATGGGGGAATATTAATATCTAATTCTAAGTCAAAGCTGGCTAGAGGAGTGTCCCAGCATAATGACCGATCCGGGCCTTTGGGGGGAATGTAATTTTGGTTAGGTGTTAGGATCACCACGTGGTTGAACCACTTCCGGAAAATGGTTTTAAGTATTAGGGTAATTATCCGCATTCGTCTCAAGTGGCAAGCTTTGTGGCGCGGCGGCAGTCAGCCCCTCCCCTCTTTTGACGGCTTCTCCCACTCCGTACCACACCACTCCCCTGTCGCGCTTCTCAGGGCCCGTGTGGAATCTCTTGATGTATAAAAGTTACTTAGAATTATGTTAGGACGTTGGTTTTAGGTATTAATACAACGCCGAATAATACCTATATAATTACGGTTCAGGTTACTTTGCGACATCACGTGACCGCGCCCTATAGAAATACCGTGATTACACTACACTATCCGAAAGGCCGAGCCCAAAAGTATCGTTTGATACTTTATGATTTAAACGAAAGGACAATTAAATGTTTAACAACGGTCACTTTAATCAATTAAATCAATGAACTTAATGTTTGTAGACAAGAGTATGGTAACTCTCCCTTTTTCTCCTGCTCCATGCTTTATTTTTTTATGTCTTAAAATTTCGGGGGGGGGGTCCGGACCCCCTGGACCCTCCCCTTCGCTACGCCACTGACCCAGGTACTTGGATGAATGCTGATGATATTGTTCTATTTCCTTGAGGTAGAACCCCAGTAAACCTGGAGGATGGGTCATTTACTGCAATAAACATAGTATCAACTTTTTATTTGAAGACAAACGCTCTTATATGGGCTCAAACTGTGGAGTTACCTGCTCAAAGACATGAAGAGACAGTGTAGTAACATTAAAGAAGGAGATGAAGTTGTGGCTGCTGCAAAATTAGTTCTACAAAATAGGCCTCAATCGAACTGGAATTTTATTTTGTGGCTTGGTTTGTAAACTGTAATTATTAGTACCTGGAGTCCAAGCAAAGTTCAGTAAATGCTTTTTTATAAAGTAGTATACAGTAAACACTAGAATATTGGCTGCTAATTACTTCACTGTTTCAAATAAAAAAACTTACTGGTAACTTTACTGCAAAGTAAAGTAGGATTTCAGTACTCCAGTGTATTGTGTTACACAATTATCAGGACAGATGAATATATAAGACCTTCTGAATCAATCTACTGAAACAAACTAATATAGAGAAAACTTCAGTTTAAGGAAGTGACCTAAACTTTTAACAGCTCAGAAACTCAAACAAGAAATACAGAATTGGGTTATACAATGAAAACCAATTTCATTAAAGCAAGACAACTTTCAACAGACCTGCCAAGCTGAGTTCTAGCGACAAGACAGTGGGTGAAACTAATACAGGATAACATACTGAGAACAGAGTAGATTTTAATAACTGTTATAGAGAACACACAGATATAAATAAAAAAACAATTCTTAGCTAACAGTCAAATTTTTATACATTCAAAGTTCATAATACTGCAAAAAAAATTTTAACATTGGCAGATTTTTTCATTAAAAATATTGAAGAAGCCCAAAAAATCTGTTTATCCTTGGCTAGTAAAAATAATCTTCCTCCTTCTCTCCATCAGACAATGAGCACCTTGCAACAAAAGAAACAGCCTTTAGACAATATTTCTGGGGAGATTGGGAACAACCAGTTGGTACAATGCATATTGACAAATCCAAAAAGAATGCAAGGCCTCCTGTAGGCAAAAAATTGTGTATATTTCACGATAATGTTGACAGACTCTTTAACAAGATTGAACGATTATCACATTACTTCATCTGGCAAATCCAGAAATTGTTGTATTCACAGAGCATGTCTTAAATTCTAACACAATCAAAGCTGCACAACTTCCAAACTATACTGTTTATACCTCTTTAAGTGGGGAACATCACTTAAAAGGAGTAGTTATTTACAAAAATAAACACCTTTGGCTATGAATTGGAAGGATTAAATCTGGAAAAGCTAAGTAGTGAATTAGCCTGTGAACTTACAGTAGTGAAAACTTCAGTGAGCTTCAGTACTTAAAAAGAAACCGCTTTATATTATTGGAGTCTACCATCCTCCTAGGTCCCTGCTTGATCATGCCTTACCCATTTTATCTGACTCTCTTGATAATATTCCCCTGAAGAATGATGACATTTGTATTGTGATAGAGATTTCAATGTTGATTTACTATACAAAGAGAAAGAAGGAAAATAATTTGTTGGCTGACATACTCACTTCTTTTGACATAACTCGAATGGACCTACCTCCGACTAGAATCACCAACACATCAATGTCATCTATTGACATTGTATGTACAAAACCTTAACCATAACTCCATAGCAGTGAAGATAATCCACACAAGGCTCTCTGACCATACAGGCCAAGTTACACAGCTAGACATTCCTTCAAAATATGTAATTATTTCATCAACAAGCAGACACTTCCAATTCTCAAAACATTACATTTTTCAAGAAACTTGCTCTTCAGAGCTGGGACAGAGTGTACCAGTAAACTGACACGGAAACAAACTTTTATACATGAATAAATGAATAAATAAATGAATAAATGATTTATTTCCTAAAAAAACACAAATATAAGTATCAAACACAACAAAATCATATGCGTATTACATATGTATACTAACATATATAAAATTCTATTATGACAAATAAAATATAATTTTATTAGGAAAATAGGGTCCCAAAGGCAAAGCCTGATGAGGGATTCCACCAGATAAGTTTATTTAAATAAAGAGTTCATTTGCGGTTGCAGACACTATAACTATCTATATCTTCTAATCCCATAAATTAATTTATTGTTACATCTTTATGGCTTAGCAAACAGAATTAACAAAACTCAAACTTACCCTTCGTGAAATTAAAAATAAACAGAATATACTTATTGTAAAGAAAATATATGTTTAAACATCTCCACAAACCGCCAAACCAAAATAACAAATAATAAAGGTTAAACATAATAAATTACCTATTGGATAATAGTTAACAGATACTCAACGTTGCTTCTGTCCATACTTAAAAGCCAGGTTTTAAACACTTCTAAGGAATTTATTTACTTTTGTAATATTTTTTATATTTTGCGGCAACCTATTGAAAAGTCTTGGTCCTGTATAATTAAATGTTTTTGTATAAAAAGTTACATTAGGTTTAGGAACTCTAAAATTGCTAGCATTTCTAAGACCTTGTCTAAAAAAGTTAACATTTGATGGTAAATTTCCACTAATTAAATAAAAAGCTTTTAAAAACCTTAAATATATAAATACAACGTAACGGCAAAATATTCATACTAACAAAACACGGATGAGATGGTTCTCTTAATCTTCTCTTTAGAATTAATTTAACATACCATTTTTGAATGTTTTCCACAGGTTTTATTGTAGATCTATACGTTCCACCCCAAGAAAATTATAGCGTATTCTAATCTACTATTTACTAAGGCAAAATATAAACAACGAAGAGTTTGGATTGGGCATACGTTCCCGCAAGTGATAAAAAAGTCTAATTCCTGTTATGAGTTTTGATTTTAGTTTAATTATATGCGTTTTCCAGCTCAATTCGCTATCTAGGATTACACCCAAATATTTTACTTCTCTGGTTGGACTGATTTCTGAACAATTTACACAGGTATTAATCGTATTTAAACAATCTAAACATTTATATATAATTTTATTATTAAATTCAATGAACCCCCTTAAATTAAAATTAATGCAGTTAGTTTTTTGTGTGTTGAGAACTAATTTATTCCTGTAAAACCACCATTTTAAAGCTTCCAGGTCGGTTAAAATTTTTCTTTCTGATTCTTCCCACGTCTCACTTAAATAGCAGAGGGCCGTGTCATCCGCGAATGCGGTGATTTGGCTATTTAATGAAGAATAACAAAGATCATTGATATATACAAGGAAACAAAGTTGCTCCCAAGACCGATCCCTGGAGGACTCCGTGCCTGACTACACCCATTTTACTCAAAACACCCTTGATTTTAACACATTGCCTTCTGTTTTGTAAGTAGCTGGAAAACCAAGCATGAGCTACCCCACGAAAACCCCACAATTATATAATTTCTCTAATAAAATGGCATGGTTGACTGTATCAAATGCCTTCTGTATATCTTAGAAAAAGTCCACTCACTCACACACTTACCACTATTAATACCTTCATTTAATTTGCTAACAAAGTCTAAAAGAGCCCGTTCTGTATTCATTCCGACTCTAAACCCCATACTGATTATTGCTAAAAAAATCTATTCTATTTTTAAAAAGCTAATAAGTTTTTTCTTTCATTACTTTTTCTATTATTTTGGAAAATGTTGAAATCAATGAGATCGGGCGGAAATTTGAACAAATGTTTGGGCGCGAATTACCTTTATAAATTGGTATTACAACAGCCCTTTTAAGACTCTCAGGGAAAATTCCCGTGCCTAAAACTTAAATTGATAATAAACGTAAAGACTTCAGCTATCCTTGAGCAGATATGCTTAAACTAAAAAAGAGTTCAAACCATCAATCCCAGGCGATTTTCCATTTTTCAGAGACTTAACTATTCTCACAATGTCATCACACAACACATTTATTTCACATACATTGACAACTGCCCTGGACATTGCCTGCCCTAAGACCTTGTCTGAGGCAAACTCTTACAACATAAGAGAAGCATGAACTGCTACTAATTTTCTGAGGAGGCAATTCCTTGAAGCAAAAAAAAACAGATTTGTTTTAACTTAAATGTGACAGGAACAGAGAAGAATCTGTAGTAACAAAAAATGCTTATGACCTTAAGCTGAAAAGATCTGCCAATGAATCTTATATAAATAGAGCTACCATCAAAAGCAAAGCTATTTGCTAAACAATAAATTTAATAATGAAAGGTCCTTTAGAAAGTACCTTCAACATATGGTATGAGAAATAAATTAGTAGGAGTGAGATAATGGATGGCATTGACATGTTAGACAATAACTTCAATGAGTCATCATCATCATCATCGTCAGACGTTTCCGTTCTCACGGGTCGTCGTACACAGCCTCCTCCACTTTAGTCTATCGTTCCAGGTCTCCTCTTCATCCACCTGTATTTTCTGTAGTCCCCTTCTCTCTATGTCTTTCCACACTTGGTCCTCCCATCTTTCCTCTCGGTCTTCCTCTTGGTCTTCTTCCTCCTTCCTCCTTCTCCAGTGCTATTCTAGGCATTCTATTATCTCCCATCCTCTTTCACATGCCCCATCCACTGTATTCTTCTTTCCTTCCATTGTCTCTTGCAGTGAAACTACCTTCAATCTTTCTCTAGTTATTTCGTTCCTTATTCTATCTCTTCTTGTAGTCTTCTCTATCCCTCTTAAAAAATCTCATTTCTGCAGCTTGCAATCTGCTTAAATCATTTTTAGTCCACGTCCACGTCTCTGCTCCATATAATAAAATTGGTTGGAAATAAGATTTTATACATCAATACTTTTGATTCTTTCCCAATGTTTCCAACTCCACACAATCTTCTTTACCATATTGAAAAACTTTCCACTCTTCCATATTCTGTTTCCTATCTCTTCTCTTATTGTGCCCCTATCTGTTATGATACTTCCTAAATAACAGAATTCCTTCACCTTTTCAAGTCTTTTTCCTTCAACTAACACGTCTTTGTTATTTCCATCCCTTCTCTCTACTTTCATTACTTTAACATTTTTGTATGTTCATCTCTAAACCATATTTCTTCGCCACTTTTGCCCATTTGTTTAACTCTCGTTCTAAACTCTTCTTCCCTATTTTCCCATATCATTATGTCATCCGCATATGCTATTGTCTTAAGTTCTTCTGCTCCTCTGTTTCCTTGTACTTCAATGAGTACTTTTACAAAAATCGCTGAGGAGGACCTTAAAGGCAATTGACAATCTGAAACTGGAACAACCATCTTACCAGGACCTCGCAGTAATTTCTCTCTCAATTCGTCTACCTACTAATTCATCACGAAACTCTCAATACTGTCCACACTCTGAAATCTTCTTCTTCTGCTGGAATAGATGAAATTTCCGCTATTCTTATAAAATTTTGTGAGTTCCCCACCCCCCCCCCCCCCCACCCCCCCCCCCCCCCACCCCCCCCCCCCCCCACCCCCCCCCCCCCCCACCCCCCCCCCCCCCCACCCCCCCCCCCCCCAAAATCCAATAAAAAAACTAAATTATTAACTTTTGTAAATAAAACAATAATTAATTTATGCCTTTTTCGGGCTTCAGCCCTTGTGTGCTCATTCCAGTTAACCATTATAGTTTATTTACTTTACAGGATGTCCTAGAAATATGCCTATACATTTCACTAACTTGTTCCTTTCATCATTGCCTCTTGTCTACTGATTTATGTTTTTTACTTAAAAATTTGTAAACTGTAAACAATTGTTGCATGATAATTTTATATAGCTACTGTATTTAACTTATTGTTCAACCAAACTTAACACATAAATTAGTATAGCTGTTGCATGTGGTACAGCTACCAACAACAATCTAAATTGGGTACTGTCACCAACTTAAGTTTCTTCCAATAATATTTCATAGATTTCACTTTATTCAATTAAATGTTTTGTAACAAACACATCATGTTTCTGCCAAAACAAAATAAAATAATCTTGTTGATTTTATAAAAGATATTCTGTGTTTTATGATAACCCATATGCCACCTAGTATATAGCTTGTAAACCCATATCACTATACTTTCTATCAATTTCAAAGTAGAAGGAATTTTAAAAAGTTATATCAAATTTCATGTAAAATAGACAAAACATTACAGACACATTAAAAATGGTCCAGAAAAGACAAAATGTTATTTAATTTCTTAAAATAGGTCCACAACTCCATTATTTCAATTAAATCTTAATAAATGCAACATACATGTTTTAGATAATTTATTGTTTTCAAGTGATTAGTTTTGTATAAAGTTTTCTTTGAAATGTAATATCAAAGTTTTGAAACAACTACCGTTGCACAAATTTATTGCTTTGACATCTTTCCATAGTATGTCTTTTGCTCTCAGTTATGTCTAATTTTACAGTTGGTTATTTAACAAATGAAATGGCTACAAAATTGCACCAATTTTAAACTGTTTATAATAAATGAAATTTTTTGTGCAGACAGACAGACAAATGATCAAAAAATTGAGATAGATTTGTTTATAATATTATTTTCTAATTGTAGTGTATAAAACGTACTAAAACACAGACAAAAAAACATAAAATAAAAACTATTGTAAAATGTATGTATAAACTATAAATTTTATTAAATATTTCACTAAGAGAATGGATTATATTATTTAAAATTGTGTTATATATAATGTTAAATTAAGGCCAACAACATAAATGAAAATAGTATTAGTGGAAAGATGGACAGATTTGCAAATTATTATTTCATAAACTGAAATAAAATGTTTTATTGTTCAATCAATGTACTTGTTTCTACAGTTATTTTTTCCTGTTATAATACTGTGGTTTCTTATAAAATTCACATCAAACTCTAGTTGGTTCATAGAATTAATACACCTTAAAGTTTTTTATCCATGTCCAATCATCAATATTCATTTGTTGGCTATTATGTCATATAAAGCTTAGGAAAGGCTATATTGGAAGTAGACACTTTTAAAGCAAGCGGAAGTCACAAATGAGAGGTAACTGGAACAATTCAGCCTCTCATGCTATTCAGACATATTTGTGAATGATTGGAGTGGACATGTAGAACTGAAATACATTTCAACTCTGCCCTTATTTACAGCGATGGATTCAGGTTCCCTGTTAGTCCCAGACCTGAGCCTGTCCCAAGTGACACATCAGTTACAGCAGCTGCCAGTTATGTGAATGGAGAAACATTGATTTGCTGCTCTCCCCATATGTCCATAAATCCTCGCCAGCACTTATTTTCAATTCTTGCTCACACGTTAATTTAAATTCTTAACCTCAAACCAAAATTGATTTACAATATAACGTTTGTCTTAAACAACTTCACCATTCTTTGTTTGAAGTTTATTTTCGACGATGGAAGGATTGTGAAGGAAACAGGATTTTTCCGTACTTTTACCATCGTTCAGTGAAACAAAAAATCAATAAAACTACGTTTCGAGATCTGCAATCTGATCTCTTCTTCAGGTAAATGACTAACCTAACACATAATTACAAACTAGGCTAAAATAAACAAATCATACCAGAGCTTTGTGACACGCCTAAGTCAGGAATCACAACCACCATGTTGTGTGTCAACTTCACTAACTCTAAAACTTGCACTTAATACAAAACTAAACAACACTAATTATTAACACTGAACTACAGAATACAGGTCACAATACGTCAGCATTCGTCGAGCAATCACCTACGACTGACTTAAGCGTGTCACAACGCTCTAGGTATGACTTGTTTGTTTTAGCTTAGTTTGTAATTATATGTTAGATTAGTTATTTACCTGAAGAAGAGAACAGATTGCAGATTTCGAAACGTAGTGTTATTGATTTTTTGTTTCACTGAACGATGGCAAAAGTCCGGAAAAATCATGTTTAACTTCATCATGACTGTTCAAATTTCATATGACAGTCTTAAGCGCTCAACAGTCAGACGCGTACGAGTTATTGATTCAGTATATAAAATCATGACGTGTTTTTCAATTTTTGATGCAATACATCTTTTTAGTAAAAGATAAAATTTTAATTTCCAATGGCGTAGTCTAGCGGTACGACGCGGCACGGTTATCGCAAGTCAAGCAACGCTGAGCGTGGCTGCTTTTTGGACGGGTGCACATTGAGTGATCCTGTCTTTACAAGCAGCCCACCTGCCCGATCATTTATTGGTGGGTAGTTCGGATCCCACCTTCAAGAAGTTTACCTAGGGAGGGGGCATCTTAGACCCAACTTCGCCTAGTAAAATAAGACATATTTATCTTTTCAAACTGTTTATTTTATACCCTTAATAGTCGAAAAAACATCATGTTACATCGTAAGTTGAAATTTCTTGACCTATATGTTGTTATTTCTTGACTTAAATTCATTGCAATACAGCTGCTCATTGGCAGTCTGACATTGTCGGCAATATGAGACCATCTCCGAAAATTTTAACTTTTTTGGATCGAAAAGACTCAGGCAGTAGGCCTACAACAAATCCTACGAAAGTTTTGATGGTCACTGCTGAAGTTCAAGTTTTATTGTATCTATGTTCTCTGCTTTGTCATTTTTAGGCGCCTTTTAAATTTTGTATGTATGTACTGAGGTTATTTATTCAAAACATGTAATTAGCCTACTCGATCATATCATATATATGTATTTGAATCCAAGATACCTGAATGGCCAGTTGTAATAAGAAAGGCATGGAGAAGGGCCCTTGCAGGCAGCGCAGCCTGGTGCACATTTTCTGCATTGGTACAAGTCGTCATAGATTGTACTTGCGTTTAAGTTTTTTTCAATCCAAGCGGCTGAAACATAACATAGAATTCCACTTCAAGGTTTTGATTAGGCACATTGGTTGGACACAGAAAAAACTAAATGTGGAAAACCTAACATTGATATTTCTTTAACATCTTCACAGACAAACGACAGTCACGTGAGCCAAATTTGAAATGTATAAATTGAAAAGAAAAACAAAACTCGGGAAACTCACCTTCTACTAATGTACCGTTGAACTCCCTCTGGGGAGAGTAGTAGCCGGTTTTGCATCTACAAGTGTAACTCCCTCTATGCCAGCCTCCACTGCCTCTTCTTATGTAAACACACTGGAATACAAATTACATACAGATTGTACTCTCACATAGTACATAATTATGAAAACAGTAGAGTTTGCTTGCTTTCTACCTCGACAATACTTTTGGCTTTAATAATACAATAACATGTTAAGCAGGACTAGTTTAGCTATACATATTTCAAGCTGGAAATTTTAAATTAATAAAAAAATATAGTCATTTGGTTATTCTTGAAATCAAAATGTTTAAAATCATGGTATGTGGGTTAATTACACGCCCTACACTACCCGAAATAGCTATTTATTATCAATAATTCAAATACTAAACGATATGTCGCACGAATGTCTTCTTATAGCTTTGAAGTTGCCTCTCTGAAACCTAAACAAAAACTCTACAGCTGTTTTTAGTTTTGATTGCATCGTTGTTATTAATACTGATAAAAATAAACCGGTTCAACGGAGTATCGACGGACATGAAAGATGTACTCACAATACCGAAAGTTTTTACCGAACGGTTTCACGGATTACTAACTTTCCCGGTCTGTAACGTTACCACTCTTAAACTTTTGACCCTTTTTCCGTGGACTATGAAGAAGCTATATACAAAATGTAAAGTCTCTAGGACCTCTCTATCAAGAGCTGTACCACAGACGGACAGACAGTGGAACAATTTTAAGAAAGACCTGTCAGATCCTTAATAATAAATTATATACGGTACAAGGTGTTTGAAAAGTCTGGGTACGGCTTAATATTTTACAAACCATAGCAGATAACATCTATAAACTTTTCACAGCGTCATATGGCTATGTAAACTATTTTTCATTGTTATTACCATGACATGCCAACCATGGGGGGACGGCCCACAGAGGAAAACATGGAAATCTTAAATTAAAGCATGGGTCGAGTGTACCTCATTTGAAAGAGATCACTTAGTAGAGTTGAATGCCGCAAACCGCATCTCAAAAGGTTTATCCAATCAGAAATGGCGGGTTGTTTTAGGTACACATTGTGAAGTACATTATGCGCTGCCATTTCTGACTGGATCGTCGTATTCTGATGCGGTAGGCGGCGTTTTATAAAATAAAAGGTTGTAAATAATAGGTTAGTTGCAAATTATTAATAAGTAAGTACTTTGTTCTAAGATTGTATTTTCACATAGTGAATAAAATAGCATTGCTAATGTGTAACTATGTTAATTCATAAACATAAAGACGACGAATCCATTTTAGTTTTATTTATTGTGTTATAAATTTATGACATAATTTGCTAATTAAAAAAAGTCAGTGAAAAACACATCGGTCAGTAGAGTGAAACGCCGCCTACCGCATCAGAATACGACGATCCAGTCAGAAATTGCAGTGCATAATGTACTTCACAATGTGTACTTAAAACAACCCGCCATTTCTGATTGGATAAACCTTTTGAGATGCGGTTTGCGGCATTCAACTCTACTAAGTGTGCTCTTTCAAATGAGGTACACTCGACCCATGCTTTAATTTAAGATTTCCATGTTTTCCTCTGTGGGCCGTCCCCCCATGGTTGGCATGTCATGGTAATAGCAAGGAAAAATAGTTTACATAGCCATATGATACTGTGCAAAGTTTATAGATGTTATCTGTTATGGTTTGTAAAATATTTAGCCGTACCCAGACTTTTCAAACACCTTGTATAGCATGACCAACTTGTCATTAGGAATTGTGAAGTTAACTTCTACATAGTGGGACTGAGTAGACACATACACCTATTATAGCACAAAATATAGTGTGTTTAATTGTTCATGCATAATGGTCGATACCTTAAAACCACTCATGTATTGATTTAATAATGATAATTTGGCAAAATTGGTAGTTACGTCCACCCAACCCTGACATTGGACAAAACTCAGATCGGGTCAACGTCGGTCGTCACGGCGCGGCGCACGATGTCGCTGGCGGACTTACGTGTAGAAAGTGGCACTTAAAACTTGTACCAAGACAGTTGTAATTTAGAATCGTAGTCTACATTTAATTATTCTTTTATAACCCTTTATTAAAAAAATTACATGTACGAATATCGTAGCATTTTATAGTCATAAAATAGACATCAGCTTGTATCGCATTATCATTTTTATTCTGGGTTTGTTTTTATTTGTTGCCTTTTAGAATTTGTATTACAACAGAAACTCTACTTGCAGGTATTCCCAGAGGCGACTGCAATTCATACCATAATTACTGAAATTTAATATATTATTTAATTTTTATTATAAATGACGACATGGTAGGTGGGGACAACTTCTTGCTATGTTATTGGGCCAAAGGGACCATTTATTTAATAAATATTTTTATGTTGTTCTACGATTTTTGTTCTATAATTTGTAAAATAAATATATTCATCATATAATATTAAAAAATACGAGGTCAAGATTTTCCGCCCCTCTCAATGACGATTGGTTTGGCCACCAAACTGTAACCATGACTACCCCATAGCTTTCAGTCTAGGTCTGTAATTTTGAACAAAAATTAAAACGTATAACTTGGTTTTGGGTGTTAGGTTAATACATTTTAAAATTTAGGTAATACAAAGTAACTAATTTAAATCCATAATAGAATAAAAGTACAGAACGATTCATATATTTAGAACTAGGTCTAGAAACATATCTAAAAATCAATATTATGAAAACTGTTAAATAATTATATCTTCACATGTATATTCAACGTCGATTAAATTTTAAGTGTGTGGAGTAAACATGTGAAATATTCTTTTTCAAACTGAAAAATTCTGAATATATATATCTTAATTGTACATCTTTTTAAAAACACGAAATTACTTTTTAATTTTATAATTGAAATCGTCTTTGAAATAGCTGTATAGAATATACACAATGAGTTATTCAGCACCTCTGGAACTCATCAATTTTCTTATATTGTTCACGAGGCTTCGGTATTGAAACAGCCTTCAGTGTTACACCGTAAGAACAAAGTTAAACTTCAAACACTTTTACACACTTTTCTGAAAGTAGAATTGATTAACGCGCTCAAAGGCAAAAAGCTAACAAGTTTCTCTTGTAAAGTTAATTTTTTATATTAAATAAACTATGAAGCACAAAACAGATTGAAATATTGTTCTGAATAACTAATTAAAGCATCCAGAAAAATTAGAAAAAGTGTATTGATCGTACATTGTGAAAGCTCCTTTTTTTATTGGAGTTCTTTTATTTATTTAAAAACAAACACTACAATAATACAATTTTTATTTGTGAGTTCTTTCGTTTTTAGACAACTAATGATGTTTAAAGGGCTGCCACACAAAGCTAAAATTGTGGTTTTTTAGTGTTTTAAAATTAAAATCATATTTAAAAATACGCCACGCATAATCCTACGAGGAAAAATGTAAAATTGTTTGATATATTTGATAGTACATAAAGTCAACATGTCCATGTTGTTGTTATGGAGCTAAATTTAAAATTGTCCCAGGACATAATATGTCTTTTAACGTCAATTTTGAGTAATAGGAGGTTCAAATAATAACATAATCTATTCCAACAATGAATTATTCGTAGTCTAATAGGACATAAATTTTCGATGGGTGAGATCAAAAGATGTCTGTAAATTACAAGATGGGTTCCTACCTGGGTTGTGTTATGGCACTTGTGTGAGCCTCGAAAGACATGCACTTGTCGAAGGTCGTGACCTGAGTCGCACTGGTTCACCTCTAGCCCAGACACGTCCACGTCAAAACTGAGCAGCCCTTTCACTCTGGAAAGTAATTTTCCTTTTAAATAATACCAACTTATGAACTATTTTTATATCTTAAGTATTAAAATTTAAACATAAAAAATACATTTAAGTATTTTTCATTTGTAAATTATAACAGTTATACGAAGTTATAACTAAAGACAGATTGCATTAAGTAAAACACTATAGCGAATTTAAAGAACAGTGACTCCTTTTGTGAATAATATTAGTGTCAATTGCTTATTCCTCACCCTGAGAATGATATAACTACGTAACTAAAGAAAAAGATGTTGACAGCTTTGACGGCCTTTGGACAAAATGATACGGGACGGCCCTCTCTCTCCCTTGAAATTATTTACTGTGATATCCAAGTTCGTAGTTGATAGTACTTGAGTGAATAAACAGAAACGTAACAGTCATGAGTAAAACAATTTTACAGTTACAAAATTTCATATTTCATACACTGCTGTTAAATGTGGACAAATATATTACTGGCATTTTTTTTAATAAATAAAAATTCATCAAAGGGTGGAATTTGGGTTGGGAAGGGTTTGGAATTCAGATACATACATTTTTAAAATAAATTAGTTACATTGTTTAGCTCGTAATTAATCTATTAACAAACAATACGATAAATGGAACTAGCCTACACAACAAAAGACAAAATGCAAAGGTAACTCAGCAAATGAAGCACGCTTTAGTTAACTGTCAACACGTCATGAACTATGCATATACCGTTAATCTTCAGAGCTCATCATCTTACAGCTGTTGAACATGTTAATCCTCACAATCCTAGTGTCAATGTTATATGTTTGTGGAGTGTCGGAAAGTTTCAAAATGCTAAAACATAGTTCAAGCAGGAATAAGTAAGCATCAAACAATTTCTCAGATATTTCGAACCATACAGAATACAGAGTATACTCTCCTTCTAATAAGAATATAATGTATATATTTTTTATAAATTTGTGTAAAGTACCCTGTCTAACAAAGTCCAGCCAAGGTTATAAAAAACCTGTCTAAAAACTGGGAGTTTCACTGGTTTATGTTTGGAAAATAGGATCTATCGATATTTAGTGATTTTATCATTAAAGTTTTCTGTTTATGTAATCATCCAGCTATGTTATCTTCTATTCTGGCCCCAAAGATTTGAAACTATAAATACACTTTTTTTAAAATAAATATCAGTAATTTAAATCGTTAGCCTGTATATAACCAACAGAGCAATATAAAATATAATAGCTACTGCGGGAATGGTTGATTCATTTTGAATGTTGAGTTTAGCTCCAGTTCACCTTCCTCTTGGTGCAGACTGACTCCTGGAATGTGGAGTTAGGTTCGTCTGAAGAGATCCAAAAAAAGTCGGCGACAAGAAGCTCAAAATCATCGTTAAGACTCTTAGGATCTCTTCAGACAGACATGACTCCAAATTCCAGAAGTCAAATCTGTGACAGCGTCAGATTCCAGACGCTGGGCAAAGAGGAAGGTGAACTGGAACTTAACTGAAAATTCACAAAATATAGTATTATACAATATTAAGTTAATGCATAATGTAACTCAACGATTCTTTCGATATATCTATAAGACATCAAAAATTCATTGAACAAACAGGATATTTTGATAATTACTCTATAATTATATGAGTCTACAGTATGAATGAGTATTAAAAAATTTAATTCCATTACATTCATTAGTTCAAACATTTATCCGTTTCTTGAACGTGAAACAAGTTGTGGAATGTCTAACAAAGAAACCACTTGACTCGCTCTCAAAAGTGAAGAAGGTACTTTAAATGTAAGGTGTTTAATGCCCGAACTTCCAGTCCATCAAAAACACCCACTCATGATTGTTTTCTTACCCGTGTTTAGGAGAGGGAGGAATTACCACACTGTAGGACATGATCCAGAGTTTAGTGAGGCAAGAGTAGTACGGGAATGTCCACCAGCCACGGTACGCCATGAAGTCTGGGCTGGACATGAACTTTGGGGAGCGGAGTGTGGGGCTGGTCTGCGCATCTTCATACCTTGAGGTAACAGTGGTACATCAGTAAACTCACAATTGTAAAACACGAAAATACTGACAAACCATTCTAGGACTGTCTGAATAAATCGATAGAAATTGTTATAGAATAGTTTACAAAGACTTATAAGTCTTTATTTCATCAAAATACTCGTACTATACATTTGTAACCCATTTTTGCCGTGATCTGTTATTACTTCTCTGTCCAACAGTATTACCTTACTGGTAGTGAATGTAATTAATTTTAGGTCAATAAAGTACATTCTTTCAGTAATACAAACATTTTGAGTAATCCCAAGTAATGGAAATTTAATTCTAACCTTACGGTTAAATATAATATTCTAATACATTATTGAATTGAATACATATTGAATGGGTATTGAAATATTTTCTATTCCTACTTGTAAAGAATATTACCATGGAAAAAAACTCTGAACTATTTCTATAAAGCAATTAAATTTGAAAAAGGTCGACCTCGATCGGCCTTAACTCTCTGATTTCCCCGACGAGGAAAGCCGTAGTGGCGTAACTTCAAAGGTCTGGCCCGAAGTAATGTACAAACAGTTCCAGCCTAGTGTCCTTGGTGATAAGGGGGTTGGTTAGCCGGTAGTCCGTGAGACAACGAAAGTCCGGCACTATTGAGTGGACAACGAGCCTCTTAGTGTGCGCAAAAAGCATTTTAACCTCCTCCTCAAAAGATTCTATCTGTAGAGAATACTATCGTGGAAAATTCTGAACTATTTCTATATAACAGTTAAGTTTGAGGTGTTGACTTGTTGAACCTTGGTTACAATTAAGAAATAAACTATATCAAAGGCTTATCCAGGAGGATAATGGGACGAATCCCTCTCCGAATTAAGAAATACCAACTATATTGAATGATAAGAGATTGGATCCCAAGATAAGTACAGTGATAGGTGTCAGTAATACCCATATTTTGCTACATAATTTTTGCTTGGATCTTATTATTATTATTAAAAGCTGAATTTTTCGTTCTTGATGAGGGCATCGAGGCAAACTCAGTCGCGGTATCGGGAACATAATTGATTTGGACCAGAAATACTCCTAAACACGCCAAATTTGACATAAGAGTTAGTTCCTCAACCTCTGATAGTCTAACCATGAACACTGAAATAATATGAAACTGATCGTATGCCTACTTACGTCTGAAAATATCATAGAGGATCATCATACTACATCAAAAGTGTTTTGACAATGTAAGCTACGGGCTGTGATTATAAAAAAAACCGCGTGCGAAGACGCAGGTAACGACTAGTAACTAGATCAAATATTTTGTCAATTTTAAATGTATTGAAATCATTTAAAATCATCACATAACATTTGTGGAATAAATAATGGAAATGGGTCTAAACCTCGCATACATGTTACCAATCAATCAAGTTGTGATTAATCAATGCCAGTAAACATTATACATACTATAATGCATGCCCATCGTCAAGTTAATTTAAAATGTAGCTGTTGATTCATAATATCACACTTAAACGTAACATTAAACGTAAACATTCATCCATTTTTATTCATTATCTAGTAGATTCACACTGCAGTCATCCTGTTGTTTTCAACTAGGCAGTCTCCCAGTTAAATACCATAACCTTGTCCGCACAATAAAATTCTTAGGATGCTAAAAAGCACTTTTTTATGGAACTTGGTTAACTGGTGTTAAAATGAAAATTTCGTGACGGCAGGTATTCATCATCTCCCAGTACAGTAATTGCTCTGTCTCTAGGTTCACATTCGTTCACATCACGGCCCCTTTTGAGAGGGGGCATTTAGGGAGACAGAAAAGTATTGTTTGTAAAACATAGGTCAAGATGAAATCAACTGTTGCAGCTTTTTGAATCCTGGTTTGCATGACTGGGTCACAAATCAGCAATTACCCGAACTGCTTTTTTTGAAGCCTGAATACTCTTAGAATCTTGTTTCCTGCGCCAGCACCCTACACAGTGTTACTAGGATAAAATGTGGGTAAATCAGTATATAATACGCCACCCTGAGTAGGGCAGTATTTAACCAACTTTCTCGACATAAATTCCTGAGGATAATTTTAAACACTCAGAATTACTGGTATTATCTGTATTCCTAGGAATTTAGATTATGGACTTCCTCAATCATGATGTCGTCCAACATGACAGCTCCACCACAGTCAAGGTCCATAGAGCGCAGAGCAAATTTTATACAGTTTGTTTCTGCAATGCTGGTTTTTAGATTCATGTGATTGAATCGCTGAACGCAAGTATTCAAATCTTTAAAGAGGTGTTGTTTTAACAAAGTTAATTTTTCACTGACACAGAAATTGGTTTTGTCTACCGACACAAATCAATGTCGTTGACGTACGTTAAAAACAAAATTATGCTTATTGATGCCTGTGAGACTGCATGTCGTAGCTATGCTGATTTTGAAAACTTGTTTGAAACGGATTGTCACTAAAAAATACTGGGGCTATTGACGTGGCCGTCCTCGAATCCCGCGAGAATTCAAATTATTAAGAAATGTTTTGTGACTAACACAGTCAAACGCTTTATATAAAGCGAGAAACAAGCCTAAGGAGGTTTGTGTATTGTGTAGTCCCTCTACAACTATCTCGACCAGTTTTACTACAGCGTCAACTAACGACTTATGGGTTACCGGACAGAGTATATATTGACTTTTTAACATTTAGCATCCACATACCAGGGCACACTGGGGTCAGGGCGTGCCCCAGGCCGCAGCATGTCATCTGTAACACGACGAGCGCCCAGATCTACGATCTCGTGGGAATCTGTGGTAGCCTTCCTCCAGATGGCGACGCTGGTAAGGTGGCCGGTAGAGGCGTTGAGTGCCAGTACCCGTGTCGACAGCATGTGGCGGTCTGACACCAGCAGAGTGCGGCCCACAGCATCTAGCAAGCCTACAGCATCAACAACACTCTGCTCACGCAGTCACATTACAGGCAACTGGTGCAATATTTATAATCTCGCTCAATTTCTTGCCTAAAATTGGATTAAAAGACATATATTCACACTGGTTCAAGTGAGTGATCAGGCCTCACAAGAAACATCGAAGTAAAAGGCAGTCTATGGCATTAGAGACATATTTATGTTTATATCTATTAATACATATTTAGTAAATATTATTTAACAGACACACAGTATTTTTTTTATTATGAATCATTAATATTTTGGTGCTAAATACATGTTGGTGCATATAAATTCTGTATTTGGTATCGGTGTTTCTACATATATATGTAACACTATTATAAACTAAGTAATTCAAAATGTTAATAATAATAGCCTTATTTGATAATATTTAGTTGAAAATTTAAATGAATTTAAATGAACAATAGTAAATAAAGACAGTTGGCTGTATATGGTCCTATAGTATCTATAAAATGGAAATATCACATAAATTACAGTGATTTTGTTACAGAAGAGGGTGTTTGTAAGAGCCTATGAACTGTTATTAAAACCTGTTAAACTAAACATAGTTAACAAATCTATTTCTGAATTTTTGTATTGCTACATAACTAATTTGATATAAGATCGCGCATGACAAGAAATGTTTTGAAAACACACATTGCTTATTAAATGTTTCGAAGTAGACTGTTGAAAATATTATAATTTTTAATTGTATTAGCTGTTATCTGAATTTCTCATTTTCTACAGTGTGTTTGTTCTGAGTTCTCTAAATGCAACAACATACATTGTAGCCATAACATTTTTCACCACTACTGTTGATGGCAAATATCTAAAATAAAGATTTTTTTGTGAGGAGGGTTTAGTAGAGGTTATATAAATCCATAGTTTTTTTTATTGTAAATTATACTTATTCAAATTGTTTCTGAGAATTATTTAACTTACACTCACCAGAGTTTTTTTTCTTCATGATCTGCAATACTCTAGTTTTTATACTTTATAGTAATTGTATTAATAGTACGCCTCATATTTATTCTGATATACGTATTCATGTTCGTAATTAGGATAGAGGCTAGAGATGACTGACTGTGATGTCTTACCATTGTGATGAGCTATACCCAGATCCTGCAGCAGCATGGCGATGAGATCAGCCTTCTGCCTGGCAGTGTCGTACCGCATGGGGCTGATGTGAGCGGTCAGACTGCGGTACAACTCACTGACACACAGAGTGCCCATGTTTCCTGTGGAGATGTCGTGTATCACCTCCAGCGCCTCTTCGATGTTGTTCTGAAACAATATGAAGCATAAGGATTTACCAGGTACAATAAATAACATGCTTCTGCCACCTGAAGCTGAGAGGACTGTATCCAGCTTTCGTTGATATTGTATATTGATCTTTACTGACATCATAATGACTGCCTGTTTTGATATTTATGATGAAGGGAACTATTGCTAATCTTGAGTAGGCAGAGACGGATTTGAAGATTTGCCGCCCCTGGGGCTATCCGCCCTCCCCCCCCCCCCAACCATGTAGGCTTACCTTGGTACCGCGGTGGTTTGACTAAGCTTATAATAAACTCAAATAAAATAGGTTGAATTTTCAACATTGAAGTTACACTTTTTATAGTTGCTGTTCTAGCTTTTACCATAAAATATGAGATGTTGCAACCTGGCCTGACGGCGCCGGCGGGCTCGGCAAATAATAACGATACCTTCAAGTCCCAAAGGTCCAGAGCTATCGGCTGACTACTTGCGGGCGAATGCTGTCGCGTCCCAGAACATACCATATTTCATTATGTTATGACTACGAAATAAATGGAATATATTAAGCGAATGATTGTTGAAACCATTCCAATTTACAAATTGTTATGTTTACAAATTGATTACAAATAATGTTTCACATATTTTTAACTTTAGAATAATTTATTTTTTACTTTTTTTTCCTAAAATTTGCCGCTCCCTAAATTCTGCCGCCCTGAGCTATCTCATATTCAGCCCATATGTAAATCCAGCCCTGTGAGTAGGATGATTGTATCCATGGCAGCCATTTATATGTTGGTAAATAGGCGTTCAGTACAACAGCAGCCTATAAGCTCCATCGAGAAAGCGGATACATGTGTGGTGTACTTATGTGTTTAAAATTAAAATAAAATAAAAGATGTAAAAA
Organism: Homalodisca vitripennis; assembly: GCF_021130785.1. Classification (NCBI taxonomy): domain Eukaryota; kingdom Metazoa; phylum Arthropoda; class Insecta; order Hemiptera; family Cicadellidae; genus Homalodisca; species Homalodisca vitripennis. The sequence goes on from NC_060211.1 coordinate 106,072,835, forward strand.
AATCATAAACCAATACAAAGGAGTATCGAATAATTTGACAGAACCTCGCGTCAGAAGCGCCTAGCGCCTTCTATCTGGTGCCTGCAACACCAACTGTTACCTGCACTGCGTATACTGCCTACTAATCAGGCGCATAGCCTTATAATCTTTATAGTGACAACTTTGTTGGTTGCTCTTTGATATTTTGACTCCAAAATCAATCGGGGTTTTCCTTTAACCAAGAGAAACATACGCACCAATTTGAAGTATCTAGGACTTGATAAATTCTTAAGTTATTCTAACAAGAGTTAGAATAGAAACGAATAGAATCTCGGAGAATAGAAACGATTTCTCGTAAAAAGGACCAATCGAGTTCTGAATAAATATTGCTCAAGTAATAATATTTTGTGACGTCATCGAAATTTTCTGGCCAAAAATTACAAAGATTTTGAGATGTTTGGCCTTGCCATGGAACAGTTTGACTTTACTTTTGTTGATTGAAGACGGTTATCTGCAGCGGCGCTTACTCAGGACTTAGTGTTGGCATTTTTTCTACACGATGTGAACCGGAAATCAATTTTTTAATTTCTAATAAATTAATGGAAATTTACTATAGGACATTTGACATGTATCAAGTAGAGTAATACTTATTGGTACATATGATGTTTGTTTAGTCTCGAGAAGCCTGAGCCGTATGCTGCAATATTGCCTGCCTGGGGCGATGTGATTCTTCATCCGTGTCACAAGGAATATTGTCAGGACTTTGAAGTTCCAACCCACCTTCCCCCTCCCTGACAGTCCACATTTACATTGTGTCTCGACTTAACTTCTAACAGACTTCATGAAGACCTGTATAATTACGATGGGTCTTTAGGCCAGCCAAAGTAAATCTATGACTTGTCGCAGGTTTGTACTTATATTTTAGTAATTAAAAATGAATTTGACTCATAAAGTAATACTTTATTAAATTGTTTAGTTACTTCTTTTCAATATATGTTCTTAAAAGCTTCAAATAATTCAAAGTGTTCAATGGTTCTCGGCGGAGTGAAGAATGGCTATAGCAAAATAAATTGTGAGATTCAGTTTACCTTTGTATGTTTTGAAAAACATGATGCCCGTGGAACTTAACGTAGTATAACATCGTCCTTTCTAGAATAATAAGAAGGGAATTACATTTCATGCGAGACCGCTATCTAACCCCAATAGTTTCTAAACCCCATTTCAATGGCACATTTAAAACACAGAGTTAAAATAATCTGGCTAGAAGTCCGGAATGTTGTTAATTAGTGTGTGCATACATAGGCTAGTTAGCCAAATAATAATACAATTACACTGACACGTTATTTTTGTTTTGTGAAATGAATTTTAGGGAGTTTATAATACAAGAGATATTGTGAAATGTAATTTACGATATTAATAAAATATACCAGTATCAGTGTTGTAATTAATATTAGAGGTCACTCTTTATTGTTTGCCTCGCGGGATAATCCTGGCGTATTGTACTTTATATAACGTAGTTACATAAATTGTAATATAACTTTGCAAAATGTTAACAAGGCTCGTAGACAATTCTAGTTTAAATAGTTGTAAATATCTAAAACAGTGATCAAAGATCAATTTAAATGTTAGGAAGCTTTGAGAGAAAACAAGAGATGACAGAATAATCTCTTGATATCTAAAGTGACCCGGCCAACATTTATGTTTAAATGAACCGATACAAGGAAGTATCGATGGATCCAAGAGAATGTAACTGAAGTAACTTAAACACGTGTTATCATGATTAATAGTTACACGATTATACTCAGTTCATTTACAAATTTGTTTATTGTGCAACTTGTTCGTTGCCATCATAGTTACCCATATGAGCAATGTAAAAATGTTATTTTTTATATTATACCTTTCACCTTGAACCTTTGAACCCAAACTCAAAAGAGTTGTTTCTTGGACCAAGAGGACCCAAGTACTAACCTTGAAGTCGTAAGGACCTTTCTTTCAAGAATTATCGTATGGAAAGAAACCGACACGAAAAGGTCCTGCCGGGTAAAAAAAAGGTTAAAGCAGATTTGATAGTTGTGCATTAATCATTTAAAAATTTGTTAAATTTTTTTTCTTTTTTGTTTGAAGATAATCTGAAGGCAGAGCTAGGGATGACTGATGTATAGTTTAATGCTTACCATTGTGATAAGTCATTTTATTCTAGAACGTTTTTTAGCGTACCTAATTATATCATCCTTCCTTGGAGTAATATGATAAACAGTCCGGGCTGAACCTAAATTATCTGTAAAACTCTCTAACCTCTGTAGCGAACACATCATACATTGTAAACATTATTGCAGCTGCAGTATACATGATTAATGCTTGGCTACAACATCAATACGTCAGTGGCAGAATAGTGCCAATCTAGGCACAGGTGGCAGGGGCGTACGTGTTAATGCAACTGCACTAATATGTTCACTCTGACCACTTCGAGGGGAAATCGGATGGATCTGTGTCAATTTGATCCTCCGTAGTTGCATTGATTTTGACAGCTTTATCCTGGTCAACTGTACAACAAAGTGGGGAAGTTAGAAGGGAGATTGGAATATAATTAATAATTTCAAATTCCTACCCGATTAGTTTAAGAGGTATTGAAGTAACACTAAAACAATTCTAATTATTCTGGCCTCGTGGTCTCGTAGCGGCTGAACTATTCACTGTGAATGATTCGAACTGTTCCAGCCAGTTTCCTGCACAACTAATTTTAAAGTTTCTCATTCGCTGCAAATAATCCATAAATATCGTTTTGATTATTTATATTACGCATTGTGATTATATCATCGAAATAAAAATTATAAATTACGTTCAGAATCTATTATTGTTATTCCACATGAAATTTAAATCTAACTAGTTTATTGTTTAAAAATTGCAAATGTTGAAAATAGTTTTTGAATAAAATATTTATACTTAGTTACAGCAAGGCAGAAGTACGTCACTCCTTTGTCACGTAAAATAACCTTCACTTAGGCTGCATGCGAAATTTTAGATCATATCAACATGTGTTACTAAGTCACATGTTAAAAATCATGATTGTACTCAGTTTATTTATTGTGATATTTTCTTTCCGTCATCATGGCTACCCATAAGACCAATAAATTATTCGCTTCCGCTCAGTCAAATGCTATGGAGTGACTTGCAGCATCACGGAACTTAGTGTTCCTTATATATATAAATGAAACTTCGTGCAAAATGTAAAGTCTATTGGTAAGATCGTTTTCGAGATAACGTGCAAACAGGCAAATTTAAACATTTTCAGCTGCTTCACTGACGCTCAGCCAATAATATGGAGCTAATACTAATTATATTAAATAGTAGAATTTTGTTAAATAAATCATTGCCATATTTACTATTCAGAGAATCCAAAAAGAAAAATTAACTTATTAACGTGAGCGTTACTAACAGAAAATAGTAATAAGTAAAACACGTTTATCAGTATATAGAGGTGAAATATGTAAACCTTAAAGGTAAAATCTTATGTGTCAGTCACTTTTGAGGTTATCTATTATTCGGCGAATTATTCACTTAGTATTCTAAAGATTTTTCTAAGTAATCCTCTAACGATGCGTACTTTTACATCAGAATGACTGATTACGAGTACGAGCATCTTGTTATAGTACCGTTCAGTTAGTTATCGTAAGATAACGTGATATAGGTTATGCTGGGATGTAAACTTTATTCCATATTTGTTACGATATTCATAAATTAATTCATTCCAAATTTTTTCGTATTTCAAACTACTAGACATGCGTACAGTTTATGACAATACAATGCAACAGTAAATAATGCTATTTTTTCAAAGCTCAGTAATATTTACCATGAGGAAACTCGATTGTGTAACCTTCGACCAGCATGATCACCGTCCTTTGTCCTCATTGTTTAACAAAGAAAATAGGGAACAAAGGTCATTGTTATTCTTACCAGATTGTCTTTACGATCTAGTCTCAAGTGTGAATAATTAAGGGTTCAATATTTATGTGGCTTCTTCAGTAATGTTTAATGAAAATGAAGTCTTTATGTAATCCTGTTGTTTCAGTTTTCTGAGATCTTCTAAGGCTAATCGTCTCTTCCTACTATGTACTTCATGAAATGTTATTGTTTGCATGGTTTTACAAGGTAAGGACAGCTTGGCTTTATACGTATGAATATTAATTTTACAAAAATAAATAAAACAAACACTCATTTCAATGCTTTGTACTTTTAAGTTTTTTTTTTTTTTAATTTTAATAAATAAACTCTAAATATTGTTTAAAAATGTAACAATGGAGACATAAACTGACCTTCTCCTTTTGATTCCAAGACGAAAGTATAATAAATAATGTTGACCGTACCCATTGTATATCCATATTCTGTATCTATTCTACTTTCCTTTCATACTTTGACGTTCCTTCATATAATTTACCTTTTGTTTTCAGCCTTCTTCACAAAGTACAATGCAAATTTTCCAATAAGCGTCATCATTTCACAGATATGATAGAAAACAAATCTTACTAAACAGAACTACTCGAACAGGATCGGAATTCTCGGATCAAGTATTCAGCAATGTAGACAGAAAAATAAAACGTGAAATGATTTACGTAAATGCCATAAAAATCAAACTGTTATAACTGTATTGGCTTTAAACATTTACATCATAGCCGAGTTTTGTTTTGAGCATGCGCTCTGAAATAGCAAATATGTTTTGAAATAAACAATTTATACCTAAGTTTATTGACCAATTTGTGGCTCAATTGTAACTACATACCAAAAACCCTTTATTGCAGATATGTTAATAGAACTTTGTTACGATTTTCCATTAATAATATGGTTACAATCGGGTTTAAATAAAAAGGAAAGCAATATTAGCGCAATTTGAATAGTTTTAATTTCCGATTAGTAAAGCAGGGAAGTTAACTGGTTAATATTTAAATAATGTTTCAAAAGTTATAATAGTTAATTATCAAGATTTACATTTATATTTTGCAGTGATTGAAATCTTGGCAGCTCGGTTTAAAACTTGTCTGAGTAAGGTTATCAAACAACATAATAATGGTTATTTTATTTCTATTGATATCATTTTCAAAATTTACTTCCATTCCTTATAAACACACGTCCTAATTATTATTAGGTATTAAATAGTTACTCGTACTTTTACTACTGGAAATCACTATGTTGATAGATCAAATTTTCAGTGTTTTCGTGTATTCTCTTTACTCTTTTTTACTAGTTTTGTGGACAACCTGAAACTTTGAATCTGAATCATTTATCACACTAATTGGTGACATCTACACTGCTCATGTCGTCGTGCAAAATATTGAGAAAACTCAGGATTCGAACTCTGATCCCTGGGGAGATAAGTTGAGCCTTGAGCCATTTAACTACCAGGGACAGCATACTTCTTACTCCTAGTGAACGATTAGAATAAACTGTTTGACTGAAGTTTTGAACTATAATGGAAGTGAAGTGAGTAGGCTACCATTTAGGAAATTAGAGAAATAAACATAAAAAAGATATATAACCTAAGAAGAAGGTCAACGTGACCTTAATGTGTCAAAATGTTAGTTAATTTAAAATTTAAGATAAGCCATGGAAGAGGTACCCACTCATCTTAATTTTAAAACTCATTAAAGTTCCCATTCAAATAATGCCTGGAAGTTGTTAATAACTGAGAAGATGACAGCTGATGAGGTCGTTTAATTTGTATTAATTAAACTGAGAAAGTTCTCTCAAAAAACTTTATGAAAATTCTCTTGGAGTAAATATTGAAGAATGAAAGAAGTAATAACTGAAGGAATTAAGTTATCCTTCTTAAAGTTATTGTTCTCCAACAATAAAGTAGGACATTTTGTGTTTCTTTATTTCCTTTTGAAGAAAAGTTGTAACGAAGATAGTAATTTTGCTCAACTTTTTGAAATTTACCGAGTTTTCAATTATTAATAACTTATTTTTAAACACAACCTTTTAGTAAAAATTACTGAGCGTTTGCTATCGTCAGTTTCACCTTCTGTTTCTTTTATACAGAATTCCTAATATTGCTGAAGTGAAAATAATAATAAAGTTCACTAGATTCACCTTAGAAAATTTAGAATCGATATTAATCGAATTCCGTATTACGATGTGATAACCTGCGTAATAAAATCTGATCCGTAATTATGACCTTATAGCTCAATAACTTATAGACACAAAACAAAATGTATTGGGTTAGTTACACCATTAATAATAATTCAAGAATTACAATGATCCCTGGTTTGATGGTTCGTCTTGAAAAATAGCCCAAAATAGCAGAATAACTATTTAAATAAAAGTTCACGGAAAAAAATCAGGTAAGTAGAAAAAAAATTGTTTTTATATAATAGCATAAATAGGAGTCTGATAAATGTAACCACATGTTCTGTGACAGTACAAGCCATACGTTTAATTAATTTAACCACTCTCTTGAAAGCGTAGAGTATAAGCTTGATAGTAACAACACCCCTTATTTCAACCTTTTCTGCATCCACTCTGCTGGGCACAGACTAAGGAAACATCTTGATATGATTATTAAAAGTTTTAGTAAAAATATACACTTATCTGTACAATTTAGCAATGAAGTATGCAGTGATTGGTCAATGCTGTAATGCATATATCCAATACAAAAGTTACTATCTAAAATTTACAATAAATTTAAATAGTGTTGTAAACCCATTATATAATACAGAACTTCTACAAAAACAAATTTCAAAATAACACTTTAGGAGCTCATTTACCTATGTTTTGTATCTAATTTTCTATTTCATGCTTTTGGGTTATTCGTAAATATTTTGAAATTCTGATTACTCAAAAAAAAAATTAACAGTAAACAGTGCTTAAAAGGTATGACGTAATAACATTTCGCAACATATCAGACAAGAGCGAAAATACGTAAAAGATCTCTTTGCACTGGTGTACAACTTATCTTATGATATCCCAATGATTGGGGAAGCGGTTAGAGCACAAAGCCATGCAACTGGGTTTCGGTTGGATTTTGTTTTACAATTTCATAGTCACAACCTTCCATTAAGAACAATAGGGAATATTTTTATAATTCCACAAAAATGTGTAGGTATTTCAAGTAGTAATTTGATGATTTTGAAATTATCCCCACTATATCATGCCTTTGTCTGTCTCAACTTTGAGCGCAGTTTAGTGGAAACAATGAAGAAGATCTCTCCAAATCTGGTTATCACATTTCCAGAGGTTTGCCGAGGTAAAACCTCAGAACCCGTATTGCGGGATATACATTGGGAGATAAGTTGGCGGTATTAACTCAAACTACTGAAAGACAATACAAACCTAGTCGCTTCACCGTATCTCTGTTACAATTCGCCAAGAGTAGTTACGCTATATCTAGTAAATAGTTGTTTGAAGTCTGTTCATAGGATTGCACTATTGATTGTGTTCTGATGAGGCTTTGTGTTTCATGTTTTCTGTGGTTGAAGAATTCTGAAAATTTCAAGAGAAACATTTTTACCGTCTTCTTTAACAATAGATAGGGTAGAATTCTAGGTTTCGTAATTCACAGAAAACATCTATTGGTAAAACAAGTATATGAAAATGTTTACAAATATGATTACTGTTTTGATTTAAATTGGAGCAATTGTTAACTCATACTAGAATTAACAAATTTAATAGTTCAAAAATACAATCCTTGAAACAAACATTAACACAATTGGTGTTTCTAAATTATATTGAATATATTTTGAACACAAAATAAAGTCGTGTAAGACATGACACGTGCAGTTTACAGACAAAGGATAATACCAACACAATAATTAATGTAATCACTGTTTAAGAAATCGGGTTTCTTTACTGAAACTTTTATTGCAAGGTAACTGACTATATAACTAGGCTAATTATAATATGTTAATTAGTTCAGATATAACAAACACGGCCAGAGTGATAATGAAAGCATTCAGGTAATGTTGAACAATTGTAAAGGAAATGCTTGTAGAATTGCAATATGCATTTATGTGCAACATGTACCATTATGTGCAACATGTACCATTATGTGTAACATGCATGGACGTGCATATAGGTCCACTACTTATATTCCCATGTTATAATTAAGGCCTACAAGTTACCTGATTGGAACCATATTGTTATCGAGTTTGTAAGGAGAAACTACTTTTGGACACTACTAATAATTTACTATACATATTGTATACAAATTTTGTCTTATACGTCAACAGATATTAAATGAATAAGTAGACCACACAAAAACATAATTATTCAATTAATAACACGGGTCTGCGATAGAAGTTTTATAAAATATAATCAGTGAACTTTAAAGTATTTTAAGCGATGATTGCGGGAACAATTAATAGTGAACAAATTCTATCACGTACAGTTTTGTAACAAACAGCACTTACATTTTTCGCTATTCGACGTTTTCTTACGTAAGAAGCGATTGATACGAGTAATTTGGCAACAATTTAATATAATTCCAAATGAATTATTGCGATTGCTTTCTGCAGTACACTTCTTTACGATTAAAAATAATTGGATTGAAACAGAGTTGAAATTTGAAACAGTTGTATTATTTACGTTATTTCATATAACTGTCCAAAGCAAACATTTTTTATTTTAGCCACTTTTGTAGTAATACAGGCTCTAAAGTTTACATGCCAATTCTCATGAAAATATAACTTTTTTACTTTCCAAAACTATTTCAGTAATAGGCCATCTCAATACTAACGATACCAAATTTACAAAATACAAAAAGAACTGAAATAAACAGAAGTTATTTAATCAAGGTCGAGCAGTCGGTTATCTATTGGGTTAATTTTTTCAACTAAACAAAATTCAAGTCACAACCCTTTAATATATCTTATCTAAAGACAGGAAAATATAAAAATTTGATGTATGATTTTGATCACTTCACGATGGAATTATAAGCATTTAAATTATATTTTGGAGCATCTATTATCAGACCCAAAGTCAAACGGGTAAAGATAACGATATCAATTTTTTATGTATGTAATAATACGAGTATAAAAATGGAGTGGGATATATTAATAACATTTATATGAGGTAGAAGTGTTACAATAATATATGTTTATTGAAACAAACACGTAATGTATTCATTCCATGTTTCAAACAAACTATTTTATTTCCTTAAGTCATAAATAATTATTGTAAAACAAATAAATTTCGCTAAAACTTGTGTATATCCTGTGTAAAATTCACATTCTTATCTTCAGCCATTTTATTTCGGAATCTATACAAAAATGCCGAAATGTTTATCTTTCATGTAAACTTTGTAAACATATTTTATTTTATTTTTTAGGATTAGTTGTCTTAAATAACTGTGACTTGGAAAAGTATTAACACTTTCAGAACAGTCAAATAGCTTATTACTAAGAAAGGCCTATCTGTTCATCTACACAAGAACATCCAAACAAGGTTAATACACAGATTCGCCCACGGGCGTGAACGTGTGTTCAACTGGTGGAGAAGGGCGAGAAAATCGCTACACGAAAACTGATTACGTTTCACTAGGCATCTCCTTAATATCAAGAATAACAGTGGTGCATTCTGTGTTCGGTCGTGTTAAATATATTTAACTTTAAAGAAGTAATCACGTACTCTTATGAAAAAATAACAGATACCTCCTATGAAGACGGAATAAATAGAACATTGTTCTTTTATATATATATATATATATATATTATATTATATATATATATATATATATATATATATATATATATATATATATATATGGGCCACTGGCCTGTGCGAGGATCTTATCAAACAGAATAGGGGGAGAGTCGATACAGTACGAGGTTGATAGTACTGATAAAAAGTGCAACGGTCACAGACAGGATTTGAACCTGCGCCATCTCTAACTCAGACCCAAAGTCCAACGACTTAGACCGCTCGGCCATCGACACTCCCAGGTTTTGATCACTCCATGAATAATTGTAGATATTAAAAAAAAAACAATTTAGGTAATCTTTTTCAGGCCTACACAAATAAGACAGTGACGATGGTTTTACAGTATATATGTATACATTTCAGGAATGACATATTTAATTTATAATCGTATAAAAGTACTAAATTATCTTCTCTCGATGCAACCAACCATCCTGCAACACTCCAAATGAATAGAGTTCAAGTGTAAAAAATCGGTTAACTGTTGTTATCGGTCATTGGCTTCCACCACAGATAAAGAATCAAACATTTAGACAATAAAAACTTATAGATATATCTTTAGTGTGTGCTTCCACGTAAAAGCTAGCTAGCTGAGGAATTCTCGTATAATCATCTGACGGATGTTGACAGCAGATAGAAACATCATGTTTTACAATATACACAAGTATTTACTTCGCGTTGCAGATGAAGAAACGCTATTTTTCTGCTTACTCCACAAATAAGATGTTGAGGCTATGAGAATAAGCACGTGGCCTTAAGGTTTATTCGTAGAAAATACCTGCGGGAGGAGTACTTCAATTGTGGGGGTTTCATAAAACAATTCAAATACGTACTCTACCAAATTTGGTAGAATAACAATAGAGACCTCTAGTTTGTGCCATTCCTCTTCTTTTGATAGTGCCTTTAAAATGAAATGCCACTTGCTAGGGGTCACGTTTAAAAATTTTAATTTGCATTCAAAACACCTCATTTGGTGGTTCAAATATTTCATACATAAAAAAACTCCTCGGTTAGTCATATAAACATCCCCCAAAGTAAATAATTCCCTATTTATAAAAAAGATAATAGGGGGTGGAACTTTTAAGACACCTAGTATAATCACATAACACTTTAAGTCGACTTGATAAAATCTTTAGTTTAAACCCGATAAAGGATGTTAAGTGTCATTAAATATCCGGAAGTGATTTGATGAAGCAACTTAATCCAGAATAGTAGATTGAAATTCGTTACTACTAGGTTGTTATAGCATTAGATCAAACTTTTGTCAGGCCTTATCGTTTCATGTGCATAAACCGACGATCAAAGTATTTTCCTGATAATGGTTAACAAGACCATGCGATTTACTCTTCAGAATTCCTAATTTGTAACAACCAACATCCATAATCAAACTAATAACGTGTACACTGTGTAGAGTGTAAGTGTTGCCCACCTTTCTGTTGTCAGCTTGGCAACAATCAACAATCATAAACAATCTGAGGTATGTACACTGTGTAGAGTGTAAGTGTTGCCCACCTTTCTGTTGTCAGCTTGGCAACAATCAACAATCATAAACAATCTGAGGTATGTACACTGTGTAGAGTGTAAGTGTTGCCCACCTTTCTGTTGTCAGCTTGGCAACAATCAACAATCATAAACAATCTGAGGTATGTACACTGTGTAGAGTGTAAGTGTTGCCCACCTTTCTGTTGTCAGTTTGGCAACAATCAACAATCATAAACAATCTGAGGTATGTACACTGTGTAGAGTGTAAGTGTTCCCCACCTTTCTGTTGTCAGCTTGGCAACAATCAACAATCATAAACAATCTGAGGTATGTACACCGTGTAGAGTGTAAGTGTTGCCCACCTTTCTGTTGTCAGCTTGCAACACTCAACAATCATAAACAATCTGAGGTATGTACACTGTGTAGAGTGTGAGTGTTCCCCACCTGCCTGTTGTCAGTTTGGCAACAATTAACAATCATAAACAATCTGAGGAATGTACACTGTATAGAGTGTGAGTGTTGCCCACCTTTCTGTTGTCAGCTTGGCAACAACCAACATCCATAATCAATCTAATAATGTGTACACTGTGTAGAGTTTAAGTGTTGCCCACCTTTCTGTTGTCAGCTTGCAACACTCAACAATCATAAACAATCTGAGGTATGTACACTGTGTAGAGTGTGAGTGTTCCCCACCTGCCTGTTGTCAGTTTGGCAACAATTAACAATCATAAACAATCTGAGGAATGTACACTGTATAGAGTGTGAGTGTTGCCCACCTTTCTGTTGTCAGCTTGGCAACAACCAACATCCATAATCAATCTAATAATGTGTACACTGTGTAGAGTTTAAGTGTTGCCCACCTTTCTGTTGTCAGCTTGCAGGACAGACAGCGAGGCCAGCAAGCCTAGTAGCACGGAGCTGCCCCACCAGCCCATCACGGCCCCTCATTGATCCTGTAACACAACATAACTTACTGTACGAGTCGTTTATCACAAAAGCATTCTAACGATAAATTAAGCCTCAAAATTAAATTAAATTGTAAATGGGTTTGGCTAGATTTTTCATAAAAACTATTAGTACAACTCAATAAAAATGCATCTGGCGTTATAATACACCCCTTCTAGAATCTCCCGAAACAAAATGAATATTTTTTGTAGAATAGGTTACACTAAAACTTAAAGAGTATTGTAATATACCGTTAATGTATAGTTAAAGCTATGTAGGAACAATAAGATGAGATGCTTTATATGTAAGATATAAGATAAAATTATTATGACCACGTAAAGTCCCGAGTCATTTAATCCATTACATGCGCTGTCGTAGTATACGACTATTCTTCTGTAATGCATGACCTCATATTTCCTGAAATTACAAGGACTAATAATTATATGAAAATGGCTGTGCGTTAGTGCACCCTATTATTTCAGAGACTGAACATTTTCATTTCTTCTTGCCTGTTCGCTCGATATCTCGAGAATTAACTAACGAATATAAATTCTGCCTAAAGTTTCATATCTGTGCAGTCAACATCAAGTTCGATGATAGTGTATGTCTCCATGTGATATGGCTGAGCGTTAGTGCACCCTATTATTTCAGAGACTGAACATTTTCATTTCTGCTTGCCTGTTTGCTCGATATCTCGAGAACTATCTAACGAATATAAATTCTGCCTAAAGTTTCATATCTGTGCAGTCAACATCAAGTTCGATGATAGTGTATGTCTCCATGTGATATGGCTGAGCGTTAGTGCACCCTATTATTTCAGAGACTGAACATTTTCATTTCTGTTTGCCTGTTTGCTCGATATCTCGAGAACTAACTAACGAATATAAATTCTGCCTAAAGTTTCATATCTGTGCAGTCAACATCAAGTTCGATGATGGTGTATGTCTTCATGTGATATGGCTGTGCGTTAGTGCACCCTATTATTTCAGAGACTGAACATTTTCATTTCTGCTTGCCTGTTTGCTCGATATCTCGAGAACTAACTAACGAATATAAATTCTGCCTAAAGTTTCATATCTGTGCAGTCAACATCAAGTTCGATGATAGTGTATGTCTCCATGTGATATGGCTGAGCGTTAGTGCACCCTATTATTTCAGAGACTGAACATTTTCATTTCTTCTTGCCTGTTCGCTCGATATCTCGAGAATTAACTAACGAATATAAATTCTGCCTAAAGTTTCATATCTGTGCAGTCAACATCAAGTTCGATGATAGTGTATGTCTCCATGTGATATGGCTGAGCGTTAGTGCACCCTATTATTTCAGAGACTGAACATTTTCATTTCTGCTTGCCTGTTTGCTCGATATCTCGAGAACTAACTAACGAATATAAATTCTGCCTAAAGTTTCATATCTGTGCAGTCAACATCAAGTTCGATGATAGTGTATGTCTCCATGTGATATGGCTGAGCGTTAGTGCACCCTATTATTTCAGAGACTGAACATTTTCATTTCTGCTTGCCTGTTTGCTCGATATCTCGAGAACTAACTAACGAATATAAATTCTGCCTAAAGTTTCATATCTGTGCAGTCAACATCAAGTTCGATGATAGTGTATGTCTCCATGTGATATGGCTGAGCGTTAGTGCACCCTATTATTTCAGAGACTGAACATTTTCATTTCTTCTTGCCTGTTCGCTCGATATCTCGAGAATTAACTAACGAATATAAATTCTGCCTAAAGTTTCATATCTGTGCAGTCAACATCAAGTTCGATGATAGTGTATGTCTCCATGTGATATGGCTGAGCGTTAGTGCACCCTATTATTTCAGAGACTGAACATTTTCATTTCTGCTTGCCTGTTTGCTCGATATCTCGAGAACTAACTAACGAATATAAATTCTGCCTAAAGTTTCATATCTGTGCAGTCAACATCAAGTTCGATGATGGTGTATGTCTCCATGTGCTATGGGTGAGCGTTAGTGAACATTTATAAATTGTATTATTGGTCTTATGGGCAACCATGTGTACTAGCAACGAAAAAATCGTAGAATAAAACACTTGTACATATAACATTTATAATCATATAACATTTTAACATGTGACAGTAGACAACATAGTTACAATGACAACAGTGGCATAGTCTAACTGTCCACATGATATCCGAGAAAGATTTTAGACATTAAGTTTTTCATGAAACTTCGTTTCGACATAGAGTTCGATGATAGTGCTTGTGGTTTGGCTGGGATTTTACTGGCGTAACATGGGATTTGGCTGAGCGTCAATGAAGCCTTTCACGCAGTAGGCTGGCACAATTTCTCTTCGGTTAGCCTTGAAGGTGTATATATGTTTTGCTTTATGATTGTCTGTCTGTCCGCATAAAATCTCGAGACCGAAATGAGCTATATCATTGAAATGCAGCGAAACCTGTCACGTGACATGTGGTCTGGCGTATACCTACCTCGTCAATAATGATTAAAGGTTTGTTTCTTCCATTGTGATATAATTATAAATTAAAGTAGCCTATAGATACAAATGAACTAAAAGCTAGAGTATGAAATATGGAGAAGTAACCTAAATAAACCGTAAGGTGAGTACTTATTTTAAGTTTCTGTTTGCTAAACATGAAAGAAAGTATGTAAATAGTATGTGCTATATAAACCAGACGAATAGACTATGGTTGTGAGTTTGAAGGAAGTGAAGTCGTTTCAATCTTAAAAGTCTCCACTTGCTGTGAGGTCTTGTAGGAGTGTATTATATATATGAAATGAAATGAAAGAAAGTTTATTTTCATTATAATTACAATACTATTACAATTAGTATTAATATATAAATTGATAATTAATATATGTACAATAAATCACTAAAAGTATTATACATAGCGTTTGGAAATTAGCCTACATGGGCAAGCAGCCTGTGCGTAGGCTAGAGTCGTATTTTTAATACCTAGTATGTATATACAAACTTATATCCCAGGAATGTAGCACTGATATATCTCCACCCAAAGCTACTGCAGTCTCTATTAAATACAATGTTCATCGCCATCAGTGTATTCCAGTACCTGTCAACAGGTTACTTTTCAAGTTTACAGCCGAAGGTGAGAATGAAGGGGGAGATAATGTAGTATTCAGTAATCAGTAATATATATATATACTTTTATATATATAAAAGTTTTATAAGACTAAGTCAGAATGTCAAAATGTTGATAGATTGGACTCATTCACCATTTAAAATAAAGGGAATAACGAGTTAATTTTGATAAATTTATAAAAATGCAAATACATTTCTTTTCAGTAGCTACTGGTATTATATAAATTATGTAAATAGTCGTACAAAATTCTCTTGAACCCTTGTGTTGTGTTGGTTTCCAAAATTTTAATTAGAGGTTGTGTAGTGTATCAGTATGTCCAAAGCATGAGAGCTGAGTTATTTTATGGATTGCTTACACGCGGTCACACCTTTGTACTTAAAAAATACAAGGTACTTTGGAATAATATTATGTTACACCGAATGCTACTGTATGCGTTTGGCGAAACTGTCTAAAATTATATAAATTTAGATAACGGTTATTACTCGTACATTCTAGAATGAACTTTAGAAATTATGCATGATAATTATTGTATGTAAACTAATTCTAGTTCTACAATAACTTTTGTATCATAAATATTGATTTCAGATTTGGAATTCTATGAAACAATCATCTATGTAATAAAGATGAATCGCTTAGCTAAGCACTAATCTCGAGAACGATTAGTCCAATTCGACAAGCTACTATATTTGTTAATTCTATTTGAAACACTGATTTATTACTCAACAAGCTTAAAAAGAATTAGTGCAGTAGTACTTACTGATGGTTCATTATTAGTTACTGATGGTATAGTGTGTCACAATAACGGTGTGACTTTAATAGCACAGTAATTTATCGTTTGCTGTACAGTAGTATGTCACCGATGGTACATTTTTAGTTACTGATGATAAAAATGTGTCACTGATGGTACATTAATGCGTCAATTATCGTCCAAGAATGTATGTTCACTGTTTGTAAGGCAGTGTGTCACTGTTGGCACACCATTAGTTACTGATGGTATAATAGCGTATCACTTATAGTACAATAATGTGTCACTGATGGTACATTGTTAGTTACTGATGGTAAAGTAGTGCCTCAGTGATGAACCAGTAGTGTGTTACCGATGGTACACAAACAGTGCAGTAATGTGTCACTGATGGTACATCATTATTAGTTACTGATGGTATGTTAGTATGCCACTGACTGTAAAGTAGTAAGTCACAAATGGTACATGGTTAGTTACAGCTGGTATAATAGTGTGTCACTGATGGTACACTAACACAATACACTGATAGTTCAGTTTATGCCGTTGATAGAAAATAACATTTAAAGAAACATGGCGCGGAATCGGTTCAGTCCTACACAGGACGTGGAACTTCCCTCGGGAGCTCGACTGTAAGGGTTTACAAATACAAAAGCGAATCCAAGATTCTGGATCGGATGGAGTTATTTTGTATGACTACTACTAACCATTACTTTTACTTTTAGCATTTCATCATCTTAATGCATATTAAAACCTGACAGGAGAAGTAAATATTTTCACCTTAAAAATTTAGATGGGGAAATGCATTTTCATTCTGCCCTGATTGTGGATGTCGGTGATTCAATAATTCTAACAGTGTTTATTGCACGATGGATACTGCATTGAAAGCTCTGGAGACCAGCGAAAATGCAACACAGACAACCGAAGTATGGATGGTCCCCTAAGAGTTAATAAATATCAAACAACCTCCATGTTCTAGGGGACGTGTTGACTTGGCTCTCCTTGGAAGTAACTATGGAAACCACTAATTAAGCGCATACGTGAAAATTGATCAGCACAGTTTCAGCCGCAGAGAACTGTTCCTTTTGTTTTTATTTCATACTTCTTTGTAATTACACCATATACAATTAAAAATAGAAAAAATACATTTCAAATATGAATTAAAAATTATTATATATACAAAATGGTATTTTGTTTCCTTCGTAAACAATGCACTACCCCCTCCCTCCCTCCTCTACCAAAGCGAGAATCACGACAATGCCTCGCACGTTCCATTGAAATGCAGATTGTTCATCGGAAAGCAGCAATGAAAAGTGGGATGTATTTGCGAGGAATGAGGCAGCTGTCTGTGCTAGTGCGTCAGCCGGTTGCAGGATGTTGTATGGCAGTTTCCATGGCAACGATGACGTATCGCGTACGCCTTCTGCATTCAAACAATAGCGGCAAACAGGTGTTTAGAGCTCAGCTCAGATATTCAAGTTTCTAGGTCAAGTTTTGAACATTTGGATCTGAAATCTTCCATTGATAACAGTATTTCGATTTTTCTGCAAGCGTACCTTATTAAATTAAAGCTTATCTTTATAGAAACAAATTGTTTTAAATTTAGTTGCTGTGGCTAATTTTCCAATACAGAATATATAACATGTAAGACTTCAAAATTTAACTGTATGCAAAGAAGAGAATATCGCGCTCGGTTATAAGTACACAACTTTTTTCCACAACTAATTTCCATGTCATTGATGATAAATTAGTGTGTCACTGATGGTATAATAGTCACAGTATAATACGTGTCGTGGCACAACATAATTTCAACTTAAGTTCCAGTTAAGTATCAAACTCTTCATTACAACTCGTCAAACTACAAGAAGAATAATGTGTCACGCACGATTATGCAATTCTCTCTGTGATTTTAATGTATGTATTCCAAATATCCAAGAAAGCAAGCGAATTTTCTCTCCCAAAACATTGGCTAATTTACTAAATTAGCCATCCAATTATGTAGAATATGAGTGATATGCCAATTAGCCAAAAATATTGGCAAGCCTTGAATACCTCTAACAAGCAGTGACATCGCGTGTTCCGTGTTTACGTGCGATGTCAGAACAAGTTTGAAGTCAGAGCTGACTCAGCCTGCTTGAGATTAGCTACTCTTGATTGTTGTTTACAGTATTTGTTGGATACCTTCCAATTGAATAGGAACTGCTGACAGATCCTTTACGTTATAAAAATCGTAATATTTGTAATACAACGGCTTAAGGAACGATATTTACTTATCGTGTAGATAGTCGCTATTATACAACTGTGTTGTTACCAGTATCATGGCTGTTTTTGTTACTGTTACAGTCAATTCTCATGAAATGTATGTGTAAAAATATTTTAATTTTATAATAAGTTTTTCCTGAAAAAAAGTTTTTGGAAAACGCCAACACTTTTCAGAAATTGTTTTTGGTTTAATTTTAATTTTCTTACAGCTGATTTTGAAACTGAAAATCTGCCACAAGAAGTAATACCTTGGAAAACCAAGTCTTTCATTAGAAAACACACCATTCACCGTTTTATCAACTTTTCGCAATCTTTCTTTTACAACCCATGAGTACTTAGTGAGCACATTAGTACTGTATATATTTAGGATTTAACAATTGCACAACATTAAACTCACGTATATGGTAAATATATGCTCAAAAAATGATACAGATAAAGCAAGAAACGCAGTCTTTGTTTAGATATTCTATATAAACTATTGCCTGACAGTCTACCATGTTAAATACGCAAATATAATATTTTTAAAAATGTAATTTTAAATTTTATAGAAACAATTATTGTCTTGTAAACATGATACATATTATTTAACGATATAAATGGAAGCAACTCTTGGCTTACGAGCATTAGTAAGTTAATCCAGATTTTTAAATTGCAGTTTTAAAGGGAACTAATTTTGGATCTTGTGAGAATAGATTTGGATGTGTCTCAGCCAAGTCTGATGACCTTATCCTATATTTTATATTGAGCTGTACAACTGATATTTATTTACGGAACGCTAAAGTGTGTAGCTGAGCGCCTTAACTGCCAACTGACGTAATTGCCAAATATAACAATATTCAGAGTGTTGTAATAATCTTGTTAATATTATAACGTTCAGTGCACGGGTCGTTTACCACCGTCTAAGGTGTAATAGTCCTTTTAATAGTTCAAAGTTCAGTGGGTGAAGTTTCCTTCTCACTAGCTAAACATATTATGAGTATTGAGATGCTCTAAATATGTTTTAGTATTTCAAAAGTTAAAGGTGTGCTTGAATATTAGAGAATGTGGGAATCTCGTACTGTAATTCTAAAATAGGGTTGAAAACTTCGGGAAATGGTGGGTTGGACAAAAATTCCAAAGTAACGGATTGTTAAAAATTTTGTGTTAAGCTCCAGAGAAACGTTACACAGTATAAAGATTTATCGAAATAATAAACATTGTCCAAATTCAGTGTTTAAGAAGTAAAGGTATTTGATGTATTAAAATACAAAAATATTTAAAAAGTATGACATTTGTCATGACTTAGTTGCGTGTAAAATTGTCAATAGTTAAACATGAATATTACAGATTAATAATTTTCTAAAATATGCCCCCGTACTTTGCAATACAAGTACACAATATAATAAAGAATTATGAATCATATTATATGGTGAAGTAAATTATGGTACATTTTTATGGAAATGCTTTTAAGTACTGTAGAAAACGAATTAGCTAAAAATTCCATTCTAATTATATTACTTATTATATATCAACAGTTGATTGTTAAAACAATTAGCTGTGAACTTTTGTGGCCATTAATTATTCATATTTGTAATTTTAATTTTATTCTTAACTTGTTGTATGCTGTTTGAAACAATATGCTATTCTGACTGCAACTGTTTTATCTATCAGTTGTTTATGTTTAATTTTTTTTATGAAACTAAATTTATGTATTTTTCTGTAATTGGCTGAGAGCCTATCACTGAAGGACTGAAAAAAATTAATTTTCTGTTTATCTGCCTCTCTGTCCGCACGTATCTCAAATGTTGTATGAAGCTTCATTTTTATATAGGCAGTTCTAAGTTACAGATGGCGTATGTCACTCCATGGGATTTGGCTGAGTGCTGGCAAATATTTTTACATTGACCATATGGATAACCATGATGGCAATGAGAGGATAGCAGAATAAATAAATGTATAAACAAATTGAGTAAAATCATATTACAATCTCATATAACGCAAGTATCTTGTTTAGTTGTAGATTAAAATGATAAAGTAGGTAGTAGAGTTGAAAGTTAATGTTAAGTCTGCGAAAAGAATTGATTTCAGCGTATTCTACCTTCCATAGCTCCTACCTTAATGAGCACAATTGTAAATATACCATGTGGTAAGATAACTTTAGAAAGATATAGACTTTGAATTTTGCATTTCTACATAAACATGAATGAGTTCTATGATAGTTCTGGTCGAAACATGGATTTGGCTGAGCTTAGTTGAGACTTATCACTCAGTATGTTGACACAGTATTTCTTTTGTCAGGCGGGGGATGTAACAATTTCTTTTTCTCTAAGGCAGTATGTTTGTCTATCACTACCCGCAGGACTTATCGAGAATAAAATGAGCTCTAGTTTGGAATTTTTCATGGAAATTACGCAACTCATGGCGTGACATTCAGTCTTGTACTTAGAAGTACACGGAAATTAAAAAGTAGATTCGACATAGAAACAGGTACATTAAAAGCCAATGTTTTAGGTAAACGTGGAATTAAAAATAACAACATTTAAGGAGGTTCGAATGCAAGATCTACAACTTTCGATATAGAAACGGGTCCATAAAAGCCAACCTGTTTTAGGTAAACGTGGCATTTAAAAATTATAAAATTCAACAGGGTTTGATAATGCATATCTTCGTAATGTTGATTATGTCATTTTTTATAGATAACTATTATACCTCATTAGGTTATTACTTAACTCTGCTTTATTCTATTTAATAATACAAAAGTAAACATGTCAAATTAAATAATAAATACCAATATTTGTTTACAAGCTCAAGAAATGAAATATTTGAAAATCCCTGTGATAAACTCTGTTATATACTATCGTAACTAACCAGTTAAAATTTCATCAGGAGCCGAGATAATTGACCTCAAAGTTTTAAATACACAGCTTGTGAGAAATCACGACTGAAAAAACCTTCGACTTAACAAGATGAACATGATGCGGGATCAGTAATTCCCTGCACTGTATACTGGGTTGTCTGCACTTCCTGATGTTCAAAGTGATCTTCTATATGTACACAAGTGGCCTAGCCTTCCTATTTTTTATGGTCACTTGTGACTTTTTGGGCTTTCCGAAATTGCAATTTTTCATTGCTGCAACCAGATGCTTCCCAGGTAACAGTCCTAGCTCCTCCATTATTTTAAACCTGGTTATTAGGTCGTTATTCATTTTGAATATTCCAAATAAACTATAAATTTTATTACAGTCAGCTTTACAACTCATTTTGGTATAAGAGACTAAATTAAATTTGGTTTTTGAGTCTTCCATTCCATACGCTTTTCCTAAAGCTGAGGATCCGCCAAATCCCTAATTATTGGCTCTATTCCAAGTATCATGTCTTGAGCAATGTTGGTTGTGATCATAGACAGTTTCATCCAACAAACTTTAATTGTACCTACACCTTGTACCTTCCTTAGACAAAAATTGGATGCAGCGCTTTGGATAACGATGTTGTTAGTAGTTTTTAGTAAAAATAGGAAGAAAAAAACACACAAAAGGGGAGGTTTTAAATAATAGTAAAGAATAGCCAAAACAACATTGTAAAACATTTAATTCTCGTTTGGACTCGTTAATACATGTTATGATCAATATTTTGGTTTAAATTTCATAACATCTGACATTGAATATCCAAAACCGACTCCTAATTAGGCCTGCTTGTTTTCGTTACGTGCAGGAAATTGCCGGTAATAAGGGTTGGCTGGGGAAGGTGGACTCTGGCGGCGAACGTGCACTAAGCATACCGTCAGAATACGTCCTTAATAAGGGACAAATTGTGCCACGTGGCCAGCTTTCATCCTAAATTTGTTATTGCTCATGGAGATCCTAACTGCACGCTCTCAGCCACTACTGCGATCTTAAAAAGTCGCTCATAACTTTCCATATTTGCAGTAAAGTTGTTATAGTTTATTTTAGTTTATTCATATATAGTAAATATCATACAGTTTTATCCCCTTAATTAAAAAATTAGGATTTATATTAGCATCCATATAGTTACAATAAGGTGAATGTTAATATAATTTGTATTACAACTGACTTGTATTACTCATTCATCCCCGTATTCACTTATATGTAAGACATTGCGAATTTTTATGGCACGGTTTGTTTTTGTACTCGTACATCGTGCTCTCTTTCAGAATAAAATTTCTAATTTTATTTCATAAAAATAATTAAGATATTTAATTTAACAGTATCGGTAATTGAAGCATCACAAAATCTTCAAACATATTTTGTATCAAAAATATCTAATTTTATATTTTTGTAAGGGAAGGGAGTGTAGAGATCCAATGGAATTCATCTTTCACACCCAGAAGTTATCGCTTAGCGGGAGTTTCTACCTTCTATCCCTCTGGGATTCCTCCCCTGATATGGTGAGGCGATCAACCTGCCAGTTCATCACAGCCTCCATGATTTGTAGACGTGGACAACCGACAACCGACTCTCACTCCTGTATCTCGTGTAACAGCCTACTAATACTAGATCTATATAACATACCTCGACGACTCTACTGAAATCTTTGTATTTAAAATTAAAGATTGCTTTCAGAGAAATTAAAAAATAGTTTTAATTCTCTGTTGGTCGCTCAAGGAGATCTTAAATAGTGAGTTGACTACTTCCAATGAAGATTTCGTCAAAGAAAAATTGTTAACCTTCAATCTTCTGGACTCGTTTCAAACTTCAGGGTATTTCTTCCCATTAAGCAATTATTTGCAGACAAGGATAGTTATAATACGCCAGCTCATGGCATGGAGACAATATTCTTAGAAGCAAACAACAATTAACAAATATTTCATTCTTATTTCCATAAATTACGTAATAATTCAATTTTATAATCCCATACCACAAGTAACAAACTATTTATTATACTAATTTTAAAATGCTCACAAAAAAACTACAATGGACGGAATGGACTTGTTATGCTGCACGAGTATTTTGTTCAAAGTTCGAGTTCAAAGTGGAAATACAGTAATGAGTTGTCCTGCAGCTTCGTGGAGATCCCCAGGATACACTGTGTCTGGTAACTGTCAACTGTTTGGTTAGGGTTTGGGTGTAATAGATCCCGACCTTTCCTTTGGTGATCTTGTTCATAACCCTTTTTGTTTAAAATTGTTGACCCTTTTACTCTTTTTGAAGAGCACACACCGTTCGTACCCGTAATTAGGGCCATTATCACGTATAATAGATATTGGAATAAGCGTGTAAAATTGTTAATTACAGTTTTCTTTAGCTGTATGTTGACGGATGATGTTAAATATATATATATATATATTAGAACATTTTTATTATGTTCTTATAGCCCTATTTATATGTTGTAATTTCCTGAAATATATATATATATATATATATAATGAAATATACATAATAACTTAGCGCCTTAAAATAGTGAGGTGTTTACCAGCTGTGAAACTGTTACAGTATTATTTATGTTGTGTGGCTCATACAATACTACTAGGTACATCTTTAACTAGTCGTCAAACACCGCAACTTGCCTTAAAATAGTCTCGTAATTGCAGTTAATAGTGTGCAGGTGCTTTGAAACCTTTTATCTTTTGCAGCGCCGCTTGGTGGTGAGCTACATCAATGGGCTTATCATATAAACCTTGTCCGTGGAAAAATACGTATACATACACATTTTTATAATAGTCGGTCTAATAGTTTGCGATTCTATAAAGGACATACACACAAACATTCATTTATATATACAGTTAACCTTGACATTCTAACGTAACGAGACAAATTTTTAGGTCGTTTTAAAAAGTCAGAATAAGATTCCTCTAAAAAGATTTCCTATAAATGTATGTAACATATACATTTTTGTTCATTCCTCTCTTTTAGAAAAAAAGGACGCAACCTTTCAAGTATCTGAAAAATTAATTAAATTTTTTTAGTCCTTGTAATCTGGATAGGTGGACGGCAAGAAGTATTTGAAATATTAAACCTAAGTCTACGATTGCCCCAAAATTTCAAAACTACCCAAACTGAAAGTTGCTTTCATTTTATTGACAGATACTAATAATTGACTGGTAATGCTGAGCCATTGTTAATATTTCCAAATATATTTCATACATTATGATCGTAATAAATAACTGAAAGTGAGTTGTTCCACGTGAGTTGTGTACGAAAGTACCCGCTTGCCCGCTCCTGTGTACACCTATAGCACAGAGGTTCAGTGAAGCAGACCACAAGTCCGTTAGAACGCGCGTCTGATGTCATGTGATGGCGGACATAGAGTTTATCTTTCCTGCCCATTGAACATTCGCCTGTTAACAAAGGTCAGCAGTTTGTGGCTCAGCAAATTTATTGGGCATGTGATGTGAATCAGCAAGGCGCTCATTGTGAATATATTTTCGCACCTTATCCAGCACCTCAGATTTGCTTCTTATATCACGCAAGTGGATTTCCATTGATTTTTAAATGCTGTGGAGTTTAAAATTTAAAATATTGCAATATACTGCTGCGTCATCAGAGGTAATACGAATGAAAACCGAACAAAATAAACTCATAAACATCTGACGTCGTTTATTTTTATGTATACAAGATGAAGATATCTTTAAAATCATTTGTTTGTATGGGCATTGTAATAGATCCATTGTGGTAACTGGAACTAGAGTTTTATATAAACAAACTGTACCAGTATAAAAAAATTATAAATTATTACAAAATTCAATTAATTGTGATTAATGTTAGTTTGAATTAACCTCCTGAGAAGGATTAGTTATGATATTTGCAGGCCTAATAATCTTTAGTGGGTGGGATAGATTAATTGGTTTAAAAATGTGTTTCGAGTACAATCTTAAAACCTTCAAGAGTAATAAATTAGATAAATAGTTATAACCATAGAAGCGTCAAGTGTTTTGTTAGCATCTATTAACAGGCCACTTTTATACTAACATGCTAAGTATTAACAAACGGGTTTCGGCAGTTTTATAACTAAGATATATTTTAAATAATTAACTAACATCTGACAATTTATAATCCTTTATAAAAATAAAATGTACAATACTGTACGAGGCGTTAAAGATGTGCTTCAGGTTATAAAAATTCAAGTTTAAAATTACGATACATGTATCGTTAATAAAGATAAAAGGATAAAATTATACTATCGTGCATCATGTGTACCAGTCTGGTACAATACTTTCATATAAAAACCTATTTTTTCTTCACTGTGTGGAAATGGAATTGTAGGCTGAAAGAAAACATTTTAGAGTGGTAGAGCTTTCTTCATAAAAAATCGACAGCTAGGAGCCATTGTACAGTCCCCCCGGGGTAGTTGCGGCAGCTTAGAGAAGTGATTACCAGCGGTGAAACTGTTACAGTATTATTTATGTTGTATGGACCGTACAATACTACTAGGTACATCTTTAACTAATCGTCCAACACTACAACTTGCTATTGTACAGTCCCCCCGGGGTAGTTGCGGCAGCTTAGAGAAGTGTTTACCAGCGGTGAAACTGTTACAGTATTATTTATGTTGTATGGACCGTACAATACTACTAGGTACATTTTTAACTAATCGTCCAACACTACAACTTGCTATTGTACAGTCCCCCCGGGGTAGTTGCGGCAGCTTAGAGAAGTGTTTACTAGCGGTGAAACTGTTACAATATTATTTATGTTGTATGGACCGTACACTACTACTAGGTACATCTTTAACTAATCGTCCAACACCACAATTTGCTATTGTACAGCCCCCCGGGTAGTTGCGGCAGCTTCGAGAAGTGTTTACTAGCGGTGAAACTGTTACAATATTATTTATGTTGTATGGACCGTACAATACTATTAAGTACATCTTTAACTAATCGTCCAACACCACAACGCCGTTGTACAGTCTCCCCGGGGTAGTTGCGGCAGCTCAGTGAGGTGTTTACCAGTGGTGAAACTGTTACAGTATTATTTATGTTGTATGGACCGTACAATACTACTAGGTACATCTTTAACTAATCGTCCAACACTACAACTTGCTATTGTACAGTCCCCCCGGGATAGTTGCGGCAGCTCAGTGAGGTGTTCACCAGCGGTGAAACTGTTACAGTATTATTTATGTTGTATGGACCGTACAATACTACTAGGTACATCTTTAACTAATCGTCCAACACTACAACTTGCTATTGTACAGTCCCCCCGGGATAGTTGCGGCAGCTCAGTGAGGTGTTCACCAGCGGTGAAACTGTTACAGTATTATTTATGTTGTATGGACCGTACAATACTACTAGGTACATCTTTAACTAATCGTCCAACACCACAATTTGCTATTGTACAGCCCCCCGGGGTAGTTGCGGCAGCTTCGAGAAGTGTTTACTAGCGGTGAAACTGTTACAGTATTATTTATGTTGTATGGACCGTACAATACTACTAGGTACATCTTTAACTAATCGTCCAACACCACAACTTGCTATTGTACAGTCCCTACCGGGTACTTGCGGCAGCTCAGTGAGGTGTTTACCAGTGGTGAAACTGTTACAATATTATTTATGTTGTATGGACCGTACACTACTACTAGGTACATCTTTAACTAATCGTCCAACACCACAACTTGCTATTGTACAGTCCCCCCGGGTAGTTGCGGCAGCTGAGTGAGGTGTTTACCAGCGGTGAAACTGTTACAGTATTATTTATGTTGTGTGGACCGTACAATACTACTAGGTACATCTTTAACTAATCGTCCAACACCACAATTTGCTATTGTACAGCCCCCCGGGTAGTTGCGGCAGCTCAGTGAGGTGTTTACCAGCGGTGAATCTGTTACAGTATTATTTATGTTGTATGGACCGTACAATACTACTAGGTACATCTTTAACTAATCGTCCAACACTACAACTTGCTATTGTACAGTCCCCCCCGGGATAGTTGCGGCAGCTCAGTGAGGTGTTTACCAGCGGTGAATCTGTTACAGTATTATTTATGTTGTATGGACCGTACAATACTACTAGGTACATCTTTAACTAATCGTCCAACACTACAACTTGCTATTGTACAGTCCCCCCCCGGGATAGTTACGGCAGCTCAGTGAGGTGTTTACCAGCGGTGAATCTGTTACAGTATTATTTATGTTGTATGGACCGTACAATACTACTAGGTACATCTTTAACTAATCGTCCAACACCACAATTTGCTATTGTACAGCCCCCCGGGGTAGTTGCGGCAGCTTCGAGAAGTGTTTACTAGCGGTGAAACTGTTACAATATTATTTATGTTGTATGGACCGTACACTACTACTAGGTACATCTTTAACTAATCGTCCAACACCACAATTTGCTATTGTACAGCCCCCCGGGGTAGTTGCGGCAGCTCAGTGAGGTGTTTACCAGTGGTGAAACTGTTACAGTATTATTTATGTTGTATGGGCCATACAATACTATTAAGTACATCTTTAACTAATCGTCCAACACCACAACGCCGTTGTACAGTCTCCCCGGGGTAGTTGCGGCAGCTCAGTGAGGTGTTTACCAGTGGTGAAACTGTTACAGTATTATTTATGTTGTGTGGACCGTACAATACTACTAGGTACATCTTTAACTAATCGTCCACACCACAATTTGCTATTGTACAGCCCCCCGGGTAGTTGCGGCAGCTCAGTGAGGTGTTTACCAGCGGTGAATCTGTTACAGTATTATTTATGTTGTATGGACCGTACAATACTACTAGGTACATCTCTAACTAATCGTCCAACACTACAACTTGCTATTGTACAGTCCCCCCCGGGATAGTTGCGGCAGCTCAGTGAGGTGTTTACCAGCGGTGAATCTGTTACAGTATTATTTATGTTGTATGGACCGTACAATACTACTAGGTACATCTTTAACTAATCGTCCAACACTACAACTTGCTATTGTACAGTCCCCCCCGGGATAGTTACGGCAGCTCAGTGAGGTGTTTACCAGCGGTGAATCTGTTACAGTATTATTTATGTTGTATGGACCGTACAATACTACTAGGTACATCTTTAACTAATCGTCCAACACCACAATTTGCTATTGTACAGTCCCCCGGGGTACTTGCGGCAGCTCAGTGAGGTGTTCACCAGCGGTGAAACTGTTACAGTATTATTTATGTTGTATGGACCGTACAATACTACTAGGTACATCTTTAACTAATCGTCCAACACCACACTTTGCTATTGTACAGCCCCCCGGGTAGTTGCGGCAGCTTAGAGAAGTGTTTACTAGCGGTGAAACTGTTACAGTATTATTTATGTTGTATGGGCCGTACAATACTAATAACTACATCTTTAACTAATCGTCCAACACCACAACGCCGTTGTACAGTCTCCCCGGGGTAGTTGCGGCAGCTCAGTGAGGTGTTTACCAGTGGTGAATCTGTTACAGTATTATTTATGTTGTATGGACCGTACAATACTACTAGGTACATCTTTAACTAATCGTCCAACACTACAACTTGCTATTGTACAGTCCCCCCCGGGATAGTTGCGGCAGCTCAGTGAGGTGTTTACCAGCGGTGAATCTGTTACAGTATTATTTATGTTGTATGGACCGTACAATACTACTAGGTACATCTCTAACTAATCGTCCAACACTACAACTTGCTATTGTACAGTCCCCCCCGGGATAGTTGCGGCAGCTCAGTGAGGTGTTTACCAGCGGTGAAACTGTTACAGTATTATTTATGTTGTATGGACCGTACAATACTACTAGGTACATCTTTAACTAATCGTCCAACACTACAACTTGCTATTGTACAGTCCCCCCCGGGATAGTTGCGGCAGCTTCAGTGAGGTGTTTACCAGTGGTGAAACTGTTACAATATTATTTATGTTGTATGGACCGTACACTACTACTAGGTACATCTTTAACTAATCGTCCAACACCACAATTTGCTATTGTACAGCCCCCCGGGGTAGTTGCGGCAGCTCAGTGAGGTGTTTACCAGTGGTGAAACTGTTACAGTATTATTTATGTTGTATGGGCCATACAATACTATTAAGTACATCTTTAACTAATCGTCCAACACCACAACGCCGTTGTACAGTCTCCCCGGGGTAGTTGCGGCAGCTCAGTGAGGTGTTTACCAGTGGTGAAACTGTTACAGTATTATTTATGTTGTATGGACCGTACAATACTACTAGGTACATCTCTAACTAATCGTCCAACACTACAACTTGCTATTGTACAGTCCCCCCCGGGATAGTTGCGGCAGCTCAGTGAGGTGTTTACCAGCGGTGAATCTGTTACAGTATTATTTATGTTGTATGGACCGTACAATACTACTAGGTACATCTTTAACTAATCGTCCAACACTACAACTTGCTATTGTACAGTCCCCCCCGGGATAGTTACGGCAGCTCAGTGAGGTGTTTACCAGCGGTGAATCTGTTACAGTATTATTTATGTTGTATGGACCGTACAATACTACTAGGTACATCTTTAACTAATCGTCCAACACCACAATTTGCTATTGTACAGTCCCCCCGGGGTACTTGCGGCAGCTCAGTGAGGTGTTCACCAGCGGTGAAACTGTTACAGTATTATTTATGTTGTATGGACCGTACAATACTACTAGGTACATCTTTAACTAATCGTCCAACACCACACTTTGCTATTGTACAGCCCCCCGGGGTAGTTGCGGCAGCTTAGAGAAGTGTTTACTAGCGGTGAAACTGTTACAGTATTATTTATGTTGTATGGGCCGTACAATACTAATAAGTACATCTTTAACTAATCGTCCAACACCACAACGCCGTTGTACAGTCTCCCCGGGGTAGTTGCGGCAGCTCAGTGAGGTGTTTACCAGTGGTGAATCTGTTACAGTATTATTTATGTTGTATGGACCGTACAATACTACTAGGTACATCTTTAACTAATCGTCCAACACTACAACTTGCTATTGTACAGTCCCCCCCGGGATAGTTGCGGCAGCTCAGTGAGGTGTTTACCAGCGGTGAATCTGTTACAGTATTATTTATGTTGTATGGACCGTACAATACTACTAGGTACATCTCTAACTAATCGTCCAACACTACAACTTGCTATTGTACAGTCCCCCCCGGGATAGTTGCGGCAGCTCAGTGAGGTGTTTACCAGCGGTGAATCTGTTACAGTATTATTTATGTTGTATGGACCGTACAATACTACTAGGTACATCTCTAACTAATCGTCCAACACTACAACTTGCTATTGTACAGTCCCCCCCGGGATAGTTGCGGCAGCTCAGTGAGGTGTTTACCAGTGGTGAAACTGTTACAGTATTATTTATGTTGTATGGACCGTACAATACTACTAGGTACATCTCTAACTAATCGTCCAACACCACAATTTGCTATAGTACAGCCCCCCGGGGTAGTTGCGGCAGCTCAGTGAGGTGTTTACCAGCGGTGAATCTGTTACAGTATTATTTATGTTGTATGGACCGTACAATACTACTAGGTACATCTCTAACTAATCGTCCAACACTACAACTTGCTATTGTACAGTCCCCCCCGGGATAGTTGCGGCAGCTTCGAGAAGTGTTTACTAGCGGTGAAACTGTTACAATATTATTTATGTTGTATGGACCGTACACTACTACTAGGTACATCTTTAACTAATCGTCCAACACTACAACTTGCTATTGTACAGTCCCCCCGGGTACTTGCGGCAGCTCAGTGAGGTGTTTACCAGTGGTGAAACTGTTACAATATTATTTATGTTGTATGGACCGTACACTACTACTAGGTACATCTTTAACTAATCGTCCAACACCACAATTTGCTATTGTACAGCCCCCCGGGGTAGTTGCGGCAGCTCAGTGAGGTGTTTACCAGTGGTGAAACTGTTACAGTATTATTTATGTTGTATGGGCCATACAATACTATTAAGTACATCTTTAACTAATCGTCCAACACCACAACGCCGTTGTACAGTCTCCCCGGGGTAGTTGCGGCAGCTCAGTGAGGTGTTTACCAGTGGTGAAACTGTTACAGTATTATTTATGTTGTATGGACCGTACAATACTACTAGGTACATCTTTAACTAATTGTCCAACACTACAACTTGCTATTGTACAGTCCCCCCGGGATAGTTGCGGCAGCTCAGTGAGGTGTTT
Source organism: Homalodisca vitripennis (assembly GCF_021130785.1). Classification (NCBI taxonomy): domain Eukaryota; kingdom Metazoa; phylum Arthropoda; class Insecta; order Hemiptera; family Cicadellidae; genus Homalodisca; species Homalodisca vitripennis. The sequence goes on from NC_060211.1 coordinate 106,104,071, forward strand.
ACCAGCGGTGAATCTGTTACAGTATTATTTATGTTGTATGGACCGTACAATACTACTAGGTACATCTTTAACTAATCGTCCAACACTACAACTTGCTATTGTACAGTCCCCCCCGGGATAGTTGCGGCAGCTCAGTGAGGTGTTTACCAGCGGTGAATCTGTTACAGTATTATTTATGTTGTATGGACCGTACAATACTACTAGGTACATCTTTAACTAATCGTCCAACACTACAACTTGCTATTGTACAGTCCCCCCCGGGATAGTTGCGGCAGCTCAGTGAGGTGTTTACCAGCGGTGAATCTGTTACAGTATTATTTATGTTGTATGGACCGTACAATACTACTAGGTACATCTCTAACTAATCGTCCAACACTACAACTTGCTATTGTACAGTCCCCCCGGGATAGTTGCGGCAGCTCAGTGAGGTGTTTACCAGCGGTGAATCTGTTACAGTATTATTTATGTTGTATGGACCGTACAATACTACTAGGTACATCTTTAACTAATCGTCCAACACTACAACTTGCTATTGTACAGTCCCCCCGGGATAGTTGCGGCAGCTCAGTGAGGTGTTTACCAGCGGTGAAACTGTTACAGTATTATTTATGTTGTATGGACCGTACAATACTACTAGGTACATCTTTAACTAATCGTCCAACACCACAACTTGCTATTGTACAGTCCCCCGGGTAGTTGCGGCAGCTCAGTGAGGTGTTTACCAGCGGTGAAACTGTTACAGTATTATTTATGTTGTATGGACCGTACAATACTACTAGGTACATCTCTAACTAATCGTCCAACACCACAACTTGCTATTGTACAGTCCCCCCGGGTAGTTGCGGCAGCTCAGTGAGGTGTTTACCAGCGGTGAAACTGTTACAGTATTATTTATGTTGTATGGACCGTACAATACTACTAGGTACATCT